>NW_027507903.1:219846408-220446408 GCF_037356315.1 Lithobates pipiens | reverse complement strand
ACCCACAGTATCACATCTACTTAGTGCATGTTTGGCTGTCTCAATGCAAAGCACCTATTCACTCCGACTCCTATGAGGAACTTCTATATGAAGTTATTCACCTGTACTGTTTTAATGTATACCACCTGTTGTCCGACTCGCATGACCGAAGGGTGCAGCCCTCCTTCTCCATGGGGGGGGGGGGGGGGTGGGGGTGCTCACAATTGTTATTTATATTTACCATTATTTTATCTTTGCTGGGGTGGTTGGAGTAGGTTGTGATTGATCCCTTTGAAATTCTTCCAACCGAACCCCCAAATAGGCCTATAGTCTGTGTGAGCTACTGCAAATTCTTTTTGCCCTATTTAGATTTATAGATAGTGGGTAACTGTCTGTTCCACAGTCTTTCACTCTCATTCTTCTTCTTCAATCTTTCTTTCCCACTTTTCCCCTCCCTCTTCCCTCTTTCCCTGAGTTTCAGATGGTGATGGATACTGTTAAAATTGTCTCCAAATGCAAAAAGCCTTAACATACCCGAGAAAAGACATATGCTTTTGAGTGATCTAAAATGCTTACATGCTGATGTGGCGTTTATCCAAGACTTCAGAAATGACAAACTTCCTATTCTTAAAAACAGATTCTACCCTCTGACATATCATTCTACTAGCATAGTTGATAAATCTAAGGGGGTTTCGATACTACTATCTAACAAACTCCCTTCCACGATACTAATAGACCAAGACCGACATTTTGTGTTTGTTAAAGGCTTGATTGGTGACGTACAAGTGACATTAGCAACTGTATATCCATCCAACGATCATCAGGATATCTTTTTAACCGCATTCTCAACAGTCTTCTGGAATTTACTGAAGGTCAATTGATTTTGGGAGGAGGCTTTAATGTCTCCCTACTCCGTTTGGTGGACACTTCATAGGGCTCCTCCTCTGTGCTATACATAAAGCTCAATTAGTAGATATTTGGTGACTACAACACTCAGGAGAAAGGAACTACACTTTCTACTCTCCCCCCATACAAAATATACACAAGATCAACTACTTCCTAGTCCCACATAGCCTGCTTCATGCTGTATGTGACTCCTTGATTAGCAAAATAACATGGTCTGACCATATTAGCGCCTTACTACATTATAGCGCCAAAGCAGCAATTTTGTCACAAAATAGGATATGAATGAGGAAACAAATGTGGGAGTTAAGGGACTTCTATTCCTCTATAATTTACCAGGTCAGCCACCTTCACAGACCTTAATGGAACACTACAGTTCATCATCCCAGTTCCCTCAGCTTCCTCCTGATGTCCAAGACGGGCTAAAGACCCCAGTAACGATAGAAGAACTTCAGCAAGCAATGGGCAGGATGAAATACTATAAGACACTTCTTCCAATTCTGAGCACTTACATGGTTAAATTATTTATTGCAGTTGGGTCAGAGGCGCCATTCCTTAGAGAGACCCTGAAAGCACATGTATCTGTCATCCCTAAAAAAGGCAAAGATCCAACCTCTTGTGGCAACTACAGACCAATCTCGCTCCTGAACATTGACCTCAAGCTGTACAGGAAGATCTTAGCAACCCTCTTAGCACAACACTTACAAGAAATATTCAATTTAGACCAAGTGGGATTCATCCCCTCTAGGGAAGCAAGAGATAATATGAGCAAAGTACTTAACCTGATTCACATCGCCACAACGACTTTCGGTACAGAAGCAGAGAAAGCATTTTATCGTGTAAACAGGACATTTATGTTCTTGGTTCTCCGCCATATTGGCTTAGGAGAAACTATGATACAGGGGATCGCAAAAATGTATTCCAATCCAAAAGCTCAGGTCAAAGCCAACAGAATTCTTTCTGACCCTTTCCCCATCACGAATGGCATGGGGTGTCCGCTATCCCCCCCTTCTCTTTTCCCTATCCGTGGAATAATTGTACTGCAAAATCCGGTCATCACAGGATTATCCATTGGAGGCATATGACACAAAATATTGGCATATGCTGATGACCTACTCTTCTCTTTAACAAATCCTACAGAGTCGCTTGACAAACCTTCTCCGAGCATTTGAGCTCTATAGGGCACTCTCTAACGTGAATATAAACTTTAATAAGTCAGAAGCTATGGGAATCAAGATCTCCTCTATCCTCTTACTGATTTTAAAAAATTCAGCTTAGGTATATATGTCTCCTGCAATCTCTACCACACTTACAAACTAAATTTTCCACCCCTGTTGACTAAAATCCATCCATCCATAAAATGGCATAAAGGACTGAATTCATGGTTTGGCAGGCGTAACCTGTTAAAAATGTGTATCCTTCCAAAATACCTCTACCTATTCCAAGCACTACCAATAAAGATACCTTCTCACTCCTTTAAACAAGCATACAACCTTTTCATTAGGTTTATTTGGGCATACAAAAGACCTCGCCTTCCCTGACATCAACTCTCATTACCTAAACAATATGGTGGATTGGCACTTCCTGATGTCGGGAAATATTATCAAGCTACACATCATGGTAGATTCATTGACTGGTGTCGGCATTATAGATCTAAACTGTGGGCACAACTAGAACAGACCCAAAAAGACATCCCGTTAAAAGGTGCCTTGTGGTGCTATGAAAACTTACTGCCAGCATTACTTCCCCTGATGAAGTCACGTGACCCGTGACGAACACGTGCGGCACACAGCAACCAGGAAGTGACGTAGACCGAGCCCGCAGCTCGTTTATACACTGCTTGTACAGACTGTTTGTTTGTGAGTATTTTTAAACTGTTTTAATAACAATAAACCTGTTGAAGCACTTTACACTATGGAGTATTTTTCCTCCATCTCTGCTTAAACCCATGTATATGCCATACCGCTGAGGAACCCTGACTGCAATACCACAGAGGAAACCCCCTTAAAGGGACCATATCATTGGTCAGGACCTGGCCACCCCACATTAAAGGGAAAACTCTGCTAAAAGGATTCCAAAAAGTCCTCTATATATACGCTGTTACCTTACAGCGGTAAGGTAAGGGGACATCCATTACTGGTATATACGGGACCACCAAGGCCATATCCCCTTCCACCAGCACCACTGCCCTTCCCATTGCAACAGCTCCACATCGTATATCTTGTTGAAGAAGTCACACCCTATGCGATTTTGAGAATAATCGCAGCACTTTGCACTGAAAACGGACTTTGTGTCTGATACACTTATATTTTTTGTCACTTAATTATCATTTATGTTTGAAGGTTTGCCTATGTGCACCACAGCTGAACACTTGCACTTTATGCGATTTTAGGATCGCAACACGCTGCACTTTTGAATGTTATATTGTGTTTTTTCTTTTTTCTTGTTTTTATTGTTTCACGGTTTCATGTTGTAGATTTTACTCTAATAGCAACGAACATTATTGTTTTATCAGCCACAGCGGCACATTGGAATATTTGCACTTTTATGCGACTACAGGATCGCAACACGTTGCACTTTGGATTGTATATGAATTTTCAATATTTTATGTATTTATGTTGTGGACTATTAGTAGAAATGAGTGTTGCTGTTTAAACTAGTCACATAGACATACCCAGACCTGTATTGTTTACTGGATATCCCCCCATTGCGAATTTTTATATACTGCTTTTATCAATAGATATATCCTTTTTGTGTACAGCGCACCACTACCTTTCTTATTCATTAAAGTCATATCCTCTATTGGGCACCACACTCCATGTATGTTTCACAAGTCTGTATACAAGCCTCCCTCTCTACCAGTAACTCCCCCTTAGTTCCCATCTTGGGGAACCCATCGGTTTCTCCTGACCTTAGATCCCCTGAATTCAGGACTCTACTACAATCAGACTGTGATCAAGCATCCCATTTTCTATAAGTGGACCACTGATTCTCTACAACATCGTTGATGAGTGACACGGGTCCCTTCAAGCTCTCCTTTTGGAATGCCCTCTGACTATAAAATTTTCTACATTCCATCCCAAACCCTCAAAGTTTTAACCGTCACCTAACATCTTTTGAGCAATACTGTTCAGATGATGGAACTCTGCCGCATGTACTGTCTAAAACTTACAATTTACTGAACACTCCCTCTGAACAGCCACACTTATATTTTGTGAGAAAATGGGAAACAGGGTTAAATCATACATGTACGTTAACCCAACACTATTTTAGATTCTACCTAAAATCGTCAATATGTACAAAAATTCAGGAGACTAACTTCAAGAGTTTGAAGAGGTGGTATCATACCACACATGTGTTAAACAAGTACTATCCCAATTCCACTGACCGGTGTTGGAGACGGCAGGGGGACAGAGGGACATTGCTCCATATATTATCTCCTACTTTATTAGCTTTTAGACGATCCCTGAAAACCCATCTCTTCAGAGAAGCCTACCCTACCCACACATAACAACTGTATTTTCATTTTCTCCATCGGCTTATCCCCCACACTTTTGTTTTCACTTGACCCTCCCTTCTAGATTGTAAGCATTAACGAGCAGGGCCCTCTGATCCCTCCTGCATTGATTGTAAAAAGCTGCGCAAACTGTTGGAGCTATATAAATCCTGTATAATAATAATAATAATATTCTGGTCCTGCCCCCAATTGAAGAACTTTTGGACGGAAGTCCGAAACATTACCCAAAAATTTATGGAGCACAAGATTCCTAATGATCCAGCCTTCTTCTTACTACATGTTTCAATGATTCCCACAAAAAACGTATTAAAAATCGTTTGACGCCTATTAAATGCTGCCAAGTCCTGTATTCCTCTTTATGGAAAAAACAATTGCCCCCGCCTATCGTGAGTTGGCTTCGTAAGGTAGAGGACATACATACGATGGAAGACTTGATACTTACAGCACAGCATAAGCAGAGCAATACTCTAAGGCCTGGAAGCTCTGGAATCTGTTTATACTTTCTGACAAAGGTAGGGCCCTCTTTGGATAATAAATCCTCGATAAGTCATTTTGACTGAATACATCTACTAACACGATCCATCGCCATCTTAAACTTCTTTCCCCCCTCCCCCCCCCATTTATTTATTTTCTTCTCTCAACCTATTTATTTTTTTTCTTTTACTCTTGTTTCTAGAAAAAGTGGGTAGCTTTTTTACATTTTACGGTGACCAAAATAAACAAAAGGAACCTTTGTGGATATACGGATTATCGTAGTATCATCTTCAATTAAGTAAATTGTTTACTTGTTATCCCTTGTACACACGGTCGGACATTCCGACGGAAAATGTCCGATCAGACCGTGTTGTCAGATAATCCG
Source organism: Lithobates pipiens (assembly GCF_037356315.1). Taxonomy (NCBI): domain Eukaryota; kingdom Metazoa; phylum Chordata; class Amphibia; order Anura; family Ranidae; genus Lithobates; species Lithobates pipiens. The sequence continues at coordinate 220,441,150 of NW_027507903.1, read as the reverse complement.
ACTGTGTGTGGGCTCCATCGGACTGTTTCTGTCGGAATATCCGACCGACAAAGTTTTAGAGCCGGGCTATAAAACTTTCCGACAACATGATCCGATCGGACTTTGTCCGATTGTGTGTAGAGAATTCCGATTGGACAAAGTGCCACGCATGCTCAGATCAAATTTCTAGACCAAAGCTATTGGCTACTAGCCTGAACATAGTCCCGCCGTAACGAAATAACGTCATCACGTTACGTACAATCTGATTTTCCGACAACTTTGTCCGACCGTGTGCATACAACACAAGTTTCGGACAAAATCCGTTGGATTTTGTTGTCGGAATGTCCAACCGTCTGTACAAGGGCTTAGACATTTTGTAAGCTATGTGACTGGAATTGTTAATGTTTGTACATCATTGATGCTGTGACTTGGTTCTGTCCTTTCTGGGATTCAATAAAAATGATATTTGAAAAAAAAAAAATGTCCCCCCTATATATTCTGTAGGCAGAGAATTATTATGAAGCAAGTTATCTTTAAACAAAATCAGCTGTGTTTTATTCATGAATGACAAGATTGCATTCTCACCTGGTAACCTGCGACAGTTTGTCCAATTACTGGCTGCCAAGACACACTGGCTTCAGAGGAGGACAGCACTACTACCCTCACGCCTGTAGGGTATTCTGTGGGTGCTAGTAAAAGAGAGCAAAGGCAATTGCAGTTTTAGCATTTTCTATGTAATTTTCAAATTTTATCACCTACTATAAATGTAAAAGACAAAATATCAGCTCATATCATCCTTTTATCATGGCTATTGGGTCTCTCCAGTAAGGCACAGAGCAATGTGTGCAGTAAACAACAGCAGCAGATTTCAATAATTTGACCCATATCAGACTTAAACCGAAAGAATTTGCAGTTTATGTGTTTTGTTTTAGAAAGATTCACACACTATTTGGACATCACGGAAATGTCTGATGGGCTAGCTCATGATGTCTTGCAGCCATTTCAACCTTCCTTTCCTGCTCTCAACAATTATATCCTAACAGGAGAAATGCATATAGTAGGTGATCTTGAGATGGAGATGTGTCACATCAGATTTGTACTAATAGACTATTAACATTGTTTACTCCTACTTATCTTCATCCTCAAATTGTAATTATTTTAACCCTTTCTATGTCATATCGCCAGTGACAACAGATTTTGCTATTGCCAATCCATTTGCAGTGTTAACTGCTTTTTATTTCCAAATATAAGTGCAAACTTCTGTCTCACTTTGTGTACACCTGTGTATGCATATGTGAAATAGCCACATGGTAGATAGCTTCCTCTCATATTACAGGAAAAATGTTTCTGCTTTTATATGGTGTAGTTGCCCATGTAAGCATACCACATAAAAATAGGATTTCTATTAAAGATTTCTTTCTATTCATTCCCAAAATGTTGGCCTTTTTCATGTCTCCATGGATATACACATCTGGTTTCCTAAACTGGAAACCCAGCATGTTTTCCCCTGGGTGTACCCTTCATAATGTTAGAATATCAACAGAACTTTTTCATGAAGAGATACTATTGTTCAAACCGAGATTCATTTAGCTGTCATAGTGCCCAGATTGAGGAAATAGCACCCTTTTTATTTTCTTGAAGATGATTCTCTGGTGATATTTCTGCTTATATGGAAATCTATACTTTTTTCTTCATAGGAACAGGTTTTTGATTTACCTTCATCTGCAGAGTAAATGGTAGCAGTGCTACTGAATGGACCTTCTCCCCATCTATTAAAGGCTTGAACCTTTACTTGAAACTGTGTAGCTGGTGTAATAGTATCATCCTTGTGAACATATCGACCACTCTCAGGGTTGGTAACTGTCACTTTCCTCCATTCTCTTTCAGTAAATGGTTTAAATGCAACAATGTATCCAAATCCATCACCATAATGATATTCCCTTGCTAAAGGCTGTAGAGAAAAAGCAGTTTAGTTGTTGGGTACTGACTAGTTTAAAAACAATAGAGTTAAAATAAATAAATACATTTGCATGCACAGAACACAACAGCATGCACAACTTGGAGTTGATCCAAATGATAGCAAAACAATTGTATAAAGCATGGTCCAAGTTAGTCCAACAGGAAAAAAATTCTTCCTGATATCAACAAAAGTAATCGGATAACTTGGATCGGATAACTTGCTGGACCAACATTCTACAATATTGCTTCTTATAATTAATAATAGTGACTTATTTTTTGCATTTAAAAAGCACATTCAGCTCAGTTTGACGAACCCTTTACAGATGGCTAGAACTACAATGACAAAGGAGGATTATCCCTTTAAAGTGCGCTACTGCCCCATTTTACTGCCCACTCTTTCCACTATTATGTGAGGATCATCGAGACAATATAGAGCTTTGCAAGACACTGGGCTCCAGCGGCTTTTTGACAGCTGTCAAAGAGGATGCCTCTCATGCCGACTCGTGGACCGCATGCGCCAGATGTATTACAACTTTAGTGCCCACATGCAACTCCTGTGCTGATGACAAGCGACAAGCTTATACAATATCTGATAAAAGTGAGTACACCCCTCACATTTTTGCAAATATTTTATTATATCTTTTCATTTGACAACACTGAAGAAATTGCACTTTGCAATGTAAAGTAGTGAGTGTACAGCTTGTATAACAGTGTAGATTTGCTGTCCCCTCAAAATAACTCAACACACAGCCATTAATGTCTAAACTGCTGGTAACAAAAGTGAGTACACCCCTAAGTGAAAATGTGCAAATTGGGCCCAATTAGTCTTTTTCCTTCCCCAGTGTTATTTAACTCATTAGTGTTACAAGGTCTCAAATGTGAATGGGGAGCAGGTGTGTTAAATTTGGTTTTCTCGCTCTCTCTCTCTCTCTCTCATACTGGTCACTGGAAGTTCAACATGGCACCTTATGGCAAATAATTCTCTGAGGATCTGAAAAAAAGAATTGTTGCTCTACATAAAGATGGCCTAGGCTATAAGAAGATTACCAAGACCCTGAAATTGAGCTTGAGCATGGTGACCAAGACCATACAGCAATTTAACAGGACACGTTCCACTCAGAACAGCCTTGCCATGGTCGACCAAAGAAGTTGAGTGCACGTGCTTAGCATCATATGCAGATGTTGTCTTTGGGAAATAGACGTATGAGTGCTGCCAGCATTGCTGCAGAGGTTGAAGGGGTGGGGGATCAGCCTGTCAGTGCTCAGACCATATGCCAAAGTCTGCATCAAATTGGTCTGCATGACTGTTGTCCCAGAAGGAAGCCTATTCTAAAGATGATGCACAAGAAAGCCCACAAACAGTTTGCTGAAGACAAGCAGACTAAGGACATGGATCACTGATCACTGGAACCATTTCATGTGGTCTGATGAGACCAAAATAAACTTATTTGGTTCAGATGGTGTCAAGCGTGTGTGGTGGCAACCAGGTGAGGAGTACAAAGATAAATGTGTCTTGCCTACAGTCAAGCATGGTGGTGGGAGTGTCATGGTCTGGGGCTGCATTAGTACTGCTGGCACTGGGGAGCTACAGTTCATGGAGGGAACCATGAATGCCAACATGTACTGTGACACACTGAAGCAGAGCTTAATCCCCTCCCTTCGGAGACTGAGCCACAGGGCAGAATTCCAACATGATAATGACCCCAAACACACCTCCAACATGACCACTGCCTTGCTAAAGAAGCTGAGTAAAGGTGATGGACTGGCCAAACATGTTTCCAGACCTAAACCCTAATGAGCATCTGTAGGGCATCCTCAAACAGAAGGTGGAGGAGCGCAAGATCTCTAAAATCAACCAGATTCATGATGTTGTCATGGAGTGGAAGAGGATTCCAGTGGCAACCTGTGAAGCTCTGGTGAACTCCCCAAGAGGGTTAAGGCCAGTGCTGGAAAATAATGGTGGCCACACAAAATATCAACACTTTGGGTCCAATTTAGACATTTTCAGTTAGGAGTGTACTCATTTTTGCTGCCAGTAGTTTACACATTAATGACTGTGTGTTGAGTTATTTTGAGGGGACAGCAAATCTACACTGTTATACAAGCTGTACACTCACTACTTTACATTGTAGCAATGTGTAATTTCTTCAGTGTTGTCACATGAAAAGATATAATAAAATATTTAAAAAAATGTGAGGAGTGTACTCACTTTCGTGAGATACTGTATGTAAATGTACTATATTTTTCTTGTTACAAATAAATGGCTTACGGTGTTTAATAGGGAGTTTCATTCGTTCAGTTAACCTAACCTCACAGTTAAGAGCCTACATGCCCTTTGTTAATTTGGTTGCTGTTCTCTGTCTTCTTTCCAGTTCTACAACATTCTTTTAGTGAACTGAAACAATCATATGACTGTTAGATATTTGCTATTTTATTACTGCTATATGCTCCAAATACAAAAATTTGAAGCTTAAATACAGTAGGGGGACAGACACACTGGCTGAGATGACACAAAGGGATACGACTCAAAAGAGGGTATTAAAAAGGAGAAAATATCTTTATAGCCCCGATGCCCTATTTAAAAATAAACTTAAAGTGGAAGTGAACTAAAACAATTAAACATGTTCTATGCTGTTGTAGGGAACATTTAGAAATGTTAATTGAGCCTAAGCTGTACTCTGAAAATATATGTTTTATCTTGAATTCCTTTTGAAAAATATTACTTCAATTTCTGGTATGTGAGCATGCCTAGGCACTCCTCTGCTTACATCCTCATAGCTGTATATCTGCAGCAATGCGATTTGGTAATGTCACTATTGTGTTGCTCATTCTTATTGCTGAAGGTTCTGATACAAAGGAGTAAAACTATACTAAGATAGCCACCTCCACAGAGATATAGTGCAAAAGAAGACATGGTAAGTAGGTAGTGATGAATGAATCAAAGGTTTAGTGAATCTTGTTCAAAATTTGTCAAATTCAAACTTAGAGATGAATTCCTCTGAATCTCGTTAAATTCTGGCCATTTTAGGGCTAATAGGAAAACTGCCGTCAAAAAAAGCACAAGAAGCTGGGCACAGTCATGGAATCACTATCAATGCAAAAAAAAAAAACATGTTTCAAAAACCGTACAACGGGAAGAGAGTTCTTTCATGCAGCCTCAATGGCAGCATTAAAAAAAAATACAAAAATCCTTTAAATAACAAGCTTTTGCATATTGCAGTTTTGCACTATAGTCCATTTACCATGGGTTCATATGGAACACGTTCTGTAGTGCAAATCTGCGAAATGCAAAAAGAACTAAAAATGCATAGGTATGAATCCAGCCTAAAAACTGTATGTGGTTCCAGAAAAGTATCATTTTTATGTACAGTCTCAGAAAAAGTGTACACTGACAGCAGTGGCATACTTAGGGGATGAAGCCCACATCTGGTGCCCAAACACAGACTTTTTTTATGTTGCACAGCATTGGAGTGCACTGCAGTGCCACTTCTTTTTACCTGACAGTGGCAGTTCAGAGCACCTGCTTTGCCCTGGTCAGATGACACAACCATGGGAAAGATCTCTCCCCCTTTCTTCCGAGCTGCATCTTGCAAATTGAAGGGGGGATTTGTACTGTGTTGGGGTCTGTGCTGAGGGGTGAAAAGGGGTGTGTGTGCTGGGAGGGGGGGGGCTAAGATAGGGGTCTATATTGAGGAGTTAAGCTGGGGGAGGGTTCTGTACTGAGGGAACTGGTTGGGACAGAAGTCTGTTCTGGGAAAGGGAAGATTAGTACAGAGGGGTTGGGCTGGGAGGGGGGGTCTGTTCTGGGTGGGTGGTCTTTACTGAGGGTTTAGGCCGGGGGGGTCTGTACTAGGGTGGGGATCTATACTTGGGGGGTCTGTATTGGGGTAAGTCTGTACTGAGGGATGATTTAGAGTTGTGGGGGAAGATCTGTACTGGGAGGGAACTGGGGCTGTTGGTGCAAATCTGGTCTGTGGGGGCTATGGCCTTTGGAGGGATTGTTACCTCTGCATTCATTGTGTTACACACTCCTGCCCTTGCACTCCTGAGCACTGCACTCTCTGCATTAAACACTTCTGGCTCGTTCACTCTGAGGCTTAAATACTGTACTTTGCGCGTTATACATTCCTGTCCCCTGCACTCTCTGTTCCTGGCCTGTTTACTCTGAGGCTTAAATACTCCTAAGCATTGTACTCTCTGCTGTACGCACTATAAGCTCACTCACTGTGCCTTAGGCAATCCTGCACTATTGACACTGATGTACATTTAATACTACTGACTACTTTACTCTCATTTTTTATGACATCCTCCTGACCACTGCACTCTAAGCCCTTGTACACATGGTCGGACATTCCGATGGACAATGTCCGATAGGACCGTGTTGTTGGATAATCCGACAGTGTGTGGGCTCCATTGGACTGTTTCCGTCAGAGTATCCGACGGACCAAGTTTTCCAGCTGGGCTATAAAATTTTCAGACAACATGATCCGATTGGACTTTGTCCAATCATGTGTAGAGAATTCCGATCGGACAAAGTGTCACGCATGCTCAGATCAAATTCCTAGACCAAAGCTATTGGCTACTAGCCTGAACGTAGTCCCGTCCTAACGAAATAACGCCATCACGTTAAGTACGATCAGATTTTCTGACAACTTTGTCCGACTGTGTGTATGTAACAGTTTCGGACAAAATCCGTCGGACAAAATCCGACGGATTTGGTTGTCGGAATGTCCGACCGTGTGTACAAGGGCTAAGTATATCATATATTCATGAAGTTCTTCTTTATGTTAGGCTGTGTGTAGAAAGCATATGTAATGGAACTGCTTAATTTTTTTAAAATAATATGCTGAGGTTTCTAAGTGTCTGTTAGCCCACGTACACACGGTCGGAGATTTTGCCAACCAAATCCGTCGGATTTTGCCCGTCGGATTTAGTCCGACAGATTGTGTCCGAAACTGTTGCATACACACGGTCGGGCCAAGTTGGCGAAAAATCCGATCTTTCAGAACGTGATGACGTCATTTCGTTACGATGGGACTACATTCAGGCTAGTAGCCAATAGCTTTGATGTAGGAATTTGATCTGAGCATGCGCGGCACTTGGTCCGATGAAAATGCTCTACACATGATCGGATTAGGTCCGTGCGGCCCAGTTGGTCGGGAAATATTTCCAACATGTTGGAAAATTGGGTCGGACGGAGATTCGGACGGAATCAGTCCGATGCATACCACACACAGTCGGATTATCTGACGACACGGTCCGATAAGACTCATTCCGACAGATTCTCCGACCGTGTGTACAAGGGCTTAGAATCTCACATGTGGCACAGTATTTAAAGCATATTATTGTGCGCACAAGAACTGTAGCATATGTTTGCTGCATATACAGTGAGAAGATTTAGGTTTTATTTAACCATAGGCCTTTAAGCCCCTTCTCATTCTTAGAACAGTTTGGCCATTCCCACAATTTGGCACAATGAGCTCCATTTGCCACTTTTCATGCTCCAATTTTTTGTGGGTGAGTGTGTTAAAAAATGATCAGCCCACAGTGCCAGATATGATGAAACTAGCAGTGTATATTTGGTTGTGATTTTAATTTTTTTAATTTTACAATTAGCTTGGCATAATGCAGCAGTAACCCAGTTCGGTTAATTTCAGTTAGAAAAGACTTTTCATCAAAAGGTGATAGCCCTGCTTTGACTTGCAGATACAATTTGCCCAATAGTTCTTGTTTTTGTCAATGCAAAAGTGTCCTGCTGCTTGCCAATTTCAATGAAACTCTTGTTAGGATTTATAAGGCTGCAGATGATACAGCAGTGTGAAATTGGCCAGCAACAAGACACTTTTAATCAGTGAAATTAGGCTTAACTGGTGTATGCCTAACTTTTATTTTACCTATGGCGATGGGGGGTGTGTTGAATTTGAGTGATATAATGTGAGGTGGTTGAGTGCACACCACTGTTGCTGCAGCCCCATGATGTGAACAAAAGACAGCTTACCCGCTTAAGGACCAGCCGCCGCAATTGTACTGAGGCAATGTGGCTGCTTCCCATGAATCGCTGTCATTGTGGCTCGTACACATCGATTTACGGGCGCGTGGCCATCCACGATCGTTCCCCACAGTGACAGAATGGGGATCAGCCTCTGTAAACAAGGCAGATCTCCGTTCTGACAGGGGATATCATACAGATCCTGTCTTTCTGCTATGCAGGAAGATGGATCTGTGTGTTTCCCCAGTCACACAATCCCCCATACAGTTAGTTAACAAACTGAGAAAACAAATTTAACCCCTTGATCGCCTCTGATGTTAACCCCTTCCCTGCCAGTGCCATTGGTACAATAAAAGTGCATATTTTTAGCACTGATCACTGTAATAATATCACTGATTCCCAAAAAAGTGTCAATAATGTCAGTTAGGTGTCTGATCTGTCCGCTGCAATGTTGCAGTCCCGCTAAAAATCACTGATCAATGCCATTACTAGTAATAAATCAATAAAAAATAATAAAAATACCATAAATGTATCCCCTATTCCGTAGATAACTTTTGCGCAAACCAATCAATATTTGCTTATTGAGATTTTTTTTACCAAAAATATGTAGAAGAATACATATTGGCCCAAACTGATGAAGAATTTATTTTTATTTTTTGGGGGTATTTATTATAGCAAAATGTAAAAAATATTGTTTTGTTTTCAAACTTGTCGCTATTTTTTTGTTTATAGCGCCAAAAATCGCAGATGTAATCAAATACCGCCAAAAGAAAGCTCTATTTGTACAAAAAAAAATTACATCAGTTTTGTTTGGGTACAGTGTTACGCAATTGTCAGTTATAGCGTTGCAATGCTGTATCGCAAAAAAATGGCCTGGTCATTAAGGGGGAAAATCTTCAGGTACCTACGTGGTTAAAGGTAGTCAGTAATAAGTGAAAGATCTGCTTTAAGCACCCCAAATTTAAAAAGGGACCTATGAACATAAATGGAAAAAAAAATACAAACCAAATGAAAACCCCAAAATGCATTGTCTGAAACAAAAGGCCTTTTGAAAAAATTCTATGAAGGGAACAGCAGCTAAATGTAACTACTTATCTCAAACCAACCCCAAAATAAAATGAAAGACAAAAATGCCACCAATAGTAAGAACAATAAAAGACAGCAAATGGGTTATTTGACCAAAGCACTAGAAATCTGAATATCTCTCTTTGCAATTGGCTTTCCCTACAACAGCTTTAAATTCACTAAAGCCCCATACACACTATCAGTTTTTCTGCTGAGTTTTTCCTTTAGGTTTACCAAAACCATGTAATGCAAGGGCCTGCCTGATTGCATACAAATGGAAACTCCTAAGGCTGACCTCATATTATATGGTTTTCGTAAATCTGAAGGAAAAAGTCAGCAAAAAAAACTGATAGTGTGTATGGGGCTTTACACTATGGCTGGTCTGCACTCTCCCTTTTATAATGAAGGGGATGGCTTTTTCAAAAGCCTGTTCCTTGTCTCTTCTAAAGCCTCGAACACACGATCGGATTTTCCGCAGACAAAACCTCTGACTTTTGTCCAAAGGCATGTGCCTGGATTTTGTCTTGCAAGGATGGCAAGGAATTGTCGGCCAAAAAACACGAATGTAGTGATGTACTACATGGTTTTTCAGCTCTTTAGCGCCACCCTTTGGGCTCCTTCTGCTAATTTTGGTTAGTAGAAGTTTGGTGAGTGTTGATTCATGCTTTTCATTTTTCGCTTTTCATTTCACAGTTTTCATTTTGCGCTTTTCAGTTTGTTTCTGAGTGGTCATTCATCAACCAGCCATGTTGCGGAATCGGAAGAGATAACGTGTTATTTATTATTGGCCTTGGACGCTTCCTGAAGATGTAAAATATGAAACGTACATCGAGGCAGTACCTGGACACGTTACCTTACGCCATTTCCGGTCCTTCTGGTTGTCGGTGTGAGCCGGTGGAATGCACACCATTCAGTTGACTCCGCACACCACTCTCTTTGACAAGCCAGCAGCCCCAGTGCCGTGACAGGCACTTTTAAATGTAAGGAGCCATTTGGCCACACTTTCTGTACCTTGATTTTACTATTAAAACGTTATTACGCTATGGATGTTTTTTGCTCTCTTTGTATATCCTGCCTACACCCATGAGGAGGAAGGTTCCTACAATCTCCATTTCAAACCTATGTGAGCAGGCATTATTCTGCAAAAGCTTTGTTTGACTATCTTTCTAAGGAAAGAGGTCAAATTGGGCTGGAAAGCAGATCGTTTATCCATTCACTTTTGGGTGTTGGCTTTCCTAAGTTTGGTGAAGGATCACTTAGTTTCTGTTGGAAGACATCATCACATTTGGAAGAATTTGTTTGGTGGACTTTTTTTTTGGATTGATTTTTTTTTTTTTTTTGATTTACATTTGCAATTATGTTGGGACTTTATTGACTTATACTTTCTTGTCCAGGTGGACAATCTGATTCTGCACCTACACTATCTGTGATTCTAAACAATTTTCCCATTTAACTGTTTGTAATGGGACCACTAAACAGATAATGATTATTTAATCCACTATTCACTATAGCGCCCACTACACCTATTTTTTTACATGTCGCTTGGAGTTAGTGCCTTGACCCAAGTCCAGTCCAGCAACAGGAGGAGGAGGATTTCTTGGACCAAAAATTGGTTGGTTTATTAATTCTGACCAATTATGTCATATGCCTTTGCTGCGGGAGCTCCAGGAGAATAATCCAGATTATTTTTGGAATTATCTCCAGATGACGGACCCCTGCTTTCACCAACTCTTGGCATTGTTGACCCCCTATATTAAGAAGCAGGATACATGCATGAGGCTTTTATTAAATTTTTTGGTTGAATAATGATTTGATTTGGTATATTTTGTATATTTTTGGATGCAGAGAATGCACTTTTTGGTTACGTTCTAATGGCAGATAGCACGTCTAATTTTATTTGTTTTCTTTTTTTAATGCACACTAAAAAAATTGTGGAGAATAATACTTGGCTATGTGTTTTACTTCAAATGACAGTTTGGGAGTAGGCAGTTACATTTAAAAAAATACAATGTAGAACTGACAATTGACACCAACATAGTCTGAGCTTCAAACTATGGGATAATGGTGTTGTGGTAACTTGCACCAAAAAAAAAAAATATCAAGCATAATAATAATAATATTCTTGATATCACTAGAAAAAAAAGCCTTTGAATATGTGTTTGCAATAACTCCATCAGTATGACCAGCAAAGCAGCTTCATTATTATTCCATTAAGGAAGAAGAGAAATGTGCGCTGCATTTAGAGATTTCATATTTTGCCACGTCACAAATGTTAATTCTCCATTACGAATGCTAATTTACAAGACCGACCGCTTCTAGCTTGTCCATGCTTCCGAGCATGCATGTTTGTACTTTGGACTTTTGTCTGATGGACTTGTGCACACACACTGGGAAAATCCGACAACAGACCATTGTCCCCAGAAAATGTTCAAGCCTGCTATCCAACATTTGTCCATGGAAAATCTGACAATTGTCTGACGGAGCATACAAATGGTCGGATTTTCACCAACAGGCTGTCATCACACAATTCCCGTCGGAAAATCCGATCGCATGTATGAGGCTAAAGACTGCTGGCCATGTTTTAAACATTCCATTATGGTTTAAGAACAATTTTCCTGAAGAAGCTTGCAGAAAACTTTGCCAAGACCGCAAATCCTGAACCTGCAGGATGTATCCCATCGCAGCAGTGAACCAGGACCGCATCCCTATAAGTCAGTAATAGGTAGTAATAGATAGTAATAGTAAAAGATCAGCTGCAGGGAACCACAGGCACTAATAGTGACAAGTCCTTTGCCTTCTGCTTGCTTTTTCTGATACAGCTTTCAGACAATTGTTTTTTTTTTAAATAAATGGCAGCATTATATTCTTTACTAGGGATGCACCGAATGGGTTTTTTGGTGCCGAAACCGATACCGAAAATGAAAAATACACTAGGCCGAAAACCGAAACCGATACCGAAACAGCACCGATACCGAAAATGACTGTTTTTAAAAAATATTTGTATACAGGAGGTGGTCAGAGACTGGGGACATGGTACAGGAGGTGGTCAGAGACTGGGGACATGGTACAGGAAATGGTCAGAGACTGGGGACATGGTACAGGAGGTGGTCAGAGACTGGGGACATGGTACAGGAGATGGTCAGAGACTGGGGACATGGTACAGGAGGTGGTCAGAGACTGGGGACATGGTACAGGAGGTGGTCAGAGACTGGGGACATGGTACAGGAGGTGGTCAGAGACTGGGGACATGGTACAGGAGGTGGTCAGAGACTGGGGACATGGTACAGGAGGTGGTCAGAGACTGGGGACATGGTACAGGAGTTGGTCAGAGACTGGGGACATGGTACAGGAGTTGGTCAGAGACTGGGGACATGGTACAGGAGGTGGTCAGAGACTGGAGACATGGTACAGGAGGTGGTCAGAGACTGGGGACATGGTACAGGAGGTGGTCAGAGACTGGGGACATGGTACAGGAGGTGGTCAGAGACTGGGGACATGGTACAGGAGGTGGTCAGAGACTGGGGACATGGTACAGGAGGTGGTCAGAGACTGGGGACATGGTACAGGAGGTGGTCAGAGACTGGGGACGCGGTACAGGAGGTGGTCAGAGACTGGGGACGCGGTACAGGAGGTGGTCAGAGACTGGGGACGCGGTACAGGAGGTGGTCAGAGACTGGGGACGCGGTACAGGAGATGGTCAGAGACTGGGGACACGGTACAGGAGGTGGTCAGAGACTGGGGACGCGGTACAGGAGATGGTCAGAGACTGGGGACGCGGTACAGGAGATGGTCAGAGACTGGGGACGCGGTACAGGAGGTGGTCAGAGACTGGGGACGCGTTACAGGAGATGGTCAGAGACTGGGGACGCGGTACAGGAGATGGTCAGAGACTGGGGACGCGGTACAGGAGATGGTCAGAGACTGGGGACGCGGTACAGGAGATGGTCAGAGACTGGGGACGCGGTACAGGAGATGGTCAGAGACTGGGGACGCGGTACAGGAGATGGTCAGAGACTGGGGACGCGGTACAGGAGATGGTCAGAGACTGGGGACGCGGTACAGGAGATGGTCAGAGACTGGGGACGCGGTACAGGAGATGGTCAGAGACTGGGGACGCGGTACAGGAGATGGTCAGAGACTGGGGACGCTGTACAGGAGATGGTCAGAGACTGGGGACGCGGTACAGGAGATGGTCAGAGACTGGGGACGCGGTACAGGAGATGGTCAGAGACTGGGGACGTGGTACAGGAGATGGTCAGAGACTGGGGACGCGGTACAGGAGATGGTCAGAGACTGGGGACGCGGTACAGAAGATGGTCAGACTGGGAACATGGTACAGGAGATGGTCAGAGACAGAGGACGTGGTACAGGAGGCATCCCCCATTGCAGCCAGTGTGCCCCATTGCAGCCAATTGCAGCCAGTGTGCCCAATTGCAGCCAATGTGCCCAATTGTAGCCAATTGCAGCCAGTGTGCCCCATTGCAGCCAGTGTGCCCCATTGCAGCCAGTGTGCCCCATTGCAGCCAGTGTGCCCCATTGCAGCCAGTGTGCCCCATTGCAGCCAATTGCAGCCAGTGTGCCCCATTGCAGCCAATTGCAGCCAGTGTGTCCCATTGCAGCCTGTGTGCCATTTTGCAGCCAGCCTGTGCACTGTGTGCAGGGAAGAGAGCCGCCTCCGCCGCCTGTTTGATAACAGCGCCGGGAACATCACAGCTTTCATTTCAATTGCTGTGTGTTCCCGGCCGTGCGCCGTCACACGCAGCCCCTCCCCCTTCTCCGGGCACTTAGATAGACAGATCATCCGCAGGATTGGACGGATGATCTGTCTATCAAAGTGCCCGGACAAGGGGGAGGGGCTGCCTGTGACGGCGCACGGCCGGGAACACACAGCAATTGAAATGAAAGCTGTGATGTTCCCGGCGCTGTTATCAAAAAGGCGGCGGAGGTGGCTCTCCTGCGCTATGATGGGCGTCACCAGGGGCGGGGGGCAGAGCCCCGCCCCCCACCCAGGCCACGCCCCATTTTCGGCTCCATTATCGGCCGTTTTTCTCTTTCGGCAAATTGCCGAAAAGGGCATTTTCGGCCGATATGTTTCGGCGGCCGAAATTTCGGTGCATCACTATTCTTTACAAAGGAAATGTTTTAATGGCATTGATTTGGTGGTGTTACATGGGCCAGTAAAATCCTTATTAGAATGTTATTGCTCATGCAATTAAAGTGGTTATAAACATCTGAAGTTAATGCATTCTCCTTTGCAGTGTTATGCCCCATACACACGGTCGGACATTCCGTCCACAAAATCCATCGGATTTTTTCAGATGGATTTTGGCCAAAATTTGTCTTGCATACACACGGTCGCACAAAGTTGTCGGAAAATCCGATCGTTTGAAACAAGGCATACACGTATGACGGGACTATGTAGAGCCCAGTAGCCAATAGCTTTCGTCTCCAAATTTTTTCTGAGCATGTGTGGCACTTTGTGAGTCGGATTCACTACACACGATCGGAAAAAGGCAGATCGGATTTTGTTGTCGGAGAATTTTAGATCCAGCTCTCAAACTTTTTCTGACGGAAATTCCGACAGAAAAAGTCCGATAGAGCCCACACACGATCGGATTTTCTGACAACGTAATCCGATCTGACTTTTTCCATCAGAATTTCCTACCGTGTGTATGGGGCAGAATCATTAGAATAATTCTTGTATACTCACTGTCCATGTCACTGTAAGTTCTCGGTTAGTTCCACCTCCACCCCCAACATCTGAAGGAGCATATTTTGGAGCTGTAATACAACCGACACGTCATCAAGAAGTTAGTATGCAAGCATCTTTAACATAGTATCAATAAAAACAAATAGCTTATTATATCTCACTATTATCAATAACTCAATTGACTTTGTTGCCATAGAAAAAGCAATCCACATCTGAAAAATATAACTCTAACAGTACAGACCATTTTATATTGGTATACAAACAGAAATATATAGAAAAACTTTAAAAGAAGACAGGACAGTTACTTTTCCTGCCACCCACACCAACCAACACTGAGAAATACAAAGTGTTCCCTGAAAGGTGCCTGCTCTTAGTGCCGGTTTCCAGCTTCCGGTGCTCAGTAAGCAGAAGTGCAGCCACTTGGCACGGGGCCCAGAAGGCACAGGTCACTTTAGTAGGCACATCTTCCAGGTGTATCCAACAGATAAGGCATGCACATACTTATACTGCCATACCTAGAAATCATCTTTAATCATATAATGGTTGCAGGAAATGTCAACTCTGTACAAAAATAGGGACTTTGCTTTAGCTCTTGCTTTGTAAAGAAACATTAAATGTCCTTATTGGTTAGCATCACAAGCCACAAGATGGAGTCTGGGTTTGTCATTTTTTAACAGAAACAAGGCAGTGATCTCCATTAAAAGGCCAACTCGTGTAAAAGTGATATTGTCTTTTTTTCTTTACAGGGTGTGCAGTGGCTCTGGTTGCTAAATTGGAAGCACGAGTGTCCAAACACAATTGGCCTATGCGTCTATTTATCCAATGAACGCACTTATTTTTTTCATGAATCAAGAAATACCTGCACATTTTTACATATTTAACACATTTTATGAATAAAACACATTTGTAATTCCTACACAGTTTATGTACTATGCAGTGCACTTACCAGCTCCATCGGTTTTAATTTTTGGTGATGGTAGACTAGGTTCACCAGTTCCTAATGTATTGGTTGCTATTACACGAAATTCGTAATCCATCCATGGAATTAAGTCTATTAACCTCGCTGACTCCATATTTCCTTCAATATTAGGAATCTCTAAATGAGGAAACAAACATTATTGTATGGGTAACATTAAATCATGTACTGTTTTTTTTTTATGTGAACAGAATTAAACTCCCAGTACTCACCTGTGATACAAAGCACATACAATGAAAAGGATCAGTGAAAACATTCAAAAAATAATCACAATACATTGTGGGGCAAATCTCAAAGTTACAGCATAAAATGGATACAGTAGGTGACCGCGATATTGTGTCAAATCTCGTCACTGTTTTCGGCGAGATTGACACCTGCAAGTCCCGTCGCAGGAGCCAAAGCTGAGCTGCCTCATTCATCAAGAAAGGAAAAATTTGTTTTTTCCTTTCCCAATGAGCGACAAGCGCTTGCTGACATTGAGACCGGGTTCACACTGGTGCGACACCCGTATTACTTTTGATCCGACTTTCAATGAACGGGGATCCGACTTGGAACCCCACCAATACCAGGCACTGTGTTTGGTATGAATCATGAGGGGGAACGCCACGCCAAATTTTAAATAAAAAATGGCATGGGTTCACCTCTAAGAGCATACCAGGCCCTTAGGTCTGGTATGGATTTTAAGGGGAACCCCCTGTGCCAAAAAAACGGCGTGGAGTCCCCCCAAAATCCATAACAGGCCCTTATCCGAGCACGCCGCCCCCGGCCAGTCAGGAAAGGGGGTGGGGTGGGGACGAGCGAGCGCCCCCCCTTCTGAACCATACCAGGCCGCATGCCCTTAACATGGGGGGTAGATGCTTTGGGGAAGGGGGGCACCCAAAGCACCTTGTTCCCATGTTAATGAGCACAAGGGCCTCTTCCCAACAACCCTGGCCATTGGTTGTTAGTGTCTGCGGGCGGGGGGGTTATCGGAATCCAGGAGCCCCCTTTAATAAGGGGGCCCCCAGATCCTGCCCCCACCCTATGTGAATGAGTATGGGGTACATCTTACCCCTACCCATTCACCTGGGGGAAAAAATTGTCAATAAAAAAAACACACTAGACAGGTTTTTAAAGTAATTTAATAGGCAGTTCCGGGGGTCTCTTCCAAATTCGGGGGTCTCTTCCTACTTCTCCGCTCCCTCCGGCCTCTTCTCCCACTCTCCGGCCTCTTCTCCCGCTCTCTTGTGTCTTCTGCCGGGCTCCTCCGCTATCTTCTGCTCTTTTGCTAGCGTTGGCCCGGTCTTCTCTGTCGTCATCTTCCCTGTTCTCTTCTTCCTATGTGCAGAACAACTTATATAGGCATGGGGCGTGGTCACTGGGTGATGCCACATTGCGACCCCACCCCTTATGACGCCAAAGTCCCGGGGCATGATGGGATCACGCTGGAAACACATTCTCGCGAGCAGGTACTGTAAATGTTCAAACAACCTGCCCTGGGCTTCAACTTTATATCCACTTATTGTTGAATGTTGCACACCTTAAAACACCATCATCAATAACCATGTCTCAAAATACCAACCAAACCATTCTCTTTGCTTCTTCCAAGACCTCCTGCTTTCTAGCTCCCTTGTCATCTCCTTCCAAGCTAGCCTTCAGGACTTCTCCAGAGCCTCTCCCATCCTCTTGAACCTTGCATCTCAATCTTATCGCACTCTATACAGGCATACCCCACTTTTAAGTACACAATGGTGTTTATTTACTAAAGCTGGAAAGTGCAAAATCAGGCTCAATTCTGCATAGAAACCAATGAGCTTCTAACCCCAGTTCAATTAAGCTTTGGTAATGCAACCTGGAAGCTCATGCAGAAGTGAGCCTGATTTTGCACTTTCCAGCTTTGGCAAATAAACCCCATTGTGTAGTTAAAAGTGAGGTATGCCTGTACACCTTCAGGTGATATCTGAAAACCCATCTCTTTAGAGAAGCCTCCATAAGCTCTGTTTCCCACAGTTATTACCTTTTGTATTTGATCCTCTCTTTTAGATTGTAAGCTCTAATGAGCAGGGCCCTCTGATTTCACCTATATTGAATTGAATTGTAACTGTACTGCCTGTCCTCACTATGTAAAGTGCTGTGCAAACTTTAGGTACTGTATAAACCCTGTGTAATAATAATAGTAATAATAATGCTGACCTTAATTTCAGAGTGTAAGGGTATTTCTGACAACATCCTCTGTTTTGTTCTATTCATAGTGCACAGTCCCCACTCTCTTCCTTTCTTCTTCATGCTGTCTCTGTACTAATTCCAGATAGCCTAGTCTTCTTCATGAAACTCTATTGTGTGCCTAAATGCTGACCTGTAGCATTCCTGCCTCTCCTTCATAATGTCCCAATTCAAATTTCACCTCCTCCATTTTCTCCTTGAAATCTGCGATGTGTTGATTTAAGGAAAACACTTCAGAGGCTCTAGGGTATACTATGTTAAAGTGCTTAGATATCCTGCAGTGTTACATATATATAGCATAACACATCATTACAAACCTGTCTTTACATCCTTCCATTCATCTGACAATGCATTTCTAGCCTTCATCTCTTCTGTCAATGAACTCCTAGCTTGAATAGTATATTTAGAAATTGGCTGGTGATTGTCTGTTCCACTACTCCATGTAAGTTTCACAGTTGTGTCTTTTATTTCTTCTGCTCTAACACCACCAGGAGGACCCGGAGGACCTAGCAAAGAAAATTATATTACTTTAGTATAACAGTAAGTAGTGCAGATCTAACATAGCAATGTAAATGCTGCGAAGAATGAAAAAAACAATTCTAACAATTGATATTTGTGTTTAAAATAATAATAATCATAATAATAATAAACAATTATTATTATACTATAGCAAATAAAAAGCGCACTTTAAAATGTAAAACAAGTAAAAGATTTTACTGACTGCTTACTCATTAAAGTGGTTGTAAACCCATTACAACCACTTTAACCTACAGGTAAGCCTAGATTAAGTCTTACCTGTAGGTGCAAAAAATATCTCCCAAACCTAAAAGATTTAGGAGATATTTGCAGAACTAGCTGCACTGATGTCTACGACGCATTCACGGTAGACATTGGGCGCAGGCGCACTGAGTGTGACGATGCCGTTAGTGGCAGCACCAGTGCGTATGCGTGGGAGTGACATAATCGTGGCTCCGGCCAGTCACATGCCTGAGCCGCGATACCCGGAAGTCACTCTGGGATAGATGCTGGCGTCGGAGGAGGAGAACGAGGACTTCGGGGGGGCTTCGATCTCAGATAAGTAATTCATAATGAGCTCGTATGCTATGCATACGAGCTCATTATGCCCTTGTCTTGCAGAGCTTATTTTTATTTTATTTTTATTGCTGAGGCTTTACTTCCTCTTTAAGCATTTAAATATATTTATGTTGCTGGTATACAGAGTTACTCAGATTTGCATAGGGAGGTTTAATGCTGACACCCAAATCTATCTGTCTACTCCTCACCTCACTCCTTCAGTCTCCTCTCGCATTACTAACCTGCTAACTGACATATCAGCGTGGATGTCACACCATTTCCTTAAACTAAACCTCTCTAAAACTGAGCTATTAATAATCCCCCCTGCACATGCCCCCCTCCATGACTTTTCCATCAAAATCAACAATGCAACCATCAGGCCCTCCCCTCACGCCAGGGTACTAGGTGTAACCCTAGACTCTGACTTGTCATTTCAGCCCCAAGTCCAATCGTTGTCAAAAGTTTGTAGATTTCACCTCCGTAACATCTCTAAGATCCTCATTCACTCCCTTGTTATCTCTCGCCTTGACTATTGCAACTCCCTTCTCATTGGCCTGCCTCTCCATAGGCTATCTCCTCTTCAGTCTATCATGAATGCTGCTGCCAGACTTATCCACCTTACCAACCGCTCAGTGTCTGCCAACCCTCTCCTCCAATCCCTACACTGGCTCCCAATCACCCAGCGAATTAAATTCAAAATACTAACCACCACATACAAAGCCATTCACAACTCTGCCCCGAGCTACATCACCAATCTTGTCTCCAAATATCACCCAAACCGTCCCCTCCGTTCTTCTCAAGACCTCCTACTCTCAAGCTCTCTTGTCTCCTCCTCCCACACTCGTCTCCAGGATTTCTCCAGAGCCTCTCCAATCCTCTGGAACTCACTACCTCCACCGGTCCGGCTATCCTCTACTCTTGCTACCTTCAGACGATCCCTGAAAACTCATCTATTCAGGGAAGCCTATCACGTCTCAAACTAATCTCCTACCACTTCCATAAACTCATTCCCAACAATTATAACCTTCTGTACCACCTGCCCCACCCTCTTAGATTGTAAGCTCTTCTGAGCAGGGTCCTCTTAATCCTCTTGTATTTAATTGTATTGTAACTGTATTGTCTCCCTTTTATATTGTAAAGCGCTGCGTAAATTGCTGGCGCTATATAAATCCTGAATAATAATAATAATAATAAGTTATTTGGGCCAAAATTTCCCCCTTACACAGCTGTCACAGTAACGGGTCTTCCTATTCCAAGATTTGCACTCCCCTTGTGTTCTGACATCTATAACACTGGATTTCCTAGCTCTTTCTTTTACAACATTTACCAGGACAAATAGAGAGGATGAATTCTCCCAGCAGGGACAGAGAAAGCAAAACAAGCCTGACAGACGATCTAACCCACCCCATTTCTACCAAAAACGTTAAAAAAAAAGTTATGGCTATACATACACTTTGAAATTCAATTCTGAAAAATACACAAATAAAAGGACTATTTACATGCTTATACATAACAATGGTTACCTCTGACTACTAGGTCAGCTGATGCAGAAGAGTTGTCCACAATGGTCTGCGCAATACAAGTATATCTTCCAGCATGCTTGAGTTGTGCATTTCTGATAATAAGTTCACTACCAACATCACTCTGTTAAAAAAAAAATGTTTGTAGGCACTTTAGTTAATGAAAGCCATCTACAGTTTTGTCTATGTTTAGATAGTTAATTGTTAAATTCAGTAATCTAAACCAATGTCATTGCATATACGCCCTTTTGAGCATGGTGAAATTAAAAATAAAACACAGATCACCTGCCTGTATACTATATTAATGATACATAAAGTTAGGCCTCATATGACTTACATCTTGCAATATTTCTTTACTGGTGTTAAAGGAACATATCTTAAGGGCCAGTCCCCACTGCGTCCGATGTGATTCGCACCACACTGCAGTACAAATCAAATACGATCTCTGTGCAATGCAATTTCCGCCATACAAATAGTATGGTTGAATTCGCATCACATTCTGACCCTTTTTTTTGGTCCACAGCAGAATCGGATCGCATGGGTGTTCACACCCATGCGATCGATTCCTGTCCGAATTTGCTGTTTGCACTGCGATATGCAAAATGATTAAGGATGTCATTAACTTTCAATCGACACTCCCAGCAGGTTGCATAGGGCAGCGTGAACTGCCACCGGGAGACATACGATGAGGGAACCCGCAGTGCGGGGTTCCCGTATCGCTGCAGTGTGAACCGAGCCTAACTCCTTATAAACTACTTGGATGAAAAGATCCTTCCATATATAGGAATTAGGAAAATACTAAACTAAGCTGCATTTTGCAAATTTGAGGGTTTATAACTAAACATGGGCCTATTGCTTACAAGAATGATTATTGAATTTAGAAATAGTCACTGTACCAGGGGTGACCCGACATATATTTCTTCTGCTTATTTTTGTTGTTTTTTTTCTCTTCCCTTTCCCTTTTTTCTTCCTCTTTTTTAATCCTTTCCCTTTTTGCTATTTCAAATAGAAAAACAATACAATGAATCGCATCTTCCTGTAGCTCACAAAGTTATCCCATAATTCAAATATAATTGAAATATCAACATGTTTCGAGCATAGGTACAGCTTACAATGTCTGTAAACAAACACCTTTAATTCCCTTTGTCTCCCCTTCAAGAAGAGGAATACAAAGGAGAAGGGAGGGAACAACAGAGGGAAAGTGTTCATATAAAAAGAGAGAGGGGAAAGATACAATACAATGTATTATTCTTAAATTCAAACCAATTTGCCCATGTCTTAAACAATTTTCTTCTGTTTGCCAGACACAAGCATTTGCGAATTTTACTAATGAATAGTCCCAATGGATTGCCCAATATATCTCTATACTGATTTTTTGCTTTTGCTGTCATTATTATTATACAGGATTTATATAGCACCGACAATTTGCACAGAGCTTTACAAAAGTAGGGAAGACAGTACAATTACAATATAATTCAATACAGGAAGAATCAGAGGGCCCTGCTCATTGGAGCTTGCAATATAGGAGGGAAGGCCAAGTGATACGAAAGGGTAATAACTATGGGGGGTGAGCTGATGAAGAAAATAAAAGAACAGTTGTTAAAGTGGTGTTGCCACCAAAAAAAAAAAAAAATTGCTTAAAATTCATAAAAAATAAATAAATAAAATAATTGGAAAAAAAAATGTACTCACCTCTAAATGCCTGTTGGTAGGGGGTCCCTCGTAGTCTGCCTCCTTCATTAGTCTGCCTCCCGAGCTGGTGACATCACTTCCCCTTGGCGTCATGTGTCATGTGTCCCAGATGACTGGACGGCGTATCATGGCGCGCGGCGCTGCGCGCGCTTGCGCAGTGGGTGCCCGGCTGTGAAGCCACAGCCGGGTGCCCACAGTAAGAATGCCAGCATCGCGAGCGGAGTGGGAAACGAGGGGGGGTTTCGTTCCCCCACATCGCTGGACCCTGGGACAGGTAAGTGTCTGATTATTAAAAGTCAGCAGCTGCAGTATTTGTAGCTGCTGACTTTTACATTTTTTGTTTTAGGGGGCACCCCACTTTAAGTGGAGGCAGATTAGGCTTCTTCAAACGTTTTCAGGGAACGCCTAAAAGTAGATAGATTTGGAGATAGTCTGACAGATTGGGGTAGGGTATTCCAAATGATGGGAGAGGCTTGGGAGAAGTCCTGGAGGCGGATATGGGAGGAGATGATGAGGGAGCTAGAGAGCAGGAGGTCTTGGGAGGATTAAAGAGGACAATTAGGTTGGCATTTTAAAAATAAGCAAGTGATGTAGCTGCGGGCAGAGTTGTAGAGGGCTTTGTACGTTATTGTTAGTATTTTGAATTTAATTTGTTGGGTGAGTGGCAGCCAATGGACGGATTGGCAGTATCACTTCAAAAGATTAAAATAGCTTGGTTTTACTTTACGAATGGATAGCTGGGAGCAGAACAGATGAAAGAAAACCATAAAGGATTTAATCATATTTAAAAATGGGAATCACAAATACGCAAGTTAACTTCAACTAGTGAGAATTTTGATGTTTTTGTGCAGAGTTCCAGTTTTAAGAGAAACTTACATTTATTTTTATTTTTTCAACTGTACCAAGACCACTATTATAATCTGCCCACTTTTCTGAAAATCCATAACTAGGCACTTCTGAATTAATGTTCAGTATGTTCACAAACTACAGTTTAGAAATTAAATTTGTGATTTTCAAAGTCAAAGTAATTAAAGTAACCTCAGATAATTAAGACATATTAATTAACACCAGCAAAAAAAAACTAAACACGAACAGATACCAGACTACAAAAACTGCCAGGCCTTCAGCGCTTTGATTAGTCATATGTTTAAGAGCTGAGCAATGTGTTAAGTCATTAGAGACGATTCTGGCATCCAGCGCACAAACCATGGCAATTATAGCTGCAAAGTAGTTGCGCCCTTGGTCGTTTTGCTGCAGGAAACTAGCACATCGAAATATGCCCACAGCACTTATGAAATCAGTAAAAACAACTCTGAAGATTTATAAAAAGCATATGCATTTTTTAGCTGATTGGCTCTAGTGTTAAAATGTGCTGTTAAACAGCCATGATGCAGTTAGAAGAAATGTACAAATAAAAGTCAATTTCATGCATTTCAGTAAGAAAAAGTACATGAAATATAATCATGATGAGTGGGGAAGGCAATTAGGCATTGTACATGCAGGCTTCTAAAGTGTGTACACCACTAAAAAACATTTGCAAAGCTTTCAGCAAGCTGCAAGAAGCCTGTTTAAAATAACCTTTAGGCCCCTTTCACACTGGGGCGGGGGCTGTATTGGCAGTAAAACAGTGCTATTTTTAGCACTGCTTTACTATTGTTTTAGCAGCGTTTTAAAGGGTTAAAACCAACACAAGGGTTAAAACCAACACAAAGCACTGCTGCAGCAGCGCTTTTGCCGGCGGTATAGCCACGCTGCCCCATTGATTTCAATGGGCAGGAGCGGTGAAGGAGCAGTGTATACACCGCTACTTCACCACTCCAAAGATGCTGCTAGCAGGACTTTTTTTTACCATCCTGCTAGAGCACCGCTCCAGCGTGAAAGCCCTCAGGGCTTTCACACTGGAAACACAGCAGTGGCTGTTTTAGGGTGCTTTGTAGGCGCTATTTTTAGAGCTGTAGCGCCTGCAAAGCGTCCCAGTGTGAAAGGGGTCTTAAGTACAGTTGGGGTATATTAAAGGGTATGCACACCCTAATGCCTTGTTTACACTGCTCACCCTTAAAGAATACGTTTACCTTTTGTAATACATTACATGCTACAACCCATATCCAGGCTATAACATGTTACAAATCCACCGGCCCCTGCAGTGCCCAACTCTCTGCTGTGACAGGAAGCAGGGGATCTTCTCCCCCTGCTCTCTGTCATAATCTGAAAAGAAGGTGGCATCATCCATTTACAGTGTTCTGTGAATGGAAAACGACAACATCCAACAGCCTTTGCAGCTGTCAGCTTGTAGTTCTCAATGAAGTACCACAACGTTGTTGAGTACTGTGGTAGTTCATTGATGCTTCCTGTTAGTGTGTAACTGCTTGGTTGTGCAAGAGCCATACGTTGCACCCAAAATCTGCTGCTTGAAGGTGCAATGCTTTCCAGGCTCCCAATAAAAAAAGAAAATGCTTAGTAAATAAACGTTTCTTTACCATAATAATGTGCATTTATTATTTCTTTAACCCCTTGGTGTCGGCGAAAGCAAATATTCGACCTCTCACCGCTTTGCATCATAGCCAGGATACTTTTACATTGCGGCGCAGCAAAAATGATCCCTACTGTCACGTTCGGCAGGCAGTACTACCTGCCAATATAACCCATTAAACCAAATGGGGGCATCCCGCAATCACAGAAGCCCATGTGCATGGTTTAAGGGGTTAAAACAGGTGGTGAGGAGGTAACACAACACCTCTTTCTCAAATGCACTGCATGTGTAAAGAGTTTTCACATTCTGTGACATCACCACTCACCAGCCTGCAGGACGAGGTCCGCAGCTGTGTTTGTTTGAATATCTTCTTTCATTTAATTTCTGAAAGTGCATTGAGACTTTTTCAATAAATGCTTGTTTTCACATACTGCACTATGAAGTTTCTCCCTTAATACCTCCACGTGCTGGAGAGGATTATTGGTGGAGCTGGGAGTATATAAGAAGTTTTCCCATATTCAGGCGAAGTTACAGTGACTTGCAAAAGTATTCACCCGCCCCCCCCCCCCCCCCCCCCTGGCTTTTTAACTATTTTGTTACATTACAGCCTTTAGTTCAATGTTTTTTTTTTTTATCTGAATTGAATGTGATGGATCAGAACACAATAGTCTAAGTTGGTGAAGTAAAATTAGAAAAAGAAACACATAAAACTATTTTTCAGAAATAAAAAAATTATAATTGGCATGTGAGTATTGTGCGTATGTATTCACCCCCTTTATTATGAAGCCCATAAAATGCTCTGGTGCAACCAATTACCTTCAGAATTCACATAATTGGTGAAATGATATCCACCTGTGTGCAATCTAAGTGTCACATGATCTGTCGTTACACATATGCACCTTTTTGAAAGGCCCCAGAGGCTGCAACACCTAAGCAAGAGGCACCACTAACACTGCTAACACTAACAATGCCATGAAGACCAAGGAACTCTCCAAACAAGTAAGGAACAATGTTGTTGAGAAGTACAAGTCAGAATTAGGTTATAAAAAAATATCCAAATCTTTGATGATCCCTAGGAGCACCATAAAATATATCATAACCAAACGGAAAGAACATGGCACAACAGCAAACCTGCCAAGAGACGGCCACACCCCAAAACTCACGGACCGGGCAAGGAGGGCATTAATCAGGGAGTCAGCACAGAGACCTAAAGTAACTGTAGCAATCTATGTAGAGTAAACTCACCTTTATTAACTAATAAGAACCTAGAAGTGACGCAGAAAGCTAACTAGCTTTAAGTGGAATCCCCAAAGACAGCATTACATTACATATGACAATAATTAGATGCACTGATAACACAAAACTGTATGGACTATTACCAATGCATGCTAAAGGGTTCCCCATATAATTGCTTAGAAGTTAATTCTATAAAAATAAAAATAAATAATTACAACAATTATGTCATTAATAAATGTAAAATAAATCCAAAAATGCAATAAATAAAGGCTTGGCTTGTACAATTCTAAAAATTCTTAATGAATATCCCATTGACATGCTCCAACTATTTTGTTATAGGTCTAGTATACTGTATATACAGTATGTAGTTCTAAGTAGGGATGAGTCGAACACCCCTCGGATCGGTTCACAGCAGAACATGCGGCCAGGAATAAAAATTTGTTCAAACCCCCGAACATTGTTAAAGTCTATGAGACACGAACACGAATAATCAAAAGTGCTAATTTATATATAGGCTTATATGCAAGTTATTGTCATAAAAAGTGTTTGGGTTTAAAAGTGTTTACATTTAAAAGTACTCACTGCTATAATGAATTGTCAGTCCCTGAAATACACATAAAAGTCATTGAAAAAAAACAACATGGGATTCCCCCACAGTCCATTACCAGGCCCTGTGTCTGGTATGAATATTAAGGGGAACCCGAACCAAAATTTAAATAAAAAATTGCGTGGGGTGTCTAAATAAAAAATTGCGTGGGGGGTCCCCCCCAAATTCTATACCAGGCCCTTCAGGTCTGGTATGGATATTAAGGGGAACCCCACACCAAAATGTAAAAAAAAATGGAATGGGAGTGTAGGGTAGGTAGGGTGTACTGTTGCCTTTGACATTAGTATGATGAGCTACAGTACATTCAAGTTATGGATAAACATACTTTTCTCAGCCATTCAGATTCGCTGCTATGAATGCTGAGAGAAGCTATTTATTGGAAAGAAGTCAGGTGATCTGAGTCTTCCCGCCCAGAGCTGCGGCATGGGTGGATGGTGTGTGGAATAGCTCCTGGCTTCTAGGCTTGAAGCTGGAGGCCTATCCAGGTGGTCTGCTGGCTGCTAGGCCTATCCGAGTGTTCAAGTTTCTGTTGAGAAAAGCTTGCTTCGAAAAAGTGTGCAAAATCCTTCTGAGAGGGATGGAGTTCTAAGGCAGCACCAGAGGTGACTCTTCACGGACCAGGGATCCATGAGGTGGCTGGGAGAGCTTCAAGAGAGAATTCAGTATGCTGCTTTGAGTAAAGCTCAGTTACTATAGGAGACAGCCTATCCTACAAATTACAGATGTGCTGGTTCAGATTAACCACTTCCCGCCCGGCCTATAGCAAAATGACAGCCGGACGGTGGTTCAGTTATCCTGACTGGGCGTCATATGACGTCCTTCAGGATAACAGCTGCCACGCCGCCACTGGACCACCAAGGAAGCCGCCAGGACCACCAGGGAAGTGGGCAACACGTGGATGGCCAGGTATGTACCACATGCCCATCCACATGTGCCCAATCTGTGCCAATCAGTGCCCACAAATGGGCACTGACTGGCATCATAAAGTAACAGATACAGTGACAAATGCCCAGCAATGTCACCCATCAATGCCACTCATCAGTGTCCATCAGTGCCACCTATTAGTGCCCATCTATCAGTGCCCATCTGTGCCTCCTATCAGTGCCACCCATAAATACCCACCAGTGCCACCCATAAGTACCCATCAGTGCCGCCTATGAGTACCCATCAGTGCCACCTATGAGTGCCCATCAGTGCCACATACCAGTGCCTCCTATCAGTGCCCATCGGTGCCACCTAACAGTACCCATCAGTGCCACTTATCAGTGCCCATCAGGGCCCATTAGTGCCACCTCATCAGTGCCACCTCATTGGTGCCACCTCATCGGTGCCCATCAGTGCAACGATAGTGCCCGTCATTAAAGAAGGAAACTTACTTATTTACAAAAAAATTTACAGAAACAAAGAAAAACTTGTTTTCTTTCAAAATTTGCAGTCTTTTTTTATTTGTTGCGCAAAAAATAAAAATCACAGAGGTGATCAAATACCACCAAAAGAAAGCTCTATTTGTGGGAACAAAATGATAAAAAAATTGTTTGGGTAAAGTGTAGCATGATCGCACAATTGTCATTCAAATTGCGACAGCGCTGAAAGCTGAAAATTGGCTTGGGTGGGAAGGTGTCTAAGCGCCTGGTTGAAGTGGTTAATGGCTTTTTTTCCTGTACTGCTGTCTACCTTATCTCATCTGCCAATCTGCTTATTTGCTGATCATTACTAAGGGTGTCCTGTGCCCTATCCCCTCTCTCTCACATTTTTCCTGTTTAAGAAATAATTGTCTTTCTTGTGTAACCTCCCTGGTGGTATGATTATGTCAGATTTTTGAATCTCTAAATGGTACATTGTTTTGCATAGAAATTTGGCATTTTATTTTGAAGGCCTGTAATTCTTAGTAATAACACACTTAAAGAGGAAGTAAACCCTGATGAGTATACTTCCTCTTTCATTCCCTGCAAAGGCAAAGCATAATGGACTACTATGCATCGCATAGTAGCCCATTATGTGTCACTTACCTGACACAGGAGCCAGCGATGTCACCGCTGTCCCCTGTAGTCTGGCGCATCCATCTTTTCGGTGGGGTCTCACAGCTCCGCCGCTGTCATTCGGCGGAGCCGCGATGACGTCACTCCCGCGCATGCGCACTGGAGCCGACACACGCGGCAGCTCCGTTTTTGGAAATGTCGCGCTCAGTGCGCCTGCGCGCCGCTGTCTACGGCGCATGCGCCATAGACAGCGGTGCCTGTCTTCGGGCAAATATCTCCTAAACCGTATAGGTTTAGGAGATATTTC
This sequence comes from Lithobates pipiens, assembly GCF_037356315.1. NCBI lineage: Eukaryota > Metazoa > Chordata > Amphibia > Anura > Ranidae > Lithobates > Lithobates pipiens. The sequence goes on along the minus strand of NW_027507903.1, from coordinate 220,412,385 downwards.
TTGGACCTACAGGTAAGCCTTAATCTAGGCTTACCTGTAGGTCAAAGTGGTTTGTAAGGGTTTACAACCACTTTAAATCTGTCAAAACAAGAGTCTAGTAGATATCCCGGGTATGATAAAGTTTGAAACACAAAATCATAAATTATAATATAATAAATAACGATAAATAATTACAAAAAATAATAATATAATAATAATAATAATAATAAAATTCATTTCCCCACCAATCACTATAACGCAATTCTGCAAGTGTTATAATTTAAAATTGCTGTTTTCTAGCTGATCTAAAACCACTTTTGACGTAAAGGGACACTTTTTGGATACCATGGACAATCTCAAGTTTCCAGGCAGAAAGAACAGTATATACTGTATAATATAAAAGTGCATGCAGGGCACTGGACAAAGCACTAGGGATAAAAGGGGGGTGAAATTATTTGATACAGTAATGTAATCTGTAAGTGAATGGAAAGGAGTGAACGGAGCCCTGCACACAGTGCATCGGACGGATGGTCCAGCGAAGGACACAGTGGGGGGACATTGCAGGATCCTAGTGACAAGGTAAGTACGCTGTACCAGGATTCTGCAATGCAATCCTGAGTGTGGCTTGGGGTTACCGCTAATGGTATTAAAATTTAACCTCGAGCCACACTCGGGAATACCGTCAGCAGGGTTAAGCATGAACGTGACTGGCACCCAACTTTCTTTCTTGATCATCACCCACCATGCCCAGTACTCTGCACCTTGAGGAATTATGACAGCCCTCCCTACCTCTGGAAGTCACCATCAGGCTCCTGGAAAATCAGGGTAGGCACTACATCTGTTTACCTGCATCTTGTATCTTTTGCACAATATACCTAAGGTTGAGCAGAGAACTACAGTATTTGGATCTATTGTATTGTTTTTTTGTTGTACATCCTGGGACTGGGCAGAGTGTTCTTGGGCTCCCAAGGACTTTGCTGCCTGTTCATGTAGTATTTAGGTTTTGTACAAATGGACTTTAACAGTGTGTACAACAAGCTTTACAAAACTTTCAAAACTTGCAAAACTTTCAGCAAGCTATGAGCAGCTTTTTGCACAATTTAGGGTAACCATTAACTTAATCAGAGAAAAAAAGGCACCACTCACCAACCGAGTGCATTAGTATGTAGATGAATGTGGCCTCAGCCAGCAGCGCTCCAGTCACTCCCCCCCCCCCGACCAAGTCCCGGTGATCGGGGTAAAACATGTCAGGGGGCATGCCTGGAGTGGCACTGTCTGAGGCCACATTCATCTACATACTAATGCACTGGGTTGGTAAGAGGTGCCTTTTCTTCTCTTTGATAATGCTCTTACACCTCTGAATGGCGCACTGACGCCAGCTCCCTTCACTACAACCAGCGGGGAGATCTGTCTCAGCTTAGAGCGGCACTGCAGGTTTCATTTGAACCATTAACTTAAAATAAAATAACTATTAACTAATTATTATTAGTTAATAAAGATGAGTTTACTCTTTATGGATTGCTACAGTTTTTAATAAACTATTCAGTACATTTGTACTGCCAATTTAAGACATGGTTTTATTTGATTTATATGGATTATGATATATGAAGGTCATACCATGTAACCAATACGTGATGCAAACAATTACAGAAGCATGTATTTTTGGAAATGCCGCTGTTAAAAGCATCGCAGCTGCGGTTTCCAAAAATAACTTTAATATGATAGGTTTTACCACATTATGGTTCCACCTTGTAAATGTCTCCAGTGGCTAACCAGCATTTAGCAGTATTGCACACTAGGGAGTATTACTGGCTTGAAGTAAAGGGGAACATGAACATAGTTTCCCCGTGAAAGCGTGAAGTCCTCCCAACATGTAGTTTGTGGTGTCACGATGGCATCCTTTCCTGAAGGCTGTATGAGCTTAGTGGCACAGAGAAGGCTTACAAAGCACACATACAGGAATGCATCAGCAGTTTCTGACCACATACAGTATTTAGTCCATGATGTCAAAAGCCTCAATGTAACTGAGGAACAAATTACAGGAATAAAAAAGTTACTAAAGAAAAAAAAAAGAAAAATGTTGTGTGTTAATACAGCACACATTCAATTATTTACCAAACAAGCAATACAATTAAATTGAATTGGTAGTTAAAATATACCTAAAGAAAAAACTTTTTATTTTTTTTATTTTGGATAAGGGAGGATTAAAACCACTGTCAGATTTTTTTCTGCTTTACGCCCATCTGCAGCTCATTGGGAAGATTTCCCTTATTTTTTACTTTGTGTCATGTAGACTCGACAGGAAGTGATATAATATTTTTCCAATGTGAGATAAATCCTATTTTAGGCAGCTGTCACAGGAACAAGTGTCTCCATTGAAAGACTTCTCCTTAATTCCTGTTCTGGTGGTAAATTAAAATTTTGAGTAAACATATATTTTCATTCCCTGTGGCAATTAGGGCAATTAGAGAACATGCATCTCATTAACAGGGCAAATACAGCAACAAAAACCTTGACAATCAATCCAAAACTGAATAAAAATGTGTTATCTTTAGCTATACTTTAAATGTCTCTGATACTCCTCTCCAGAAGGCCAGTTAAGGCTCTTTCACACAGGCATCGATTTCTACTGCAACCTTAATGTGCACTAAAGCACCTACAGCGTTAAGGAATGCTTTAGTTGCGTTGCACAAGCATTCATGTTGCGTCAGGCAATGTTCCTTAAATGCCCTATGAGATGTGTGTTTATTTGTACAAGGCCAAAATGGGGAATGATCACGTTTGACATTTCACAACTGCACTTTAAATGCACGGTAAATGCCATAGGCGCTGTTACAGTGCATTTACAATGCACTTGCGGTATGTTTCAATATAAGTGAATGGAGGTGGTTGTGAAGCATCAACGCCTGCCAAACACTGCAGGCAGTGTTCATTTTTGTCTTGACGCAATGAGAAGCAATGCTATTGCTGCAATGTGAACACCTCCGTCTCCATCTACCTCAGGTCAGCTGAGGAAGGTCCCTCAAAACATTTCCAGTGACCCTGAACTCCAGGTGGACATTACCATCCATCGTCCATTGACACCGGGAACAAGGAAGCCACAGCACTACACATGCTTGCTGGCCTGTCAGAGCCATTTCCCTATTAACAGTCAGTGGCACAGAGATTCTGACTTTGTGCCTGCAGCAGCTCATCATCCATCCTTCCAGCTGCACCCTTTCAGGACAGAGAGAGCAGTGCCACTCTGAGTGCTGTATGTTAGACTCCTTTCACACTGCTGCACCCATAGCGTCGGCAGCATTTTACCGTCAGATTTGCAGCACTTTTCGGCCACTAGTGGGGCGCTTTTACCCCCGCTAGCGGGCGAGAAATGGTTAAAACCGCCTGCAATATGCCACAATAGCTGCGTTTTGCCGGTGGTAATGCAGAGCTTCCCCATTGATTTCAATGGGGAGCAGCAGTGGAGGAGCGGTAAACACACCGCTCTTTCACCGCTCCAAAGAAGCTGCTGCCATGACTTTTCCTGACGTCCTGCCAGTGCAATGCTCCAGTGTGAAAGCCCTCGGGCTATCACACTGGAATGAATGGAGCAGCAGTTTGAGGGCGGATTGCAGGCGCTATTTCTAACGCTATAGCGTCTGCAAAACGCCCTCTGTGTGAAAGGGGTCTTAGTATAAAATTTCCAAGTTTAATATGACCACATAAAACTCACATTTGAGTAGTTAAAACAAGCATTTTGGAGGATTAGACTCCTAGGATGTCCGGTGCGTCCAGCTGGGCAGCAGAGATCTTGTAGTACCTGGTGGTTCCGGTGGTTTCCGAGGCTCCGGGGCTGGTGTAGATCAGACGGCAGGCAGGTCCACACTGATGAGGGGCGTGGTCGAGATCACGTTCGGAGCATGCATGCTCATTCATCAGGCATATGGAGCAGTTTTTTTTTTTGAGGTATTTATGGAACGAGAAAGGGCAGTACAGGGGACTGCAAGTCACAGCAGACCAGCATCAGCACCTTTTTCCTAGAACACCCATGCCTTTATAATGCAGTCATCCTATTGCCGCGTACATACGGGCGGACTGTATGGCCTACTTAGTCCGTCGAAACACATTTCAGCGGACAGTCCGCTCGTGTGTGGGCTTCAGCGGACTTTTTCAGCGTGCAGTCTGGCGTACTAAGTATTTCGGATTTTTCGAAATTCTGTCCGTCATACTTTGGTTTCAGCGGACAATCCGCTCGTGAGTAGGCTAGTTCGACGGACTAAGAATGGCGCATGCTCAGAAAGGATTTACACGGCGGAAGGGTGCATTGCTGTGTATTGGACTTCCTATTTCTAGTCCCGTCGTACGTGCTGTACACGTCATCGCGCAAGCTTTCGACGGACTGTTTGTGCATCCGTGTGTGGTCAAGTCCGTTCATTCGAAAGTATGACGGACTGTCCGTCGGATTGTATGACGGACTAAGTAGGCCATACAGTCCGCCCGTGTGTACGCGGCTTTTGGAAGACTACTGTATGTGCTCTGTTTAGGAAATTTGAGGACACAATCATATTCATCAAACACCAGTGGTGGGATATGTTGTTCCTACAATCCAAAATCCCCCCTAGGGGCCTAAGGATTAAACACAGATGCTCCTTCCTCACGACAAAAAGAATGGGAATATGTGTCGGAATTTCGTTCACAAAAATGGATAGAGATTTTACGACAAAAAAGAAGATAAATTAGTTACATTAGTTGATAAAGTCAAGCCCAAACTGACCATCTTCCTACCACTTAGTATAATATCCTTAAAAAGAAAAAGAAAAAAGATGAGGATTCCCTAATTCAGGTAAAATAAATAAAATTAGAAAAGATGTTGATGACTATACTTAACTAAAGTCTTCAATTGGAAAGATAAAACATGCAACTATATACCCCCTTTACTTCCCCCACCTCATCACCCCAATTGGTCTACAGAATATGCCCACAAATGACCACCGAGGCCATTTCACAATCCTACATCAGGTTCCTACACTCTACCTCCTAGAGCTACTAGACCACAGTCTCACAGCCCCATCACATATCTGCACAGATGCCTAAATCATCTTCCTCTGAATCTGCTAACCATACACTATCCAATCCCCACTCGCTCCAACCCAAACCAGAACTCATAAACATGCTCGTACCACCACTACCCACTACCCAAGCTTCCTCGGCTCCTACTGAGACTTCTCCACAAATCCCAGTCATCTCTTGCAATCTCTCTGTGCCTCCACTTGAGATTCCAACAACTCAAACCCCCACTCCTATACAACACGGAGTAGGATCCACAGGGGGCCCTACCCCTACAATTATATTAGGAAACCCATCTACTACTGGCGTAATGGATAATACACCTATCACTAAAACCCCCCCAACCTGCCCTTAAAAAAAGCTCAACGAAAAGGCAGACGGGGTGGGGTTATAAGAGGACACAAAGAGAAAGGGCAAACTACCCAAACTGTAAAAATGTATCACTGTCCAAATACACACTCAGCTCTGAGGACACAGCCCTTTTGAGCAAAGGTCTGAGCTTTGCTCCCTCAGCCTGTCCCAACTCCATCGTTCTATTTGTAGACCTTAACAAATTCGTTCAGAACCTTGCGATAAAAAGATTCCACAGTATTCAATATGCCAAAAATAGCCTTACCAAGGATTCTGAACCTGATAACACCCTAGAGGATTCAGCTATTCATCCCACTCTGGACGCGTCCTGCTTGGCCCTATTAGAGGACCTGTATACTGATGATGATGATGCATACACCACATATCTAACACAACATCTCCCCACTTCTCCACCAATACAACATATCGCATTTCGACCTAAATTCGTTTTTAATCCCACCCATGTAAAAGGACCATACATTCAGAGTTTTTATCAGGTCGTCTTTTATGATATCAAGCGCATGTGCCAACAGACCTCCAACGCTATGTTCTATCACAATGTCTTCCCATCCAAAAGATCATCTCTCAAGGCTTTTACTAACAATACCAATATCATTATAAAACCAGCTGACAAGGAAGGAGAGATTGTTGTCCAAGATAGAGATGCATAATTAAGAGACACCCATAGACTCCTGTCTGACTCTAATACCTACATTAAACTTCCCCGTAACCCACTACCCCAATACAGTTCCAAAACTAAAAAGTTGGTCGATAGGGCCGCCCAAAAAGGGATCGTTAATAAATCGGAGGCCACCTTTCTCAAACAAGACGATTATCAAGACACCATACTTTTATCCGGGAACCAACCTATTTGTGGTGGCTGTCCCTTGATGTCTGCTCACTGTATGCATCCATTTCCCATGACACTGGGCTTGAGGCAGTGCAACATTTCCTTCTTCAAAATCCCCTAATAAACCCTAGGCAAGCCCAACTCATTTTGGAATTCACACAATTTTGTTTAACTCACAATTATTTTCATTTTGAGAATCAGTACTACTTACAGATTCAACGCACAGCTATGGGGGCACATTTTGCCCCCAGCTATGTCTAACCATGGGCCTCTGTGAACAGCGTGCCATTTGGCACAACAATCCCAACACATAATTTATTTTGTCATCATCTGGGATGGCACTCAATCCCAGGCTGACGACTTTGTCGCCTATTGCAATACTAACTTAGTTGTTGTTGCTTACATCAGTTTGTGACCCCGATACACTGGCCTTTCTTGAATTGGGCCGCACCGACACCACAATATATGCCACAAACTACACTAAACCCACTGAAATGTAAAAAATATATATTAGTGATAATAATTAAAAAATGGTGATAATATGAGTGTAATAATAATAATGTAAAAATAAAAAATACAAAGTGTTCAATCTTCTGTGCAACTAAAACACACCAAGGATCATGACCACCACCACACAAAATATGCGCTTACCAAAAGGCAAGCGATTTCATGCCCATAGTCAATCTTCACAGCACCTCCTCAGACCATGATCACAGTAGGCTCCCTTATTGAATGAAACAGGCCGGGGCCATCAACAGCAGCACGTGAAGCAGAAAAGCAGTACTCAGGATTCCAAGGAAATGGAAAGAAGACCCACCATATTTTTTTTTTTTTACATTATTATTACACTCATTATCACCATTTTTTTTTATTATGACTAATATATATTTTTTACATTTCATATTTATTGCTACTATTAATCTAATATTTTTTATTTTTCCATGAATTCTTATGAAATTTAGGTATTTATTAAGTTTTCACTGGACTATTTTTCATTTATTGGACTTTTTTATGACTTCACTGGGATTTTTCGAATTTCATTATTAACACTTGTTATTTATAATTCTTTTTATAAATCATGGCATGTTTGATTTATTAGAGGGGTAGATCAACTTTTTTTTCACTACTATTGGAATCAATTAATCACTCATAGGTGTTTATATAAAATTGTATTTACAGTATTTATGTATGTGTGTGGCTTTTTTCTTTTATTATCTTATTGTGTTTACGTGTATCCTGTAAAACTGAGCTGCAGTGATTTTTAGTTGTACTAGTGTAGATTTAGGTTTAGCGCGGTATTTATTTTTCTTTTTGATCTATTACTACTCTCTGAAAACATGTGGTGTGCCTGTTTCAAGATGCACAATCAGGAGACACTTGAAGAAAGATGGGATGCATGATCGAGTCGCTAGAAAACAGCCATTACAGGCGGTCCCCGGGTTACAAACAAGATAGGGTCTGTAGGTTTGTTCTTAAGTTGAATCTGTTTGTAAGTCAGAATTTTTTTTAAGTGTAGCTCCAGCCCAAAAAAATATTTTTAAGCTTTTGGATAGCACATGGAAGGGTTAACGTTTGTTTTGCTGTCTGTGCCCCTGTTCAGAAGATTTCACCTCACTTTCTGTTCCGAAGACAATTGGATTTAGAAAATTTAGGGTTGTTGTGGAAACAAGCCTTGGTGACAAAGCATCAGTGGAGACACGTTTTTCCCATATTAACTCTTACAGGAGTGAATTTCCCTTCCTAGGGGTATATTTCCTCTCACTTCCTGTTGTCTCCCAAAATATGCCGCTTACAATACGCCAAGCAGCACCGAGACGAGCCTCAAACCTTTTGGCACAAAGTCATTTGGAGTGATGAGATCAAAATTGAGCTTTTTGGCCACAACCATAAATGCTACTTTTGGAGAGTAGTCAACAAGGCCTATGATGAAAGGGACTCCATTCCTACTGTGAAACATGGAGGTGAATCACTGATGTTTTGGGGATGTGTGAGCTACAAAGGTACAGGAAATTTGGTCAAAATTGATGGCAAGATGAATGCAGTATGTTATCAAATAATACTGGAGGAACATTTGCATTCATCAGCCTGGAAGCTGCGAATGGGACATACTTGGACATTCCAACATGACAATGATCCAAAACACAAGGCCAAGTTGACCTGTCATTGGCTACAGCAGAATAAAGTGAAGGTTCTGGAGTGACTATCTCAGTCTCTTGACCTCAATATCATTGAGCCACTCTGGGGAGATCTCAAACGTGCAGTTCATGCAAGACAGCCCAAGAATTTCCAGGAACTGGGGGCTTTTTGCCAAGAAGAATGGGCAGCTTTACCATCTGAGAAGATAAAAAGCCTCATTCACAAATAGTAAATCATCCCTATTGTATTGTTTTAAAAAAAAAAATACATAAGAATAGCATGACACGCAGAGATACAAATCAGAGACCATTAGCTGGTGTATTTCTTTTTCTAATCGTGGTGGACAGTCAGCAGAAGATCCAACCTGGATAAAATTGTAGTGAGAGTTCAAAAGCAATAGTGTCATGAGCCCTTTGGTATTCCAATGTTAAAACTTGACCTGACTTCCCTGACTTTATAGAAATTTTTTTTTTTGTGATACGTCAATTTGGAATTTGGAATTCTGGACATGTATGCTTGCCTTGAGAATTGTTTATAATAGAGATGAAGACATAAAAATGCAATAGCATATAGAATCCAGTCCACAACAATCTTGCAGTATCTTGAGTGGGTGACAATATTAAATCTGTCATGTAGCTGCAGGTACTTGTCAGTGATAAGATATAGATTGGTGCTGGATGTCTGTATGCACCACTGCATCCCTATCCTTTAGCGTTAACACAAATCATCTTTTTTTTGAGTGCTAGTTCACATCAGATACAGTTCCGTGAGCTTTTTTTCTGCACAAGTGCTAGTTTGCACTAAAAATGCATGCACAGTGTTTTCCATGTATTCCAATGGCTCTAGTTCACACCAGTGCAGTCAGTTCCAGTCAGTTTCCGGTCAGTTTCCAGTGCAGAAAAAAAAGTAGAGCATGCTGAATTTTTTCTGCACAGAACTGTAAAATAGCAAATTGTATCAAAAACACAGCTGCGTTGGAACTGCGTGTGGTATGAACTGTAAGCAAAAACTGATATGGAAAGTATCCGGAGTGCATTTTTGTGGTGTGAACCGGCCGTAAAAATGCATGAACAGAGTTTTTCATGTGTGCCAATGGCTCTAGTTCACACCGGGGCAGTCAGTTCCAGTCAGTTTCTGCACCGGAAACTGACTGCATTGGTGTGAGCCAATGGAATACATGAAAAACACTGTGCATGCATTTTTTGTGCAGAAAAAAGAGCACAAACTGCACTAAACTGCATCTGGTGTGAACTGACTCTTAGGCTGGATTCACACCTATGCATTTTTAGTGCTTTTTGCATTTTGCAAATTTGCACTACATTCCATTTAACATGGTTTCCTATGGAACACGTTCTGTAGTGCAAATCTGAAAAAATGCAAAAAGCACTAAAAATGCATAGGTGTGAATCCAGCCTTACAGTGGGCAATTTTGGGGTTTATTAGGAAGACAAACACTAATACCAATAACACATTTGGCTATTAACTATAGCACAAGATCCTATGGTGGTCCTCAAGCCTAAACCTATACAATATATTTGGCTTCAATTATATATCCAAGCCTAGATTTGACTGTCTTCCTATATTTAAAAAAAAATGGAGGAAGGATTGTGTGTACTGTGACAGGCTGCTCCTGTTAGTGATAGGCTGCGTATCTGTCACACAGGATCTCAAGGTTCTTAAGATAAGTGACAGTGACTGTAGGCAGCAAGGGGTTAAGCACTGGCCACACCTTGCTCCTCCACCTGGGGTATAATTTTGACTTACCTGAGTGTAATCAGTGGTGGTGCTGAGAGAGAAGGAAGCAGGCTGTGAGGGAGCATGACTGCAGGACTGAAGTAGACTCAGTGAGGTCTATTTATTAGCCAGGAGGCTTACATTTTGTTTGATGGACTTTTGCTTTGGGACTATGGGGTTGATTTACTAAAGGTAATAGTCTGTACACTGCAAGTACACCCCGCGAGTGTACTTCAAGTGCACTGCAAGTGCAGTTTCTCTAGATCTGTGTGGGGGACATGCAAGGAAAATAAAAAACTGAAATTTTGCTTGCACATGGTTGGATGATAGAAATCAGCAGAGCTTCCCCCTCAGATCTAGAGCAACTGCACTTGTAGTACACAGTATATTTGCCTTTAGTAAATCACTCTCTATGTTTTATACCCCTGTGTGGGAATCCTTTTTTGTTTCTGTATTTGCTGATCAAATAAACATGGGTAGAAAGCCCTTAACCTTGCCCATGGATGGATTACCTCTCTGAGGACTCTCTACTTTAAGCTAATCGCCCACAATACATAGTGTAACATGCTGGTTTTTATAACATATAATACTATTGCTGATCTTAATTTTGGCATTTGTAACACATTGTTGGGTCCTATTTACCCCAAACCAATACTGAATTATACCGTCAGTCAACCTACCCTTATATGTCTTTCGTAGTGGTTGCTGTCATCATCAAATTCAATCACAAAGCCATTTAGAAACCAGATAAAAGTGAGGTCCAGAGCAGGATCATGAGATGCATGGCACTGCATGGATGCATTCTCCCCAACAGTCACATCAGCATTGTATGGTGCAAGAGTGATCTTTGTGGCAGCTGAGGGGATATAAAATACAAGCAGAATCATCAAAACCCTTTAGTCATACAATAGAATAATGATGGTCATTCAGTCAAAAAGAAAGCCATCATAAAATCCATATCTGAGTAAATAACAGATAAAACAAATATAATATCAATAAAAGGCACAAGGGCATGGAAAAAATCTCTAGGCCATGGTGCTGTTTTCTCTTCTCTGCTCTTTAGTATGTTGGGGGCCTTGGTCTCTAGGCCCTGGTCCTGATGTTTTCTCTTCTCTGCTCTTTAGTATGTTGGGGGCCCTGGTCCTGATGTTTTCTCTTCTCTGCTCTTTAGTATGTTGGGGGCCTTGGTCTCTAGGCCCTGGTCCTGATGTTTTCTCTTCTCTTTAGTATGTTGGGGGGCCCTGGTCTCTAGGCCCTGGTCCTGATGTTTTCTCTTCTCTGCTCTTTAGTATGTTGGGGGCCCTGGTCTCTAGGCCCTGGTCCTGATGTTTTCTCTTCTCTGCTCTTTAGTATGTTGGGGCCCTGGTCCTGATGTTTTCTCTTCTCTGCTCTTTAGTATGTTGGGGGGCCCTGGTCTCTAGGCCCTGGTCCTGATGTTTTCTCTTCTCTGCTCTTTAGTATGTTGGGGGCCTTGGTCTCTAGGCCCTGGTCCTGATGTTTTCTCTTCTCTGCTCTTTAGTATGTTGGGGGCGCTGGTCTCTAGGCCCTGGTCCTGATGTTTTCTCTTCTCTGCTCTTTAGTATGTTGGGGGCGCTGGTCTCTAGGCCCTGGTCCTGATGTTTTCTCTTCTCTGCTCTTTAGTATGTTGGGGGCAGTAATGGCTTTTTCTGGACTTCTCCATAGTATGTGCACAGTGAGGGTTGCAAAGCTCTCCCTTTCTTTCCCCCCAATTACCTCTTCATTTTTAGTTAGGATTAGAGCACCTCTGTCAGTATATACATTGGCTCTCAGGCCCCATTCACACCCAAGTGTTTTGCTTGAACCCTGAAGCTACAAAACGCTGGAGGGGAAAAAATCAATTAGTCTCTAAGGAGATGGTTCACATCTCCACTAAAACACCTGAAGCCAGAATCTCCAAAATGCCTGAAGCTCAAACTAGTTATGGAATTGCACAAAATCGTGTGACTTGCTGCCTGAAACCGCTACGTTCAGGTGTGAATGGGGCCTTAGTCTACTGATTATGAGCACCATAAAACTGTAATTCACCTCATAGAAACACAAGATCAATAACTTCTACTGCAACAGCATCTAAATTCTCCTGATGTCCACAAGAAACAAACTTAAACAGCTTGCTTCTGATTGGACAATTTTTTTTTTATTAATGTAATGATAACAATCTGCTTCATTGTGCCCAGGAATACATATAGCTAAGCATAATGTAGGTCTGTGAGGTGCACTATAATAACAGGGGAGACAAGGAAAAAATAGCCATACGACTGAGGGAACCTAAATGTGCTGGCAAAGTGATGGTTTTCTAAGGCTGGATTAACACCTGTGCAGTTTTAGTGCTTTTTGCAGTTTGCGGATTTGCACTACAGAACGTGTTCCATAGGAAACCATGGTAAATGGACTGTAGTCCAAACCTGCAAATTGCAAAAAGCACTAAAAATGCATAGGTGTGAATCAGGCTTTACTGACAAAGAAAACACCATTTGGCAGAATGGAAGTGGGGAAGATCTTTTCACACCTCACAGTATATACTCCTGAAATTGATGAATTATGTAAAAATGTAGAAAACAGTTGCAACTGCTGTAAGCACGTATGTTATTCTTTGTTAAAAAATAACTTGTGTAATGTTACTTCAATAATAACCTCAAGTAAAATGAATTGTTGTCTATTTCAATCACCTCTTGGAACCTTCTGCATTATTTCATTTCGAGGCAAATTCACAGAAAGTAACAAAAGAAAAGTAATTGTAGATGAATTAGGACGTCTAAAAAAGTAATTTAATGAGTCTGTGCTGAATGAGTGATCACTGAACATGAGGGTGTAAAAATGGACAGCATTGGATCTCTTGGGCAGCACTAGACATTTCGGCATTGTCAGTTGTCACTTCTAACTTTCAAGACGTTATGGGATGATCTTCAGAAACAGGAGCATGCAAAACTGAAATAATTGTCAGGCTGCTGGCCACAGCAAACATGATTGGTTTTAGGCAAAGACTCTAGCTAGTTAATATTGTTACCCTTTTCTCTTCTGTTCATTAATTCCTTCATTTTTTGTAAATCAGCACTACAAATTGTGCATAGGTAATTACATTCATTGTCAATGCACAGTACACTTCAGGACAACCAAGGAACGTGTTCCACATCTCATCTGAATTAATGCATGTTTCCCTGTTAGCCCCCGTACACACGGTCGGAGATTCCGGCAACCAAATCCGTCGGATTAATTCAGACGGATTTAGTCCGGAAGAGGTCCGGAAGTGATGTTGCATACACACGGTCAGACTCAGTTGTCAGAATTTCCAGAAGCCAAGAACGCGGTGAAGTAAGCCGTGTACGGCGGCACTAGAAAAAGGAAGTTCGTTACGAGCAGTAGTTTTACCTGAGCGAGCGCTTCCGTGTCCGAATTTGATTGTGAGCATGCGTAGCACCTTGTCCGTCGGAGTAAGCTACACATGATCGGAGTATGTCCGATCGGAGCATTTTGTCGGAAAATTTTACCGGCAAGTTGGAAAAGTTGGTCCGTCAGATATTCCCACGGAAACAGTCCGATGCAGACCACACACAGTCGGGAAATATCCGACAAAACGATCCGATAGGAAACATTCCGACCGTGTGTACAAGGGCTAAGACATCCTATACAGTACAGGGATCTCAGCTATGATGTGCAGTCTCACATGACAGAAGCATGGGACTTCTGCTAGCTAAGACCTGCACTGATCTGAGGTCTGCTGAGTGGACTTTAGGAAGGGGTGAATCAATGTAGGGGGTGGGAATTGAGGTAGGGGACAGCTTTGTACCAGTTGAAATGATTTGGGGGAGGGGAGGTAGATTTGTACTAAGGGTATTTTAGGGGGAGAGAGATCTGTAATGGGGGATGGGGTGGGGACGGGGAAATATCTGTACTGGTAGAGAGAGAAAGCTATGTACTGGGGGAGTGGGGAGGGAGAGAGATCTGTACTGGGGGGAATTAGAGAGAAAGTGGAGTTTTCGGGGGATGATAGAAATCTATACTGGGGGACTGAATGCAAAGATCTATTACTTTTTCTATGTACACAAAAGGCCTATCTCTCTCAAATATTGTTCACAAATCTGTCTAAATCTGTGTTAGTGAGCACGTCTCCTTTGCCGAGATAATCCATCCACCTCACAGGTGTGGCATATCAAGATGCTGATTAGACAGCATGATTATTGCACAGGTGTGCCTTAGGCTGGCCACAATAAAAGGCCATTCTAAAATGTGCATTTTTACTGTATTGGGGGGAGGGGGGGTCCAAAAACCAAGTCAGTATCTAAGTCAGTAACCATTTGCCTTACGCAGTGCAGCACATCTCCTTCACATAGAGTTGATCAGGTTGTTGATTGTGGCCTGTGGAATATTGGTCCATTCTTCTTCAATGGCTGTGTGAATTTGCCTAATATTGTCAGGAACTGGAAAACACTGTCAAATACGCTGATCCAGAGCATCCCAAACATGCTCAGTGGGTGACATGTCCGGTGAGTATTCTGGCCATGCAAGAACTGGGATGTTTTCAGCTTCCATTAATTGTGTACAGATCCTTGAAAAATGGGGCTGTGCATTATGCTGCAACATGAGGCGATGGTTGTGGATGAATGGCACAACAATGGGCCTCAGGATCTCATACGCCTGCCCATACCATAACCCCACCACCACCTTGGGCCACGCAATATACCATGTGGACATCAGCAAACTGCTCACCCTCAAGGCCATACACGCTGTCTGCCATCTGCCCTGTACAGTGAAAAATGTGATTCATCCATGAAGAGAACACATCTCCAAAAGTGCCAGATGCCATTGAATGTGAGCATTTGCTCACTTAAGTCAGTTACGAAGACAAACTGCAGTCAGGTTGAGACCCCGATGAGGACAAAGAGCATGCAGATGAGCTTCCCTGAGATGGTTTCTGACAGTTTGTGCAGACATTTTTTGGTTATGCAAACCAATTGTTGCAGCAGCTGTCCAGGTGGCTGTCTCAGATGATTTTGGAGGTGAAGATGCTGGATGTGGAGGTCCTGGGCTGGTGTGGTTACAGGTGGTCTGCGGTTGTGAGGCCGGTTGGATGTACTGCCAAATTCTCTGAAATGTTTTTGGAGATGGCTTATGGCAGAAAAATTAACATTCAATTCAAGGGCAACAGCTCTGGTGGACATTTCTGCAGTCAGCATGCCAATTGCATGCTCCCTCAAAACTTACAACATCTGTGACATTGTGCTGTGTGATAAAACAGCCATTGAAGAGGAATGGACCAACATTCCACAGGCCACAATCCACAATCTGATCAACTCTATGCGGAGGAGATGTGCTGCACTGCATGAGGCAAATGGTGATCACACCAGATACTGACTGGTTTTCCGACCCCCCCCCCGGACCCCCACCAATACATGGTAAAACTGCACATTTTAGAATGGCCTTTTATTGTGGCCAGCCTAAGGCACACCTGTGCAATAATCATGCTGTTTAATCAGCATCTGGATATGCCCCACCTGTGAGGTGGATGGATTATCTTGGCAAAGGAGAAGTGCTCACTAACACAGATTTAGACAGATTTGTGAACAATATTTGAGAGAAATAGGTCTTTTGTGTACATAGAAAAAGTCATAGATCTTTATGTTCAGCTCATGATAAATAGGGGCAAACACAAAAGTGTTGCGTTTATAATTTTGCCCATTATACTTTTATTCAGTGCTTCTCAAATTTTTTTCAGTTGCTGTACTTTTAAAAGTATGCAAAATCTCGAAGTACCCTAGTCTAAAATGTAAAAAAACTTATGTATCAATGGGAAACCTGCCACTGGGACAATGAACATAATGTCTTGATGAAGCTGATTTCACATCAGAAGCTCCCCTTCACGTCAAAATCACCATTTCATGTCAGAGTTCCCCCCCCCATCACATCAGGGTCCACCAATCACATCTGAGCATCCCCATCATCATGGGCCCCCTAATAAAACAATCTCTCCAACACACAGCACTCAAGTCCCACAGACCCCCATCAAAAGAGCCTGCTAATCACACAGTCACCTCTCACACCAGAGCCTTGCCTTTTTTGGTGTAGCAGAAGGCAGAGGTGGACAAGGTCTGGAGGAGGCGGTTTTTCATCTTCTCCTGAATACTGAAGGCACCCCTCGCCCTGCCTGCCACATGCCTTACATCTGACTCATGCACTGTTATGGTACAGGAGAGCCAGCTATGTGTCCTGATCCTAGAGCCATGGTGCGGTTGGGGGGGGCCAGCCTATTCACAACATGGCAACTCATGACGTTTATCTAGGGCAAAATGGATCCCATAATCATGGCACCCTGATGGTACTGGGGAACACTGATGGTACCGTGGTTAAGGAGCATTGCTTTAATTACCTAGTCCCTGCTAACATATGAAGAATTCATACATCCAGCACTTATAAGAAGCAAACCTAATTACATCCACAATGTATGCCTGCAGAAAATTGTTGGTATTGACAATATGTTAGTGCTAAGTAAATAAAAAGCAGTAGTAGTGGTAGAAGCAACAGTAGTGGTGATAGTAATAAATAATAACAATAAAAAGGAATTACCTGTAACAGAAAGCATTCCGGTATTATTAGCTTTTCCTCTATCATTCTCCGCAAAACAAGTATAGCTTCCCTCATCAAGAACTGTTATATTAATGATTTCCAGGCTGCCATCATCCCAGATTGATATCCTAATAAATAATGCAGTAACAAGTCATACAAAAAAAAAAAGCACACCTCTATAGTGGTATCATAAGTGCATTATAGGAGTGGTGTAAGACTGCAAACCAAAGTAACAGTGATACAGGAAGTGGTTAGGCAAGGCAAAAATACGACAAATAAATACATTTACTATTGGAAAGTCTTAAAGAGCAAGGCTGGAGTCATGAATTACTGCAGGTAAACTGGAAGGAGAAAAAAGCAGAGTAATGTAAAGATTAGGGATTAGTGGCGTGCTGCTTTTTATACCTTTTCAAATTATGAGAGGTGAGTTCACATTAAGTGGCAAAGGCATTGTAATTCTGTCAAGATCAACCAATAAACTCTGTACTTGTTAAAAATTTTCCTAGCCTGCAAAATAAGAAAACAAATGCAGCCACCACATATAAAGACTGATGAGCTGCAAATAATTTTTTTATTCTTGGGTTTAGATATACTTTAGGAGGCATATTTATGAAGCAGTTAATGTGACATTCACTGCTATTTAAAACACACACATCACAGAAATACACCTGTAGTAAATGTAGGTGAATGTCTCATTTACTACTTTATAAATATACTAAGTGTTTTTTGAATTTAACATGCACACATATTCTGTTATCATTTAGGAACACTAGATGGCAGCAAAGTCAATCATATGTATCATGAAACAAGACCGGCAGATGACCGCATCAAGCCAGTGCTTTTCCCAATTTCACCTTTATATTTTACAGTGGTGATTATAATTTTTTTTTTTTATCAAATTTTATTGAGATTTTAACATAACAGATAAAAAAAGAGACAATTAAATACTTATATCCATTATTAACCTGCATATGATGTCTTTATTTACATACACCTCTCAATATATTGTATTCCAAACTAAAAAATAAATAAAAAAGGCACAAAGAAGAAAAAAAGAGGGGGGGGAAATGCTCTGCTGCACTACCACATAGGTAGTGGTGAATCATCTCTGCGATATCTGGGATTGGTTTACTAAAACTGGAAAGTGTAAAATCTGGTGTAGCTGAGCGTGGTCACCAATCAGCTTCTAACGTCAGCTTATTCAATTAAGACTTTGACAAAAAACCTGGAAGCTGATTGGTTTCTATGCAGAGCTGCACCAGATTTTGCACGCTTCAGCTTTAGTAAATCAACCCCAGATATTGCAGAGATGATTCACCACTACCTATGTGGTAGTGCAGCAGAGCATGCAATGAGCTGTGAATTCCCTGCTCAACGACCTTGTGATGACCACATCTTCAACTGCATCAAAAGTATCCTGATATTTTTGAACACTACACAAAATTACAATCGTGACCATACAATCGTTCAGTTTGAGGCAGGGGCCCACATTTTAACCTAGCTTAACAAGCCAATGTTACTGTTCATGTTATATTTAATTCTTTATTTTCCTAATGTGATAACATTTTTAAACACAACATCTTTATTTTCAATGAGTTAGAAAATTCTGTGCCACAGAATATATATAAATCTATTATAAAACCATCTTTGCAGCTCATCCCACTATCTTGTGCAAAGCACACAACAATGATGTGCCAAATGAGCCAACATGGGTGAGCGCTAGATGTTGATTTTATCTCCAACCATCACATAAAAAACAATATTGGTGAAACCTTCAATAAACAAAATCTCACTACAGTGTCACCATTATTAAAGTGCATTAACCACTTGACCACTGGGCACTTAACCCCCCTTCCTAACCAGACCAATTTTCAGCTTTCAGTGCTGTCACACTTTGAATGAAATGTGTGTCCTTTTTTCACACAAATAGAGCTTTCTTTTGGTGGTTTTTAATCACCGCTGGATTTTTTATTTTCTGCGCTAGTGATCAAAAAAGACTGAAAATTTGGTAAAAAAATAAAATAAATTCTTTGTTTCTTTTAAAATTTATTGGCCGAGTATTGGCCGAGTATTACAGTGTTGCAGAGTATGGGCAGAGTATGGGCAGAGTATTGGCAGATTATTGCAGTGTTGCAGAGTATGGGCAGAGTATTGGGGAGTATTGGTAGAGTATTGGTGAGTATTGGTGAGTATTGGCGAGTATTGGCAGAGTAATGGCCAAGTATTGGCAGAGTACTGGCAGAGTACCGGCAAAGTATTGGCAGATTATTGCAGTGTTGCAGAGTATTGCAGAGTATGGGCAGAGTATTGCACAGCGTTGCAGAGTATTGGCAGAGTGATGCAAAGTATGGGCAGTAATATATGAGTAATCATATATTGCTGTAGCCATTGTACAACCATCTCTAGTGTATTCTGGCTGAAATTCTGTCCAACTCTCAACCAGGGCTGGGACAAGGGGCGGGCAGGAAGGGCGGCTGCCCTGGGCACTGTTGTATCATGTGAGGTGGGGGGCACCACAAGTAGGTTGGGGGGAGGGGATTTGGGTTGGAAGGGTGAATTTGGGGGGCGGCAGGTGATAAGAATTTTTATAGGAGGGGAAATCTGGGGAGGTGTGCTAGAAAAGGTAAAATGGTGTGGGGAAGGGGATGATTGGGGGTATTTGTGCTAGGAGGGGAAATTTGGGGGAGATTCGTACTAGGATGGGGCATTGGGGAGAATTTATGCTGGGAGGGGGAGAGGGATTTGGGGGTGGGGGGAGAGGGTTTGTGCTCAGATGGGGACATTTGAGGGGTAGAGGATTTATACTAAAAGGGGAATATTTTTGGGGGTGGGGGAGTGGATTTGTGCTGGGGGCATATGGGTAATGAGAGAATTTGAGCTGGGGGGGGGGGGCAAAGATCTGTGCTAGGGGATTTCAGTAGGAGGCAGATTTGTATTGGGAGGAGGGGGAATTTATGGTTAGGTGTAAGCATGCAGATTAGTGCTTGATTTTTATTTTTTCTGTGGGGTGGGGGGTATTTTGCTGAGACATAATTCTCATACATCTGGGGGGGGGGGCACAATTTGGAAGATGACCTTGTCCCGTTACTACTCCCAACATACAGCCATACAGAATATCCAAGGATGTATGTAGCCTCTTCTGTTAACATTTGGGCTGCCTGATGTTTAGATCAAGCAGTGTGATCTTGCGATATAGGGACACCTCTATACTTCGATAAAATAATAAAATAATAGATGAAGCAAAGAGTAATGATGATATGCACAACCAATGCCCAGCTTTCAGATAAGCTTTTTGGCAAAAAAGAAATTCAATGGAGTGAGAAGTTTTCAGCACGAACCTGCTATTGTTTATGAGCAGTTCTGTTCCTTTACTCCAAGAGAATTTGGGTTTTGGAGCAGCCTTTGGTTTGCATTCTATAATGACACGACCACCTTTTGCGGCTAAAATCTTCTTTCTCATAGGATTAAATTCAAATGTTGGTGCTAAAGCTAAAGAGGAGACAAACAAACCAAAGACAGTGAAAAGTGCCCCTAATTATCTCTGCAAACTCGGCTATGAACAAGTTCAAATTTTTGTTAAAACAAAATGAGTGTCACTAACCAAGGATCTTCAGCTCAGCATTTGCTTGGATGACTCCATAGTGATTCTCTGCTATACACTGGTACATTCCAGCATGGAACATGGTTAAACCTCGGATTTTCAATTCACCTTTACCATACTGAAAAACAAAAAATGAGCCATGGTTAAAATATTCTTATTTCTAGTATAACATGACTTTAGGCAAATGCTCACAGCAGTACGCTCCCTGGTCACTTTATTAGGTACACCTTGCTAGTACCAGGTTGGACTCCCTTTTGCCTTCAGAACCACCTTAATTCCTCATGGCGTAGATTCACCAAGGTGTTGGAAACATTCCTCAGAGATTTTGGTCCATACTGAGATGATAGCATCACGCAGTTGCTGCAGATTTGTTGGCTGCACATCCATGATGGGAAGCTCCCTTTACACCACTTCCTAAAGGTGCTCTATTGGGTTGAGATCTGGTGATTGTGGAGGCCATTGGAGTGCAGTGAACTTATTGTCATGTTCAAGAAACCAGTTTGGGATAATTTGAGCTTTGTGACATGGTGCATTATGCTGCTGGAAGTAGACATCAGAAGGTGGGTACACTGTAGTCAAAGGGATGGACATCCCTTCCCTTTTTATCAGCAACAATAATCCGGTAGACCGCGGCATTTAACCAGTTGCCGACCGCCGCACGCCGATGTACGTCGGTACAATGGCACGGGCAGGCATAAGGACATACATGTACGTCCCTTGCCTCCCGCGGGTCGGGGGCCCGATCGGGCCCCCGCCCGGTGCCTGCGGCGGTCGGTATTCGTTCGGGAGCGATCCCGGACGAGGGGACGGCCATTCATTCATGGCCACCCCCTCGCGATCGCTCCCGACGAATAGAAATCCCCGGTGACATCACTTCCTCTCCTGTAATGTAAACACAGGAGAGGAAGTGATGTATTCTCTCCTCCGTGTCGGTATTTTTCGTTCCGACACGGAGGAGAGCGGATCAGTAAGTTGCACCAACACTCACACACACAGTAGAACATGCCAGGCACACTCACACCCCCCCTTTACCCCCCGATCACCCCCCCAATTACCCCTGCCCCCCAGTCACAGTGACACCAATGTCATTTTTTTTTTTTTTTTTTTTTTTTTTGCATTGGTGTCATTTGTGACTGTAATAACTGTTAGGGCAGTTAGAGTTAGCCCCCTTTAGTTCTAATGTACCCCCCTAACCCCCCCAATAAAGGTTTAACCCCGTGATCACCCCCCGTCGCCAGTGTCACTAAGGCTGGGTTCACATTGCAGCGGTTTATGAGAACGAATGTGATTTGCACCGCACTGCAGTGCAAATCACATCCGATCTCTGTGCGATTCGAGTTCAGCCATTCGCCGCACCCGCCGCACCCGCCATACCCGCCGCACCCGCCGCAAATTCGCACGGGACCCTTTTTTTGGCCCGCAGCAGAATCGGATCGCATGGGTGTTCACACCATGCGATCCGAGTTTGCAGATCGCACTGCGATATGCGAACTGATCTGGGGGTGTCAGTAACATTTCACTGACACTCCCAGCAGTTCGCATAGGGCAGTGTGAACTGCCGCCGGGAGGCATGCGATGCGGGAACCCGCCGCGGATTCGCGGCGTTTCCGCATCGCTCCAGTGTGAACCCAGCCTAATAAGCGATCATTTTTCTGATCGCCGTATTAGTGTCACAGGTGACGCTAGTTAGGCAGGTAGGTATTTAGGTTCGCCGCAGCTTTTTATAGCGCCAGGGACCCCCATATACTACCGCATAAAGCCCCCTGATTGCCCCCTAGTTAACCCTTTCACCAGTGATCACCATATAACTGTTGCAGGTGACGCTGGTTGGTTAGTTATTTTTTTATAGTTTCAGGGCACCCGCCATTTATTACCTAATAAAGGTTTAACCCCCTGATCACCCGGCGGGTGTCATTTGTGACTAATAACTGTTAGGGCAGTTAGGGTTAGCCCCCTTTAGTTCTAAGGTACCCCCCTAACCCCCCCAATAAAGGTTTAACCCCGTGATCACCCCCCGTCGCCAGTGTCACTAAGGCTGGGTTCACATTGCAGCGGTTTATGAGAACGGATGTGATTCGCACCGCACTGCAGTGCAAATCACATCCGATCTCTGTGCGATTCGAGTTCAGCCATTCACCGCACCCGCCGCACCCGCCGCAAATTCGCACGGGACCCTTTTTTTGGCCCGCAGCAGAATCGGATCGCATGGGTGTTCACACCATGCGATCCGAGTTTGCAGATCGCACTGCGATATGCGAACTGATCTGGGGGTGTCAGTAACATTTCACTGACACTCCCAGCAGTTCGCATAAGGCAGTGTGAACTGCCGCCGGGAGGCATGCGATGCGGGAACCCGCCGCGCATTCGTGGCGTTCCCGCATCGCTCCAGTGTGAACCCAGCCTAATAAGCGATCGTTTTTCTGATCGCTGTATTAGTGTCACAGGTGACGCTAGTTAGGCAGGTAGGTATTTAGGTTCGCTGCAGCTTTTTATAGCGCCAGGGACCCCCATATACTACCGCATAAAGCCCCCTAATTGCCCCCTAGTTAACCCTTTCACCAGTGATCACCATATAACTGTTACAGGTGACGCTGGTTGGTTAGTTATTTTTTTATAGTTTCAGGGCACCCGCCATTTATTACCTAGTCTCACTAGTGTACCCCTAAATTTAGGGGTGTCTACTTTCCAAAATGGGGTCATTTGGGGGGGGTTTGTGCCATCTTGGCATTTTATGGCCTTCAAAACTGTAACGCCCTTAGAAAGCCTGAAGGCGGTGCTTGGTTTTCGGGGCCCCGTACGCGGCTAGGCTCCCAAAAAGTCCCACATATGTGGTATCCCCATACTCAGGAGAAGCAGCAGAATTTATTTTGGGGTGTCATTTCACATATGCCCATGGCATGCGTGAGCAATATATCATTTAGTGACAACTTTGTGAAAAAAAAAAAAAAAAAAAAAAAGTTTGTAATTTTCCCGCAACTTGTGGCAAAATATAAAATATTCCATGGACTCAACATGCCTCTCAGCAAATAGCTTGGGGTGTCTACTTTCTAAAATGGGGTCATTTGTGGGGGTTTTGTGCCATCTTGGCATTTTATGGCCTTCAAAACTGTAATAGGTAGTGAGGAGTGAAATCAAAAAATTACGCCCTTAGAAAGCCTGAAGGCGGTGCTTGGTTTTCGGGGCCCCGTACGCGGCTAGGCTCCCAAAAAGTCCCACATATGTGGTATCCCCGTACTCAGGAGAAGCAGCAGAATTTATTTTGGGGTGTCATTTCACATATGCCCATGGCATGCATGAGCAATATATCATTTAGTGACAACTTTGTTAAAAAAAAAAAAAAAAAAAAAAAGTTTGTAATTTTCCCGCAACTTGTGGCAAAATATAAAATATTCCATGAACTCAACATGCCTCTCAGCAAATAGCTTGGGGTGTCTACTTTCTAAAATGGGGTCATTTGTGGGGGTTTTGTGCCATCTTGGCATTTTATGGCCTTCAAAACTGTAATAGGTAGTGAGAAGTGAACTCAAAAATTTACGCCCTTAGAAAGCCTGAAGGCGGTGCTTGGTTTTCGGGGCCCCGTACGCGGCTAGGCTCCCAAAAAGTCCCACATATGTGGTATCCCCATACTCAGGAGAAGCAGCAGAATTTATTTTGGGGTGTCATTTCACATACACCCATAGCATGTGTGAGCAATATATCATTTAGTTACAACTTTGTGTAAAAAAAAAAAAAAAAAATTTTTTTTGTCATTATTCAATCGCTTGAGGCAAAAAAATAAAATATTCAATGGGCTCAACATGCCTCTTATCAATTTCCTTAGGGGGTCTACTTTCCAAAATGGGGTCATTTGGGGGGGTTTTGTACTGCCCTGCCATTTTAGCACCTCAAGAAATGAGATAGGCAGTCGTAAACTAAAAGCTGCGTAAATTCCAGAAAACGTACCTTAGTTTGTAGATGTGACAACTTTTGCGCAAACCAATAAATATACAATTATTGACTTTTTTTTTACCAAAGACATGTGGCTGAATACATTTTGGCCTAAATGTATGACTAAAATTGAGTTTATTGGATTTTTCTAATAACAAAAAGTAGAAAATATCATTTTTTTTCAAAATTTGCGGTCTTTTTACGTTTATATCGCAAAAAATAAAAATCGCAGAGGCAATCAAATACCATCAAAAGAAAGCTCTATTTGTGGGAAGAAAAGGACGCAAATTTTGTTTGGGTACAACATTGCATGACCGCGCAATTACCAGTTAAAGCAGCGCAGTGCCAAAGTGTAAAAAGACCTCTGGTCATTTACCAGCAAAATGGTCCGGTCTGAAAGTGGTTAAATGATGCTCAATTGGCACTAAGGGGCCCAAAGTGTGCCAAGAAAATATTCCCATCACCATTACACCACCACATTGGCTGATTAAATATGTGCGTTACCAAGCAATTGAACAGGTGTACCTAATAAAGTGGCCGGTGAGCGTATATGGTTAGGTTAAGGGGAAATCAAACTTTTTTCTGAAAAGGGAAGAAAAATAGAACTAGATTGCAACTGCCATTTGTAGTTTAATTTGGATGCTAGATATAACACTTTACAGCAGATGCAAACCAATAATTTAATAACTGCAAACAATGCTGGTTTGATTTCTCCCCAGAAAATATTTATTTGACCACATATAATGGTGACTGCGCAATTTCAGAATACGTGTTTAAAATATTGAACACAAGGCTCATCAGGTTCATTTTCAGTATATGAGGTATAACAACATGGTACTGAAGTTCTTTTAATAGTTACCTATACATAAAAATTGACTCATCGGCTAATATAATTTAACATGGATTCTTAAAGCGGAGCTCCAACCTAAAGTGGAGCTTCCGCTCATTGGAACCCCCCCTCCAGCGCCACAATTGGCACCTTTCAGGGGGAGGGGGGTGCAGATACCTGTATAGTACAGGTATTTGCACCCACTTCCGGCATAGATATCCTCAGAATCTGCGGATACTTACGCCACTTCCTGCGTGTCCCCCGCTGTCTGCTGGGAAAAACACACGGATCCCAGAGACAGCGGGGACCATCCTTATTGCGCAGCGCGACTCGCACATGCGCAGTAGGGAACCGGGAAGTGAAGCCGCAAGGCTCCACTTCCTGATTCCCATACCCAAGATGGCGGCGGCAGCACCTGAGAGCCAATCGAGAGATCGGCTTCGGGTGCCAACATCACGGGCGCGCTGGGCGGGTAAGTGTCCTTATTTTAAAAGTCAGCAGCTGCAGTATTTCTAGCTGCTGACTTTTAAAAAAACGGCGGAACTCCCGCTTTAAAGTAACCTTGATATGGGAGATACATGGTGGGTGCCATTGCTGATCTCTTTCTGAGTAAATCACTGATTCAAAACAAGTTATGCAGGTAAGAAAATCAGGAAAAAATATATGTCATGTATAAAGAGTTTTGTAAGAGATCTATATTTGCATGCTTGATTCAGGTACTGAAGCAGAGTTAGCAAGAAAGCTAGGCAACCAGTAATATTTAGAAGGACAAGCCAGAATTGGAATCTATGCTTCTCTTGCTAACTTGTTTATTATTTATTTATTCAGGTACTTACATAGCTCTGGCAATTTATGCAGCACTTTGCACATATATATTGTACATCCACATCAGTTACTTTCCTCAGGGAGCTTACAATCTAAGGTCTCTAACTCACATTCATACATACACATATTAGGGCCAGTTTAGACAGAAGCCAATTAACCTACCAGCATATCTTTGGAGTGTGGGAGGAAACTGGAGTACCCAGAGGAAACCCACATAGGAACAGGGAGAACATGCAAACTCCAGACAGGCAGTGCCATGGTTGGGATTCAAACTGATGACCACAGTGCTGCTAGGAAGAAGTGCTAACCACTTAGCCGTGCTGCCCACTAGTGGTCCTCAATGGAGTACAAGTGCGATAATCACCGCATTCATAGTCCATTAACACTTTCCTGTACCTCAGTAGGGGCAGGGAGCTGGAGGAAGATTCTGACATTGCACCCATTATACACTGATGCCGGATTCAATACTTTGCAGACTTCTGTGAAAAACAAATGAATGTAAAAATATGTGCATTACGTATTTTTTTTTTTTTAAGTGGACTTAGCCTTTAAATCTTTTTATTAAGTCAAACAATTTACTTGTTCATCATGTCAAAAATTCAGCTGCCCTGTGTTTTGTGCAAACTTCCTGTGTGAACTTCCAGTTTTTGGACTGCTGAACAATGTTATAAAGATAAGGGGGTTACAAATTCAGTAGTTTAACAACAACCACAAGAGGAAGTTGGTGGCTGAATGCATTTCGGCACAGTCGTGGCATCTCTCAACCGGTCATTGATTTATACATTCATGACAATAATGTGAAATAATTGTTCAATATATTGAGTGTGAGACAAAAAGCAGCACCACAAATGTGACATATTTTCACAATATAGCAAAGGACAAAAAATGTGTTGGGCTAAAAACAAGTGATAGCTCAAAAAATATATTAAAATATAAAACAGTCCAAAAATGTCAGTCTCTCGGATGGACCATAATAATCATATATCTAACTCCGTGATTCAACTGTAGATAGGAATAGATCCAAATCCTTCCACCAGGTAAGTATGCCACCACCACAATAAATTGGACTCTTATCAGAGAGCCTGGACCCTTTATTATGAAGGGCCAAAACAGGCTTGATGTAATAATCCCAGTAGAAATCATCGACAGGGGATGTGAGAAGGAACCACAACAGGAACAGTTCCAAATTATCCAAAGGACTCCACTCACACAGTGACCATATAGCCAGGAAAGAGGACAACGACCATTGCTGTCCTCTGTCCTCACTCAGGCTGCAGAGGTGAAAGTGAGGCTTGAACCGCATGGTTCCTTATTTAGTGTAATGGCAGGAAATGACACTCATGCCCCAGAAGAAGTCCTTTAGTTGACAAAACCGGTTGAGCTGCGCTGCATGTTCCTGCTATCGCGTATTCCTTTGCATGTCTGGATGTCCTTCGGCGGCCGCCTTTCTTACATTATTCAATGCTGGTTTTAACTTGGATACTTGTAAGTGCAATACTTTTAATAATATTCCATCCCTGAGAGGTTTTACACTTTCTAGCGTTTATGTTTTGTTTGGATCTGGCTATATGGTCACTGTGTGGGTGGAGTCCTTTGGATATTTTGGAACTGTTCCTGACGTGGTTCCTTCACACATCCCCTGTCGGTGATTTCTACTGGGATTATTACATCAAGCCTGTTTGACCCTTCATAATAAAGGGTCCAGGCTCTCTGACAAGAGTCCAATTTATTGTGGTGGTAGCATACACAGCTGGTAGAGGGATATGGATCCATTCTTATCTACAGTTGAATCAAGGAGTTTGATATTTGATTATTATGGTCCATCCGAGAGACTGACATTTTTGGACTGTTTTATATTTTAATATTTTTTTTGTTGATCACTTATTTTTAGCGCAGCAATTTTTTTGTCCATTGATTCAGACAGGCTGCTGGCCCCAGCTACACAAAAACACCTGCAACTTCTGGTTGCAAAAATATGCTCCTTCCTGACCGTGTATGGCTCTCTGCGCCATATAATAAGTGGTCTCTTTTAACACATATATAAAATTATGTTATGTAGTAATTATCATACCAGTTTTTCGGATAAATCTGAATAAAGTGCTTACCGAGTCCCCATTTTTCAACCATCTAATGGTGGGAGTTGGCTTGCCCTTGGCAATACAGGGCCAATGCAGGTCACTACCTATATCTCTTTCTGTATCATTTATATGTTCCACCCACTCTGGTGCAGCTGAAAGGCAAAATTAAAAAAAAATGTATTTATGTTTCGCAAATACAGAGATTTACCAAATGTAATACAAATGCATAAGCATGAACTCATCACATCAATTGCTTTTCTTTTCTTTTCAGTTTCACTTTCCATGTACATGTAAACCCAATCACTAAAACCTTATATGACCTTTTAACATGTTAATGTCATTTTAAAAGTCATCTTTATTATTTTCAAATATGCAGCTTTCCTTAAAGCGGGACTGTACTGCGGAAAAAAAATATTAAAAGCCAGCAGCTACAAATACTGCAGCTGCTGACTTTTAATAAATTGACATTCACCTGTCCCGGGGTCCAGCAATGCCGAGGCCGATCGATCGCTCGGCTCTCGGCTGCTGCCGCCACCATTCTAGGTGAGGGAATCAGGAAGTGAAGCGAAGCGGCTTCACTTCCCGGTTCCCTACTGCGCATGCGTGAGTCGCGCAGCACAATAGGAATTGTCCGCGCTGTCTCTGGGACCCGTGTGTGTCCCAGCAGACAGTGCGCAGGGACAGGAAGAGGCATAGACTCCCACGTGAGTCTATGCCCGGAAGTGGGTGTAAATACCTGTCTTTGACAGGTATCTGCACCCCCCTCCCCCCTGAAAGGTGCCAATTGTGACACCGGAGGGGGGGAGGGTTCTGATCAGCGGAAGTTCCACTTTAGGGTGGAACCCCGCTTTAAGCCAATAGTGATTGGTAGGAAACTTCCTGTTCTAGAGTAACAACTGCTTCCCAGCTGTGCTCTTGAGTTGTCACCCTGTCACACCGGCTTCCAATGGTGGCTGTTTTAACATGTTTTACACAAGGCATAGTGCACTGTTGTCAAGAAAAGCTGCCCTTAGAAATGCCATGTATATAGATGGAAAACAAAAAGACTACAGGTGATCAGAAGCACTAAGATGCAACAAAAGATTAAAAATGCACGATACTACTTTAAGAGAATTTATTGTTAGCTAATGTTCAACTTTAATGTGGAATTACCCAGGGTAACATAAAATTGTACTCCTGTTAATTATTGCGGTAAAATGCATTGACAATTCCTCTACACCAGGGGTCTGCAAACTATGGCCCAAAGGCCACATCTGGCCCGCTATTCGTTTTTTTTCTGGTCCCCAGCTAATTTTTCTCTATTTGCACAATAAATTTTGAGGGTGCAGGCGGGCTGGCCAGCACCATAACAACCAATGGTGCAGTGACCAAGACACAAAATGTGTTGCTTTGGTGCTGGAGGCTAGCACTACTACACCATGGAAACACAATCTAGGGTAGGTTGCATTCAGTTTCCCCTCAGCATTTAGAGGAGGACCAGCTCTACATCCCATCCTCTGTCCAAATCTGCTCCACCTCCCACCCTAAGTCATGCTGCCACTGTGCTGAAGATGTCTCCAATGTGAAGGGGGTACTTAGATGTGATGGGGGAATTCTGATGTGAAAAGATCGATTCTCATGTAAAGGAGAATATTCTGATGTGATGAGGGCTTCTAGTGTGAAAAGAGGAGCTGGGATGTACAAGGAGGGCTCTGATGTGAAGGTGTGGCTTTGAAGTGGAGAGGGGCTCTGATGTGATGGAGGGCTTTTGACGTGATGGAAGGCTTCTGATGTGATGGAGGGCTTGTGACGTGATGGAGGGCTTGTGACGTGATGGAAGGCTTCTGACGTGATGGAGGGCTTCTGACGTGATGGAAGGCTTCTGATGTGATGGAAGGCTTCTGATGTGATGGAGGGCTTCTGACGTGATGGAAGGCTTCTGATGTGATGGAGGGCTTCTGACGTGATGGAAGGCTTCTGATGTGATGGAGGGCTTCTGACGTGATGGAGGGCTTCTGATGTGATGGAGGGCTTCTGACGTGATGGAAGGCTTCTGATGTGATGGAGGGCTTCTGACGTGATGGAAGACTTCTGATGTGATGGAGGGCTTCTGACGTGATGGAAGGCTTCTGATGTGATGGAGGGCTTCTGACGTGATTGAAGGCTTCTGATGTGGCTGATGTAGATACAGATTTTTGGCCCAGAAAATCTGTGCTTTGTGATTTGACCGTTGTACTAACATTTTGGAGACCTCTGTTCTACACACATAGTTTACTTCACTGATACCTAGAGCTGGAGCTTCAAAGTTAACCTGCTAAGCCACCTGGTAAAAATACCTGGTAACTCAATACCAATACTTTTAAATTGCAGTAGGGTACGCAGAGAATCTTGCTTATAAGAGAGATGGCTCATAAGCAGCAGCCCAACGTAAATTTATCCCAGAAAATCCCTTTTAAATGTCATTAGGAAATGCTCTTAAGTAGGGATGTAATTCTACTACGTAGCCTATGATCGCATGTGCAGCACAATCTGCTTTGCTTTACATATGGATCATCTAGCAAGTGTACTACATGCCTTCAGTTAGTATGGAGATTTTTGCATTACAACTAAAAAGTGTTTGTCTCAAGGAATGATCATAAAAACAGTGTTAAAATGCAGAACTAATAGGTAAAATCCACACTGGAGAGATAGCAGTAATAGGCCTGGCACTTTGATTTTAAGGAAAAAACTTTTTTCTTAGGTTTGAATTGAGTAAGAAGGGGGTTTGAACCACTGTCAGGTTTTTCTTGCTGTCTGGATCCCTAATAATGAAATTTTCTTCATCGAATTGCCATGATCACCAATGTCACTAGGAGAGTAAGGTTAAATCCAAAATATAGAAATGAGGAATAGAGGGAAAATAGAATGCAATATCACCAGCACACCATCTTAAAAATGCAGACACGACATTTATTCATCACCTAATACCAGCAACATTTCAAGGTCACTAAGGATCTCTTCCTCTGCCAGTATGACAATAAACAAATAACAGACACAATGTTTCAATTTGATTATAACAGCAAAAAAGAAATCCCACATCCACAGAAATGCCATAGACAACCAATTGTTTGCAAATACAGAAAATATAACATGTGTCTAATCAGTGCCATATACATAAAACAAATAGGAAAAGGGTTCCTAACAAGTCTTTTCAAAAACCGCCAGTTTTGTGAATTGGCTGCAATAATCAAAATAGAACCTATATGCATCCTGATAACCATAGGGACCCCCCTGTCAAATCAATGGTTCAATCACAAAATAGGGGGACACTCAGGACATCCTGTGTCCTGTAATTTTAAGGTGATGTACTGGGGATATCACATTCCTTGGATGTCTGTTATTGTGCCATCAGTCACTGCACATCAGCATCTAATAAATTACACGGTCTGTTGCTGCATGGAGTGCACTGGATTCTTTGTGTTTTTATTGGGACAATTGATCCCATGAAAACTGTCTAAGGGTCCATTCACATGGGTGGTGCATGCGACGGATTCTGCTTTGCTCAGCGGGAGATTGCTCCACTGATCCCCGCTGAGAAGGCGGATGACAGGTCCATTTCCACTCACTGTGCAGAGACGGACCTGTCAGAGCCCCGGTCTCCTCTATGGGGAGATCAGATGAAAACGGACCGCCTGTCCTTTTTTACCCAATCCCATACATCTGTCAGACGGATGGAAAATAGGGTTAGCATCCATCTGGATATCATAGACAGAATTGGATAGAGGCAGTATCAGCGGACATGTCACCACTAACATTCGACACTCCATAGGAGTGAGTGGAGGGTCCAATCAGGTCTGCTTGAAAAACTGACAGGCGGACCTGATCAGAAAGCCAGTGTGAAAGGGGCCTAAGAGGACAGTAAAATATATGCACTTTCTGTTGAGTCTACAAGACAGGAAGTGAAGGGAAATTCCCATAATAAGACACAGATGACAATAAAAATCGTGCTTTATATAACAATTCAAATATAGAGCAGCACACTTCAGATTTGTCTACAAAACCACCATAAATCTACAATACTAGTAACACTTATGCCGCGTACACACGATCGAATTGTCCGGCGGAATTGATCCAGAAAACAATCCGCTGGACTTTATAACAAACGGATTTGGCCATACACGGACACTCCCAAAGTCCGGCAATTTCTTAACACGATGACGTACAGCATGTACGACGGGACTAGAAAAAGGAAGTTCAATAGCCAGTAGCCAAAAGCTTCCTTCTCGTACTTGCTTCAGAGCATGCGTAATTTTGAGTCAAAACTACTTTCTAAGTCCGCCGGACTTTACAATGAAAAAGTCCGCTGGAGCCCACACACGATCGAATTGTCCGGCGTACTGTGGTCCAATTCGATCGTGTGTACGCGGCATAATTGCCACTTTGAACAGGGTTTTAAAAATATGTGGATGCACTACACAAACCCATTTCCATAAACCTCCAAGAGAAAAGTTCTTCAGATCCACCTAATAGCGAGCAGTTCCTCCACCAGACACCACACTAAGCAGCTTACCAATGGTTGAGACTTCAGGGTAATGAGAGTTAAGATTAAGCCGGTATGCAGCTATGGCCAGGCAGATGATTAAATCCAAACTTTCATGAATAAACCTTCTCATTATTTAGGGTCATACAAATTGTTGTTTCTCATCAGCTTAACCCTCACAACACAACCTCACAATACAACACAAAATAAGTTTGGGGGGATGTCGGATTGCATGGAGGCCTAAAGGCGTCAAATGTTTCTGCATCATATGTTTCTTCTTCGGCGAGTGTTCACTATTCGTTTTAGACTCCTTTGCACTAAAAATTGTGTGATTTGTATTGCAACTTTATTGTGCGACTTGATGCGACTTTGATGTGATTGTGATGCGACTTTGGATAAGTGCCACTTAAGCATTACGGAA
The DNA here is from genome assembly GCF_037356315.1 of Lithobates pipiens. Taxonomy (NCBI): domain Eukaryota; kingdom Metazoa; phylum Chordata; class Amphibia; order Anura; family Ranidae; genus Lithobates; species Lithobates pipiens. Next base: position 220,379,531 of record NW_027507903.1, on the reverse strand, counting down.
ACATTTCCTTGTTAATTCCAAATTTTCAGAAAAATTGGAATTAGAATCAGAATTAGAAAAATTGAATGACCAATTCAAATTCCGTGTGAAGAATATCAGGTTGTTAAGGAGCGGGCCGGGAAGCCGGCTGCAACGTCCTTAACAATCGATGACTCATCAGCTGTCAGAGAGTTTCTGAAATGCAAACAAAAGAATGCCAGCAATGAGAAAAGAAATGAAACATAAAACACCCTTCGGGTCTGGTTTGGATTTTAAAGGGAACCCCACGCCAAAGTGTAAAAAAAGAAACAGCGTGGAGTCCCCCCTAGAATCCATACCGGACCTTTATCTGAGCATGCAGCCTGGCATTTCAGGAAAGGGAGGGGAAGGCCAAGGGTTGTGGGGAAGAGGCCCTTTGGAGCCCCCCTGCTCCAAAGCACACACCCCATGTTAAGGTGTGGGTATGTGGCTTTATATGGTTTAGGAGAGAAGGGGGTGCTCGCTTGTCCACCCACTTTACTGGCCTGCTGGGCTGTATGCTTGGATAAGGGTCTGGTATGGATTTTTTTTGCTTATAGCAGTGAATTACATTGCTATAAACAAGCATTTTACTGAATTAAACTGAATCATTGTTAGTTTTGTTGTGATTATCTGTGATTGGTTAAAGCTAATCACATGGTACAGATGGACTGTGATTGGCCCTGTCTGTACCATGTGATCAAATTGACCAATCACAGCTAGCAACACAAATGTACACAATGGGTAGCATGAAAGGAAGCCATCCATTGTGTACAACTGTCATGTGCTGTGATTTGTCATATGGTACTGGCAACGAACTATAGGCTTTTCTGTCAGTAGAGAAGGTGGTGACCCTGTGTTTCTCCAAAGCAGGAGCATGGATCTCTGCCTTCTCACAGTACACGCACCTCCCCCAGTTATTAAGCACATTTTAGGCACACATTTAACCCTTTGATTACCCCTGATGTTAACCCCTTCCAGGCCAGTGTCATTAGTACAGTGACAGTGCATATTTTTAGCACTGATCACTGTAATAATATCACTGGTCCCCAAAAAAGTGTCACCTAGTGTCCCTTTTGTCTGCTGCAATATCGCATGTAGTCGCCAATCGCCGCCATTACTAGTAAAAAAATAAATAAATAAAAATTCCATAAAAATATCCCATAGCTTTTAGACGCTATAACTTTTGCGCAAACCAATCAATATACACATTATGATTTTTTTACCAAAAATATGTAGCAGAATATATATAATGGCCTATGTTATATCTCTGGATAACAATGGGAAACCACATTGGTTGAGCTGTGAAGGGGGGGGGGGAGGGATTAGGGTGAGGAAGTGTTTGTTTAGTCAGGTTAATATGTAAATGTAATGTACCTTTTTGGGCTCTGTGTGGCCGTTGAGGTGGGCCGGTGTTGTGCTGGCACATTTTGGATGTTATATTTTATGCATAAAACCTTAATAAAAATAATTTTCCAAAAAAAAAAATACTAATTGGCCTAAATTGATGAAGAAATTTGATTTTGTACATATTGTATTGGATATGTTTTAGAGCAGAAAGTAAAAAAATATTGTTTATAGCACAAAAAATATAAAAACTGCAGAGGTTATCAAATACCACCATGAGAAAGCTCTATTTGTGGGGGAAAAAGGATGTAAATTGTATTTGGGTACAGCGCTGCACGACTGCGCAATTTTCAGTTAAACTAACACAGTGCCGTATCTACCAGGTTAGATTAATTGCACCCTGCATGCATAGGATGTCCTCATTCATTTAACCCAGAAGACTGAGGACATTTAATTGCAGAAAATAATCATTGTTGAGGACAGTGCCAGATGGCATGTGACCATAGCAGCAAGAGCGGGATTTATATTTTCAAAGGTCCTGGAGGACCATTTAACCACTTCAGCCCCGGAAGGATTTGCCACCTTCCTGACCAGGCCATTTTTTGCACTATGGCACTGTGTCCCTTTAACTGCGCAGTCCTGTGACACTGTCCCCAAAAAAAATTTGACGTCCTTTTTTTCCCACAAATAGAGCTTTGTTTTGGTGGTATTTGACCACCTCTGCAGTTTTTATTTTTTGCGCTATAAACCAAAAATAAAAGACAATTTTGAAAAAAAACAATATTTTTAACTTTTTGCTATAATAAATATCCCCAAATTTTTAAAAAAAAATGTCTTCATCAGCTTAGGCCAATATGTATTCTTCTACATATTTTTGGTAAAAAAAAATCAGCTTGCCTAAAAGTTATAACATCTACAAAATAGGTGATATATTTATGGCATTTTTATTATTTATTTTTTTACTTCTAATGGAGGTGATCTGAGATTTTTAGCGGGACTGCGACATTGTGGCAGACAGATCGGACACTTTTGACCTTTTTTTGGGACCATTGATATTTATATAGCGATCAGTGCTAAAAATAGCCACTGATTACTGTATAAATGTCACTGGCAGGGAAGGGGTTGACACTAGGGGGTGATCAAGGGGTTAAGTGCGTCCTAGGGAGGTGTTTCTAACTTTGGGGGGGATGGGACTGACTGGGAGTAGAGAGAGATTGCGGTTCCTGATTACTAGGAACAGCAGATCTCTCTCTACTTCCGACAGAATGGGGATCTCTCTGTTTACACTGACTGATCCCCGTTCTGTCTCTCTCAGGAGCGATCGCGGGTGGCCGGTGGACATTGTGAATGCTGGCAAGGCGCATCGGCTCCAGCGTCGCACCACAGGCACGGGCCCCCTATAGCTCTTAAAGCAGCCGATGTACACCTACGGCCATTCGCCCAGGAGAGCCAACCTGCTGCAGTAGAAGTGCAAAGTTGGGTTCATGCTATTCAATAATTCCCACAAGGATACACATTATTTTGCACTTGCCAACAACACTGCTCATTACTCCTATCTGTTTTTGTGAAATAGTTTTCAGAAAAATATTAGGGAAAGGGTACCAATTTCTTACCTTGTACATGAACATACGCCCGGTTTGTATCTTTCCCCTTAATGTTCTCAGCCTCACACTCATATGTCCCTTCATCTTCTGGCTGTATGTTAAAAATTTTAAGCACAGCTCCTGATTGACTAATTTCAGCCGTGGCAGGCATTGCTTCATTCAGTTTACGCCATCTGATTACAGGTACAGGGCTAAAAGTGGGAAGGCAACATATATCAGAGTTTGAGGGAAAACAAATGTATCCCTTTTAATACAATTACATCTCCCATAGACTTCGTAACAGCAACTTACCCACATCTACCATGAACTAAAAAAGTTGTTTATTTATCAAAAGCATATTAAGGTAAATATGGTGATAGCAAAATTATACAAGAGGAATTTTGATTTACCTGTTAATTCCATATCTTGGCGTACAGTAGAGGACACAGGCAACTTATTCATACACCATGGGTTATAGGCTCATTCCTTCAGGTGATTGAACAGTGGCAAGCTATTGACGACATGGCCCCACCCATGGTGCCTCCCCTATAACCCAACCTCAGTTTTGTAGCAAGCAGTAAAGAGTTACAAGGAGAATTTAAGGAGCGTGCCCTTTCTCCTGTACTATACTCCAAGATATGGAATTTACAGGTAATTTAAAATTCCTTATATCTTAATCATACAGTACAGGACACAGGCAACGCATTGACACAACAAAAGACGTCCTAAAACAATGAATAAAAGGACAGGCAACAACTAGGCAACGGAGCTCTGCAGGCCCAACAGGGATAAAAATTTACCCAAGGCTCAGAGTGGTGCTGCAAGAACCTTGCAGATGAAATCTGCACCATCAAAAGACAAAACATGGACCTGGTAACTTAAACGTAGGAACAGAAGACCAGGTAACAGCTGGTAAAACCTGTGATTGAGAAGTATCTAGAATTGGATCAAGTTACTGAGGGAGAATGAAGAGCTGTAGAACAAATATTTGAAGCTTACCACCTAGTCAAAGGCAGCTGAATTGACCTTTGGACATTTTCCATCAGGCCTGAAAACAATGTTTCTTGCAGGAGAGCACAATATAGACCAGGGGAAGGCAACCTTAGCGAGTTGGAGCTCTACCTGAACAACATAAAAATGATCAAAGATCACCAGTTTTCGGTGCCCTTTTTTTGTTAAAGTTAGAAGTTCAGGCAAAACCTACCCAACTAATGATAAGCCTGCTCTCTGCCACATTCTAAACCTAAACGATCTAACCCTGTAAGTCGGTATACTTATCTAGAAGCCGATCCTGTCCTGTCCCAGCATCAGCTGTCAGCGGTGACTTCAGTGTGGAGGCAGGTGCAAGAGAGGCAGCTGACAACGGAAGCCCATAGAAAGTCTATGCCTTTGGAATCCTGACTGTCTTAGGACAATTTTTGGGCAATTAAACACAAGGGGGTCGTGAAGAGGTAGAATTTTGGAGTCTATTTTGTAATGTTGGTAAACCACAAACTGTACTTGTAGGGCTGGGATGTCCGAAAGTAGTAAGATATCTACTGTAGCAGTCCAAAGAATGAGGGCACCCTTTCATTGTAAATAGGGCTTTGAAAAGGGCCTGGCAGACTTTTTGGCCCAGGTCTTGTGCTGGGATGAAGGGCTGGACTTAGGCTTTGAAGCTGAAGGTGTTTTGCATTAGAGGAAGTAAAAGCACCTAAAGAGGAGGGTTTTGTTACCTTTCTCTGAGTAAACAAATCTTTCTACCTGTAACTTCTTTAATGAATTGGTAAAATGCCTCACCAAACAGGCATCTTTCTTGAAAAGGCATATGTGTGAGGTGTCTTTCGCAGAAAGATTCAGCTGCCCAAGCCTTTAGCCATAGAATCCTGTGCATATGAACAGAGATAAGAGGCATTCTGGATATTTGTCTCATGATGCGTTCCAGGCTATCTACACAAAAACAAAAGAGCAAATGTAAGAAACTGCAAATGCTCTACAACCGCATTATCCTGAAAGGTAGGGTCATGTTGGCTGCTCATTGTCCTGGTCCAATTAGCTGCAATTTGACATTCTGAAATATCAGCCAGAGTTGGTTGCAGGGCTGGATCTGCCAGGTTAAAGAGAGTTTTCAGAGTGTTCAGAGTGTCTCAATTTTCCTGTCCATAGCACCTTTAAAAGATGAAACATCTTCAACAGGTACAGTGAGATGTTTGTTTAGCACAGAGGTTGCAGGGTCACCTACAAGGAAAAAACATTTCTTTGTAAACTCTCTCAACTTGATAGAGTTTTTCAAAGATTTGGCAAGATGGGAAATACCAAGGCTTTTGCATACAGAGGCAACAAGCTTTACAACATTAGCTAGCATTTTGCTGGAAGCTCCCTCTTCAATATCGTAACAGTGAGAGAAATCTTCTGCAGCGTCTTCCAACACCTCTATGTCCTCTCTAATTTAATGTCATCTAGGAACGGCATACCAGTGCCCAAATTTAGTTGAGAAATGGGAATAGGTGAAGTGACAGGGCTTTTTTGAGCTTTGGACACGGATGGTGTGTTTGAAATAGAACTAAAACCAGATGCTGTGGCTGGTGTGAAGACCAGTTCTCGCTCCAATGAAAGGGAAGCATCATCACTCTGAGGGTGCGTTTTGAGTGGGCCTTCGACAGGGTGAATGTTCATCTGCTGTTTAGGCCCCATTCGCATGTGGCAGATTCCATTTTGATCAGCAGGGGATCAGCTCACAGATTCTGATGATCTGAGCAAAGTGGGAAGATGATATATCCGTGTTCACTCAGTTTCTACAGAGTGGACACGGACAGAGCCTGCTCCTTTCAACTACCCTCTGATCCAAACCACATAAACGGAAGAGGATGCATCCCCCCTACCTGGAGGTAGGCAAGTCCAAATATACCCGCCTGTCCATAGGAATGCATGAACCTTACAATCAGGTCTGCCTGAAAAACTGACAGGCCGACCTGATTGGATCACATGTGCAATAGGGGAGTTACAGTTATCTTCTATTACGCCTGGTCTCCACCAAAGATGTGTAAGTGGTAACCCAGATGTAGACCATCTTGCAGTGGATCCTTGTAATGAAAGGGTGCAAAGAAGCACCTGAGTACTTTTTAAAGACTCTATGCGCAAGTGATGGTAAAGTGTGCGACCAACGGTGTGATGTAACTCCTGGTCATCTATCTGAGACTGAGCTCTGAATGAATGAACTTTACCTCCAAGTTTAAAAAGTTTACACCATGAAGTGAATACTTTCCAAACAAAGCCCCATTTGACATAGTAACAGTCAAATATACAAGGTGACCCTGTCTTACCTGTTCACAACACTGGACTGTATCTACATTCCAGGCTTCACCCGTCATGGTGGCCATACTCCCAAAGGGGTCTGCATGGGCTGGGTTCCCTCGTGATGAACCTTGGCCTTCGACCTGTATAGCACCTTGTGGCTAACTCAGTGTATTTTACCAAGTGTCAAGGTGAGTGTCTCATTCAGGACCAGTGCCCAAATTAACATTACAGGCTGCCCCCACATCGTGGGGTCCAGGTACAGCTCCCACGGTTTTACAGAGGTTGCACTGATCCGGATACACTGTTTCTGTAGACAGTGAGGTTGATTGAAGAAATCTTTAGAAAATAATAAAAGAAAATAATACAGTAGTGAAGCTGGTTTCTCCAGGAAGCAAAAAAACTCCATAATAAAATAATGAGCACTCAAGGAGTGGGGTTGGGTTATTGAGGAGGAGCCACAGGGCAGGTGGCATGTCCTCAAAACATTGTCAGTGTCCAATTGCCTAAAGGTAGGATGAATACGTTGAAAGTGACCTGTACTGTAAGGTCATTGCAAAGATGGGTTATTGCAGAGATATAACAAAAAAAAATTGTCTTTAGAAATAACAAATTTTGTTACAAAAGTATACTACTTGGAAATCTTTGTAAAGTGACAAAATGTGTTTCTACTTCTGGATAGAGTGGGGATGGATCTTAGCACAATCTTAACATCAATAATAAAAACTCAGCTGTTCTAACCCTTCCACATTAGTAAACTTTCTGCTGTTTTTGTTACCGATTCCTTTCACTTCCTGTACTGGTGACAACACAGAAGAGTATGTAAGCCTCTCAAGTGGAAGCACAGAAAGGAACTGAAACCCGAGGATTTAGAGTTCCAATTTAAATCAACCACTCAGCTATAAATATGTTTTTTTCCATAAAACTAGTAATTTTCTTTTCTACTGCTACACTGGTACGTCAATAGAGATTTGTCTTTTTTCAGCATTTATAAATTCATTGTGCTAATATAGTACTTACTTTCCCAAAGCAAAGCACTCCAGTGTCACATTTTGTTCCTTCAGAGCATAAATATCTGAGAATCCAATTTGAATATCTGCAGCATAGCGTTTTGCAGCTACAATACAAACACAAGAAATAGCATCTGACAACAACAACAAAATTCAGCCATTACAGCTAAAAAGCACCACCTTTGCAAAATAAACAAGGTATTAATCGCCAGTAAAGATCATCTACTTTAATATACTTTGGGTCTGTTTTCTGAAAAGTGGGATTTTAGGCTTTGGGATATAATATATACATATATATTTACAGTGGGGACGGAAAGTATTCAGACCCCCTTAAATTTTTCACTAATTGTTATATTGCAGCCATTTGCTAAAATCATTTAAGTTCATTTTTTTCCTCATTAATGTACACACAGCATCCCATATTGACAGAAAAACACAGAATTGTTGGCATTTTTGCAGATTTATTAAAAAAGAAAAAATGTAAATATCACATGGTCCTAAGTATTCAGACCTTTTGCTGTGGCACTCATATATTTAACTCAGGTGCTGACAATTTCTTCTGATCATCCTTGAGATGGTTCTACACCTTCATTTGAGTCCAGTTGTGCTTGATTATACTGGACTTGATTAGGAAAGCCACACACCTGTCTATGTAAGACCTTACAGCTCACAGTGCATGCCAGAGCAAATGAGAATTATGAGGTCAAAGGAACTGCCTTAAGAGCTCAGAGACAGAATTGTGGCAAGGCACAGATCTGGCCAAGGTTACAAACAAAATCTGCTGCACTTAAGGTTCCTAAGAGCACAGTGGTCTCCATAATCCTTAAATGGAAGATCTTTGGGATGACCAGAACCCTTCCTAGAGCTGGCCATCCGGCCAAACTGAGCTATCGGGGGAGAAGAGCCTTGGTGAGAGAGGTAAAGAAGAACCCAAAGATCACTGTGGCTTAGCACCAGAGATGCAGTTGGGAGATGGGAGAAAGTTGTAGAAAGTCAACCATCACTGCAGCCCTCCACCAGTTGGGGCTTTATGGCAGAGTGGCCCAACGGAAGCCTCTCCTCAGTGCAAGACACATGAAAGCCCACATGGAGTTTGCTAAAAAAAAAAACACCTGAAGGACTCCAAGATGGTGAGAAATAAGATTCTCTGGTCTGATGAGACCAAGATAGAACTTTTTAGCCTTAATTCTAAGTGGTCTGTGTGGAGAGAACCAGGCACTGTTCATCGCCTGTCCAATACAGTCCCAACAATGAAGCATGGTGGTGGCAGCATCATGCTGTGGGGGTGTTTTTCAGTTGCAGGGACAGGGTGACTGGTTGCAATTGAGGGAAAGATGAATGCGGCCAAGTACAGGGATATCCTGGACGAAAACCTTCTCCAGAGTGCTCAGAACCTCAGTCTGGGCTGAAGGTTTACCTTCCAACAAGACAATGACCCTAAGCACACAGCTAAAATAACAAAGTAGTGGCTTCACAACAACTCAGTGACTGTTCTTGAATGGCCCAGCCAGAGCCCTGACTTAAACCCAATTGAGCATCTCTGAAGAGACCTAAAAATGGCTGTCCACCAACGTTTACCATCCAACCTGACAGAACTGGAGAGCATCTGCAAGGAGGAATGGCAGAGGATCCCCAAATCCAGGTGTGAAAACTTGTTGCATCTTTCCTAAAAAGACTCATGGCTGTATTAGATCAAAAGGGTGCTTCTACTAAATACTGAGAAAAGGGTCTGAATACTTAGGACCATGTGATATTTCAGTTTTTCTTTTTAATAAATCTGCAAAAATAAATTAAAATAAAAACAATTCTGTGTTTTTGTGTCAATATGGGGTGCGGTGTGTACATTAATGAGGAAAAAAAATGAACTTAAATGATTTTACCAAATGGCTGCAATATAACAAAGAGTGAAACATTTAAGGGGCTCTGAATACTGAATCCGCCCCCACTGTAGATCTATATGTTGCTATGCAAAAGTTTTAGGGAGGAGTAACGAAATGCTGTTAAGTAAGAATGCTTTCAAAAATATATATTTCAATTGTTCATATTTACCAATTTACAAAATGCAAAGTGAGCGAACAGGAAAAAAAATCTAAATTAAATGAAATCAATATTTGGTGTGGCTACCTTTTGGCTTCAAACCAGCATAAATTCTTATATTTGCACACCTGCACAAAGTCAGGTATTTAGAGTCAGGTGTATGATTAGAGTCAGGTGTATGATTAACGAATTATACTAAGCAGGTGCTAATGAACATCAATTTCATACACAGTCATTAACTGAAACAGAAACAGCTGTGTAGGAGGCTTAAAACTGGGTGAGGAACAGCCAAACTCTGCTACTAATTTTATTTCCATGTCACAAGTCACACACCATGTGTAAAAAACCATTGCACAGGCAAGTATAAAATGTTTGTTATGTTTGTTATGTTATTTTAACAAAACACAAAAATGTAATGTAGCAGATGAAAGATACAACGTGCTTACTTCCCTTCGACATCAGAAGATGTCCAGCAGTGCCATCAGCACAGAATTGGAGGAAACCAGTGGGATCCAGGTACATCCATCTACTGTCCAGAGATGTCTGACCAGAAATGATTTTAATGGAAGAATTGCATCCAAAAAGCCATACTTCCAACATGGTAACAAGGCTAAGAAACTCAACTATGAACAAAAACATAGGAACTTGGGTGCAGAAAAATGGCAGTATGTGCTCTGGATTGATAAGTCAAATTTTTTATATGTGGATGTAGCAGGAGGCAGTTTGTTTGCTGAAGGGATGAAGAGTGGTACAATAATGAGTGTCTGCAGGCAACAGTGAAGCATGGTGGAGGTTCCTTGCAAGCTTGGGGCTGCAATTCTGCAAATGGAGTTGGAGATTTCGTCAGGATCAATGGTGTCCTCAATGCTGAGAAATACAAGCAGATACTTACCCATCATGCCGCACCATCAGGGAGGCATGTGATTGGCCCCAAATGTATTCTTCATCAGGACAATGACCCCAAACATACAGCCAATGTCATTAAGAACTATCTTCAGTGTAAAGAAGAACAAGGAGTCCTTAAAGTGATGGTTTGGCTGCCACAGAGCCCTAATCTCAACATCATCTGTCTGGGATTACATGAAGAGACAGAAGCATTTGAGGCAGCCTACATCCACAGAAGATCTGTGGTTAGTTCTTCAATAGGAATGAGCTTTGACTCGAACATTGCCTGTTCCCCTGTTCGGCGAACAGTGAACAATTTGGGGTGTTCGCGGCAAATTCGCGGAAAATTCGAAAAGCCGCGGAACACCCTGTACAATCTATGGGAGAAATCTAAAGTGCTAATTTTAAAGGCTAATATGCAAGTTACTGTCCTAAAAAGTGTTTGGGGACCTGGGTCCTGCCCCAGGGGACATGTATCAATGCACAAAAAAGTTTTAAAACTGACATTTTTTTCGGGAGCAGTGATTTTAATAATGATTAAAGTGAAACAATAAAAGTGTAATATTCCTTTAAATTTCGTACCTGGGGGGTGTCAATAGTATGCCTGTAAAGGGGCGCATGTATCCCGTGCTTAGAACTGTCCCTGCACAAAGAGTAATTTCTGCAGGGAAAAAAAGCATGTAACGCAGGTTTCCATTACATCAGAGGGGGCTGGGTCACACACACGTCATTGGGGAAGCCAGGCTTCCCCAATAGCATTAGAGAGGGCGTAGTCATGTGACGGGTGGCCCCGCCCTCCTCATATAAGAAACGTCAGGCTTCCCGGATCCTGCAGTGTCTCCGCCAGTGGAGACAGAGGAAGGATGGATGGACTGCGCTGTGCTGGTCTGGCACTTTATATTTTGAACGTTCGAGTCCCATAGACTTTAATAGGGTTCTAAAGTTCACACGAAGTTTAGCTCTGTTTGCAGGTTCTGGTGCGAACCAAACTGGGGGGTGTTCGGCTCATCCTTATTCTTCAAGATGTTTGGAACAACCTATCTGCCGAGTGCCTTCAAAAACTGTGTGCAAGTGTACCTAGAAGTATTGATGCTGCTTTGAAGGCAACGGGTGGTTACACCAAATATTGATTTGATTTGGATTTATTTTTCTGTCCATTTACTTTCTAATTAGTTAAGTGAAAAAAAATAAACTATTAAAACTTCTATTTCTGAAAACATTTGTAATTGACAGCATTTTTTCACACTTGCCTTAAACGTTTGCACAGTAGTATATATTATGAAAGATAGAATACTGGTTTCTAAATGCCTTAAGGAGGCAACTCTAAAGGTGTTAAACAATTCAGAATTCAAGAACTAGAGTGTCTGACAAATTCTATAGAGATAGAGTATTTAAAGTGGAAGTTAGGGCTCTAACTAACTAGGGCTAAAACAACTCCCACCTACCTCCTAACTCCTTTTAAAATGACCCTGTAAAAGGAAGATGCCTATACTTACCTAGTCTCAGAGCACTCTGGCTCAGCTGCCTGATCTCCCCAGTAGCCAGCTTCGGGGATTAGGAGACAACAACCGAATGCATGAGCATCACCCATAGCCTTACTATGGGGCATCCATTGTTGGCTGTCCCTCCTCTCCCCTGAAGCCGCCACTCGGATCCGATCACCTGACCAGACCAGAGCACTCTGGAAATATGCAAGTATAAGCATCTTCCCTTTACAGGGTAGTTAGAATAAGAGTTAGGAGGGGGGTGAAAGCAGTTTTAGGCTTAGCTAGTTAGAGCCTGGACTTCCACTTTAAGATGTGCAAAGGCAGAAATTATCAGAATGTTCACTCTCCAGCTTTAGTAAATCCACCCAATGTTTTATTTTAAAAAAATGCTTATAATGCTTAATGCTTTAAGAAACCAAAGTAATCCATAGCAACCATCCTATTTAGTGTAGTTAAATCAGAAAAATATTAAATTGGGTTACCATTCACAACTCCACTTTGAATGTACCCACTGCACAATTGATTACCATATTAAATATGCTAATTTATCCTATGGTGTCTAGCTTTGACATTTGATTTTTACAATCAGTGGAAGTAAATATTTATACCTCTGTAAATAATTATTATAATGACAATGATATATCACTTATATGCTTTATGTTGTAGAGAGATACTTACATTCTGATTGGGGCAACAGTGAAGTATATTTGCTAAATACACTTTTTGTGATTGAAGGACTGGATACAAAACAGGAGTAATTTCCTTTGTCTGACTGTTCCACTTTTGCAATATACAAATTTCCATTTGTCTGTGTAACAAATCTGCGTTTATCCACATTAATAAAATTTGGAAATTCATTTAGGATCCATCTGTAATTAAGGTCATCTGTGTAAGAAAGAAAGAAAGAAATGTATGTTAAATGCCAGTTTGAAATACTTTTGACCAGTAAAATTGTCTGTTTTATACAGTAAAAAAGCTGCTTGGCCCAATGCACTCAAAATTGATGAACAGAGCATTCTGCACAAAAATATGCATTTTGCATCTTTTTAATGAATAAGTAATGACACATGCTAATTCATAATTAATTTCAAGCTGTCAAAAATGTATAGTAATAAATGAGTGTTATAGGCCTTGTAAAGACCCATACACACTATCAGATTTTCTGCTGATTTTTTTCCCTCAGATTTACCAAAACCACGTAGTGCAAGGGCCTGCCTGATTGCATACAAATTGAAACTCCTAAGGATTGACCTCATATTATATGGTTTTGGTAAATCTGAAGAAAAAAATCAGCAGAAAATCTAATAGTGTGTATGGGGCTTTAGACTTTATGTACACTGCTGCTGGTAAATGGATGTTTAGGAGCAGTTGGGCATTTTTTTCTAGCTGCCCCTGAACTCTCCTCTATGTTATCGTATAAATACATGTACACAGGGTCATTTATAGTCATTTCTAGGCAGTTGAGTATAGAAGCATTTTTTTGGAAAGAAAAAAAATGCATTCAGGACAGATGTTCAGAGGCATTGGAAACGCCAAAAGCCTATAACCGCTTGTAAATGCTTGTAAACGCGGTAACTCGTGTTTAGCCACATTTCATTTACAGGCCTTTTTAATTTTTGACTATTTGAAAAAAAAAACGCTTCTATACGCAAATGCTGCTACACAGCATGTAAACGCGGCAAAACTTACGTTTTTTAAACGTCGGTTACTATCTGTCAGGTTAAATCGTTCAGGAGAGGTTGTAAAACGTCCCGTGTACATTAAGCCTTAAGACCCCCTTTAACACTAGGGTGCCTTTCAGGCATCTTTGCGCTAAAAATAGCACCTGAAAAGCGTCTCTCAAGCCACCCCAGTGTGAAAACCCGAGTGCTTTCAAACTGGGGAGGTGCGCTTGCAGAACAGGAAAAAAAGTCCTTCAAGCAACAACTTTGGGGCGGTGCGGGAGTGGTGTATACACTTAAAATGAATGGGCAGCGCTGCTGAAGTGCTTTGGCGGTGCCACTACACGGGCACTATCCACCCTTTCCTCGGCCACTAGTGGGGGTTAAAAGCGCCCCACTAGCGGCCAAATAACGCCTGCTCCACCCCAGTATGAAAGGGGTCTAAGTGCTTGTTGTAGTCAAAACAAAGGGCCCTGGGAGGGCTACATTTTTGTTTATTTTTTGTAATTAAAAAAAAACAATATACAGTTGCACAAAAAGGTATGTGAACCCTTTTGGAATGATAACTTACTTATGACAATAACTTCAACCACATGTTTCCTGTAGTTGCAGATCAGACCTGCACAACGGTCAGGAGTAATTCTTGATCATTCCTCTTTACAGAACTGTTTCAGTTCAGCAATATTTGTGGGATGTCTGGTGTGAATCGCTTTCTTGAGGTCTTGCCACAGCATCTCAATCAGGTTGAGCTCAGGACTCTGACTGGGTCACTCCAGAAGGCGTATTTTCTTCTGTTTAAGCCATTCTGTTGTTGATTTACTTCTATGCTTAGGGTCGTTGTCCTGTTGCAACATCCATTTTCTGTTGAGCTTCAGCTGGTGGTCAGATGGCCTTAAGTTCTCCTGCAAAATGTCTTGATAAACTTGGGAATTCATTTTTCCTTAGATGATAGCAATCCGTCCAGGCTCTGATGCAGCAAAGCAGCCCCAAACCATGATGCCCCCACCACCATACTTCACAGTTGGGATGAGGTTTTGATGTTGGTGTGTTGTGCCATTTTTCTGCACACATAGTGTTGTGTGTTTCTTCCAAGCAACTCAACTTTGGTTTCATCTGTTCACAGAATATTTTTCCAGTACTGCTGTGGAACATCCAGGTGCACTTGTGCAAACTGTAAACATGCAGCAATGTTTTTTTTGGACAGCAATGGCTTCCTCTGTGGTATCCTCCCATGAAATCCATTCTTGTTTAGTGTTTTACATATCTGTCAGGGCTTAGCCCTTCCTTCTCTGGGCTGGCTGCTCAGCTGTCGGCTAATTGCCAGCTCTTATCTCTCTCCACATTTACCTAGCTGCCTACTTAAAGCTGTCCAGCTCACTTCATCTCTGCCTTCGCCTTGGTCACATCACAAGAAACCATCTCCTGCGTAAAGACTGGCTTGCTGACATCCCTTATCCTATTTACTGTTGCTCCACTTGGATCCCTGACTTCTGGCCTGGCTGATTATCCGATCTGGTTATTGAACTCTGGACTGGTTGACTACTCGATCTGGTTAGTGGACTCTGGCTATGCCTTGACTACGCTTTCTCTATTTACCTTTTTATTTTTTATTAATAAACAAGTGTGATTTAATTGTACTTCTGTCTCGGTCTGATTCATGGTTTCTGACAGTATCACAGATTCGCTAACAGGAATGTTAGCATATGCAGGTACTTTTGTAAGTCTTTAGCTGACACTCTAGGATTCTTCTTCACCTCATTGAGCAGTCTGCACTGTGCTCTTGCAGTCATATTTACAGGATGCCCACTCCTAGGGAGAGTAGCAGCAGTGCTGATCTTTCTCCATTTATAGACAATTTGTCTTAGCCCCTGTACACACGGTCGGAGATTCTGCCAACCAAATCCGTCGGATTTTGTCCATCAGATTTAGTCTGACGGATTGTGTCCGAAACTGTTGCATACACACGGTCGGACTAAGTTGTCGAAAAATCCCATCTTTCAGAACGTGATGACGTAATTTGGTTACGATGGGACTAGATTCAGGCTAGTAGCCAATAGCTTTGATGTAGGAATTTGATCTGAGCATGCGTGGCACTTGGTCCGATCAAAATTCTCTACACATGATCGGATTACGTCCGACCGGCCCAGTTGGTCGGGAAATATTTCCAACATGTTGGAAAATTGGGTCGGACAGAGATTCGGACGGAATCAGTCCGATGCATACCACACACAGTCGGATTATCTGACGACACGGTCCGATAAGACGCATTCCGAAGGATTCTCCGACCGTGTGTACGCGGCTTTACCGTGGGCAGATGAACAGTAAAGCTTTTGGAGATTCTTTTATAACCCTTTCCATCTTTATGCAAGTCAACAATTCTTAATCGTAGGTCTTCTGAGAGCTCTTTTGTGCGAGGCATCATTCACATCAGGCAATGCTTCTTGTGAAAAGCAAATCCAGAACTGGTGTGTGTTTTTTTTATAGGGCAGCTGTAACCAACACCTCCAATCTCATCTCATTGATTGGACTCCAGTTGGCTGACACCTCACTCCAATTAGCTCTTGGAGAGCTCATTAGTCTAGGGGTTATTACATACTTTTTTTTTGCAACTGTAATAGTTACTGTGTGGCCATGCTGATACCAACCAGCATGCTCTTTACCACTGAGGTGGGTTTTTAGAGTGGTCCTTAAATAGAGCGGCACCCTTTGCAAAGGTTCTCCTGTTAGAGCAGCGGTCATCAACCCTGTCCTCAGGGCCCACTAACAGGCCAGGTTCGCAAGATAACTGAAATACATCACAGGTGATATAATTTGCTGATCAGTGATTGCAGTATTCTAGAGAACACTGAGCTTTTTGGTGCATCTCATACCTGGGTTTTTTTTCTTGCATAGGGTGGGTGGGATTGCATGCAACACACCTGGCATCCCCTTTAGAAAGGTGTCCAATCGGCTAAAACCCTCTTCTGGGTGAACTACTAAAAGGTCTAATAAACAGCCTCTGCACAATCGTTCTTCTTTGTTCTTCAGTTTATAACAGGTAAATAGGTAAGGGGTCCAAAGATTTCTTTACCAGTTCACAATTTATGGTATTAAAACCAAGTAGATTGCATGTACATTACCCCCTGGTAGAATCAAAGGTCCAGTATCAGTTAGGCTTCCTGCATACCTGAGCGCAGCACAGTGACAGCTGCTACAGCACGTTTTTTTTAGCTTTTTTTTTTTTTTTTTTTGTGGAGCGTTTTTGGAGCGACATCAATAATTTGAATGGGCCTCCCTCCACTCCAAAAAAGCTAATGCACCAAATCTTGGCACAGAGCCAGGTGCATTTGGGGTAAATGGAGCCGTAGTATCTGGCAGCAGCAGTTTGGAAAGAGTACTCTTGATTTTAAGAGCTATCTCAAATGCTGAATTGTATATAGGCTGGCATTTGCATGACATGGAGCCACGTGCTTCCAGTTGTCCAGCAATGGGGATACCTAACGACTTGTCTAGTATACTGTGCTGTTATTCCTTGTGTGTGTTTATGATAGGCAAGCTTTGTCTCTCAAATTCTTACTGTAAATTAATTTTGAAAGTACTGTCTTAAATGTAACACTGTATTTGCAATCAAGAAAATTTGGTTATAAGCACAATCATTAAAAAAAAAAAATGAAAAATGTAATAAAAGGTTATATATAAAATAAAGTTATATTATACTAAGTAAGTATTCATACTGAGTCAGGAGAGAATCTGAATTAGGTATTCCTCATATGGAGGATATGAAGGATTCACCTTACTTTTATGTTGCCACTCTACTCACTAAAACTCTGCAAAACCTTTCCCACTGCCAACCTCTGAGAATACTGTGCCATCTTCAAAGAGTCTCGGAGAAGAGGCCTTATATTCTCTGAAGGAGAAGTTCCTTCCTCTGTGATTCTGCTAAAATCAGCACAAGAGCAATATCTGTCCACAATACAAAATCACATATCGGATCTCAGGCCTTTTATAAATACCTTGCGCAAATGTTATAGATCTGCACTTTTAAGGAAAATTTGGATTTTTTTTAACCAATCTAAAATGCCTAAAAATCTGGTACATGTCTATTGAAGGAAGCACACAAACAAGGTTTAAAAATTAGTTTTATGTTTAATTTCTCTTTTTTGTGTTCCCCATACACAATCAGAAGTTGCATACATTAAAAAAGAGGTATAGGACTGTAAAAAAAATAAACACAAATACTCACCTAGATGGCTGCAGCATGGATCCAATGCTGCAGCTGTCCCCTGCCAGCTCTACAGAATTGAGAGACCAAAGACCACTGAGTGCTCATTTCTCAGGCCTGCTCTGAGCTGACTATCAGTCACCGCTCTGTGATCTGTCCCTACAGCTCTCACTGGAGCAATGGACTGTGGAGAGGGTGAAAGCTGCTGGCTCAGGCTCTCAGAGTTATGCTAAGAGACTAAGCCAGCTGCCTGTCAAGTATCTGTCTGGATCCCAACATTGTCAGGTTCCCTGCAGAGCCTGGTCTGGCTCTGCAATGTCTGCCAACAGCGGACTTTAGCCTGCTGTTGGCTGAATCTGAGTCACACAACTCTTGTGACCCACAAAAGAAGTATGGCCAAAAGAGCTTTGGCCGTACTTCTCCTTTTCAGTTGGAAAAGTTTACTGCCACCTATCTGGAGGCAGGTAGGGATGAGCTCAGTGTTCGATCCAATCGTTCCCAACTTGGACGTTTGTCTAAACACCAAATGTTTAGGGTGTACATTGTCGATGAATATACAGCTTCCTGCTTCATCTTTAGCAACCATTGATGTCACAGGAATCCCAAGCCATGTAAGCAAAGTGGTGAGGATAGGGGAAAAACCTTTTTGCCTAAATATGGCCACATGGCCATATTTGGGCAATAACATGATGTCACCACTTTCTCCACTCCTTCCCTTTTATTGCCGATGGTTGTTGTGTTTGAGTAGTCAAGTTTTTTCTTTGGGTGGATGGCATGACTGATGATGGATTTGCATTGTGAGGTATTTTGTGTGTGTGTGTGTGTGTCTTTATTTACTGTATACTTTTATGCGAATGAGTAGGCGTACTATTTACCCCTTACTCATCCACATGGGAGGGCTCTTATCTGGGTGCCCCCTTATTGTTAAAGGGAGCTTCCAGTTTCCAATAAGCCCCTCACCGGGCCAGGTTTGTGGGGAAGTGGCCATTGTCCTATCAAAATTATTTCCCCCTTGGCAGGATACCTCCCCCCATGTTTAGGGCATGTGACCTGGTATGGTTTAGGAAGGGACATCAAAATCATTCCCTCCCTTTCCTGGCCAGGTAACACAAAGCCTTGCTAACGGCCGGCATCGGTGGCCATATGATGTCACAGGATCATAGCCCCACTCAAATTTTGGGTGGGGCTACAAACCTGTGAAATTATACACCCATCCATACCGGCTGTCGGCGAGGCTTTGTGTTACCAGACTGCATATATTTGACTTGAAAAATCTTCTTCTTTTTTTAACAAAAATGTACATTAGCAGTATTCATGCTGCTTCCTATATTCCTTTCCTTCCATGAAGACTATGAGTCTGGATTTGGGGTTGAGATAACTATATTGGTGAACGTTACATGCCGGGACCCAGTAAACAGTATTGGTTTAGCTTGGAGACACCTGAAGGGGGCGGATGTTCTGTATGCATGTTTGAGCTCTATAATTGGGGATCATAATCATCCAGTAAGAGGTTTATATTGCGGTGGAGGGCACATGAGCATGGTGGACATTCCAACCTTTTAACATGGCTTTACATTCAGTTGAGTGCATCACTATCCTGAGAAAAATTCAAACCCTCTTTTTTTTTTTTTACAAATAACTTGTTTTTTATTTGAGAAGATTACATGTTTACAGGGTATTGACATTGGTATTACAATCAATAAACAAAATAACAAAGAAAAAGAGATGGCATATACTAGAGAACTCATGAAGGTCTGTTGTCATACACAAAACACAATATTCTGATCTGTAGTCCTGGGTATCCAAACTCATTAAGTACATTATCGGGAGAGATCGTTCAACATGCGGTTTGTTCACAATAATGAGGTTAATTCGGCTATCTCATCGCACATGGATGCAGTGTCTAGCCAAGTGTCCCAAATCTTCCCATATTTGGCTGGGCATCCCCTGTGGGAGTTCTTTTTTATAGGGCAGGATACTATTCACTGCAGATATCCATTCTTGAAGTGTTGGTGGTAGCGACCTGAGCATTTTACGCGCTATGAGCAGTCTAGCTGTAAATAGCGTCTCTGTATAAAAAATATACAGTGAAATCTATCTGAGTCTGAGTCTGGGAATACTCCCAGTAAGCATTGTTTAGGACATAGAGTAAGGGGAGACCCCATCTTGTCATGTATGAATTTCACTATGTGGGACCAGTAGTCTTGCATTATTGAGCAGGACCAAAGAATATGGAAGAAGGTGCTGGTGGAGCTACCGCATTTAGGGCATAATGGGCTGTATTCGGTTTTATATTTAGCTAGGCAAATAGGAGTCAAATAAGACCTATGTATAATGTATAATTGTGTGAGACGGCCTCAGAGCTTGGGAAAGACTTTTCTACACGTATCTAATGTATCCTCCCATTCGTCGTCCTCCATCTTCCCCACGTCCCAAGTCCAGCGGTCTTTTAAGGACTAGGCAAGTTTTGTGGCGGTTGGACGAAGGAGAGAATTGTAAAATATTGAGATAAGTTTTGGAGATTCCGGCCCAGTTATTATGTTTAGAATGTCCAATTGTTCCAGGTTAGGGGAGTCATCAAAAAATTGAGTCTGTAAGGCGTGACGGAGCTGGAGGTAATGAAAGTGCATAGAAATAGGGAGACTAAACAAATCTGAGTTGTTGAAAGACTTAAGAATATTACCACAAAATATGTCTGTTAGGCTCATCCCACCCTGAGTAATCCAAAATGTATGGTCTGGTATTGTTAGTAGTTCTTTGGGGCCTGGGTTATCCCAGAGGGGTGTCGGCGAATGCGTAGGAGGGGTCTTGAGCCTGCGTTTTACCACTTCCCATATTTTACAGTGGTAAGTGGTAAAGTAGTCCCTTTCGGCTTCCCAAAACCCAAGGATCTGTCGGGACCCTGAGGAGAAGCTGGAAAGGGTGGGTATGTATTTGTGTGTATGGGGTGCAGACAAGGGCCAAATAACGGCAGGGCTCGAGTCCTGCGGGAACGCGTGGGAACGGCGTCCCTGCACTTTTTTCACAGCAGGAACACCGTTCCCTTTGCAGACTAGAGCCGCCCGAGCCGATCCTTTACTAAGCGCCGATGATCAGCATCGCCGCATAGTGAAGGACAGAAGGACACAGTGCAGGAAGGAAGTCGGCAGCCGCATCTGCCGATGCCCAGTCTGTAGATCCAGCCGCTGCTGCCCACAGCTACTGAGGTGTGTGAGCGGTGCTGGAGTGATCTCCAGCCTTGTTTGCTGCGCCGGAGTCTGGGAGGGGGGACGTGTCTGACAAGGGGAAATCCCGCCCACTGCCCCACCATGCAGTTTGACATGCTGCCCAGACTCTGAAGAGGGGCAGCCAGAAGCCGAGGACACTATTGTAAGGGGAGAATGGGGAGAAGTGTATGGGGGTGAAAGGCTGTGCGGTCTCCTCATGCTGTGTTTGGATGACTGGTGGCAGACTACTCTGCTGGAACTTGTAGTGCCCTCTGTTGGGGGCTGAGATATGGCAGCCTCCTATGTTGGAACTTGTAGTGCCCTAGACTGTGGGAGGACTGAGGAATCATCAGTCCCCCACAGAGGGCACTATAAGTCCCAGCAGAGTAGGCTGCCATTCTTCAGTCCCCTATAATCCAGGGCACTACAAGTCCCAGCATATCAGGCTGCTCTTACAGAACAGGAGAAGGAGATGGGAGGGGGATTTGTACTGGAAGAGGAGAGAAGGAGGCGGTTTGAGATGGGGGAGGATTTGTGATGAGAGGGGGGATTTTTGCTGGGAGGGGGAGATGGGGGAGGTTTTTTTTTCTAAGAGGGGTAATATATGCTGGGAGGGGGAGATGGGGGGGATTTGTACTGGGAGAGAAGAGAAGGAGGCACAGGTTTGAGATGGGGGGGGGATTTTTGCTGAGGGGGGGAATTTTTTTGCTGGGAGGGGGAGAGGGGGTGATGATTTTTGCTAAGAGGGGGGATTTATGCTGGGAGGGGGAGATGAGAGAGAATTTATGCCGAGAAAGGGAGATGAGAGGATTTGTGATGAAAGGGAGAATTTATGCTGGGATGGGGAGATGGGGGAGGATGTGTCCTAGGAAAGAAGGTGAAGGCAAGGGTTTGTGCTGAGAAGGGGAATTAGTCCTGGAAGGGGTTATATGAGGGTGAGGATTTGTGCTGAAAGGTGGGATTTTTGCTGCTAGGGGGAGAAGGAGGGGACAGGAGTCTGTGCTGAGAGGGGGGATTAGTACTGGGAGGGGTTATATGAGGGTAAGGATTTGTGCTGAAAGGTGGGATTTTTGCTGCTAGGGGGAGACGGAGGGGACAGGGGTCTGTGCTGAGAGGGGGGATTGGAGGTAAGAGAATTTGTGGATTTATGTTGTAGGTGGGATATGGGGAGTGAGTATTTGTGCTGAGGGGGAGGTATTTGTGCTAGAAGGGGGCATATGGGGGTGAGGAGTTTGCCCTGGGCACTGGATGATCTTGTCCCAGCATTGGCACACTCTACAAATTGCAAAGGCAGAGCTGTGAAGAGAGAGGGCCAGGTGCCGACGTGAGGACTGGATTGGAAGTTGCTGCAGCCTGTACTGATGCGGTGGCGACTATGGCAGCCAGGAACGGCAGACTCGTGAGTACCTAGTGGCTCTGCTGAGTGAAGTGACACACACACGTGTTTCTTTGGTAAGATAGCCCCCACAGCTAGCTTAGGTGTATAGAGTGGCAGTCGGAGGAATAGTGTCCCATCATTTTTATTTTTTTGGTGGGTGAGTGGATCTTGGGTGGGAGTTCCCACACTTTTTTCCCCAGGACTTGACCCCTGAATAACGGCCCTTATAATTTTTATCTAGATAGAAGAAATGGGACAGTTGTGCTGCCAGATAATACAAATTAAATTCTGTCAGCGCTGCTCCCCCTAGTTTGGTGGGGTTCTTCTGCACCTGCCAAGATAATTTGTGTCAGGCTTTGCTTCACACAAAAGAATTTAGAATTGCTTCTATAGATTTGAAAATCCTCAGGGGTAGGTACACCGGGGCATTCCATAGTACATATAAGAACTTGGGAAGTAAAACCATTTTGATTAGGTTTATGCAACCCATTACTCCCAAGGGAAATTTGGCCCACGTCTATGTCTTGGTTTTTAGGGTTACGAACAGGGGATCTATGTTCAGTTTGACATATTCATCCAGGCAGCAGGTGATTATTATGCCAAGGTATTTCATGGGGCTAACTTGAATGAGGTGGGAGGAGGCTTGGGTCTCTGTGGGGGCGCCAATATCAAGGGGGAGGACCTGGGATTTGTCCCAATTAATTTTCAGGCCTGAGTATTTTCCGAATTTTTGTATTACTCCTAGGGCTGTCGTTAGGGAAGGGCCAGCGCCTTCTAAGTAAAGTAACATGTCGTCTGCCTATAGACTCACTGTCTGTCAAGTGGCCGCATTGCAGGCCCCTGATTCCTGGGTGTGTGTACGTAAAGAGGACGCCAAAGTTTCCACCGCCAAGGTATATAACAGGGGGGGCAATGGGCATCCCTGGCGCGTGCCCCAGGAAAGGGGGAAGGCGCCAGAGACCCTCCTACTGACCAACAGCCTGGCGCTAGGATCTTGGTAAAGGAGTTGGATCCACTTGGTAAAGTTGGGCCTGAATCCTAACTGTGCCAGACATTCCCAGAGATAGTACCACTCTACAGAATCAAATGCCTTTGCAACATCTAAAGACACCACAACTCTGGATCCTATCTGGTCATTTGTGGCCTGCAGGTTCAATGCCATATTTTTTGCAGACATAAACCTGGTCTGGTCTGGATGGATCAGGGAGAGGATCACTTTATTCAATCGCAGCACCAGGACCTTGGCCAAGATCTTAATGTCTAATTGAAGGAGGGAAACTGGGCAATACGATTCAGGGAATTCCAGGTTTTTAATGGGTTTGGGTATGAGTACTATAAAGGATTCACTCATCGATTTAGGTAAGGAGCCGGATTTGAATATATGGTAGAATAATTTGTATAATTTGGGGTCTAGGGTTTCGCAGTAAGTTGTGTAAAATTCGAGGGGAAGACCATCTGAGCCAGGAGCCTTCGATGGGTTAAGGCATGACATTGCCTCCATTATGTCCTCCTTAGAAATGGGAGCTTCCAGCATCTCAGATTGGAATTGGGAGAGTGTAGGAAGGGCAATGTCGGCTAAGAGTGCCACCACTTCCTCCCTGGGGTTATTAGTAGATAAGTATAGGGATGCGACAAAAAAGCGAAACTCCCTAGCCACCTTATCAGGATCAGTGATCAAAATGTCACCTGCATTTCGTAGGGAGACCACAGTAGGTGGTCTGTGTTCCAGGTGTGCAATATAGGTTAGTAGCCACACCGTCCACTCTCCGCATTCGTACATCCTCTGTTTACTGTAAAAAAAATCCTCTAAGCCTTTTCAAAATAGAGACCATCCGGGCCTGCAGTTTCAGTTGGTCAGCCGTATCAGTTGGATTGTTAGAGAAAATTTTCTCTACATCTGCCAGTTTTTGTTCTGCCTATTGGACCACCTGTGAGGAGGTCTTCCTATACATAGAGATGTGCTGGGAGAGTATCATGCAGGCCTGGGATTTAAATGAGTCCAAACTTTGTCAAATGGGGCTGAGTCCCTATTGGACTGGAAAAATAATTCCCACTCGTCTCCAACCCCCTCTATGCCAAGAACCACTGATAACCAAAGGGGGTTATGTTTCCAGACATAGGTTGTGGGGGGGAAGTCAAGCTCAATCCAGTAAGGGGCATGATCAGAAAGGATACAAAGGCTAAAACCTATATCCCCAAGGAGCAGCAGAAGGGAGTGGGATATCAAAATTGAGTCTATTCATGACATAGTGCTATGTGTTGAAGAGAAGCAAGAGTACACCTTGTCTTGGGGATGGCAATGTCTCCCTGGGTCTACCAGAGCGAGTTATTTAAGGAGTTTGCCAAATCTTGTGTGGGAATGGGTGAGGTTAGTTGGGGATGTCATAGTCAATCTGTCTAGATCCCCACTGACCATGTTGTTAAAGTTGCCCATCCAGGGTGCAGGAACAGTCAGACAAAAATGACACGCACTCTGTCAATATGCTAAATTGGAAGGGAGGTTGTACATATATTGCTAGTATTAGGAGTTCAAGTCTGTTAATTCTGCCCTGCAAAAATAGAAACCTTCCCTGGGGGTCACATCTGAGTGTCAATAGTGTGAATTGTGTGGCTTTCGCCACTAAGATTGCGACCCCTCTGGAGTTTGCAGTGTAGAGGGCTTGATAAAGCCATCCACCCAGGGTTTCTTGAGTGTGGCCCGTGAGATGGTTTCCACCAGCACCATGACATCATCGTGTTGCAATAGTGCCGCATTTCTTTTCGGCTTGGCTCTAATACTACGCACATTCCAGGTAACACATTTTAAAGCGGTTGTATACACGCTAATGTGTTTTTTTTCTTGCCACCTGCAAAGGAAAAGGCATAATGAGCTAGTATGCACCGCATACTAGCTCATTATGAAATACTCACCTTAGAACGAGGCCTGACATCTGGCCCGATCCACGCCGAGGGAGCTGACATGCTCCCTCTGCGTTTCTTACGGGTATCGCAGCTCTGACGCTGTGAGTGGCCGGAGCCGCGTTATCGTCACTCCCGCGCATGCGCGTGGGAGATTTCATCCCAGCAGGGTCAGGCGTCTGCCGGGGTTTCAGCCGAGAATCCCCTTGTGAGCATTCGCCACTGGGAATATTTTTTTTACCTACAGGTAAGCCTTATTATAGGCTTTCCTGTAGGTAAAAGTAAAAAAATTGACTATACAACCACTTTAAGTTAGGCATAACACATCAGTTAGAATATCAGTGTCTGTGCCAGCCCATGGCTGCACCCAACAGCACGAGTCCACCCCGCAATCTTGAAGACGTGAGGTGCCATCTGGGGGGCCCGGGTGCTGACGAGGACAGGGTATAGGTAAGCGATTCACTGGGGCCCGAGGGGGACAACTGCAAATAGGGCCCCAGTGCATCACCTATACATGATGTTACCGATCAAATACCGACATATATAACTCTTCTTTTCAATTATCATTTGCGAAACGGTTAACCAACAATAAAACTTTAAGCAAACTTGAACTAACACTCTGACATGTCTGGACCGACACTGCCCCGGGTTTACACTGGAAGCTGGCTGATGTAGCCAGACAGGCCAGGGAAACAGTGCTTGAGTTGTAAAACATACATTACAGTTGTCAATTTCAACAGCGGAGTTTGTTAGGACTCCCGTAACTAGGGGGATGATTATCTGCTGAAGAACGTGCAGTAGCATGATTAGTGTGACTCCCGGCACAGGGCTTCCAGGATAGTATACATGGGGGAGACAAAAGGATTTAAGGTTGTTGATCCATGTCCCGGGCATCGCATTGGGTGGTGGCTTGTGGTAAACAAATGTCCAGGGCTTCAATCGCCTCCTGCCATCATGGGGCCATGAGAAGGGGAAAGGAGGTGGAAAAGGGGGTATAGATAGCAGCGGATGTGTCAAGGTGGGGGGGTGGCGTGGTCCGGGTGTTCTGGGGAAGAGCAGCGAGCACAGAGTCATGAGAGGCTTTGGGCAGGGGTTAAGGATTACAGTACCTTATAGGGGGTAGGCAAAGACATCCGGGTATAGTTGGTGTTCAGCATGTCTTCCATCTTGGCAGCGTCTGGACATGTAGTGATGTAGGCTAGCTGTGTCTTAAGCAGGGGCTTGATTGGGTGCCACTCTATCTTCCAGCCAGGCAAAGCTTCTGGCCTGTCAAAGAAATGCGCCCTGTCCTCTCCCACGACACAAAGTCTGGCGGGGAAGAGCATGGCATACAAGTAGTGGCGGATCGGGAGTTGTCGCTTGGCTTCAGTAAAGTGCACCCTCTTTTTCTGAACTTAGGCAGAAAAGTCAGGGAATACCCTAATCTCACCATTCTTGAAGGGCATGTTGCCCTTCACTCTGGTGAGACAGAGGACTGCATCCGGGTCTCAGAAGTTCAATAGCTTTGCAATAAAATTCTGGGGGGTGCACCTTGGAGAGGGGGTCTGGCAGCCAGTCTGTGAGCTATTTTTACAACAAACGACGTGGAGAACTCAGATGTCCCAAATGTGGATATGAGAAGACCTTCCAGGAATGAGGGGGGTCAGTATCCTCCGCTCCCTCAGGCAGCCCCACAAATCGCAGGTTACACCTGTGAAGCCTGTTTTCCATGTCGTCTTGCTTGGCTAGTACTGTGTTTAGCTGATGTTATAGCCATTCAGATGCAATCTGCAATGGCGGGACTTCATCCTCCACACAGGTGATGTGGGTTTCCGTCTCTGTGACCCGGTCTCTGAGCTTCTGTAGGTCTTGGCGAATCAGGTACACATCAATTTTTAGTTCCTCAAATTTGCACGTCAGGGTGCTTTTGCAGTCTGATATTGCCTCGAGCACACGTGCAGTGTCTTCCGTGGCTGAGTCCACATGTGGAGGCGTGTCGGCGCAAATTTCCCCAGGGGCCCCCTTCTCCTTAAGCCTGTACTTATCCAGCTTAGCGATTGTGTCCGTCATTTTTTTTGGTGGCGACATGTTCGCTGAGGACGTGAGAAGAAGATGGCTGTGTTTGTGGCAGGGAAGTCGGTATTAGCCGAAGGATTTGTGGTAACGGAGTTTGAGCAAGAAAAGCTCCTGATCAGCACTCCTCACACCATGCCGGTCCAGGCGTCACCCCAAAACCCTCTTTTTACATGACATATGTCATCTATTTGCAGCATATGAACTAAATACTTTAATTGAATGATTTGTTTCACTGTTGTTTCACTGTTTGATTATATATTCTGTACATAGTATGGTTCAAACTTTCTTCAAAATAAGAAGCACACTATCATTTGTGTATAAACTTCCACATATTCCATGGCGATTGCATTAAGGTGCCTGTGCTACTGGTTTTCATATAAATGGTGGGGATATCTTTCTGACACTCACTGGTACTAAAGAAGTGGTATGGGGAAACTATGAAATGTCTATAACATTACAGAACAGGCCTTGTTTAAAGTGACTACTACTGGTTTCACAATGTGATGCACATTCTCTAGGTTGCCATAATAAATAAATAAATGACTCATAAGCTTCAGGACCAGATGTGGAATGGATATTGACTGTTTTAATTAGTGCATGGAAATGACGCTTTGCCATTGATTAACTGATTAATAATGAGCACTGGAACATAAATGAGCAATCTTTTCTTGTGCTTTAAATTCTCTAACATTTCTGTTTTTGTATTTTGTTTGCTGTACTATAACCTCCTTTCTCAACAATGATTGAGGCGTATCCTATCATTAACAATGATAGTAGGTGATCAGTGTGCTATATAGTGCCCAAGTACTATAAAATCACAATGATTGTAGTGATACAGTTCTGTAAAATCCTACCTAAGTGGCAGTTTCCACACTGGAAGAAAAGCTTAATAAAGGAGGGCAGCATATGTATATTAGAAGATGAGGTTTGCAAGTTCTTAAAGAAAAGTTGAGTATACTTATCTTTTTAGGTTTCACTGCCTGAGCAGAGTTTTTGCAGCTTGTACTACATTCACACCAGTGGCGGTGCATCCATTAAAGATGCACGGGTGTCGCCCCCTCTGTCACACCACCTCCTCTGTGTAGAATGGATAGATTCATGCATAGCATGAATCTATCCATGGCCGCTGTAGCCATCCCCTATTCAGGCGTCTAGCCCCTTTTCAGGCACCAGAATTCCAGGGGAGGGGGTGTTTGAAGCACTTGAATAGAGCCATAGGCTCTACTAGGCTTCAAAAAAGGTGGACTTGGAGCACAAAGCATTGCGCTCGCAGTCCACCCAGGTGTGTTAGAAAAGCAAATGGATATTACTTTTCTAACACTGAACCGCCTCTCAGCTAATCAGGAGGCATGGATCTAATACCCGTCACCTGATTGGCTGAAGGCACAGATGCTCCGATTGGACGCCTAATGGAAGAAGAGACGCATGGGAGGACAGAGAAGCATGGATGCAGGAGCTGTCACCTGACCCACTGCATGTCCCACCACCAGGATGGGTAAATGATGGTCAGACGGCTAACGGGCGAGCGCAAGGAGGTCACAGTGGCTGCATATGATGGGCACAGGCTGCATATGATGGACCCAGGCTGCATATGATGAGCACAGAGGCTGTATGATGGGCACAGGCTGCATATGTTGGGCACAAAGGCTGCATTTGATGGGCACAAAGGCTGCATTTGATGGGGTACAGTGGCTGCATTTTATTTGCACAGTTGCTGCATTTTATGGGCACAGTGGCTGCAATTGATGGCACAGTGAGGCTGCAATTGATTGTTTTTTTTCCAGTATTTTTCAGTTTGTTTGCACCCTCCCAAAAATGTTGAGCACCAGTCGCCACTGATTCACACCATATATAGAGCAGAAAGCCAAAGGTAATAAACAATATATTGGCAATCTTTCAGTAGTATGTGCTGAGTTGCAGATAGGATTTGCCATTAAGATCCGTGACATTCTCCTGTTATCACCAGTTGCATGCAACAGGCTTTCTGCTCTGGATTTAACCTGAATAGCACAGGATACAGGATGTGGATGTGCAGGGTAGCCTAATAGCTTAAATTCTGTACCAATGTATGGGATTCTATATGGTATTTTGCTACTGAGGGCAAGAAGTGGGCACCATTTGGATTACAGTTGAAAGTGTACTTATCCTGTTATGCAAACCTGTAATCAGTTTTACATTCAAAGCAATTCTAAATATCCAATAGATGTTTGTAAGCAGCCAACTGACCTCACTGGGTAGCATAAGAATCATTTCCCAATGTGCGTTTTCTTTTTCTTATTCATCACAGCAGGAAGGCGGGTGCAGGCCATCATTGATTACCTGTATAATCATGCACCATTAATTAGTCACTTCCATCTGCCATTAAAGTCCCAAGAGACTGTTTTCAGTGGTGGTGGAAGGGTATAATGTTCCTAGCCTGGAGGGAGTGTTTTCAGCCCAAAAAGTGTGAACACCTGACTTTCTATGGGAAGCCAATATTTGTAAATTTACAAGCCATACTTTTTTACCAGTTTTACCATTGAAAGTTGTTTTTGCAATCAAAAAGGAAGAAAATAAGGCAGCTCAAATGATAATGAAGCATATGCTGTTGGTCTTGTTGGCATAATATACTCAATATATATGATGTAAATTATATATATGACACACGTAAGAAAGAAACGGTTTATCATTTTAAAGATTATCACCTGGGAAGTGTGGAGGAGGGTCACAAATCAGCATCACTCCTGTGCCTTCCTTCACTTTTACTTCTGGTCGCTCCTCAGGAGGGAAAGGGTCAAGATCTATATTCAAATACATTACATAATAATTAATGATGACATTTTATCCACTTACACAATATCATTTCATAACTGGTACATTTTAATGCTTTCCCATAAGTTGTCTGTGTTCCAACTGGGAACATTTCTTCTCACATTATTGGGAAACTTGCAGCAATAAAAAAACTTTTTCCATAAAGCGGTGAAAAGCTTTCATTAAAACATACAAATTTTAATGTGTCCCCACTGGGAAGATTCACTCTCAGTGTCGTTTTATTAAAATTCAGCAGCTACAGCATTTGTATCTGCTGAACTTAAATTTTCTTCAATCAGGGCGAAGAACCTTGTTTGCATCTAGACAGAAAAGTGAAGGGGTTGTGTTATTATACATCAATTGTAAAGCTGCAGTACCTGCAGTGGTGACCACTTAAAAAAAATGCATGCATTCCTTGAGTAGAGGAGGACCTGCGGTGGTAAAAAAAAAAAAAAAAAAAGTGGTGATCACCAAAATAGTGGTGTCTACGTCAGTGATTTCCAGCTTCCAGGGGCATCAGCCAGGCATGGTATATACTGTACATAATTACATTGGTCCAAGTTGGAGCTATGTATAATACATGCTGATGCCTGGAATTATTCCTTAAATACAATACATTGTTACACTATTTGAGGCTTTTAATTTTTTATATCACGGGGAGCAGCAGACCATATGGAGAGATTGCAGCAAAAGGAAAGGTAGAGCATTATATTCTTTCATATTCAAAAGGTCATGTCCTTGGTCCTGGGTTTTCAATGTGAGCACAGAGTGTGGAATTGCACATTCATTAAAGTAGATCATGCTTTGTGGTGAAGAAGGATTATTTCCAAGAGGACACGTATAGATTGTTTTGATTGATCCAAGTTGGACTTCTACTTATTGATACAAGTTGGATACACATTTAGAGCGTTGGCACTGTTAACCAAAAGGTTAATTCTTTGTTTCTTTATGCACTGTGGATTTATGTATTTTTTCTGTACAAAAATATAACATTTTTGTAAAAGGGTACTTTTTTATTCTTATGCAATATGTGGTCTATTAGGTGATTATTTTTATTATTGTTTGTTGGGGCGTTTTTTTGTCACTAGCTGCCCTAGTTTGATATGTTTAAAAATGTCACTGTATTTTGCATATGGTATCTCTTGTAAGCTAACAACATTGAAATATTAAAAATATAATTGTGGATTTCTGTAGAATAAAAATCCTTTAAGTCAAGGTCAAGTGGTCCTGTACAGCTGACCTTTACTTACACCTTCGTAGCTCTGAGGTACAACATGGTAAAAATTAATTCCTGTATTTTTTGCTTGTTGCAAAGCTAAAGCTGTAGAAAAATGCCAAACACTATGAAATAAAGAAAAGTCTGATGTAGCTTTTTATTTATACTTTCATTAAAGCAATAACAACAGCTTTAATAAAGAATTAATTCATAAATATAAATAGTAATAAATGATTTATTAAGCCTTAACTATGCTTTTTGTGGCAAAACCATGGAGAGCACGTATATATATAAACATGAATATGGTTGAAAATAAAATAATGTCTAAATTATAATAAATTAATGAAGAAATGTCATTAAATGGATACAAGGAAATGTATGTTAATGACTCAAATTAATACACAGTAAGTAAAATAACTCAAAAGGGTAACAGCTCAATATGAAGGCTTTAGGCAGTAAGTGTAAATTAAAGTGATATATAGCATATAAAGCAAAGAAAACTCAGCACAGTTTGCTAATAAATGTAAATCTACTTTACAGTTCTATTTACAGGGTTGTTTGATGCTTAGGTCAACAATATCATAGTCTAATGACTCGGCAAGGGGAGTTGCCACGCACAAGAATCAAATCAACCTGCTTGCCTTACATTCATCATGGCCATCTTGGGTGATCCTTGACCCCTGAGACAAACAAAGTGCACTGAGTCAAATGGACCAATAAACACATGTTCATAAAAGTGTTGGCTTTGCATTAGATTGCAGTGTCTGTAAATAGTCCATGCTGTAGTCCTCCTTCATATTTTTCCTAGGAAAGGGTCTAATAGTGGTACTAATGCATCATGTTTGTTTGTACAAGACCATAGACTAATAGTAAATTATTTCAGTTTTCAAACACTCCTGTATAGTCATTTCAAAAAACTGATTTTTGAAGTATAATTGCTTGTGGCTTGCACATCTAGCCACAGACACTAGATGGCAGTCAGAAAAATGGGTGCAATTTCACTTCATATACCCATTAAAGAGAAAGTACAGTGTGTTTAGTCCATTCACATTTTGAGATATTTTGAGATATTGTTGCAGTGTTTATCTTAGGTATGTTTTTATATATATATATATATATATATATATATATATATATATATATATATATATATATATATATATATATATATATATATATATATTTTTTTTTGGTCAAGCTAGCTCTTCCATGAGTTTGCGAAAAATTGAGTGATCTCTAGAACTGCCAATAGAGGAAGTTCTCACTGGTTCAGTGCAATCATTCTCTCTCTATTGCCAACTGCTGCAAGCACTTATAAATGAATTGGCCATCTCAAGGACCAACTTTGTGGGATGGAGCAGCGAAACACAAATGCAGTGTACCGATGAAAAACAATAAGCAGAGCTTTTGTATATGATGAAAAATATTGTTGCTCCCATGCTTACTATGGCCCCATACGTAAGCCATTTTGTTGTTCATGAAAACATATGCAAGAGAAAATGTTGCTGTCCAGTTTAACCAGTAAATCCATGAAAAATATTTTATATGGACTAGTAATATTCACAAGAGTTTTTGTTCATACTTTTTTTACAAACGAAATTGCACTGAATTACTGGACAAAGCTCCTGCTGAAGACATGGTAAATAAAAAGGACAGTGTGCAACCATACAGTGAAATGTTCCTCAGAGTATTGGGATACATTTTTGAATGAAAAAAATATTGCTAGCCACACTATGCATTCTAGCAGGGAGCATATGAAAAAAATGAAGACACACAAGCTAAACATAAACTAAGAAAATACTTAATCTATTGAATAAACCTGTATATATGGTGGCATTTTCTATTCAGAGTTTATAGTGCATGCTTATGGTGGGCAGTGTATGTTACTAAATCAGCAAGGTGGCATTGTCATGGCAACTAGCTTCTGGGAGCAATGCCAATCACTTCAAACTGGTACTTATTATGTCGTCTTCCTTAAACCTTACACAGGATAGGAAAATACGTGTAATAAGCACACTGCCATGCATACTATGCGGCTGTACGCTACTACTTGTAGTCACCAACACAATGCACTAACAGTTTAATATATATAAAACACAAAGACGTGATGCTTGAAAAATGTGCACTATTAAAACACCATACAAAACATGTTCTAGTACACCAACCAAAAAAAAACGAATAATGTATGATTATTATTATTATTGTTGTTATTATCATTATAAGGGTAGCAGATAGACAAATAATGTTTAAAAACTCAACCTATAAGCTCTGTACCAGATTTACATCTGAATGTGCTGCTTCAATTTATGGTTCAGAGTGAAATTTTGCTACTTTTTTGTAAAAAAAAAAAAAAAATTGAAAATACTTTTCTCCCACCAAGTATTACTGTTTCACTTAAATACATTCCCTCTATTAACTGGCACAAACTTGCTATGGAATTAACTAGAGGTGCACTGACTAGAAATTTTGGTGCCAAATCCAAAAATGCAGGATACATTTACTATTTACTGCATTTACTATAGTGCATATAATTTAGGAGATGCAGTAACAAGGATATGCAAAGGCTAACAATCTGGTAATAAACAAAGCGCTATTTGTGGTTTACTTAGTATCCCCCACTGTTTTCATACACTTAAATAAATGCTTACATCCAAAGTTGAGGCTGGCTTCATGGCTTCTGATTGTTCCATATTCATTGGTCACTATGCAGACATATTTTCCACTATCTCTTGATTTATCTGGATTGTTGATTACTAGATTACCTCCAATCATACTGTATCGTGGATTTAGAAGATCAATGTCCCAGTTATTTAGTCTCCACCTGAAACATAAATGTTTTCATCTTAGACAATATAGTCAATACTAACTAAAGGTCATGAACACTTTCTAAGGCAAGGGTGATACCTTACTTTGAACAATTAATACACTTAATAAGTATTAATATTTTTTAACTGAGTCCATCAAAATATTTTTATGCATTACCCCAATGTTAATCTTTTTACCTTTCATTTTTTGGCACAATGCAGTAATATTACAATAAAAATCTTTTATTTGCTCCTCTACAAGTACGGAAACAAAATATCTGGACCATATCCAAAATTTATGTCAATTTTTTTCTAGTACTGCAATTTTACTAAATAACATTGTACATCTTTTATCAATATTAGAGTTACATCTCATAAAATTTGAATATCATCAAAAAGTTAATCTATTTCAGTAATTCAATTAAAAAGGTGAAACTCATATATTTTATATACAGTAGATGCGTTACACACAGAGTGATGTATTTCTTTCTTTTAATTATGATGATTATGGCTTACAGATAGTGAAAACCCAAAATTCTGTATCTCAGAAGAGTAGAATATTACATAAGACCAATCAAAAAAAAAAAAGATTTTTTAATATAGAAATGTTGGCTTACTGAAAAGTATGTCCATGTACAGTATAATATGCACTCAATACTTGTCCGGGGCTCCCTTTGAATGAATTACTGCATCCACGCGGCACGGCATGGAGACGATCAGCCCGTGGCACTGCTGAGGTGTAATGGAATTCTCTAAGGGGTTTAGGTCAGGCGAGTTTGCTGGCCAATCAAGCACAGTGATACCATGATCATTAAACCAGGAATTGGTACTTTTGGCAGTGTGGGCAGGTGCCAAGTCCTGCTGAAATCAGCATCTCCATATAGCTGGTAAGCAGAGGAAAGCATTAAAGCGGTAGTAAACCCGCATTTTTTTTTTAAACCTGCAAAGCAAAAGGCATAATGAGCTAGTATGCACCGCATACTAGCTCATTATGAAATACTTACCTTAGAACGAGGCCCCGACATCTCGCCCGATCCACGCCGAGGAAGCCGACATGCTCCCTCGGCGTCTCTTCCGGGTATCGCGGCTCCGGCGCTGTGAGTGGCCGGAGCCGCGATATCGTCACTCCCGCGCATGTGCGCGGGAGATTTAAATCCGGCCGGACGAGCGCTGCCGGATTTTCGCGGAGAGAACCCCCTTGTGCGCATGCGCCGCTGCAGTCAGCGGCGCATACCGAGGGGAATATCTCCTAAACCGTACAGGTTTAGGAGATATTTTTTTTACCTACAGGTAAGCCTTATTATAGGCTTTCCTGTAGGTAAAAGTTAAAAAAGTGGGTTTACTTCCACTTTAAGTGCTCTAGAATTTTCTTGGTAGAGGGCTGCGCTGACTTTGGAGTTGATAAAACACAGTGGACCAATACCAGCAGATGACATGGCTACCCAGACACCAGACCCAACAATGCAGATGTGCTATCAAAGCAACCTGAGCTTTCATTACACCTCAGCAGTGCCACAGGCTGATCGCCACGCCACATTGATGCAGTAATTAATGCAAAAGGAGCCCCGGCTAAGTATTCAGTGCATACTATACTATACTATACATGGACATACTTTTCAGTAAGCCAACATTTCTGTATTAAAAATCCTTTTTTTTTTTTTTTGTTGGTCCTATGTAATATTCAAATTTTCTGAGATACTGAATTTTGGGTTTTCACTAGCTGTAAGCCATAATCATCAAAATTAAAAGAAAGAAATGCTTGAAATTTATCATCCATATAAAATATATGTTTCACTTTCTGAATTGAATTACCAAAATAAATTAACTTTTTGATGATATTCTAATTTTATGAGATGCACTTGTATATGTAAGCTATTAGTAGTATTTAGTCACATTCAGCAGGACACACATCCAGCTGAGCTTGACTGTTACTGACTATACCATCGCCTGAAAATTATTATGTCATTTTCACACCTGCACTGGAAAAAAAAGATGGTCAGATTTTGTTCACTTGCAAAAGGCAATACAGGCTGTGCCTCATTAAGGTACCTCAAACCCTGGAGACTAAATACAGGGAGAACATAAAATTAGTCTCCTCAACAACAGATAACACCTAATCTCTACCTGATTTATGCACTACATATTCTCCTCCCCAGCAATGTCCTCCCCCATATTACAAACCTTGCAAACCCATTCTACCATCAAAAGCATACTAGCCAAACTCTTGCATTGATCATACTCGCCATATCTGGATCCAATTAGACCCACAGGATGGGTCATTTCCCCCGTTACAATGAACTCTGTGTTGAAGTTACTCTGTAACTCATTATTGTTTTACCATGGTTCTCGTTTTCTGTAAACATGCTCTTTTTTCTTTTATTAATAAAAGAAAGCATTTGAAAAAAAAAAGGTACTTCAATAATAATATTGGTCCTTATTTACTTTAAATGCCCAAAACCCAGATGCGTTCTCTAAACAGATAATTACAAAAAACTTTCCATATGGAAATGAGGTATTGAGGTATTTTTTTTTCACACTAGATTTAGATCTTTGAAAAATTGTTCAAAGTGCCTGTTTTCCTCATATTGACCACCAAAAGTGATGGCCACTTTTACTGGCCAATGGGAAGACATAGTGGGCTGGGTAAGATTACATAGGCTGAGTCAACTTTTAGTAGTACATTTTAGCAGATAAGCTGAAGATATGCACTTTGGGTGCATACTGTAAATTCCGAGGTTCCTTTGAAGTAATAATATATATTTTTCTGTGTTATCCCTAGTATCCCAATCATATCTAAACCTGCAATGTACAATTACAGTTACAAATCTGCACAGCTGCTATGAGGTCCTATAAACCCTTCTACTTCATATATTTGATTAACAAAACTCAAGAATTTAATGTACATGAAAATTATAATTACTTATATGTTGGAGTTGGATTTGCTCTGGCTCTGCAGTTCATTGAAATTTTGCCATCAGGAGATTCTTCTGGATGAATGGTATCAATTGGCTGCTCTTCAAAAACTGGCCCATATCTTTTTCCATCCTCTAAAGTTAAATCCACAGAAACAGTCACCACAAAAGAATTAATAAATCTAGCCATTACTAATATTACAATCAACATAAAGCATTGGCAGATATTACGAGCCAAGCTAATCTTTAATGTGGAATCTGCAATTGCATCAAAATTTAAGTACAAAGTAAAATGAAGATCAAAGGCCAAAACTGTTTTTCACATTAACTATTAAGTACTTTAGAGATCTGTCTGTGAAGGAACATGAAGTAGGTATTTTTTCCTCTAACACATCATAAGCCCCTGTCTTGACAAGGAAAGCCAAAGTGAGAGTTCAGCAGCAAAAAAAATAAAAAATAAATAGTTCTGACACTGCCATTCACAAATATACAGTTTACTGTACTCATAAATAAAATGGCACTGGCTGTTTCATACAAACTCTCTATATCTTCCCACGACCATGAACGCAATTATCGGATCTTGTCTAGGTGGTATCGCTGCCCTATACTTTTACATTAAATTGATCCATCTATCCCTGATACCCGTTTATGGGAGTCTGGCACCCTGACCCATATTTGGGGCACATGTCTAAAAATTATCACATTTTGGGATAAAATATTATGCTTGTTTGATCGACTGGTGGGTGATAACATCCCAAATTAACCAAAGATTGCAGTGCTATCCATGTTGTCAGACAAATTAAAAGAAGCTTAATTAGGCATTTTCTCACAGTTCTGTTATAGTCAGGCATCGATGCCAAACTGAAGCTCCATCAATGGCTGAATGGGTTTGTATATTGGACAAGATCAAGCTCATATGGTCACATGGGATGAGGATAAATATGACTCACATAAACTTATGTGGACAGCATGTTCTCATCTCAAATATTCCTCTGATTTTGACTCCTTGATCTCTAACAATGTCTGAGGTGTGAATTTTGCCTGGGACCTCCTCATAGTATATACCCCTCCCCCCTCCTTTCCCCCTCCTCCTTTCTTTCACCCCTTCTTTCTCCTTTCTTCTTCCTTGTCATCTCTTCCTTCCTTCCTTCCTTTGTTTAAACTATCATTTACACCATTGTCTTTTTACCAGTTCATTATAAGCTAGGACCCGTGTGTTGCCTGCTAACCCAGATATGGTGTCTCTGGCTAAAATGGTTATTACTATTGGGGCTCCCTCATAATTGCTGTTTTTTGTTATAGTTCAATGGCTTATGTTAACTAGGGATGAGCCCGATGTTCAAGTCGAAGGCAAGTTCGACTCGAACATGGGGTGTTCACTGAATAGCGAACCATTTGGGGTGTTCGCAGCAAATCTGAAAGCTGAGGAAGACCCTTTAAAAGTCTATGGGAGAAATCAAAAGTGCTAATTTTAAAGGCTTATATGTATGGTCATAAAAAATGTTTGGGAACCCGGGCCCTGCCCCAGGAGACATGTATCAATGCAAAATAAGTTTTAAAAATTTCAGTTTTTTCGGGAGCAGTGATTTTAATAATGCTTAAGATGAAACAATAAAAGTGAAATATTCCTTTAATATTTTGTACCTGGGGGTGTAAACAGTATGCCTGTAAAGTGGTGCATTTTTCCCACATTTAGAATAGTCCCTGCACAAAATGACATTTCTAAAGGAAAAAAACTACTCACGGCTATAATGAATTCTCAGGTCCTGGCAATACAGATAAAAGTCATTGAAAAAACGGCATGGAATCCCCCCCAGTCCATTACCAGGCCCTTTATGTCTGGTATTAAGGGGAACCCTGCACCATTTTTTTTTAAATGGCGTAGGGGTCCCCCCAAAAATGCATACCAGACCCTTTTCCGAGAACGCAACCTGGCAAAATCACTGCAACCGAAAAAACGTCCATTTAAAACTTTTTTTTGCATTGATACATGTCCACTGGGGCAGGACCCAGGTCCCCAAACACTTTTTATGACAATAACTTGCATATTAACCACTTAAGCCCTGGGCCATTTGGCTGGCCAAAGACCAGACCACTTTTTGCGATTCGGCACTGCGTCGCTTTAACTGACAATTGCTCAGTCGTGCGACGTGGCTCCCAGACAAAATTGACATCCTTTTTTTCCCACAAATAGAGATTTCTTTTGATGGTATTTGATCACCTCTGCGTTTTTTATTTTTTACTTTCAATAGATTTTTATTGAAATAACAATGAAATACAGAACAACAGCAGATCTGTGCTCAAGGTGATAGCTTACAACAATGAGTTTCACATAGATAGAGAGCAAAGCATAAGGTTTGCTAAAACAAGTCTAGTATAATTGAGATGACTAAAGTAGGCATACAGACTAGTATACAAAAAGAATATCATGAGAGATACCTGCAGGGGTACATAACAACACTTGGGTTTAAGAACCCATAATTCTAGCAGCTAAACAGTAGTGGAAGACCACTCGTGTCCGACACCCCAAATGGGATCACACTGTGTCGGACACCTGAAGGTTCAGACCCAATAAAAACAAAGAAAAAAGAA
Source organism: Lithobates pipiens (assembly GCF_037356315.1). Classification (NCBI taxonomy): domain Eukaryota; kingdom Metazoa; phylum Chordata; class Amphibia; order Anura; family Ranidae; genus Lithobates; species Lithobates pipiens. The sequence continues at coordinate 220,340,199 of NW_027507903.1, read as the reverse complement.
TACCATAAGCCTGCAAATAACCTATCAACTGGTCTAGGTAGGAAAAAAAAAAACCTTTACCCAAGCGAGTGAAAATAACTCGTATCAGGTAATTAAAGAGCTATTTGAGCGAAAGAAAGGCAATTGCCATGAGAAAGTCATTAACCACTTTCAGACCGGACCATTTTGCTGGTAAATGACCAGAGGTCTTTTTACACTTTGGCACTGCGCTGCTTTAACTGGTAATTGCGCGGTCATGCAATGTTGTACCCAAACGAAATTTGCGTCCTTTTCTTCCCACAAATAGAGCTTTCTTTTAAAGGTATTTGACTGACTCAGCGATTTTTATTTTTTGCGATATAAACGTAAAAAGACCGCAAATTTTGAAAAAAAATGATATTTTCTACTTTTTGTTATTAGAAAAATCCAATAAACTCAATTTTAGTCATACATTTAGGCCAAAATGTATTCAGCCACATGTCTTTGGTAAAAAAAAAGTCAATAACTGTATATTTATTGGTTTGCGCAAAAGTTGTCACATCTACAAACTAAGGTACGTTTTCTGGAATTTACGCAGCTTTTAGTTTACGACTGCCTATCTCATTTCTTGAGGTGCTAAAATGGCAGGGCAGTACAAAACCCCCCCCAAATGACCCCATTTTGGAAAGTAGACCCCCTAAGGAAATTGATAAGTGGCATGTTGAGCCCATTGAATATTTAATTTTTTTGCCTCAAGTGATTGAATAATGACAAAAAAAAATTTTTTTTTTTTTTTTACACAAAGTTGTCACTAAATGATATATTGCTCACACATGCTATGGGCATATGTGAAATGACACCCCAAAATAAATTCTGCTGCTTCTCCTGAGTACGGGGATACCACATGTGTGGGATTTTTTGGGAGCCTAGCCGCGTACGGGGCCCCGAAAACCAAGCACCGCCTTCAGGCTTTCTAAGGGCGTAAATTTTTGATTTCACTTCTCACTACCTATTACAGTTTTGAAGGCCATAAAATGCCAAGATGGCACAAAATCCCCACAAATGACCCCATTTTAGAAAGTAGACACCCCAAGCTATTTGCTGAGAGGCATTTTGAGTCCATGGAATATTTTATATTTTGCCACAAGTTTGCCACAAATTTTGCCACAAACTTTAATTTTTTTTTATTTTTTTTTCACAAAGTTGTCACTAAATGATATATTGCTCACGCATGCCATGGGCATATGTGAAATGACACCCCAAAATAAATTCTGCTGCTTCTCCTGAGTACGGGGATACCACATGTGTGGGATTTTTTGGGAGCCTAGCCGCATACGGGGCCCCGAAAGCCAAGAACCGCCTTCAGATTTTCTAAGGGCGTAAATATTTGACTTCACTCCTCACTACCTATTACAGTTTTGAAGGCCATAAAATGCCAAGATGGCACAAAATCCCCACAAATGACCCCATTTTAGAAAGTAGACACCCCAAGCTATTTGCTGAGAGGCATGTTGAGTCCATGGAATATTTTATATTTTGCCACAAGTTGCGGGAAAATTACAAACTTTTTTTTTTTTTCACAAAGTTGTCACTAAATGATATATTGCTCACGCATGCCATGGGCATATGTGAAATGACACCCCAAAATAAATTCTGCTGCTTCTCCTGAGTACGGGGATACCACATATGTGGGACTTTTTGGGAGCCTAGCCGCGTACGGGGCCCCGAAAACCAAGCACCGCCTTCAGGCTTTATAAGGGCGTTACAGTTTTGAAGACCATAAAATGCCAAGATGGCACAAACCCCCCCCAAATGACCCCATTTTGGAAAGTAGACACCCCTAAATTTAGGGGTACACTAGTGAGACTAGGTAATAAATAACTAACCAGCCAGCGTCACCTGTAACAGTTATATGGTGATCACTGGTGAAAGGGTTAACTAGGGGGCAATCAGGGGGCTTTATGCGGTAGTATATGGGGGTCCCTGGCGCTATAAAAAGCTGCGGCGAACCTAAATACCTACCTGCCTAACTAGCGTCACCTGTGACACTAATACAGCGATCAGAAAAACGATCGCTTATTAGGCTGGGTTCACACTGGAGCGATGCGGGAACGCCACGAATCTGCGGCGGGTTCCCGCATCGCATGCCTCCCGGCGGCAGTTCACACTGCCCTATGCGAACTGCTGGGAGTGTCAGTGAAATGTTAATGACACCCCCAGATCAGTTCGCATATCGCAGTGCGATCTGCAAACTCGGATCGCATGGTGTGAACACCCATGCGATCCGATTCTGCTGCGGACCAAAAAAAGGGTCCCGTGCGAGTTTGCGGCGGGTGCGGCGGGTGCAACGCGAATTCAGCCATACTATCTGTATGGCTGAACTCGAATCGCACAGAGATCGGATGTAAATGGCACTGCAGTGCGGTGCGAATCACATCCGTTCTCATAAACCGCTGCAATGTGAACCCAGCCTTAGTGACACTGGCGACGGGGGGTGATCACGGGGTTAAACCTTTATTGGGGGGGTTAGGGGGGTACCTTAGAACTAAAGGGGGCTAACCCTAACTGCCCTAACAGTTATTACAGTCACAAATGACACCCGCCGGGTGATCAGGGGGTTAAACCTTTATTAGGTAATAAATGGCGGGTGCCCTGAAACTATAAAAAAATAACTAACCAACCAGCGTCACCTGTAACAGTTATATGGTGATCACTGGTGAAAGGGTTAACTAGGGGGCAATCAGGGGGCTTTATGCGGTAGTATATGGGGGTCCCTGGCGCTATAAAAAGCTGCGGCGAACCTAAATACCTACCTGCCTAACTAGCGTCACCTGTGACACTAATACAGCGATCAGAAAAATGATCGCTTATTAGGCTGGGTTCACACTGGAGTGATGCGGGAACGCCACGAATCCGCGGCGGGTTCCCGCATCGCATGCCTCCCGGCGGCAGTTCACACTGCCCTATGCGAACTGCTGGGAGTGTCAGTGAAATGTTAATGACACCCCCAGATCAGTTCGCATATCGCAGTGCGATCTGCAAACTCGGATCGCATGGTGTGAACACCCATGCGATCCGATTCTGCTGCGGACCAAAAAAAGGGTCCCGTGCGAATTTGCGGCGGGTGCGGCGAATGGCTGAACTCGAATCGCAGAGATCGGATGTGATTTGCACTGCAGTGCGGTGCGAATCACATCTGTTCTCATAAACCGCTGCAATGTGAACCCAGCCTTAGTGACACTGGCGATGGGGGGTGATCACGGGATTAAACCTTTATTGGGGGGGGGTTAGGGGGGTACATTAGAACTAAAGGGGGCTAACCCTAACTGCCCTAACAGTTATTACAGTCACAAATGACACCAATGCAAAAAAAAAAAAAATGCATTGGTGTCACTGTGACTGGGGGGGCAGGGGTAATTGGGGGGGTGATCGGGGGGTAAAGGGGGGGGTGTGAGTGTGCCTGGCATGTTCTACTGTGAAGAGTCGTGTTGGTGCAACTCACCGATCCTCTCTCCTCGGTGCCGGAACGAAAAATACCGACACGGAGGAGAGATTACATCACTTCCTCTCCTGTGTTTACATTACAGGAGAGGAAGTGATGTCACAAAGGATTTCCATTCGTCGGGAGCGATCGCGAGGGGGTGGCCATGAATGAATGGCCGCCCCCTCATCCCAGATCGCTCCCGAACGAATACTGACCGCCGCAGGCACCGGGGGGGGGCCCGATTGGGCCCCCCACCCGCGGGAAGGCAGGGACGTACAGGTACGCCCATATGCCTGCCCGTGCCATTCTGTCGACGTACATCGTCGTGCGGCGGTCGGCAAGTGGTTAAACACATTTAGCATTGTAATGTTGTACTCTTATAGAGTATAGAAACCCATTGTTGAACCTAGATACGGTAGCAAAGAGAGCACTTGATATAGAAAAATAGTAAAGGGAGAGAAAAGATGAAGAATAGAGAGGAAAAGGAAAAGTAGAGATAGTAAGGAACAGTTGAGATAGAAGATAGTATCGAAATGGACCGCTCTCACCTGGCTCATGGTCATTGCTCAGGAGTATGAAGACATTTGGTGGTGTATCTGATCCACGGATCCCATGTCGCTGAGTGTTTATCTACCTTGTCAAGGAAGATGCTCACTATCTTCTCTTGAACCATAATCCATGATATTTTCCTTTTTACCAATCCCAAGGAAACAGTGGGCTGCTTCCAGGCCCTGGCAATGGTAAGTTTGGTACCAATGAGAATAAATCTAATGAGATGTTGTGTTAATTTTGGAACACCCTGTAGAGGGAAATTTAGAAGGGCTATTTGAGGCGTTTTGTGGATAGGCAAGGTTGTGATCTACCTAATATACCGTAATATACCTTATTCCATAGATTTCTAATTTTGGGGCACTCCCACCAAATGTGTACCATAGAGCCAATGTGACCACATTCGCGAAAACAGAGGGGAGAAGCGTTCGGGTATATTTTGGCTAGTCTCAGAGGAACCATATACCACCTCATAAGAACCTTTAAGTTAGCTTCAATAAGAGTTGTATTGAGTAAGCCTTTAGCTGCCGCACGAGTTGCCATGTGCCAATCGCCTAAAGACCATTGCTGATGGAGATCATTTTCCCATTCCCGCATAAAAAGCATTTTAGATTCTGTTTGGGCAAGCGCACGACAAATCACAGAAATCCCCCCTCTCTGCTCCATGGCCTGGCCACCCCAAAGTTCATATTCAGTAATTGAGAGAGGAGAGCCTGAGGACAATCCTAGAGATTTGAGGAAACGAGAGATTTGTTGGAATCTGAATTTTTCCGAGACTTGCATGTGCAGTTTCCTCAGACAATGACTTAGAGAAAAAGGACCTGAGGGGGAGACTAGGTGGCCAATCCTATAAATGCCCTTATCGAGCCACCAACGAAATGCCTTAATGTCCTGGCCCGGAGGAAATAGAGGGTTCCTGAAAACGTGAGAGAGGGGCTTCCAGTTGGAGGTAATATGTGGATTTGCTTTCATGGAGTCCCAGAGAGCAATTGAGTGTGAGAGTGTAGGTGCTAGTATGGCTGGTCTGATCTTAGGTGCACACCAAAGAAGATAGTCAAGTGTAAAGTTGGGTACTGCCTGTCTTTCCATATTTACCCAATCCGGGTGAGCGGTTTTTAAATAAACCGTAGATAATTGGGAGAGTTGTGCCGCCTTATAATACCAGAGAATGTTGGGGACCCCAAGACCCCCTTGATTTTTCATACGGAACATAGTTTCCTTTGATAATCTGTGGCTTTTGGATCCCCAAATAAATTTCATAATTCTGGACTGAAAGATATGGATACGGTCCTTAGGTACCAGGATAGGTAGAGACCGAAAAAGATACAGAATACGTGGGAGAAGTTTATTTTTAACTGAATTCACCCTGCCTAACCAAGATAATTTAAGTGAGTCCCAAAAGACGAGATCTTCCTCCAATTTGCGAAAAGTCGAGGGAAAGTTAGCATTGTATAATTTGTCAATGGAGGCCGTCAGGTGTATTCCTAAGTAAGGGAGGGAAGAGTCTGACCATGTGAACTTGAAGCTAGATTTTAGTCGGGAGACAAGTGATAATGGAAGGTTAATGTTAAGCGCGGAGGATTTAGCATAATTGACCTTAAGGCCCGAGATTTCACCAAAATCATTGAGAAGTCTGCAGAGAACTGGGAGAGATGTGGTTGGATAAGTAATAAAAAGCAGAACGTCATCCGCAAACAAGGCACATTTATGAGTTTGTGGGCCACACCGTACACCTGTAATGTCTGGGTTCGCTCTAATCGCTACTGCCAGAGTCTCAATGATCATGGCAAAGAGCAGGGGCGATAAGGGGCATCCTTGTCTCGTGCCCCTGAGAGCGTTTTTTATTTTTTGCGCTATAAACAAAAAAAGAGCAACAATTTTGGAAAAAAATGCATTATTTTTAACCTTTTGCTATAATAAATATGCCAAAAAAGAAAAATATAAAAAAAACATTTTTTTTCCCTCAGTTTAGGCCAATATGTATTCTTCTACAAAATTTGGTAAAATTGCAATAAGCGTATATTGATTGGTCTACATCTACAAAATAGGGGATCGTTTTATGGCATTTTTATTAATATTTTTTTTTTTTTATAGTAATGGCGGCGATCAGCGTTTTTTATCGTGACTGCGACATTATGGCAGACACGTCGGACAATTCTGACACATTTTTGGGACCATTGGCATTGATCAGTGCAATTACTGTAAAAATTTCACTGGCAGTGAAGGGGTTAACACTAGGGGCAGTGAAGGGGTTAATATGTACCCTAGGGGGTGTTCTAACTGAAAGGGGGATGGGTTTGTGCAGGGAAACAGATCGCTGTTCATACTCTGTATGAACAGACGATCTGTCAGTTCACTGCTCAGAGAACCGGAAACTGTGTGTTAACACACATAGCTCCTGGCTCCTAAAAAAACCTGTAAGGCAAAGGCATAATGAGCTAGTATGCACAAACGAGGTCCCCGCATCGCATCCCAGTCAACGCCGAGGGAGCTGACATTTTACCCTCTCCATTTCTTCCGGGTTCGCAGCTCCGGCACTGTGAGTGTCAGGAGCCGCAATGACGTCACTCCCGCGCATGTGTGTGGGAGTCCTCAGTTCCGGCAAAGTCTGGCATGATACGCCGGACCTTCACTGCGCATGTGCCACTGGCGTCAGTGGCTGCATGCAGGGTGAATAACTCCTAAACAGTGTAGGTTTAGGGGATATTCATTTTATCTACAGGTAAGCCTTATTATAGGCTTACCTGTAGGTAAAAATGTAAAAAAAAAGGGGTATACCACCACTTTAAACATAAATAAAATGGCAACAAATTATGCCGCATATAACACATCAGATTGACCTAGCAGTCGAATGTTCCATTACACTTAATAAAGAAACAAAGCAAACGCATTGGAGCCAAATTGGGTGTGTGCCATAATGTGTTTTTTTAAGGAAAAAAACACACATAGGTAAGAACATATGTGTATATGATCAGAATGTGTTTATATACTGTACATGTGTATACAGTACTCTGCAAAAATCTAGGGCAAGTGTGAAAAATGCTGTAAATTAAAAATGCTTCCAGAAATAGAAGTATTCGTTTATTTTTTATCAATTAACAAAATGAAAAGTAAATGAACAGAAGAAAAATCCAAATCAAAATTTGGTGCGACCACCACCCTTGGCCTTCAAAACAGCATTGATTCTTAATTTTTTCTTGCACTTGCACACAGTTTTTGAAGAAACTTGGCAGGTAGGTTGTTCCAACATCTTGGAGAGCTAACCACAGATCTTCTGTGGATGAAAGCTGCCTCAAATCCTTCTGTCTCTTCATGTGATCCCAGACAGACTTGATAATGTTTAGATCAGGGCTCTACGGGGGCCAAACCATCTCTTCCAGGACTGCCATTTTTCTGCGCCCCGTTCTTACATTTTTGTGCATAGTTCAGTCACTTAGCCTTGTTTCCGAATCCTATGCATGAAAACGTAGAAACTCTAGTGCAGAAAAGGGGGAGCAGGTGATCTGGACTGATGAGTTAAAATTGTAAATATTTGGCTGTAGCAAAAGTTAGTTTTTTCACCAAAGAGCTGGAGAGCGGTACAATAGTGAATGTCCGCAGGCAACAGTAAAGCATAGTGGAGGTTCCTTGCATGTCTGGGGCTGCATTTCTGCAAATGAAGTTGGAGACTTGATCAGGATCAATGTTTTCCTCAATTCTAAGAAATACAGTCAGATACATTTATTCTGCAGCAGGACAACTACCCCAAACATACAACCATTGCCATTAAGAACTATCTTTAGTATAAAGAAGCACAAGGAGTCCTGGAATTGATGGTCTGGCTCCCAGATAGAATTTGTCTGGGATTACATGAAGAAACAAAAATATTTGAGGCAGACTACATCCACAGCATAGCAAGATGTTTGCAACAACCTACCTGCCGAGTTCTTTCAAAAACTCTACCTAAAATAATTGGTGCTGTTTTGAGGGCAAAGGGTGGTCACACCAAATATTGATTTAAGTTGGATTTCTCTTCTGTTCATTTATATAATTATTTTAAAATGGGGGCAACTATGCTTTTATGCCATGCAGGTGTTACAAAGGTACGGGGTGGGGGTCCTTGGATTATTCTACTGCAAAGAGAGATGCATATTTAACCTTTTTATCACCATCCCAGCTATCAGTTTAAAATGCCGTAGAGATGAATGACCTATCCAACATAAAAAATGATTTATCCTATGAATTTTTTGTTATGGCAAACTTTCTTGTTCTATGCAGCATTTACAGCAGGCAATGTAGGAAGGTTTTCCTCTTACTGAAGTAAAACATCTGTCGCAGCTCACACTGTCATACACATACTCCTACTGCCTCTAACTGCTGCTGACCTTTACAAATGATGTCCTCTTTTCACTCCGGGCACAGACATCAATGTGCTATGTGACACATTAAAGAATAGAAATAAATGGCCACATGCACACTGCAGTAACAAGCCACATGTATCTGTTTCAGTTCACTTATTAAAGTACCGACATTAAAGCATAAACTAAATATTCTACATAAAATCCTATTATGTAACTATACCTGTATTATATTTACTTACATTTACTGTATGCACTTTGTCGTGGGCAACGCCATATAACCTGCTGTACTTTTGTCAACAGATATCAATGAAAGTTGTGTCCATTTGAAATTACTGTGTGAGGTTTAAAATGGTAGAATATCATATCTTTTAAATTTTATTCTCGCAAAAAATTGCAACCTTGAAATGATTGTAAAGTCTTGTTATACTTACCTGTAATCGTTTTGCACAGAGCAGTCCAGATCCACCTCTTCTCAGGTCCCTCTATGGCACTCCTGGCCCCTCCGTCCCTTTGAGTTCCCCCACAGCAGGCAGCTTGGTATGAGGGCACCCCAGCCAAGCCACAGCTCTCTTTGTCCATTCAGACACAGAGCCGCAGTTCGACCCCACCCCCTCACTCTCATCGGCTAACTTTGATTGACAGCAGTGAGACCCTTTGGCGTTGCTGCTGTGACTCAGCCAATGATGAGGGAGAGTCCCAGATGGCTGAGGCACTCGTGGACATCACTGGATCGATAGGCGGCCCAGGTAAGTGTTAGGGGGGCTGAGGGAGGCTGGTGCACACAGAAGGCTTTTTATCTTAATGCATAGAATGCATTAAAAAAAAATCTGCCTATACAACCACTTTAAGCTCATTTTTCCTGTCTATCCCAATCTAGCTATTTTTATTCTATACCTAACCTAACATTATTAAATACATGAAACGGTTCCTGGGTTCTTTGGATATAAGCTATGCTTGTCATCGTTCTAAATATTTACAGTACATTCACATAGAAAATTCATCCATATGATGATATATTTAACGACTATTGGTAACTGAGGTGCTTTAAAGGGGAATTAATGGTATGGCTATATACGTTGGTACATTGATCCAGTTTGGACCAATATTACTATGCATATACTACTGTAAATCTGTGGAATCCCACAGTAGGTTGGCTGTTGATCATGGGTGCTATTCAGGGAACGCATTGCATTCATTGAGAAAATGCTTTTGCATTGAACTAGGAGTGCAGAATGAGCACACAAAGGCAGAACACACCAAACCCGACAGACCCACGTTTATTGGGAGACTTGGGTGTACAGGAGGGGTGGCGTTGGGACACTCCATGAATAATCAGTTCATGGAGTAGCAATGGGCACAATACAGATAAACAGTGCATGGAGTATCAGGGGGAACAACACAGACAAACAGTTCACAGAATAGCAATGGGCCCCACAAGGGGAAAGGACCCTCTGAGGGTGAAGAGCGGAGAGGGACAGTCCACAGGATAGTGATAAGGCACAGCACAGTGACCCTCCACACAGTAGACCGACACAGCAATAGCTAACCCTCCACAGAGTGGCAGTATGGTACAACAAAAGGGGGAACAGTCCTCAGGGAAACAGTAAGGCATAACACGGGTTTAGTCTAGTACCCAGGGCAGGGATACGGGCAGGGCAGGGCCTGGCACATCAGTGGTTATGTCAAGCACCCTGGGCAGGGATCCAGGCAGAACAGTGTTTGGCACAGCATGGGTTAAGTCCTTAGCATACAGGGCAGTGATCTGGGCAGAGTAGAGTTTGGCACAGCAAGGGGTAAGTCCTTAACACACAGGGCAGGGATCCAGGCAGAGCAGAGTTTGGCACAGCAGTGGTTAAGTCCTTAGTACTCACTGCAGGAATCTGGGCAGAGCAGAGTTTGGCACAGAAGTGGTTAAGTCCTTAGTACACACGGCAGGAATCTGGGCAGAGCAGAGTTTGGCACAGCAGGGTTAAGTTCTTAGTACACAGGGCACACAGCAAGGATGTACAGCATTTTGGCACAGCCACAGTTATGTTACTCACTGGCCGACAACAGCCTCAGTTTAGCACAGGTTAAGTCCTTAGCACACAGGGCAGGAATCCAGGCAGAGTAGAGTTTGGCACAACAGGGGTTATATCCTTAGCAAACAGGGCAGGGATTAAGGCAGAACAGAGTTTGGCACAGCACAGGTTCAGTCCTTAGCATACAGGGCAGTGATATGGGGAGAGGAGAGTTTGGCACAGCAACGGTTAAGTCCTTAGCACACAAAGCAGGAATCCAGGCAGAGCAGAGTTTGGCACAACATGGCTTAAATCCTTAGCACACAGGGCCGGGATCCAAGCAGGACAGAGTTTGGCACAGTAGGGGTTAAGTCCTTAGTATACAGGGCACACAGCAAGGATGTACAGTATTCTAGCACAGCCACAGTTATGTTGCTCACTGGCTGACAACAGCCTCAGCTCAGCACGGGTTAAGTCCTTAGCACACAGGGCAGGGATCCAGGCAGAACAGAGTTTGGCACAACATGGCTTAAGTCCTTAGTACACAGGGCACACAGCAAGGATGTACAGCATTCTAGCACAGCCACGGTTATGTGACTCACTTGCCGATAGGAGCCTTAGCTCAGGGGATCCAGAGAAGGCAGCAGGGGAGGAGGTCCAAGGTCCAAGGGTTACAGGTCAGGGTCAGGTCAGTATTTTCCTGGTCTGATCAGGGGCCTTTAGGGTCTGTGTGTGTCCTGACTGCAGGACTTACACAGGCAGCACTGTGGGGAGAGTGTGGCTGAGACAGTGAGACAGTGCATTGCTCCAATATTTAACTCTGGAGATTGGGGGTGACCTCGCATTTAGACAACCCCAGAGGTTGGTGTTGGGTTGACCTGACAACTGGCTCACACACCCTGCAGACAGAAGCGCAGCCTTTGACTCAGCATGGGAAGAGCAGGGTAGCTCTGTGTACTCTGAGACAGCCAGGAGGCACGCCGGCACCAGGCAGGTAAACTGTATGTGGCAAATTCACATGCAGGCAAAGCAGGGCAGCAGACTCCTCGGCACTCAGCCAGGAAACAAGATAGGGTCCACAACTGGGGACAGCTCCGTGGCGCCCAGTAAGGAAAAGATGTATATCCAGTGTGTGTATAGGATGGCAGCTGCTGGGCAATACTCATATAGTGGCGGTCTGTGCTGGGGGTGCAGAGGGATAATGGGGTGAGCAGGGGGTGAATGTGACAGCTTGAAGTTCTTTGAATGGTGCCCACTCTGAGCAGCTGACCTCTTGTCTTCAGAATGCAGCAGGGCAGAAGCTTAGCACAGGGCACGAAAGATAGTGGACATCACTGGAGTAGCTGTTTCTACTACAGTGATTTCCAGCTTCTAGAAGGATACCACAATACTTTAAGTATTTTCCATGAACATGTGAACGCCTACGTACTGGTCCAAATGGATTTATTATTAAATATTATCACTTTTTAGGGAGTGAATAACTAAGGATCATTCCTGAAGTGTTACTAAACCCAGTACCCTGCATTCACTATATCTGGTCTTCCACAGTACACAAAACATGGAAATACCTTTTTTCATCAGCAGTATATAGGAGTTTGGTGACTTCTATCAGTGTCCGGCCAAGCACTGGTTAAAGTTTGTAGGAGGAGTTTTTAATTCTCCTCTGACTGTCCTATCAGGCTGCATGGCCCCTGACTTTCTGTTATTTAATTATCTAGCAATAGACATCAAACTGAGCATGTGCAGAGGGTCCCCCAGGCTCTGTACTATCAGGAGATGGATTGGGGACAGTGGAGGAAAGGGAAGATCAGAGAAGACAGGATGAAACAGCCTTTTTACACAATGCACAGGATTAGGTTCCACAGTGAGGATAACAAACATGCTTTACTGCATATACACACTGATGTTCCTGTTGTGAGTTTAGTAACACTTCAACTATTTAAACATCCAAAATTCTAAAATCTTACCTGTCTAACCTGACTAGCCTAAACTGTCTTACCTGTCTGGTCATACACTGATGTCAATGTGAAATTCTCTTAGTGAGTGATTCTGTCAGCAGTCTCAACATCCTTCAATTGAAAAATTTAAGGAGCCAGGAAGAAAAATGTTGGCCAAACATTGACTGCATCCCAGCAGATGTAGTCACTGTTCAATTATTTGCTGTCAGAATTAGATAACCAGTACTGCAGATTCATCAATCCATGCTGTATAAAAAAAAAATCTATCAGTGTATGACCAGTTCAAAAGTCTAAAAGCTTAGGGAGTCACTTGTTCTCTGATGAAGGGAAGGATCAATCAGCCTGAACATTGATTTTCTGCTGAAGGGATATTGTATTATAAATATATATTGTGGATTGGAGTAGCAACTTTTTGGGGAAAGCATTTCTTGCATTCCATTAATCTATATTTATCCATCCCATCAAGACTGATAACAGAGCTACAATGGTGTGTGTCTAAAGCCAAAACTTTTTATTTCATTTTGGATGAAGTAGAGAATGGGTAAAAAAATCTTTTTTTCTGTCTGTGTCCCGTTGGGAGGGTTTTTCTTCACTTTCTGTCATATAGACACAACACCAACAGAAATTAACTCCAAAGTAAAAAAAAAAAAAAAAAAGTAGTGAAAACTAGAGCACATCATAGTCTAACCTACCCAATAATTGACTAAAATTGTCCACCTTTTTACTGAAATATATTTTGTTTAGAATAGCACTGAACTACAGAGCTTTATCCCTTTATGCGAGTGTAAATCCAACCTTTTGGGTTGCCTGCAGACTAATGCCCCATACACACGATCGGAAATTCCGCCAGCAAAAGTCCGATGTGAGCTTTCGGTCAGAAATTCTAACCGTGTGTATGCTCCATCGGACTTTTGCTGGTGGAATTTCCGCCAGCAATAGATTGAGAGCAGGTTTCGATCGTCTGTGGCAATTCCGACCCGCAAAATTCCGACACAATTCAACGCATGCTCGGAAGCATTGAACTTCATTTTCTTGGCTCGTCGCAGTGTTTTACAATCTTGTGCATTCTTGACGGTCGAAAGTTTCGAGAACTTGTATAACCATGTGTATGCAAGGCAAGCTTGAGCGGAATTCCGTCGGAAAAACCATCCAAGATTTTTCTGACGAAAATTCCGCTGGTGTGTACGGGGCATAAGAAGAAGAATCACCCGATGGGGACAAACATTTCAGTGACAACTCTCTAAAATGGGAATTCCACCCACTTAGTTGATATTTTACTATAATTTTTTGTTGCATCTCTAAGACAAAAATTAAGGGAAAAATCACCAACAGTATACACATTGCAAAAAATAAACTAATAATGGATTTAACCCTTCCCTATTCTATCCAAAACAACAAAAAAAAATGGTTGAATTGTATCTATACCCACAACATGAACATTTGAGTATGTTGTACATGTGCAGTGTTAAAGGTTATATGAGCCACATTGAAGTACTTATAATATTTGTATATAAACACCAAAAAATCTTACCTGCCCAGCAGAAGAAAATGTACAATAAAAGTTGAGTTAAGATAAGCCACATTTTAACAGATTATACTTTGGAGCAATTCTTCCAATTCTTCTGTTTAACGTCTTTAGTTTCTCTCTGTTTAAAATTGGAAAGAAAAATATAAAATATTTACATTTAACTACATTTATACATTATACACACACACACACACACACAGTATCTCACAAAAGTGAGTATAAACCTAAATCATATTGAGCATCTGTGGGGCATCCTCAAACGGAAGGTGGAGGAGCACAAGGTCTCTAACATCCACCAGATCCATGATGTCGTCATGGAGGAGTGGAAGAGGCCATCTGTGAAGCTCTGGTGAACTCCATGCCCAATGCTGGAAAATAATGGTGGCCACACAAAATTACACTTTGTGCCCAATTTGGACAATTTTGTTGCCAGCGGTTTAGACATTAATGGCTGTGTGGTGAGTTATTTTGAGGGTACATAAAATTTACCCTGTTATACAAGCTGTACACTCACTACTTTACATTGTAGCAAAGTGTAATTTCTTCAGTGTTGTCACATGAAAATATATAATAAAATATTTACAAAAATGTGAGGAGTTTACTTTTGTGAGATACTGTATATACAGTGTATATAAATATTCACCATTTTACATAGTAAAAGGGTTACACACACTAAGACCAAAAAAGAAGTACAAATGCATAAAAATTTTAACAAAATCCAAGGCCTAAAACAGGGGTCTTGCCACGCCTGTAATTGTTACTAGGGATTATCGCAGAGGTCTTTTAGTATAAACAATATGGTAATGTCGCTTGACATTAAAATTTTGTGTTCCTCACGTCTTCATGTTCTACATGAATAGACTATAATGTGAAGCACAGTTGAGTTTTACGGCACCTCATCTTGAAAACAGTTACTGCAATAAACAGAAGATTAAGATACTGAGCAGGAATGAAACAAGCTAAATCAACCCTTGGAATCTACTGCCTGATATTTACCAAGCTTCGTGGTTTGAATAACCATGACTAATCCTTGCCACCATTTGACAAATGAGCCTGTCTAGGTATCTATTGTGTCTTTCTATTCTGATTGAATATGTGCTCTGCATTTAAGGTGGGCAGCCCAGAATTTTAAATAGATGAACATTTAGCCCCTAAAGTATCCAAAGATTTTCTATCATACTGTATGTATGAATGGTTACTATATAGTTAAATTTGAGTCCCCTACCCCCAAAAGTGTTACACTTCAGTAAATATTAAAAATCTGCACAAAACCTTCCCGCTGTGGATTAAATCCAACGACCAGATTTCAGAGATGTAACTATTTCAACTGAATCAGTCAAACGGAAAAGTCTAATTTGATTGGATTCATGGATTGCCTGTCACAGGACGCCAAGTCTTTTCAGATCATTTGTTTTCATTTTTATACTGTTGTCACTTTAGTAATTAATTTAGCATTGGCATTAATTACTCTATGACCTACTCTATGGATAATCTTTTTACATCACAGAAACAGCAAGCTTCTGTTATTGCATGCTGTATGAAGAGTCAGCTAAACGCTTTTCTCGGTTGGTCTATTAATGCAAGTGTTCACCTTAACCGCTGGTATTCCATCCACTGACAATAGGCAAACACTGCACCCAACAAGATCCTTATTCGAATCTTACACATTTATGTTTTGATAACCTAAGTTCTGACATTCCAAAAATATCTTAAATGTATAGGGCATTGGAAAAATATGGCAACCTTAGGTCAAACACTACTTACCCCCAGACTTCGACCGTTCCTTATTACTGCCTTGCTAGTCGAACCTCTCTTTTACTCGCTTGTTACATGTCCTGGACTGGGACCGCTCTACCGTATTAGGAGGCCTTTCCCCTTCTATACCTGTTCCTCCCTCTTCTCTCCCTGACCCTTTGGGAATGTGTGTTCTACTGCCAACAGTAACTGGCATCACACCTACTAGGACCTAGGCACGCTCGCACCCCTGCTTCTCTTTCACCCCTCCTTTATTTTTGTGCTGCGTCTTTTTCTATCTGTTACTTTTGCTAACGGTATCGTCTCTTGTCTCCATCCACATTCTATGATGGGTTCACTTCTCAATTACTATATTAGTACCTACTGTTTATTCCTTTAAAATTGTTAGTTTATTATGGTTGCAGACAACAACATTCATAATCTATGTGAACCCCAGAACCCACTCGTCCCTGACGAAACTGTGTTGTTCAGATGTGTATTAACCTTCCTGGTGGTATGATTATTTCAGATTTTAGGTGCTGAAAGCGGTACCATTATTTTGCATGGAAATTTTTCATTTTATATTGTAGGCCTGTAATTCTTAGAAATAATTCACTTAAATCCATCCAAACAAGAGTCTAATAGACATCCCGGGTATGATAAAATTTGAAATACGAAATCATAAATTATAATATAATATAATAATCGAATAATTTTTATTATTATTATTTGTTATAATTATTTATAGTCATTTATTATAATCTGGTGTAAATAAAAAAAATTATATATATATATATATATATATATATATATATATATATATATATATATATATATATATATATATATATATGTATGTATATATGTATATTATAATAAATTACTATAAATAATTATAACAAATAATATAATAATAAAAATTATTCAATAATGTAATCAAATCAAAAACACTGAAATGTTGCAGAATTGTCGCTGTCATTACTTTTAGTGTTTGATGACAAATTTCCCCACAAATTACTATCGCTCAATTCTGAAAGTGATTCTAATTTATTATCGCTGTTTTCTAGCTGGTCTAAAAGCACTTTTGATCTAAACGGATATTTTTTGGTTGCTATGGACAATCTCCAGTTTCCTGGCATAAACAATAGTATTTATAATATAAAACTGCATGCCGGACACTGGAAAAAACACTAGGGACAAAAGGGATGTGTAATTATTTGATACAGTGCTGTAATCTGTAAGATTACTGTATCTATACTGTGTATTTTACTTTTTGAATTTAGCGCCAAACTCCGTCCCCGTGTGTCGCAACGCTCGCAGGTAATGGAGCTCGGCACTATGGCGGCTCGCTGATCACAGCGGGGAGACATCGCTGGATCAAGGGGACAAGGTAAGTAAACCCCTACATGGATCCTGTGATGGGATCCTGAGTCTGGCTCGGTAATACCGCTTATGGTAATGAAATCTCACCCCAAGCCAGACTCGGGAATACTACCAGGGAGGCTACTCCATATGCACTATGTGAGACAATTCTCTTTTGTTTAAGTACATACTTGTCTCTCCTTTAATTACAATAAAATTAATTGACAAGAAAAAATGTATAGGGCATTGTGAGAGATTACACAAATACCCTTATATAATATTCTTCCACACACTGGGGTTGATTTACTAAAACTGAATAGTGCAAAATCTAGTGTATGGAAGCCAATCAACGTCTAACTTCAACACCAGGTATTGCACTCTCTAGTTTGAGTAAATCAACCATTGTGATAATCAACTTGCTAGAATATGGAAGCAGAATTATGGTAATTGCGCTTTCATCATTACCAGCTCTTTTAACTATTCCAAAGCATAGTTTCTGTCTTTAGTTCACAGTAATTTTTATCTGCACATTTCAGTGACGGAAACAGCTATACTGTGCATTTCAAAAATCAATATTTCTTTATTGGTTATTTCATACTAGGTGCACATTGAAAGTCAATGCCAAATAAAACTTTTAATGTTTTAGAGTGAGAAAGGGCTAGTCTCAGGTTTGTGTTGCTGTCCCTTTCCTCACTTCATGCCAAAGAATGCTGTGAGTATTGTAAAACCAAAATGAAAGGAACAAGTAGTAAGGTAAAGTCCTGCTTTAGTGACAACAAAGCTCTCCATCAGTACAGGAAGTTTATGGTAATCTCCCAAACAGGAAAACAGATAATATAAAATACCTTAGAAATACTGAAAGGATCACCTAACCAAAACCAGATGAAAGAGTCCAAGAATATTTTACTAGGTATAAAAGGCATATAGATACAGCCAATGCATTTTTAAGGAAACGCTACTGCCCCTTCATCGGGGCTCAACATGGGATAAAAATTGGATGGACTCAGAGAAACAGTGGCTTCTCAGAATTATATTGGAATAAGGATTGGATTGTCCTCATACGACAGGGGCAAGTTGTGGGGCCTCCATTGTTGCTCAGCAACTGTTGTCAAGTTGTACCCAGTGTTGCTGCAGTTTTGTTTTGTTAATCTGTATTTTACAAGACAAGCTGTTATTGAAAATACAGTAGTTATCCTGACAGAAAAAAACGGTTTGCACAACAAAACAACAATCAAGTAGTTTCTACATTTTATTGTGGGTAAACTCTTCTAAATAGACCTTCATGCTTTCAGTTGACATCACCAATGAAACCCGTTGATTAATGTTCTGAGGGAAGTATCCTTAAAAATGTTTTTTTCACAGTCCCCAAATAATTTCAAACATGCTATTATTAACAGTACAAACAGAAAGAGAATATGTTGCAAACTACAGGCTTCAGGACGTTGACACACCTACACTACATGTAAGAAGCCCTGTGAAATATGGCTGTAGTGCAGAGGTATTGATAGGGCTGTAAATGGCACCTGGTGGCAAATGGTGGGTGCAGCCAAATTCTGTTAACAGTGGAAAGGGCTTAAAGGGCCTGGGTAATTAAAACTCAAGCCTACTCGTTGTATGCACGGCACATATATGCCACAGTCCTTGTACCCATGAAACATGCCTTAATAGTTGTGCCACAAACGAGGGTCTTACAGACATGTATAAACCTAAGCACAATCCGTTTTACAAATGAAACACAAAAAACAGCATTTGGAATACAAAGTAAAAATAAATATTTATTATCAAACTGTTTTAAAATAAATCAGATCTTTATGTTTTTTGGCAATAACATCTTGTGGGCCGATTTCTGCCAATCACAGGCTGTGTCACGCCCCTCCAGTCTGTGTCTTAGAATAAGAGGAAGATGAAGCCACCATTAATCTACATGTAATATTCCACCCCATTGTGGGAAAATATTGCAACTGTCTCTCTGGAAATCTATTTGACCTCTGCAAAATCAACTCCATTTTGATCCAAATTTACATACGTAGACCAATTTAAATAATTTAAAACATATATTGGAAGCAGATAACCTTTTGTTTGGATCAGGCAATGACTAATTGTCCTTGTTCATTCACAGAACAACATAGTTGTTTTTTAAGAATCCTTGACAGATGTAAGGGTGATGTAGGAACCCTCCAATTCAGAGAGAGTTGCTAGGTAACATAGAGCTTGTAGATAAAATTCCCTACTGAGCTATCCCTTAGATATGCAGGATAACTGTTGTCAACCCATATTCTGTTATGTGGATACAATAGTAGGCAATAAACTGTACACAGCAGTGTGATGTGTAATAAAATAGGAAAAAGAACCGAGGAATCTTTGTTAGATAAAGATGTAACTATTAATTGCATTGCATTTTCCTAACGAACCAGTGGACGCTGTGTGCAATCAAGTAGACGAAATTAGACCTCTGCTCTTTTTATAGAATGTGCTGGTATTAGAAGCCATTACAAAGTCTGAGAACATCAAATTGCACAGAAAAGAACACTGTGCATTTGTTACATATTAGTTACGTGCACACTGCATGGCTGTGGTATACAGAAAATTTGATGTCTCTATAATTGTATTATCCTTTTATACTTCTGGGAACAAGTAACAGCCAATTAGCAACATTCTTTACATCAAAAAATTAAAATGATCAAAGCCAGAATTATTCTACACAAAACATATAAAGATATTCTTGTGATCATATCCTTATTTCAAGTCAGCTTCTCTCCTAAATATCAGAAACAATAATCAGTCTGACGCAGTCTGGGACGCAGTACCTGAGAATTTGATAGCAATATGCCCATAACATGCACTTATCCTTCAGCATGTGTGTTGTATCTCAAGCTACTGTAATTCAGTGGCGGCTGGTGCTCAAAATTTTTGGGGGTGCACAAACAAACTGAAAAATTCTGAAAAAAACCCCATCAATTGCAGCGCCGCTGTACCATCAATCACAGCCACTGTACCATCAAGTGCCACCACTGTGCCATCAAACGCAGCCACTGTGCCATCAAACGCAGCCACTGTGACATCATATGCAGCCACTGTGACATCATATGCAGCCACTGTGCCCATCAAATGCAGCCTCACTGTGCCCCATCAAAGGCAGCCACTGTGCCATATCAAATGCTGCCAGTGTGCCCCCCCCCACCCGCCATCTGTACTTATCCTGTCTCGTGGGACAGCTACTCGATGTCTTCTCCTGTCCTCTCTTCCTGTCCTCTGCTATAAGTGGACACCTGATAGGTGTCTAATCACAGTGCCTGTCGTTTCAGCCAATCAGGTGATGGGTAACAGATTCGAGAACCTGTTTGGTGGAGAGGCAGTTTAGTGTTAGGAAAGCGAATATTCATTCACTTTTCTAACCCAGCATGGCGCTTGTAGGTCACCTTTTTTGGGACCTATTAGAGCTTATGGCTCTAATCAGGTGCTTCAAAAAAAACCTGCTGCTGTAATTCAGGTGTCCGGCCCCTGAAAAGGGGCCAGGCATCTGAATAGGGGGTGGCAGTGGTGGCCATAGATAGAGTCATGTAAGGCATGAATCTATGTATTGGTGCTAGAGGGGTGGCTGGAGAGAGGAGGCGGCACCCGTGCGCCCTTATGGACGCACTGCCACTGCTGTAACTTCTGTTTATCTGTCCTTGCAGTAAGCAATGCCTACTGGCAAATTATAATTTTGTCTTTGATCACATGCAAGAATAAATGTTTCACAACTGCATACTGTTGAAAACATGCGAGGAAAAAGAGGACAGTCAGACAGACAGGACGTCACACATACTTAAAAAGATACTATCATCTTGCTATCCCCCAACCATTTTCTACTCTCCTTTCCAGTATTCTCGAGCCCGTCCTTCTTCTGTGGCCAGTTATGCAAAATGCTTGGTGCTGTCATGTACGGGGAGAAGAGAGGCAAGTGAGCTCTTCTTATAACACCATGTTCAGACCTAGCAGCCAATCACAAGGCCCAAGCTCTATCACATGGCAGAGGGGATGATGCCACTGCTCCCCCTGCATCCCAACACCAATCGGCATAGTGTAATTTTGTAGATGGAGAGAAAAGAGCAGTGGGAAATCATTGGATTGGTGATTATAAGGTGGTTGGGGGGTAGCCATAACACAGGCACTGTCATTTGACATTTATTGAGTAAGGTGACATTGTATTTGTAAAGAAAAATAGTGAACACAAATTTTCCAGATTGCCTATTGCAATGATTTAAAGCCCATAGGTTGTCTAAAATGTGTATTAACTATTGCACCTATAGTTTTCTCCCATCATTTGCTTTGGCTGTCTCTCACAGTCACTGTAACTTGACACATGTTACTCAATTAATTACTCGAATGACTCTTGCTTCCAAAGGTAGGAACAACAGAAAATGTTTCATAACTAATGTGTATATTGTAAAGAAAAAGTGTTATGCTGCAAATAAAAATGTCAATATGACCTTCCACCTTCAATATGACCTTTCAATAGAATGTCAATAAGATTTTCTACATCATCCAGTAGATTACTAATATATAGATTGTACAGAACTGGGTGGTAACCATTGTATGTTCCAATAATAACTAGTCTTTGTCCTTTAATCTGAAACTTACATACAGAAACATTTGTATCTAACCTTTCCATTCACAACTTCTGTACTACCTAGGAGAACAGTGTCAATAAAAAAAAAATCAAATACAAAAAATCAACAAAAATTCCTGCAATGATTTTGAACCCGCTTCCTCAGGGAAACAGATCATGTAATTGGACAAATCTTATCTATCGAGAAACCAATGTTAAATTGCCTGTTATCAGCTTATGCTCTATAACAGTGATGGCGAACCTTGGCACCCCAGATGTTTTGGAACTACATTTCCCATGATGCTCAACTACACTGTAGAGTGCATGAGCATCATGGGAAATGTAGTTCCAAAACATCTGGGGTGCCAAGGTTTGCCATCACTGCTCTATAATATATTTTTGTAAATTCCCCTTTGAAAAATCTTTAGTTTGGCGTTTATTCTTTTTTTACTCCTTCTAAAATAATGGAATAACATACAGTATACATCTCTCCTGAAAAGTTGTTCTATTAAAATTAGTCTAAGAAAACGAGAAATGCTGGCCTAGCACACAGTAATAAATATTCTACCTTCTGGGCCAGGGAGTTCCTTTTGTTCTTATTAGACATAAAGAATGCATTATTAGCTCCTGCATTAGGAATTGGAGGGGCCTTGGTTCTTACATTCTATAATATTATCTAGCATTTGTGCTAATGAAAAATATGTTTATAATGTCAGCTTCTGATTTGTCTTTTAAAATTCGTAAATTACCTATAAATGACCATCAAGATTGACTTTTTGGAATTGAAAAATTTAGGGTATCAATAGTAATCTGTTTTATATTTTCAATATTTGCTCATGTTGTTTACCAGTATTTTGCATTTTTAATTATTTACTTTCATATCTTAATACATTTAGACTTTCCTATTTGAAAATACTATGTTTGCTTTTATTCCTAGAAATTGTAATTCCTTATGGAATGTACTTGTTACAGTGTTTATCTAAAGTATATTAACCACTTGCTTACTAGGCACTTAAACACCCTTCTGCCCAGACCAATTTTCAGCTTTCGGTGCTCTCATACTTTGAATGACAATTACTCAGTCATGCAACACTGTACCCAAATGAATTTTTTGTCCTTTTTTTCCCACAAATAGAGCTTTCTTTTGGTGGTATTTGATCACCTCTGGGGTTTTTATTTTTTGCGCTATAAATGAAAAAAGACCGAAAATTTTGAAAAAAAACGCATATTTCTTTGTTTCTGTGACAGAATTATGCAAATTGTTAATTTTTCTTCATAAATTTTGGCCACAATTTATACTGCTACATATCTTTGGTAAAAATAACCCAAATTAGTGGATATTATTTGGTCTTTGTGAAAGTTAGAGAGTCTACAAGCTGTGGTGCGAATCGCACAAAATTGATCACATCTGATGTACTGGTGGCCTATCTCGCTTCTTGTGACCCGAACAAGTCAGGAAAGTACAAATACCCCCCAAATGACCCCTTTTTGGAAAGTACACATTCCAAGGTATTTAGTAAGATGCATAGTGAGCTTTTTGATGTTGTCATATTTTTCCCACAATTCTTTGCAAAATTAAGATTTTTCATTTTTTTTTTCTCCACAAAATTGTCATTGTAATAGGTTATTTCTCTCACATGGCATGTGTATACCACAAATGGCACCCCCCAAAAAATTCTGCTACTCCTCCTGAGTATTACAATACCACATGTGTGGGACTTTTTCACAGCCTGGCCACATAGAGAGGCCCAACATGCAGGTAGCGCCATCATGTGTTCTAGGAACATAAATTACACATCTAACTTGTTGACTATTTATTACACTTTTGAAGCACCAGGACAATGACACGTGACACTGATGACAGATGGCACTGATACGTGGCAATGATGACACTTATACGTGGCACTGATGACACGTGGCACTGATGACAGATGGCACTAATATGTGGCACTGATGACAGATGGCACTAATATGTGGCACTGATGACACATGGCACTTATACATGGCACTGATGACACGTGGCACTAATACGTGGCACTGAAGACACGTGGCACTAATACGTGGCACTAATACGTGCCACCGATGACAGATGGCACTAATACATGGCACCGATGATGCGTGACACTGATGACAGATGGCACTGATAAGTGGCATTGATGACACGTGACACTGACAACAGATGGCACGTGACACTGACAGGTGGCACTGATGACAAATGGCACTGATACGTGGCACTGATGACAGATGGCACTAATATGTGGCACTGATGACAGATGGCACTATGTGACACTGATGACACGTGGCACTGATGACAGATGGCACTTATACGTGGCACTGATGACAGATGGCACTGGTGACAAATGGCACTGACAACAGGTGGCACTGGGGGCAGGTGGCACTGGGGGCAGGTAGCACTGGGGTGGATGGCACTGGGGGCAGGTAGCACTGGGGTGGATGGCACTGGGGGCTGGTAGCACTGGGGTGGATGGCACTGGGGCAGGATGGCACTGCTGGGGGAGGATGGATGGCACTGCTGGGGGAGGATGGCCCTTTTTTTTTACTTTTTTTTTTTTACAAAGCGAAGCAGAATGGCTGCCGCTGCAGCCGTTCATCTCTCCCCTCTCACACTCTGTGTGAGGAGGGAGAGCGGCGCTGAGAGATGATCTCATATGTTTACATATGAGATCATCTCCCATTGGACACGCCGATCACGCTGTAAACGGCCGCTGTGATTGGCCGTTTACAGCGATCTGTGTTTGCCTGTCCCCGGGGGACATGGCGAACACAGAACTTCCGCGATGCGCGCCCGCGGCGGCGCGCATTGCGGAAGTAAACAATAGGACGTCCAGGGACAGCCACCCGGACGAACGCGCCTGCTCTACCGGCCGTCATTCGGCTATAGGGCGGGCGCGAGGTGGTTAAAACCGTTTTCTTAAAGCTTTGGTGCCTTTATATATTTCCCAATCTAAAAGACAGATTTGCTTAAAGCATAAGTTCATTTTTTAAATATGTTACATATTACACCTGTATTTAGGGTTTAACATGTAACATGTTCAGCAATCCCCTTCCCTTCATCCCTAAGACAGCAGGCAGGGGTTCCTCTCACCAGCGACCACTGTCACCTTTTAAAAATCGGCACAGCTGTGTCAGTTTCCGTCCCCCCACACAGCAGCGTCATTCAAACCCATGATCTACTGATCGTGGGTGCAATACTTTGCAGGCTTCTGTAGAAAAAAATAATAAATGCACATTTTATCCCTGTGAATAGCAATTGTGGCTTTTGCAATTTTTTATGTCACACAATATTTGCAAAGCCATTTATCAAACTTAATTTTTCAGAAAAAAAATCTATTTTAGTGTACACAAACACAATATATAAATTTTTTGGTAAAATATAAAGATAATGTTGCGTTGAGTAAATAGGTACAAAATATGTCAACATCTAAAATTGCACAAGCCTGTAAATGGCGACAAACTACATTACCTAAAATTGCCCATAGGCGATGCTATAAAAGCCTTTACAGATTATCAATTTAGAGTTAAGCATGAAGTATGGCCCTAAAATTACTGCTCTCACTGTAATGTTTGTGGCATTACAATTTGGTATCACATGAGGTGCAGCCCAGATCACTTTTTCATGAAAGCTGATTGCTGGCTCTAAAAAAACAATACCAAGATCATGGTTGAAACTACAGCTATGATCCTGGTATAACCACCTGCTGCCCAAGACATACAGTATGTGTATAATATATATATATATATATATATATATATATATATATATATATATATATATATATATATATATATATATTTATATACACACACACACACACACACACACACATTATATATACACACAATACTGAAGGACCCACTGAAAATGGGGTACTTTGGAGCAGTGGTGGGCTTAAGCATGGTATTATGTGTCTAGATCCCCATTTTTACTCATTAAGATTAGGTACTTTTAAGCAGCCTTGTAAGATTTAAAAGTTGTTCCTGCATTTTTGTATGCATGTGCTATTCTCTGTGGAGATATATATATATATATATATATATATATATATATATATATATATATATATATATATATATATCTATATCTATATCTATATCTATATCTATATCTATATATATACATATACATATACATACACACACACACACACACAGTATATGACCCTATGTTTTAAATAAACCATTGAATCTAAAATCTTTTACGCTTTTACTTTTGTAAAAAACATTATTTTGTAATTTCTGTGTTCAATATTTTATTGAATATCAACTCAAATGTTTCTATTTTTTTGGTCATTGAATGTTTCAAAATGCAACAATGCTAATTAAGTTACATTCAATGTAGGTATCAGCATCACTAATTGACCTATCGCCTGACACAAAATACTTCAAGAAGGTTCTGGTGTGTGTTAAGCAGTCAACTAAATGAGTAGTAATAGAGCAATCACCAGAGAGAAAAATTATCGCTATGGTGAAATATGTGCATGTTGTGCTCTGGAGTCAATAATTACTGTCACTCTCAAACAGAGGTGGGCTCTATTTACTTCTTTTATTAGAAGACCAAGACAAGCATCTGATTTATGTTTTTTTTTTTTTTTTAAGTCTTAATTTTTATTCTAGACATTCAAAATGTATAGACTAGTGTCCTGTTAACTGATTAACTTAAAGAAGAAGTCCGGCCTGAGCTCATTCGGCTGGGCTTCTCCTATGGATCGCAGGAGTGCAATTCATTTTGCACTTGTGACCCGTTTTTAGCAGACAGCGCTCTGAAGTCCGCTCTCTGCTGACATCACTAAGATCAGTCCAGGTATCACGTCATCATGACTCAGGTAGTCTGGATCCACCAAGTGCCTGGACTGATAGGCATCTCAGTCTCTCAGCGAGCCACTGAGACATTGAGACGGCCGATCCCCATCCCCCCCACAGCTCAGCGCTCCAGTGAGTGTGGAGGAGCAGAGCAGGAGAGATGCTGATTGACAGGCAGCAGCTCTCCACTTGGGGAGGCGAGAGAACCGAGCCATCCGCAGTGTTCGGTTTTCAGTGAAGAGGCAGTGGGGGACAGATCCTGCATCCACCTAGGTAAGTATGATTATGGGATAAAAAAAAAAAATCCCATACTTCTCTTTTAACTAATAGTGAAACCAGTTTTCTATTGAACAGTTTAAAATAAGTTTAATTCGTGAAGATTATATTATATTTTGGTTCATTTCATACAATCGTACAGTGCTCCACTGCATATAACCAGTACAGAAGTACACAACTAGAAAAAGTACCTGCAGGTAAATCATTTAAGATCTTCTTGGTTAGAATGATTAGGCAGTTCTTGTATGGTCCATCAGTGCTAAATTATAAAGACAGTGCCATCATTTTCTCAGTGTATACAGAATGAATATTAATGAATTATTAATTCATATTATTAATATTGAGATTTATTATGTTTGAAGTTATTTTTACAAAGGCCTACAAACTCAAATTAAGCCCTTTTTACAATCAAGATACCATATTTAAAGACTTTTTGAGAATGCATTATTGTGTTTTTTTTTTCCTTTTGGATAACCTGTCGTTTATTTTGACCTTTCCATTTCAATATCAGCTGTGCAACTTTAGCTGCAAACATAGAGAATAATGAGACTTTGATGGGGAAGGCTTGAACTATATTCAAAAGGATTACTGAGATTTTATTATTTGTTTGATTTATGTGGAGCTTGTAAATGGTTTGTGCATTAAAAAGGAATTAAAACTGATTCTACAGATGATGAGTGGAGACTCATTGTTTCAGCCCTGTCCAGGATCCAGGAGAAACAAGCAGATCAAGGGAAATATTCAGTTGTTACCACATTTAATGCAATCAATATAGTTTAGATTTGCAAATGTTTCATGGCTTTATAATAAATGTTTCCCTTTTTTTAGAACTTCATAGTTAGCCCAAAAAAAGAACATTAAAGCCAAAAAAAAAAACATACTGCATTTCTTGTGAAATAAAAAACTAAAAAAGGACACCTTGGGACAAAACCAATATAAAAGGATGTATTAGCTCAGCAAGGTGTTTGAGAGGATGATAGCCTAGCACTCAGTATTACAATGATTACACTTAAAGATGTGCTGGCAATAGACATCTCCTGTATCAGTATCAAAATAATAGTTTTTACTTTCACATTTATTTTTTTTCCATTTAACACAACAGCACAAAATATCCTTTTTGAAATACTTTGATCTGACTCAGCAACGTAACTAAGCTTAAATAACTGTTGGATCATTCTTCCACTCTAATGTTTAAATATATCAAGTTACTGTTACAGATCAATGGTATCATAAGAACCTCTTCTATATTTGTGTTTGTTTTTCACGTAATTCACATGTTACATTTATTTATGCCCATAGGGACGTAACGTATGGACGAGCCCATAGGGACGTAACGTACGGACGGCCCATAGGGATGTAACGTATGGACGGCCCTTAGGGACGTAACGTACGGACGGAGATCACGTGACGTCACCCGCGGCCACTGTTCATTTTAACGTTCGTATGAAGCTTCATTATTGTAAGTGTGTCTTTATGTATATTTATCATTAAAACGTTTTCTATGGAGAGCACTATGGCTTGTCTTTTTATCCACATGATTTAAGGAAATGTGACTACTGCCATACAACTATCCAATGTGGGCACTCCAAAAATCTGTCAGCTGTTAGACTCTGAATGCGATAAGGCTGTATCATCTTTTGTGAACCTGTTGGATACTATTTGTGAGGAGGAATACAGCAATTGAACGAGCTGATAAGCATTCGCTGGTATAAAGTGTAGTTGACCCTCTGTAATGTAAAGGGTCCACACGATGAGGTGAGCAGCCATTTCTACCATTGGTGGTGGTCCTCCCCGGCACTAAGTCACTTTATGCATGGTCTGATTGTGCATCACTGAAGATTTCTCACGTGGATTTCTCTAAATAGAAGCTATTTTGGACATTTTTATTAATTTTAAAATACGTTAGAAATTATTTTAGTTATAGTGCTGCACTATCTGTTTGATACATTTATTTAGCTTTTATGGTTTAAACCCAAAAAAAATTTCAGCCCCGGTGCTTTGAGAATAATGTGAAAACTGTCAAATTTGTACATATTGACAGATGATCAGTTTCATAGGTTTGGAGAAGTCGTATTCAATTTGAATCATGTGCAAGGGAAATACAATTTAAATAATGTATTGAACAAACTAAGGTAATTAAAATGTTATCAAACCCAAAACAAAAAATTGAATATATTGCAGGTTACCGATCCTTAGATATGGTGGCTATATACATTTTCTTTTCAGCTAGTAGTATTGTCAGTATTAGATACACTAAAGCCCCATACACACTATCAGTTTTTCTGCTGAGTTTTTCCATCAGGTTTACCAAAACCATGTAGTGGAAGGGCCTGCCTGATTGCATACACCTTGAAACTCCTAAGGTTTGACCTCCTATTATATGGTTTTGGTAAGTCTGAAGGAAAAACTCAGCAGAAAAACTGATAGTGTGTATGGGGCTTAACAAAATGAAACCAAACTCCAACACACTACAATTACATAACAGCAACCATTTTTTTTTTTTTTTTGAGGATAAAGGTTTTACATGAATGAATAAATGTTGCGCCCCTATCAGCTTTAAATGGTTTGTCTCCACTTCTCATTTCAAATTTTCTTCAAGTGTAAATGTAAACCCTAACAATAAACTTCTTATATTTGGTCCCCTTTAGCTTGTTAAATATACCACTGAAAGTATTTTGTTATCTTGGTTGGATAAGTTCAAAAAATGACCCGTTGATCTTGCTAGAAATCTTATGAGCTGATAGCCTGTGTTTTCTGTCTGTGCTGACAGAACCACGACCCCCTCTATGTTATGGAGAATAACGAAGAGGTGGGATTCCATAATGTTTTCTATACATAATATGAGCATAGTTGTCCTAGGCCTGGAAGTATGTTACTGCCAGAATTGCCACGTGAAAATAAAGGAAAAAAAGAAACTTAATGCAACCACCACATCTAAGGTCTGGTATCCTGCAGTAAATTACATTTTTGTTTTTGGGTTTTACCTCCCTGGTGGTATTATTATGTCTGATTTTTGAATGTCAAAGCGTTACATTGTTTTGCATGGAAATTTGTTGTTTTATATTGTAGGCCTGTTCTTAGGAATAACTCACTTACCGTATATACTCGAGTATAAGCCGAGATTTTCAGCCTCTTTTTTGAGGCTGAAAGTGCCCCCTCGGCTTATACTCGAGTCACCGCTGTCTGACTGCTCGATCAGCGTATCGAGCAGACAGACGGCGGACATTAAAATTCAAAAGCCGCGCCTCCTTCTCCGCCTCCGCCTGTGATAGGCGGAACACTGAATTTCCCAGCAGTCAGTGTTCCGCCTATCACGGACATCCGCTCATTCTCATACTACGGACGAGTATGAGAGGATGTCCGTGATAGGCGGAACACAGGCTGCTTTTGAATTGTAGAATGGCCGCCGAGAAGAGCGGCGATCCTGGAGCGGCGATCCATCGGCACGACACGGGACGGAGGAGGCACGGGACGGAGGAGGCTCGGGACGACGGCGGCTCGGGACGGAGGCTTGGGACACAGGTAGGCTGGACACACACACAAGGCTGCACGGACACACACACACACACACACACACACAGGGATGGATGGATGGATGGATGGATACACACACACACACACACACACACACACACAGGGATGGATGGATGGATGAATACACACACACACACACACACACACACACAGGGATGGATGGATGGATGGATACACACACAGGGATGGATGGACGGACACACACACAGGGATGGATGGATGGATGGATGGATGGACACACACACAGGGATGGATGGACGGACACACACACAGGGATGGACGGACACACAGGGATGGACAGCCATGTCTCACCCTCGGCTTATACACGAGTCAATAAGTTTTCCAGTTTTTTGGGGGTAAATTGGGGGCCTCGGCTTATATTCGGGTCGGCCTATACTCGAGTATATACGGTAAATCTGTCCAAACAAGAGTCTAGTAGACATCGCGGGTATAATAAAGTTTGAAACACCAAATCATATATTATAATATAATAAATAACTGTAAATAATTATAAAAAAATATATAATAAAAAATGGAATTCTATAATGTAATCAAATCAAAAATACTGAAATTTGCTCACAGAATTGTCGCTGTCATCACTTTCAGTGTCTGATGACAAATTTCTCCACGGATCACTATCACTCAATTCTGCAAGTGATTCTAATTCAATCCCGGGCCTCTCTTGGCCTAATGGTGACCTCCAGAGTTAGTGACAGCTGACATCCTTCTGTGTAGAGAGGGTTATGAGGCATGGTGGGTGTAATGCAAGGTGGACAGACACTTCTTGAATGCAAGGAGATTCACTGTCTCTTAAACAGAACTGTGGGAGAGAGGGTTGGGGCCAGGACACCTTAAGTAGATGCAATGTTAATTGGCAGCCTCTGAGACTTCTAAAGACAGACAGCCATGCAGGGAAAGGTATCCAGCCAGAAACCACATCTGCATGAGTAGGAACGCTGTCTCCTATGGCAACAGTCTTGTAATAGTTTCTAATAAAGGTTGCAACTCTTTCGCTTGTTCTACAATCTCCTGTTGTAGAACTTCACTCCGCGGAGGTCTCAGTCTTTCACTAGACTTCTGATCCACTGCCACTGGATCCCCTGAGCTCTTCCAATCTTCTCACTCAGTATCTTCCTCAAGCGTCACCCCCGCTTCACCGCTGGGTCCCTGGCTTGGCACTCACAGATACTCCTCAACCTTCACCCTTGCTGACATGTTAGGTCCCTGGCTTGGCACTCCACAAGCATCACCTCTGCTGTCCCGCTTGGTCTCTGAGTTGGCAATTGCTAATGCTTTTCCACTTCTTCACTGTGAGAAATCTGCTCTTGTATTGGCCTCAGCTTGCTCACAGTGGCCTCCAGTAACAAGGTGGATAGTCCCTTAGTGGTGACAGCTTCCCCTCTACCTCCGACCATCACTGGCTCACCAGACGGTGGAACCGTTACTTCTTGTTGGACTACAAGACCACAGTCCCAACCCTGCACTATTTCTGGCTGCTAGGCTATCTGAGGGCCATCCAGATGTCCCTGGGATAGGCCTTAGGTTTATGGCAGCCCTGGGCAATACGATACACGTCCACTCAGACAGCCGTCCGGGTGGCACAGAACCCCGATCACCTGACTCCATCCAAATAAATAGATTCTCCCAGTGGGCCAAGGGACTCAAGTCACCCCACTCATTCCTAATCTGTTTTTGCAATGCCCTTCTGGTGACAGAAGAGAGACGTGCAGCAATTCCAGAATTAGGGTGAAATAAATTGAGCTCCTAACAATTGGCCAAGGCAATTATCACTTGGCAAATAAATTTAATAGCAACCCTGCCTAAACATCAGGATGCTACATGTGTGTTATGTTTTTGAATTTGCCACCAGGCTCTGTCCCCATGCATTGTGACGCTCGCAGGGAACATAGCCCTCAACAGTAATACATTGGGCGGATGATCCAGCGGGAGGACATCGCAGGACCCTAGGGACAAGGTATGTTACCTGTACGTGGATACTGCAATTCAATCCTGATTCCCGATGCAATCCCGAGTGGCTTCGGGTTGCAGCTTCTGGTAATGAACATTAACCCCGAGCCACATTTGAGAATACCGCTAGGGAGGTTAAATACACATTAAAATGAACAGAAAATAAGTATATGGCACTGGTGATTTACATTCATATTTGCATGTGAAAAAAAATCTGTGAAAAAGTCGACCTATGGATATTTTAGGATTAATATACTAAAAACAAATAGGCTGTTCACTTTGCAATGAATGTTGCACTGGAATTATCCCAGAGCTTAGTGAATGAGGTGAAACTCTGTTGACTTCTATCATTCAATCTTTTTTTGTTTTTTTCCTTGCACATGACTAGGTAGTCTTTGCAAAGTGAAATTTACTGGTAATCGCATTCAGTAAGCACTGGGAAGTGTTCCCTTGCAAAGTGCAACTTCCCTTACAAAGTAAACAGCCTATTAGCCTTTACTAAATCATCTTCTTTAATTCTGCCTAGCCATGCACTTGCAGGAAACTGCTTTCCTTTTTCCAATGATTAATTCATCTAATTAGGGCAGAAAATATGCACTTATTCAATTTAACTAGATGTTCACAAGTATGGTCTCTGTTTGAAGTTGGCCACGCAGGAAGAGAAGAGAGGACAATGAAGTTTGACAGAACATTTAAAAAAGAAATGCAGACCTCACTTTTATGTCTTTCAATTCTATACAAAAATGTTTCTTTGTTTTGAATAATAATAATTAATCCTGTACTGCGGCTATGAATTACAGGGATAGTAGGCTTCAATAAGAACTACAATTATCAACTAAAGACGTGGAGCCCAAAAGGGAACAAAATATCTTTAAATTAGGCTCCACAAGACTCCAACACTTTCAAAGGAAATTTGATTGAGGCGTACATTGTATATACAAATATCATTTACAGGAAGTCCCACAGATGCTTAGTAGAGAAGAGTATAGAAAAATAATAATAATATTGATGCATTTGTGATGTCAAACTATCAATCAAGCCAATAGTTTGGTCCATATTTCCTAAATGTGTGCAAATTACAAATTACTAGTTCTGTTCCAACTTGAAACTTAAAATACTGAATTGAATTTTCTCTCTACTCATTTGATGGCTGATTTTTCATTTTTTTTCTGCAAGATCATTTATTATATAAACCCATATCAATATATTCTCAATAAAAAACCCAGAATACTATAATCCTTTTTAGCCATGGGATATTAAATAGATAATAATGAAGAAAACTATTCTAGCATTCGTTTCCTACTTAAAAAAAGAAGTGCTGTTTTTTTTTTTTTGTTTTTTGTTTTTTAGAATCATGCTTACCTAGGTGGATGTAGCATCGCTCCGATGCTGCATCTGTCCCCCCGACACCTCTAACACTAAGAACCAAGCAATCGAATACCGCCAATCACTCAATTCTCACATCTCCGTGAGCCCCCCTTGTGTGTTCACTGGAGCACTGGGCTGTGATGGGGGAGGGAGATCTAGGCAGGTCCTGAATCTATGGTCATGATGATGCCCCAGCCTTCAGCCCGCTCTCTGCTGAAAATGAGTTGCAGGAGTGCAAAATGAACTGCACTCCTGTGATCCACAGGAGAAGTACAGCCAAACAAGCTTTGGCTGTACGTCTCATTTAAAGTGGAAGTCTACCCTAGAATTACTATATGGACAATTAAAAAGTCATATAACATATGTAACGTGATAAATGCTTAGCATTAGGTTTACCATTTGCCTTTGTTCTGGTTGGAAACTGGCAGCCATTTATGAGCAACACCATGCAGCTCAATAGGTCACTCAGCTCCTCCATGTTATCTAGTACCATATTCTAAATTGCAAAGTAAAAAAATAATTGCCCATGGGACTTTTTTGGAAGTCACACAAACATTGATTTTATATATATATATATATATATATATATATATATTTTTATATACATTTATATGAAAAACTCGGTTGGGTTACTTCAAATGTTCCTACCTTAGAGTGTAAGCTCCTGGAGGGTAGGGACTGATGTGACTGTATAATATATATGTAAAGCGCTGCGTAAATTGACAGCGCTATATAAAGTACCTGAAATAATAATAATGTTCCTCCAGTTCTCAATGTAGAAATCAGTATCAAGGTGGACTCCCAATATTCCACTAATATCCAATAGAAAAAACAGGACACGTTCGGGACACGTTTTCCAATGCAAAATGTATTTATATCAAATGCTCTTCAAAGCATAAAGCATGCTCGTAACTGTACAGTAGCATGTATCCATTTTATGCCTTATGTCCTGTCGTTTTTTCTAAAAAAAAAAAAAAATATATATATATATATACACACACACCACATAGGCTACCACATAGAATATACTGTAATAGAGGGCACTCCGAAGCTGCTGAGCAAAAAAAAGCAAACTGAGAATTGAGGGCAACACAATTGGCAGCCAGGGGGAATGCATAAAATGCAGTGATTCCCAGTCTGTAGTTAGATCGGGGTAGGGAACCTTTTTGGCTGAGAGAGCCATGAACTCCACATATTTTAAAATGTAATTCCGCGAGAGCCATACAATATGTTTAAAAACATTTTGTTTTTAATTGATTAATTTCAATTATAACTGTAATATCCACGTCATCTCCCCCACTGTAATATCCACATCTCCCCTACCACTACACAGGCAGGCAGATCCATGAGCAGTTGAGACGGGTGATGATGATGACGTCAGTGCGCCGCTCACTTAGGCTGCCGCCGGGTGTACCAGCTCCGGAGCTAGGCCGAAGCTGCCTTTCCTATGGGCTCAATCCATGGATCGGCACACAAGGCAATCCGGGGATTGAGAGGTGAGAGCCAGATGCAGCCATCAAAAGAGCCGCATCTGGCTCGAGAGCCATAGGTTCCCTACCCCTGAGTTAGATGCTGAGAATACCTGGCTGTGCAAACAGGCTAGAGAATTGCCAGAATTTACTTTAGGACCTAATTTTAAAGTAAACCTGCCACAAACTAAGCATACAATGAAAAATACATAAGAAGAGGATACCTTCCATGAAAAAAGAAAATTTAAGTGGTAATAAACCCAAAAACATAACATGCTGGAGCTTATCAATCCTTAAAGTGGTTGTGTTTACTTGTCTCAATTAAAAGCACTAAGTGTAATTTCTGCCTGCTGCTTTGTTCCTCTGCTTATAGCATAAATAACTTCTGACGGGTTTTCCTGACACCATGAGAAAAATGGTGACAGGGGAGGGACCTCAAGCAAATTGAAAGCCTCTGGTCTGTTCCTGTGTGCTGTGTGAAGGGGGCCGTGCCTCTCCCCTCTAATCAGCTCTCAGAGCTCTCCTCACTGATCTCTGCAGAGTGTAACTTCAGGTACAACTTATGTAGGAGGATGTGTTTCATCTCTGTGTGTCTCTGTATCACCTGAGGATAGTCCCTTCACTGGGTATATGTAAGGGTTTACAACCACCTTAAATGTGGTGGCAGCATTAGTTTCCCTTTTTGTAGTTTTTTTTCCCCTTGATTTTCACCTGGTGATTTAGCCAGTGACACACTTCCTGTCTTGGGATGATCATATCTCCATTCTGAATGGAGGAGCAATGGATACACCTTTGGATAGCAAAATTGTTGGTCCTGGGGAGAGGGTAGTGTTAGATGAACTAATAGATTTAGATGGACTTGACTACCAAATTGTAGATGATCTCCAGGGACAATTTTTAAGCAGTCACAGCAACAGTATTTTTGGGTTTAAGATAAAGAATTCACACAAATAAATAAAAGCCGACCTTTGCACCGCTGTCAGTGTAAATGGTTTGTCTCAACTAGGGATGAGTTTTTCAAAAAATGTGACTGTACCATAATAATTAAATATGTGCAACAATTCATCACCATATGTAAAAAATCAATAAAAAATACATACAAACAAAAAAATATTAACGTGCCAATTATTCATAGATTTCTTATCATAAATGTATAAAGTGTCCAGTGCAAATCAAAGGTCCATTCTGTCCAATCACCAGTGTAACAAATGAATCAAATAATATACAAATTGATAACATAAATTAAGTTTTTGATTCTTCTGAACTAGGTTAGGGTTCGCACCTGGAAAGTTCTCTGCAATTCCTGAGCCAATGAGTTGCGGGTGGGGGATTCCCTGCCCTGAAATTGACATACACAAAGAGGCAGAGATGTTCATTATATCACTTGCCTACCATGGTCAATGACATTTGAACCTGAGCCCCTTTTTGGAACAAACACACTCTCTTTTAAAGGAAGATGAAAAATAACAGACTTACAGGCCAGAAAAATAGGTAAAATAAAGGCCTAAATAAGGTGAAAAATTGCCAAAAAATAATGTAGCCACCACAACTAAAAGTTGATAAGTTGCAATATAATATATTTATGTTTTGGGTTTTAATACAACAATTTTTCTAGTCCAAAATTCATTATTGGCCAAAAAGACGGCTCATCTCACAATCCACAAAGAGGCTCAGGAAACAGCAGGGAGCATCAAAGCTCATTTATGGGAAATGCATATAACTTAAAGTGGCGTTCCACAAAAAAAATGGAATTTCCACTTTTTGGAATCCTCCCCCCCCTGGTGTCACATTTGGCACCTTGCAAGGGGGAGGAGGGAGAAGATACCTGTCTAATACAGGTATTTGCTCCCATTTCCTGGCACAGATCACTGCAGCGTTCACTGTGACCTATGCCACTTCCGGCGTCTACTCTGTCCTCCCCCGCTGTCTTCTGGGAGACAGAAGACAGCAGGGACTAGTAAGGA
The DNA here is from genome assembly GCF_037356315.1 of Lithobates pipiens. Taxonomy (NCBI): domain Eukaryota; kingdom Metazoa; phylum Chordata; class Amphibia; order Anura; family Ranidae; genus Lithobates; species Lithobates pipiens. Next base: position 220,303,295 of record NW_027507903.1, on the reverse strand, counting down.
TGCACAGCGTGACTCGCACATGCGCAGTAGGGAACCAGGAAGTGAAGCCACATGGATGGCAGCGGCAGCAGCCGAGAGCCGACGGACAGGTCAGCTTCAGCTGCCGACAACGCGGGCGCCCTGGACAGGTAAGTGTCCATATATTAAAAGTCAGCAGCTGCAGTATTTGTAGCTGCTGGCTTTTAATATTTATTTTTTCGGTGGACCTCCGCTTTAAGCTAGATCTACTAATTGTAATTTTACAAATGGTAACCTTGGGTCACACTTTTTTCACTTGTGGAGTTTTAGTTTTACTTTAACCACATGCTGGCAAGGCTAGTTTTTTTAATTTCTCACATCGTAAAATCAGTATTTTACCATGTACGTGAGCCATGATAGTGCAGCTATGATCCTGGTACAACCATTTGATCCTAAGGCTATATACATCATCCACTTTATTAGATACACCTGTTCAATTGCTTGGTAACACAAATTGCTAATCAGCCAATCACATGATAGTAACTTAATGCATTTAGGCATCTAGATGTGGTGAAGGCAATTTTCCTGAAGTTCAAACTAAACATCAGAATGGGAAGGAACGGGGATTTAAGTGACTTTGAACGTGGCTTGGTTTTTGGTGCCAGATGGGCTGGTCTGAGTATCTCAAAAACTGAGGATCTACTGGGCTGTTCATGCATACAGAGAATGGTCAGAAAAAGAGAAATATCCAGTGAGTGGTACCTGTGTGGACGAAAATGCCTTGTTGATGTCAGAGGAGAATGGGTAGACTGGTTCGAGATGACAGAAAGGCAACAGTAAATCTACCCCTAACTCCCTCTGGGATTTCTACCACTACTTGCAGATTAGGGTCACTCCCGCGCATGGGCACGGGAGCCTCTGCTAACGGCATGATCGCCGTTAGCAACGGCACGCTCAGTGCACCTGCGCACACCTCTGTCTATGGCGCATGCACTGTAGACAGCGGTGCCTGTCTTTTGCAAATATCTCCTAAATCGTTTAGGTTTAGGAGATATTTCTTGCACCTACAGGTAAGCCTTAATCTAGGCTTACCTGTAGATCAAAGTGGTCTGTAAGGGTTTACAACCACTTTAAAGAATCAGTGCTACTAGGCACAATTCTGACTCTCAATATACATGTAAATGTATATTTACTGAATTAGATGCTCTGAAGATTCTCTGAATGCTTCCAGATTGTTGTTTATTTTTGCACCATGTCACAAAGCTCAAATCATCTCAAACTGGTTTCCCAGAACATGACAATGCGTTCACTGTACTTCCATGGCCTCCTTAGAGGTCTCCAGATTTAAATCCAATAGAGCACCTTTGGGATGTGCAGCCGATAAAATATGCAGCAACTGTGTGATGTTATCATGTCAGTTTGGACCAAAATCTCTGAGGAATGTTTCCAACACCTATGCCACGAAGAATTTAGGCAGTTCTGAAGGCAAAAGGGGACCCAACCTTGTACTAGCAAGGTGTACCTAATAAAGTGGTCGGTGAGTGTCTTTACAGCCTAAGGATGGCAAGTGGGTAATTTTAGCTGCAAAACAGAATGTAAATCACCCAATGCTGTCAAGTTTGGTATTGAAGAAATGTTATACCTGATGTCTAGCAATATGCAGTATGTACAGAAATGACAACCTACTATTATACAGGGTTTATGAGGACATTCCATACCTCCTACACCACCAGTCAACCACTGACGTAGAACTGATCGGAATGCTATTCACGCCTGTCGGTTTGAACTAAACCACATAGTGTGGGGTTGATTTACAAATCAACCCCAGATTTTGCACTCTCCAATTTTGGTAAATCAACCCCTGCGTATCATCCAATGGTAATTAAGTTTTTTTTTTTGTTTTTTTTTTTAAGGAGCCCATTTTCTCTCAAATATAATTTTTTTGTTTTTTTTAGATTATTAGTAGGCAGAATGCTGCTTCATAAATACAATGGTAAACAGTTGATAAAACACATGCTAGATAGTACTGAACAGGTAAGTTGTAATGTTTTTTCTTTTCAATTTAAATTACATCATGATTTTCCCCAGGTTTCATAAACAGGTAATGAGATTACAGTAGAATTCCAACTTTACCCAATAGGTATACAGGAGGAAGCAGGAGCTGTTATGTAATTTACTTTCGTGTCTAAGTTCTAGAAAAATGATCTTCTGAAGGTTCTGTCACAAGCACTTCCTCTTCTTCTTAAAGCTTAAAGTGATTGTAAAGTCTCTTTTTTTTTTTCAATAAAACTAACAATGATGTCATACTTACCTGCTGTACAGTGGATTTGCGCCCAGATCCTCCTCTTCTCAAGTCCCTCTTTGGTGCTCCTGGCCCCTCTCTTCTGTTGAGTGCCCCCACAGCAAGCAGCTTGCTATGGGGGCACCCGAACCGGGTCAGAGCTCCCTGTGTCCATTTAGACACGGAGCTGGAGCCCAGGCCCAGCCCTCTCTCTCGTGATTGGCTGACTGTCTTTGACAGCAGCTGCAGCCAATTGTGTCGCTGCTGTGTCTCAGAAGGGAGGGTGATTCTCGGATGACCCAGATGCTTGTGGACATCGCTGGACAGAGAGGGGCTCAGGTAAGTATTAGGGGTGGTGAGGGGGCTGCTGCACACAGAAGGTTTCTTATCTTAATGCATAGAATGCATTAAGATGAAAAAAAATCTTCTGACTTTACAACTGCTTTAAGATGAACAGATCCCTCCCTGGACCAAAGTGATGGACTCATGTACTACTTGTGGTGCAACCCTTGTCCCATATGATTTTTCTTAGACATCAAAATGGAATATAGAGTATACATGCAAATGACTATGTTCAAACTTTGGGTGAAGTTTTCTTTGGACCTTTTACAGTTTTTTTTTCTATACTCTTAACTCTTATGCCGCGTACACACGATCGGAATTTTCGTCGGAAGAAGCTCTGATGGTTTTCCTATGGAATTCCGCTCAAGCTGTCTTGCCTACACATGGTCACACCAAATTCCGATCGTTTAGAACACAGTGACGTACACCACGTACGACGGGACTAGAAAAAGGAAGTTCAATAGCCAGTAGCTTCTATCTCGTAGTTGAATCTGAGCATGCGTGATTTTTGGCGTGTCGGAATTGCATACACAAAGTTTTGTCGGGAAAATTGAGAAAATGCTATAAATTTTTGGCTGGAGGAAATTCAGACAGCCAAATTCTGATGGAGCATACATACGGTCGCATTTTCCGATGAAAAGCTCTCATCTGTCTTTTTCTGGCCCGGAATTCCGATCGTGTGTATGCGGCATTATACTACTTAACTAACTTTGTATGCCTGGAGATGGAAGACTTCTGACTTCTCTTAGCAAACATGTCTCCTATAAGTAGGACTCTTTGATCAAAGCTCTGTGACAGCTTAGGCTGTAATCAAAGATGTTCAGAATGTGAAAAATAGTTCCTGAAATTAGAAATGGTTTTAATAAAAGGGTGCTAAAGATTGGCATGTTAACAGCAGGCTTTAGAGTGGGCTCCATGTGTGGTAGCTGAAAATACCAAGGCTAAAAAACCGTGTCCATGGTTAATAAAAACAGAACTGACAATCCTGAACCTAGAGAATATGAAGATGAAAAAAGTGGGAATACCCTCACTCATGATATTTGATAAATCTTTTCTTATGCAAAAATATAATCCACATCCAAAAAGCGGACAATATTATGGATTTAGACAAATAATCCCATTGGAAAAAGTCAAAAGATAAGAATCGCTTTTTTGAACACTGTGCTTTCTCCAAGTTGAGATACAAACTTATATCTGCTTAGGAATGGGGTCCCATAAAAGCATTTGTGGAACAAATAATTATAGTCACTCATTGGCCTTTATCATAAGAAAATGTAACCCAGTTCAGCATGCCAAAACTAAATGACAACTTATGATAAGGATCCTTTCTTCATTAGTACCATATATAGTTTATAACTTGCTCCTTGCCAGTGTGGCAAATGTGTGCCAAGTGGTACAATATGAACTCATTATAATAAAACTGTTATGACCAGAACTCTAAAGCTGTTTTAAGATATGAAATGAAATATTTAACATTACCAGTATGTCTATGAATATTTTTAATACAGTAAGTAAAAGCATTATAATTTCCTAATAATATAAAACACAATTCCATTCCCTTTTAGGCCATTACTCTCTGCTGCTCTGCATGATGTTGTTAAAATGTTATTATCTCTAATATAATTTGTAGCATACTGCAGTGTATAGATATACTGCATTATGGGTGTTTAGCAGAGGCTGGTATCAGATAATCCTGACTATGTCATTCGTGAGCAATCAGTGCAGTTTATTACATCAAAATCACCATCTCAGCAAAATCCAAAATAATGAACCTAATGAAAGAAATTAGGTTACCTACCTGGACACAGGCACTGTGGTTATTGAGAATATGGATTTAAAATTGAACTTAGTCCTGGGAAGGTACTCCACATATTAACCGTCTGCCGCAGAAAAGAGAGAGAGAGAGAGAGAAGGAGATTTCACAATGTGATCTCAGCAAGCAAAGTCATGTAGAGAACATCCTGTATTTTGCCTTCCATAAACTGCATGTTAATCACCGCTGAACCAGTCTGTGAGCATTGTAGAACTGCCATCAAATCAGGCATTTTTAGCTGTAAGCTCCAGATTTATCTGCTTGAGCCTTTCAGCCAGCACCATAACCTGTATATGTTGAACTATGAAGCATTTCACTGCAGTGACTGTATGCAGAAATCGTTCTCAGTGACTGCAGCCACCCCTTTCAGTCCGCCCGGAGACAGTGAAATGAGAGCAGCATACATAATTCAATGCACTAAAATCTTCCTGCACTTCCTGTAGCCATCATTGCAGCCAGTAATGGGATATTGATTGCAGAGATGATGCAGGTTTTTAAACTTTTTTTTATTTTTTTAAGCCACCTAACAAACAATAGGTATGCTTATGCTTTTCAGTGATATTGAATTTTCTGCAAACATAAATTCAAATAAATTGCTCGGTCTACCATGCCACCTACGTTTTCTCTTTGAAGTTGCTGTATCTTTTCCCTAGCACATGTCATCTAAGCCTGGTTTGTTAAGTGCTTTTTATAATGCAGCCTTGTTCAATTTTACTAAACTTACTTTTGCTAAAATGCATACAGATTTCAAATATCAAATATGTTTCATGTTCAAAAATAATATGCCAAACACACCCATACCTCGTGAGATCCACCTTACATGGAACAAAAATGCATACAGATTTCAAATATCAAATATGTTTCACGTTCAAAAATAATATCCCTAACACACCCATACCTCGTGAGATCCACCTTACATGGAGTAAAAATGCATACAGATTTCAAATATCAAATATCTTTCACGTTCAAAAATAATATCCCTAACGCACCCATACCTTGTGAGATCCACCTTACATGGAACACCTGGAATATAGCTATCCTGCTCTAGGTCCGGCTAAATAATACAACCAAGGCCCATCACACCATTGTTAAGAAAACCTACCTTGCACACTAATGCACTTTTAAATACAGTAAAACCTTGGTTTGAGAGTGTTTTGCAAGACAAGCAATATATTTTAATAAATTGTCTTGATATACAAGTAGCGTCATGTCACAACTGAGTATAAAAGAGGAGAAAGGTGCCTCTAAGTGTAGCAATATGGTTACATTTAATGAAGGTGCAACATTTAGCAACTCACATGGTTGATGATTAAAACAGGTACATCTAAGTATGCAGGCAGCCGGGGTAAAGCTGTCCACATAGACTCTCCTCCGCACCGCCATCAATGTCATCCCTTCCACGCTGCGCTCCACAAATGCTTCAAGCCTAGCTTTCAGGGTAGTCTTCCCGCTCATGATTGCAGACTGACATAGGTGAGAGCTGGTGGTGAGGAGGACGGTTTATGTGGACAGCTTTACCCTGGTAGCCCGCATACTTAGATGTGCCTCTTTTAATCATCAACCATGTCAATCACTAAATTCTGTGCTTTCATTAAATGTAACCATATTGCTACACTTATGCCCCGTACACACGAGAGGGATTAAGTCTGACAGACCTCCAAAGGAGTTCCGCCGGAGTTCCGACGGAGTTCTGGCGGACTTTTCGACCGAACGGACTTGACCACACACCATCACACCAAACTCCGACGGAGTCGAACGTGATGACGTACGTCTGGATTCGACGTAGGAAGTTCATAGACAGTAGCCAATAGCTGCCCTAGCGTCGGTTTTAGTCCGTCGGAGTAGCACACACACGAGCGAATTTTTCGAAGGGGACCGGGTCCGGCGGAGTTCCGTCGGGAAAATTTGAAGCATGCTTCATTTCTAAAGTCCGTCAGACTTTGGCGAAGCTAAAGTCCGTTGCAGCCCACACACGATCGGATAGTCTGACGGACTCGGTCCGTCGGAGTTTGGATGTCGAAAAGTCCGCTCGTGTGTACGGGGCTTAAGAGGTGCCTCTCTTCTCTTTTATACTCTGTAGCTCCTGCTGGATTTTGCTTCTAATCCCCTTGTGGAGGCTACCATTTGTGGATGGACTTTTTCTGGTTACACAACCTATTACGTTGTTACAAGCTTTTTATCTGGAATATAAACTGAAAGACCTATGAATAAATGGTTGTGGAACAAATCATCTGAGTTTCCATTATTTCTTAGGGGGAAATTCGCTTTGATATACAATTGCTTTTGATTACAAGCATGTTTCCTGAATGAACTGCTTGCAATCCAAGGTTTTACTGTATAACAAATTAATGAGCAAGAGAGTTCGCTCACACTGATCTGGAGCCCAAACCACTGCTTCTTGTACAGCATTTTAGGTTGCAGAGTCGTGTAGTAGGGAGAAACTTTTTTTGAAGTATACAAATGTGACACTTCATTCATGTCACTACACAGCAGCACTATTGCTGCAGCGCAAAGCGCTGCAATATTACGCAAAATGGTGAATAATATTGCACTGCTCTGAATTGCAGTGTAACACTGCATTCTGCTCTAAATGTGACACACAGAAAACTATTGTTTTTGGTGTGCCATTGCAGTTACCTGCTTTTTTCCATGACAGGCCCCAACTAAGCAAATAATAAAAACAATCAATTGTGTAAGAAGGAAAAAAAAGACCGGCTTGCATGGTGCAAGGCCACTATATACCACATTGTGGCAATAGGTAAAACATCATATACAGATGACTTATTAATTGGAAGCAATGCCAGCATTGAAAATAAACTAACATCACAAAGGCTAGTACTCTTTCCACTGTGTACAGTCAGGTCCATAAATATTGGGACATCGACACAATTCTAATCTTTTTGGCTCTATACACCACCACAATGGATTTGAAATGAAAGGAACAAGATGTGCTTTAACTGCAGACTTTCACCTTTAATATGAGGGTATTTACATCCAAATCAGGTGAACGGTGTAGGAATTACAACAGTTTGTATATGTGTCTCCCACTTTTTAAGGGACCAAAAGTAATGGGACAAATTAACAATCATCCATCAAACTTTCACTTTTTAATACTTGGTTGAAAATCCTTTGCAGTCAATTACAGCCTGAAGTCTGGAACGCATAGACATCACCAGACGCTGGGTTTCATCCCTAGCAATGCTCTGCCAGGCCTCTACTGCAACTGTCTTAAGTTCCTGCTTGTTCTTGGGGCATTTTCCCTTCAGTTTTGTCTTCAGCAAGTGAAATGCATGCTCAACCAGATTCAGGTCAGGTGATTGACTTGGCCATTGCATAACATTCCCCTTCTTTCCCTTAAAAAAACTCTTTGGTTGCTTTCGCAGTATGCTTTGGGTCATTGCTTCGGGTCATTGTCCATCTGCACTGTGAAGCGCTGTCCAATGAGTTGTGAAGCATTTTGTTGAATATGAGCAGATAATATTGCCCGAAACACTTCAGAATTCATCCTGCTGCTTTTGTCAGCAGTCACATCATGAATAAATACAAGAGAACCAGTTCCATTGGCAGCCATACATGCCGTGCCATGACACTACCACCACCATGCTTCACTGATGAGGTGGTATGCTTTGGACCATGAACAGTTCCTTTCCTTCTCCATACTCTACTCTTCCCATAACTCTGGTGCTTGTTGCTGTTGGTCTCATCTGTCCATAGGATGTTGTTCCAGAACTGTGAAGGCTTTTTTTAGATGTTGTTTGGCAAACTCTAATTTGGCCTTCCTGTTTTTGAGGCTCACCAATGGTTTACATCTTGTGGTGAACCCTCTGTATTAACTCTAGTGAAGTCTTCTCTTGATTGTTGACTTTGACACACATACACCTACCTCTTGGAGAGTGTTCTTGATCTGGCCAACTGTTGTGAAGGGCGTTTTCTTCACCATGGAAAGAATTCTTCAGTCATCCTCCACAGTTGTTTTCCATGGTCTTCCGGGTATTTTGGTGTTGCTGAGCTCACCGATGCATTCTTTCTTTTTAAGGATGATCCAAACAGTTGATTTGACCACACCTAATGTTTTTGCTATCTCTCTGATGGGTTTGTTATGTTTTTTCAGCCTAATGAGAGCTTGCTTCACTGATAGTGACAGCTCTTTGGATCTCATATTGAGAGTTGACAGCAACAGATTCCAAATGCAAATAGCACACTTGAAATTAACTCTGAACCTTTTATCTGCTCCTTGTAAATGTTATAATGAGGGAATAGCACACACCTGGCCATGGAACAGCTGAGCAGTAAATTGTCCCGTTACGTTTGGTTCTTTAAAAATGGGAGGCACATATATAAACTGTTGTAATTCATACACCGTTCACCTGATTTGGATGTAAATACCCTCAAATTAAAGCTGAAAGTCTGCAGTTAAAGCACATCTTATTTGTTTCATTTCAAAACCATTGTGGTGGTGTATAGAGCCAAAAAGATTAGAATTGTGTCGATGTCCCAATATTTATGGACCTGACTGTAAGTGATGGATGTAACTATAAAAGACACACATGCACAAGAGATTGTGGGATTGCCACATGCCAGGTTATGTTTTTTTTGTAATTCTTTTATTTATTTAATGCGGAAGAAATAACAGGCACATGGACAATCATAATAAAACATACAGAATTTCAAACATAGAGCTTACAGTATCACTCAGGTGGGACATATATAGAGACCACCCCCAACACAGGCTTAAAACGAAACAAGAAAAACATTCCCAGACCGGGGGCTAGAGTCCTTCTCCAGACCTCCAACATCAATTAGCAAACCAATCCCACCTAGGTGAGCAGCAATCATCGCATGGCCATGTATTACAGTGAGATGGACAAATTTTTGTGTTATAAAGAAAGGGAAAAGGAGGGAGATGGGCGATGAGCCGGGCCCCACGAGGACAGAACAAACACTCGTTGAAAACCGGTCAGTCCCAGGGAAGCCCACAACCCACTACTGTCCGCCAGGGCTAACCGGCAGGATCTAAGCATGAAAAATAAAGGCTGAGAAAGCAAAACGGTAAGGGGAAAGGGGGGTACGGAAGGAAGAGACTACAGGGGGAAACAGAGAGGAAGGGGAGCCAGGGAGAAGGAAGGGGTATCAGAACAGAGAGACAGACCACGTAGAAGAAACACAGAGAAGGCTCCAGGCGAGCGAAAGCGAGGAAGGCAAACAGAAAAGAGCAAAACAGGGACCGTGAGTACCACCGGACCGCGGGGGGGGGGGGGGGAGCGAAGCCAGCCGACAGAGACCCTCTCTCAACGGGCATTTAAAGCTACCACCCGAAGGTAAGCCTCAGTGTAGGTGAAATAATTCCAAGGCCTCCAAGTCTCACGAAAGGCCTCCTCCCTATTATGAAGCGTCGCTGTGAGGTCTGCCATATCTCTTAATTCATTCACTTTAGAGAACCATAGAGCCATAGCCGGTGGGTTCTCCGATCTCCAGCACAGAGGGATACAGGCCTTCGCCGCGTTAAGCAGCTGAATAGTCAACGAGTTCCTGTACTTTTTAATGGAACGGTCCGACAAGTGCAGCAGGCAGGCCGCAGGGTTCCCCTCCAGAGAAACACCAGTCAGACGACTGATCGTGTCGGTCACCCCGTGCCAGAAGGGTACCAGCTTGGGACAGGCCCAGAAAACGTGCAGCATCGTTCCCTCTGCCTCCCCACAACGCCAGCAACATGCCGACACCTGGGGGAAGATGCGGTGGAGAACGGATGGGACTCTATACCACCGAGTTGTGATCTTGTAGCACGTCTCCTGAACCCTAGTGGCCATAGAGGATTTCTGTGCAAAATGGAGAATTTTCTGCTGTTGATCTGGAGTAAAGTGGGTGCCGAGCTCTGCCTCCCACTTCGCCACATACGGGGGGACATACCCCTCAGCCGGACGAATCAGGGCAGAGTAAAGGAGCGAGAGGCAGTGCCGCACCGGTTCCCCCCGGTGACAGATACGCTCTAACTCCGTGAGGGGGCGAGAGATGCCCGGCATCCGCAAACAATTACGTAAGAAATTCCTCAATTGCAGACCGCTCCAAAAGTCCAGTGGGGGGTCCACTGCCCTCTGCCCTGCCTCCGGGGCGAGTCGACCATCCGGGCCGATAAAGTCACACAGCCGCCGCCTATCACCCATCTGCAGACGATGAAAGCAGGGGTTCTGAAAGCCCGGTATAAAGTCCGGGTTTCCCAGAACTGGCACCATGGGGGAGGGGACCGGGGACACCGACGAGTTCCGAAAGGCCTCCCTCGTCACCCGCAGGGTGCCACCCAATGTGGGATGATCCAGTATAGCCCTTGGCAAAGGCGCTGATGACCAGGGCCTGCTCCCGATCGTGTCCCCCGAGTCCTCCCTCTCCATGGCCACCCAAAGCTTCGCCCCCTCATGACAATGCCAGTCCACCAGCCTGGACAAGTGGACTGCCCTGTAGTATGTCTTCACGTCCGGAAGACCAACTCCACCCCAGTGCTTAGGCAGATGCAGAAGCTGCAATCTAAGACGTGGTCTCCGGTGCGACCAGATAAACGCACGGAACATGGAGTCTATCCGCTTGAAAAAGGTGGAAGGAAGGTAAATTGGCAATGCCTGCAACAGATACAAAATTTTCGGCAACAAAGTCATCTTAAGCGCACTGCACCCACCGAACCACGTCAGCGTTAGTGAATGCCAGTGCAAGAGATCAGCCTTCAGGCGGTCCACCAGAGGTACAAAATTGGCTGCATAGAGGGACGCCGGGTCAGGGGTAACCTCAACACCGAGATAACAGATATGACTGGTAGCCCACTTCAGCGGATAGGCCCCCCGTAAGTGCCGTGCCACCTCATCCCCAACGGTAATGTTAAGGATGGAGGATTTAGCTAGATTAATTTGGAAAAGGGAGAGAGAACCGTACTCCGCCAAGGAGGACAGCAGGATAGGCAAAGACGTAAGGGGATCTGTTAAAAAGAAAATTAGGTCATCAGCAAATGCGGCCACCTTGTGGGTACCCGACGCCTTTGCATAACCAGCAATGGCTGTATTTGACCGAATATGGCACAGAAAGGGTTCGAGAGCCAAAATAAAAATCAACGGGGACAGGGGACAACCCTGTCGGGTGCCGTTCTTGATAGAAAAATAGGGAGACCTCGTTTCGTTAACCTTAACCGCCGCAGTAGGGCTCGAATAAAGGGACAAAACCCAATGGAGCATGGAGTGGCGCAGTCCTATATGCTCCAGGGTAGCTCTGATAAATGACCAGTCCACGCGGTCAAAAGCCTTCTCTGCGTCAGTGGACAGCAAGAGGAGGGCTCGCTTGGAGGTTCTGGCCGCGTGGACCAAGTTGAGAACTCTAATGGTGTTGTCCCGGGGTTCACGCCCCGGGACAAATCCGGCCTGGTCCCTATGAATGAGGCTAGGGATGTGCGGGAGCAGCCTGTTCGCCAGAATTCTGGCAAAGAGCTTCAGGTCCGAATTTAACAGAGCGATTGGACGGTAGTTGCCGCAGCACAGTAGATCCTTTCCCTCCTTCGGAATGAGGGAGATATGGGCTCTGAGGGAGTCCACCGGAAAGGAAGTGCCCTCGGCAAGAGAGTTGAGGGCAGTGACCAGGGGATGCCAGGTTATGTTAATATATTACCCAATTAGCCTCATACTGTATAGGAATTGTATGTGTATTTTAGGAAAGTGATTCTTCACCACAGTGAAAAGAAATATACAAATCCCATATAGTGCAGATTAACTACTCTCAACCAGATTTGGATAGATAGCTAAACTTTTTTGGTGCATTTTTTACATCATACTTGAAGAATCTAGAGGAATATGCTATGATTTTGCCTGGGACAGTAAGAGCAAGCAAAGGTAGCTACAGTGGTAGGCTAGAAGTTTCACGTGTCCCTTGGACTACTATCAGTGATTCAGACCAATGAATGTACAAATTGGTTGTGACTGTGTACTCATTTTTCTTCCTTTCCCCTATCCTTTCGGGTACCCACCACCACATTGCACACCATCCTGTTCCAATTCACTGCCCTTTTCACCTTGTTCCATTTCCCTTCCCATGCACACCAGGTGATCTCATTCGAAGAGCACGCTGTCTGGAATTTCTTGGTATACCATGTTTGTATATTTGTGGCCACCTCAGTGGAAAAAATAAAAAAGTGATAAATCATACCTGTTAATGTCTAGTGATACAAAAAAAGGTGGTGATTAGAGTCCCTTGGTAAGTGACTACTGTAGTGGGATATTGCTAAAACCACATCATTGCTATATACAAGCTCAGACCAGATTAATTCTGCTGTATCATCAGTAGCAGTGGTAAAACTATCAAGAGTCATATCTTTCTGCAGGAGCTTACTTTATTCTTCTCTGTCCTTGGCTACACCCCATTTGCTGCTTCATATCCTCCTAGCTTAGTCCTTGATTGCATTCAACCATCGTGCTCTGCGACACTACTTTTTCCACCTACCGTATATACTCGAGTATAGGCCGACCCGAATATAAGCCGAGGCCCCCAATTTACCCCCAAAAAAACTGGCAAACTTATTGACTCGTGTATAAGCCGAGGGTGAGACATGCCTGTCCATCCCTGTGTGTGTGTCCGTCCATCCCTGTGTGTCCGTCCATCCCTGTGTGTCCGTCCATCCCTGTGTGTCCGTCCATCCCTGTGTGTCCGTCCATCCATCCCTGTGTGTGTGTGTGTCCATCCATCCATCCATCCCTGTGTGTGTGTGTCTCCATCCATCCATCCATCCATCCCTGTGTGTGTGTGTCTCCATCCATCCATCCATCCATCCCTGTGTGTGTGTGTCTCCATCCATCCATCCATCCATCCCTGTGTGTGTCTCCATCCATGTGTGTGTGTGTGTGTGTGTGTGTGTGTGTGTGTGTGTGTGTGTGTGTGTGTGTCCAGCCTACCTTTGTCCCGAGCCTCCGTCCCGTGCCTTGCCTCCTTGCCTCCGTCCCGTGCCGTGCCTTGCCTCCTTGCATCCGTCCCGTGTCGTGCCTTGCCTTGCCCCGTCCCGTCCCGTGCCGTGCCGTCCCGTGCCCTCTTCGTCGGCGGCCATTGTAAAGTTCAAAAGCTGCGCCGCCGCCTTCGCCTGTGATAGGCGGAACACTGAATTTCCCAGCAGCCTGTGTTCCGCCTATCACAGACGTCGTATCATCCTCGTCCGTAGTACGAGGATGATACGATGTCCGTGATAGGCGGAACACAGGCTGCTGGGAAATTCAGTGTTCCGCCTATCACAGGCGAAGGCGGAGCCGGAGGCGCGGCTTTTGAATAGAATGGCCGCTGTCTGTCTGCTCGACACGCTGATCGAGCGGGCAGACAGCGATGACTCGAGTATAAGCCGAGGGGGGCACTTTCAGCCTCAAAAAAGAGGCTGAAAATCTCGGCTTATACTCGAGTATATACGGTAATTATGCTCCGTGAATCTTCTTTGATATATAACCTTCAGTCATTTATTTCATATGACTGGGCCATTTTAGGCAAGTAATATGTATTATTGCTTATAGCCTTGCACCCTTTTATCATAAAGCTTGCTACTATCTTAATTTCCACATTATATTTCCAAGAACGCCTGCATAAATTCCTCTAAGCACCTTCCTATTAAATAACTCAAGCCTTTCATAATTTATTTGTGACGGTATCCAACATTCAGCTGCACACAAGATTTGAATTGAAGGGTACCTGTTTTTACATAGGGAAGCAGGCTGCACATAACTTATTAACCAAAATGTATAATCCCCAGAGCAACCATTCGAAAAATAATACAGAAAAACACTCTACACCAGAGTTGGCGGAAACATTTTCACCGCAGCACTTTATTTTGGTTTTTAGACTAAATTTAAAATAACCAAAACAACAGTAAACAATAGTAAATGCTTAGTTATCAATAAACCCAAGCAAATTCACATATTCTACAATACCACATTTTCCCCCACCCCCCGAATCTGGGGGTTGACATACCACAAACAAGTGCTCGCGGCAGGAGGGGGGAGGGGAAGCTCACAAGCTGATTGATGACAGGCACCTGTGACAGTGACTCTATATATAATAAGCCGGCTGCATTTAAGAAATTTCCACCACACCTGATTGGGTACTTTACTTGGGTAACCCAGGTATGGGGGGAAATTTTAAAGGGGCAATACACCTAAAACTACCAGACCTACATACTAGCTAACACAACAAATGTAACAATAATTTATGCAGGCAGCAGTGTTACCATGCAAGCAGCAGTGTTCCCATGCAAGGGCGCCCAAATACTGGTCCCACTTTAAACATATTTTAGTTTCTTCACTAATAATATTCTGTGAATTAAAGGAGCTGTAAAGGCAGAAGGTTTTTATCTTAATGCATTCTATGCATTAACCACATGTTGATCGGGCTATAGCTGAAAGACGACTACAGCACGGTCGGCTTATTCTGGCTGGACGTCCCCTGGGGCACGCACCCAGGAACATCCATGATCATGGTAAACGGCTGCTGATAGGGGCCGTTTACCATGTGATCGCTTCGTCAAATGACGGAGCGATCACTTGTAAACAAGTATCGGTATAGTGAGAGGGGGAGAGATTGCAGCAGCGCTGTGGGCTGGATTTGTATTGCCCACAGCGCTGCTTAGTGACAATAATCTGCAATACTCTGCAACACTCTGCCAATACTCTGCAACACTCTGCCAATACTCTGCAACACTCTGCCAATACTCTGCAACACTCTGCCAATACTCTGCAACACTGTGCAATACTCTGCAACACTGTGCAATACTCTGCAACACTGTGCAATACACTGTGCAATACACTGTGCAATACTCTGCAACACTGTGCAATACTCTGCCAATACTCATCAATACCCTGCCAATACTCTGCCATAAATTTTAAACAGAAACAAAGAATTTTTATTTTTTACCGAATTTTCAGTCTTTTTTGACTTATAGCACAAAAAATAATAAAACCCAGCGGTGATTACATACCACCAAAAGAAAGCTCTATTTGTGTGAAAAAAGGGACAAAAATTTCATATGGGTACAGCGTTGCATGACTGAGTAATTGTCATTCAAAGTGTGAAAGCACCGAAAGCTCCAAATTGGTCTGTCATGCAACGCTGTACCCATATGAAATTTTTGTCCCTTTTTTCACACAAATAGAGCTTTCTTTTGGTGGTATGTAATCACCACTGGGTTTTATTATTTTTTGAGCTGGTTTTAAGTGCCCAGTAGTCAAGTGGTTAAGATAAAAAGCCTTCCACCCCTTAATACTTACCTGAGCCCCATCTCTATTCAACAATGTCCATGAGTCCGTTGGACGTCTGGAACTCTCCCTCCTGATTGTTTGAGACACAGCAGCAGCTCTACTGGCTCCCATGGCTGTCAATCAAAGTCAGTTAGCCAATCAGGAGAGAGGGGGCGGGCCGAATGGCAGCTCTGTGTCTGAATGGACACATGGAGCTGCAGCTCGGCTCGGGTGCCCCCATGGTAAGCTGCTTTCTGTGGGGGCATTCCACAGGAGGGAGGGGCAAGAAGCAGCGAAGAGAGACCCGAAAAGAGGATGATCCATGCTGCCCTGTGCAAAACCAACTGCACAGAGGAGGTATAACATGTTTGTTATTATTTATTTTAAAACAAGACTTTACAATCACTTTAAATTTTCAAAAGTATGAATTTACATGCCTTTACCCTCAGAGACACTCTAAATCCTTGATGCTCTCAGAATCATTTGATAATTTGTCATGGGTGCATCCCACTTTAAATGTTTTTGCAAAACAAAGCTGGTTAGGAAAAAATGTGTATTATATATATATATATATATATATATATATATATATATATATATATATATATATATATATATATATATTCCAAAAGAGTTTCGATAAGGCACAAGCTTCCACAGAAGTACATTCAGAAGCAGCTCCAAACTTCCTTGTTGCTTCTTTATTGGTGCATAAAAAAGTGAGTAAAAATACACAGGGGCTCACGCGTTCCAGCTTACAAGCCATGATCACAGCACTCAGAAGTATCTCATCCCTCATCAAAATAGCATCTTCACTGTGTGTTGACCTCTCAAGACCCATGAGTGCTGCTCTCTCTTTTGGACTATATGTACTACAGGATTTTTTGTGCAGCTGGGCCCATTTTCTCTCTTTTGTTTTTACATATTCTCTCCTTTGATGTAGTTGCCTCGATTCCATTCTGATGCATTAGGTCTATATGCCTTATACTTTCCAGGAGTCACTCTGTCATATCTCTTCTCTATCCCTAATATCTTATCTGCTAGATACGGCTAGGTAAATCCATAATATCTGTAATTTTGTATACTTTGTTTTCCAACCTTTGATTCATATAGAGTTTGCATTCCAACCTGGGAATCGAAATCCACTTTAATTATCCTAAGGCATTTTTTATACATTTTCTTTAACATGGTATAAAAATGTACATTCTCCTCTTATAGGTTGTATTCAACTGGAACACATGTGTTAATTTTATAAGTGATCATTTTGATTCTGATTGTATATATGCCAGAGGCACCTGGGTCAGATGTGATAAGAGACCACCTCATGGTTAGAATAAATAATAAAGCTCACAAAAAAACTCTTATTACAGTGACAACTACAAAATATAAGGAATATTGTTTTTTGTTACCTTACAATCATTCATATTTCCTACACAGCGAGTAGGTTTGTATCTTCTAGTCATCAAAAATATTTATCTCATATTCAATTTGCACATTCCACAAATCATTCATTCATTTCCCCTTGCCAGTTGCTTGATACTCTTATGCCTCGTACACACGATCAAACAATCCGGTGGAAAAGTCCGACAATCCGCCCGTGTGTAGGCTCCGGCGGACTTTTTTTTACCCAAAAGTCCGGCAGACTAAGAAAGTAGTTTTGCACACCAATCTGTCTGCCGGACTCGCATTTCGGCGGACAGTACAGCCGTGTGTGTGCCAGCCCGCCATACTTTTGAAATGAACTGACTTTTCCCGCCCAGAGAAAAGTCTGCTCATTTTGAGCGCAGCTCCAGGTAGCCTCCTTCGCTGGCCCCGTCACCTGGTATGGACTTAAAAGGGGAATCCCTACGCCGAAAAATCGGCGTGGGGGTCCCCCCTAGGTCCATATCAGACCCTTATCCGAGCATGCTACCCGGCCGGCCAGGAAAGGGGATGGGGACGAGCGAGCGCCCCCCCCCCCTCCTGAGCCGTCCCATGCCGCGTGCCCTCAAGCATCCCCTGGGACTGTGACATCATAATGGGCGGGGACATCATTCGGTGATGTCCCTATATAAGTCGCCGCACGCCGCGTGTCATAGTGACCGGAGACAGCGACGAGGCAACATCTCCAGAAGAGAAGAACAGAAGACGGCGACAGCGGCAGTGGCGACAGAAGACCGGGCCACCGCTAGAGCTAGAAGAAGGCGCGGTGGCCCGGCAAGAAGAACTGAAGAGGGGGCCAAGACCCCCGAAGAGGGGGACAAGACCCCCAAAGTCGGAAGAAGAGGGCGGTGGCGAAGAAGGAAGCCGCTAGTAAAAGAGCCAGCAAAAGAGCAGAAGATAGCAAAGGAGTCTGGCTAGAAGACCCCCGAAGGCGGAAGAAGACCCCTGGAGCTGTACAATAAACGATTTTAACCCTTGTGTGTTGTGATTTTTTTTTTTACTTTTTTTCCCAGGTGAATGGGTAGGGGTACATTGTATTATTGGATTGGATTATTGCCAAGTGTTGGTATCGGTGGGTGGAATAGTGCCCTATCGTTGGTGTCAGTGGAAGGAATAGTGCCACATTATTGGTTTCTGTGGTAGGAAAAGTGCCCCATTGTTGGTGTCAGTGGGAGGAAAAGTGCCTTGTATCAATGGAAGGAATAGTGTCCCAAGGGCTGGATAAAAAGGCAAGCAAAGAGCAGCATCTGACCCACAGGCCACAGTTTGGAGACCACTAGTCTAGAACACTGCACTGAAACTATAAATAATATGATTTGGAGTCATAACAAGCATATATTACAACATCTATAACTGGACAGGACTTCAAAACTACCATGAAAAAAAACAAAGTTAGGTTAGGATTGGGAAATTGAGCATTGATACCCCCGTACATTTTACAACAGTAGAACAAATAGCAATAGGTGTAATCTACTAACAAGTAAACACATAAAGAAATAATTCACATTCAGAAATAGGAGAGCATATTATATTCATCGTTTTTAAACTCCAGTAACGTAAATCCAGGCAGGAAAGAAAGGCTAAAAAACTGAGATATTACATTAAATAGGCCTGGAGAGGCCACACCGAAGTCAATCATAGAAATCTGCATGTCAACAAATAGTAAACCACCATATGATTAAGAATACCCTGTGAGCAAGAATTGAGCCAACTGACTGATGTGAGCTTATCTGTGTTGTTTTTTGTTCAACAATCAAATACATGTATAATATGAGAGGTGTAATACTGAAATCATAGATAGTATGCAGCCATTTCTCACACCTTTGATGAGCCTGTGCTGTTAAAAGGCTTTTTTGTTTGTTTGTGTGTTTTTCTTCAGTAGTGATGTTTGAGTTATTGAATATTCCTCCTTTGAGAGATTGTCTCCTCATTTGTACTACCTTCTGATTCAATATAATTGGTTTAAAGGAAATCAGATACTACTATCTACTACCAATAATACTAGATTTTTAGGTATCATTTCCCACTGTCTTTTATTGTTAAAGATCAACAACCACGCATGACTTCTACTTAGATATTGGTGCTTTAGTTCATACTTCAATATTGGTCCTTTATGTGATGGCAACTTTACTGTCTGAAAGTGATGCACAGGAAGCCATTTTTATGTCAATAGAAAAATTGGAAATATCATTTTTGCAGCACATTTGCCTTCCACATTTGCCAACCACAGCCCCCTTCAACCTTTGTGGTATACATTCTCCCCTGCTCCCACGTGACAATGCATAGGCCATGCAGCTGAAGTAATAAAGGCTGCATTGTTGTTATTATTTAAAAGGTACTTCTATAACGCCGTCAATTTACGCAGCGCTTTAAACATACATTGTACATTCACATCAGTAGGAAGGTACGAAAGCCTGTCATGTGCTCTCCCATACCTAGAGGTATTATGTTCTTTCAGGGTCTGGTGGATGAATGAGGCTATGGAAGACTGCCTGAAATTAGTTGGAACTGCAAGCTGATTTCCAAGCCTGCAATCCATTAAATATGTTGCTTTGTTTTGTAAGCAAGTGTAGCGGTACTCCCGTAAGGGTTGCTGAGAATTGTGGTCTGTCTGTCACCCTGCCCAGCCCTGCATTCACTCTCAGGCACGCCGACACATAAAGCAGTCAGTGAACTTTGTTCTTTTTGTTTATTGAGGGGTATACCTTGGATGGGGGTGAGAGCTATAGGATGCCCAGCCTGGATCAATAGAAACAGCAATTGGTTTTAGGACAACTTTGTACACTTCCTGTTCAGCTTCCTCTTGCACAAACTTGCTTGAAGCTCATTATTCCTCACTCCCCCAGCACATCACTTGCTGCAGACTGTTACTTCTAGTCACCTCCAGCAGATCACTTGATTCCCCAGGAACAGCTAGCAGTATTTGTTGGTTAGGCCTGACCTCAGCAAATGCCCTTTGCAAGCTGGGACCGCTAGCCCCAATGGTGTAGCAGAAAAGTCCTTGTCTTAGCTGTCCTACTAAGGCTACTGATCCCAGTTAGCCCTCTTCAGGGAAAAAGAGGCCAGGTGCGCTAAACTAAGTGAACCAGGCCTCTTTTTCTTTGTCATTTCAGAGTTTTTGCTTTCCCTCCCAATGTTGCAGCCTATGGTGCTTTTGTGAACTTATTTGAACTATTTGGACTTATTTATTTGAACTTTCTTTGGATTTACCTCATGCATTATTAATTTTCCCTGTGCTCCCCCTTTTCATTAATTTATTAATTTTAGGATACTCAGCTGATTTTTGCGCTATCATCCTTTTCCTTTTTTTACTAGCCCTCTTCAGGCCCTGCCAGCCCTCCTGGCTGCAGCTGCCCCTTCCACCACAGTCCACACAAGAGTCCACGCAAGCTCCTAGTCCTCTCTGGTGTGCTTCCCCAGTCCTCCTGACTGTGCCTCACTCATCAGTCCTCCTGACTGTGCCTCACTCATCAGTCCTCCTGACTGTGCCTCACTCACCAGCCCTCCTGACTGTGCCTCACTCACCAGCCCTCCTGACTGTGCCTCACTCACCAGCCCTCCTGACTGTGCCTCACTCACCAGCCCTCCTGGCTGCGACCAGTTGTCCTCCCTGGAGTCTCTTAGCAGTGCTCTCTCCCGCTGTGCTTTCCTTGCTCTCTCTTGTGACTCCTTAATGTGTTCCTGAAAGTGGTCCCGACTGCACCCGAGCTCAGGCCCAAGACCACCCCTCCCCTCAGACTGGGGAGCTCCCTCAAAGGCCCCGACAGCCTCCACACTCTCTCACTCCAGCTCCTCCACCTGTCAACTCCTCCCCAGCTGGGCTGACCCTGGGCATTTAAGATAGCCTGCCCCCTGCCAATCCAGATTGGGGATTAGTCAGGGCTCCTCAAACACCCCAATTGGCTTTACCTCCCACTTCTCTTTCCAGAAAGCACTAGATGTTACTGGAAAGAAATGAGAGGAGGAAAATGCAGGGAGGTGCCCCGATTGACACCAACCACATGGATGGAAACGGGTACTGTAAAACTATATATGTTACCGGTTTATTAGATATTATATGGAGTTATGAGTACCGCTTGGGTACTATCTGCAGATTTACATTTATGATTTGACTACTGTGCATGATTGTACCTTCTATTTGACTGTAATGTTGGGATCTTCCCTGTTTTGGTGTTTAAATAAAACTTATAATTAAAAAAAAAAAAAAGAAAAGAAATGAGAGGAGCTGATGACACCACCTTTAAATCACCCAGCCCTACCCCGAGCCACTCCCATCCCAGAATAAAAACAAACCAGGCCTGCTTAAATTTACCTATCCTTTCTAGCACACTACTAGAGGGTGCTACACAGGCTATAGCTTAGATCATCTTAAGTAGCCTTCAATCATTTTTTTTTTATTTACAGAAATATCTATTCTGGCAATACACATTTTAAGGACTAGTGTACCCTGCACATTATTTTACTTCTTCATCAGTTTGTGAAGTCATTTTGCTGGATGTCGATTGCTAGAAATTGATCTGCCTAATCTCAAAATTACCTAAAATGTATTTAAACTGTTCATTTGCATTAAGCCTGAAACACAAACTGAAGAAGGACATTTATTCAAGGCTGTATCATTATTTTATTATTGTATTCAGTTTTCATAGCATTCATTTATCCTTTTCACCATTTTAAACAAGCCTGTCCACTTTTCACAATTTTTACACTGCATACTGACATCACAACTATGTCAAGCTTTTTTTCAAGCTGAGAATAAAGTAGGCAACATTTTGAAAAGAATATTGTGAATTATGAGTTTCTAAAAAGAAAAAAAAAAATGGCATCATATATTTCTAGCACTTAACAGAAGGTGTTTGTGCAACAGAATAACAACATGCTGTGCACTAAATTGCATTCAACCTGCAAGGCAATTTTAACCTTCAGTATTTCTCTTCAAAAAAAGAAACTGCAACAAAGTACTCAATAGGAGATGTGATCCAGCCTTCAGCACATTTTCTGAATATAAAAGATAGCTAACCTGAAAGGGTCTAAACTGCTCATTTGCAGATGACACTTGGAAAGCCATTAAGATATTCACAGCTCAGGTATTCCACAAGAAGACATAAATGTGTTTTTCTTTCTTTCTTCATATATGCAAATTTTTGTTGCACAACCTTGTCAGAGTAATTTTTATGTAATAGTCATAAGAAACAGAAGTTGCACTTTCTTTTTAAAGAAAAAACGTATTGGATGCTATGGTTTCTGTACAAAGCATGTTTGAGCTTCTTGCCCTCTCAAAAAAATGGACGTCTAAAGCCTGACACATACAGGGGCCGAAAATTGACCTGTATCAGCAAGTTCAACAGTAACCGTCCGTTCAAACAGCAGCCTGGCCGACAGAAACCAGCCAAACATCTGGCTTCTGTTGAATGGGCATGCTGGAGAAAAAGCAGCTGATCGGCATCCGATCAGCGCTTGCAGCCACTGGTGGGTCCTGGTGCAGCCACCGGTGTGTCCTGGTGGGGGGGGGGGGACAATCCCCCTGTCAGAACACAATAGCTTACTGGTGAGATTGCTTTACTAACATTGCATAGTCAGTACAGAGAGCTCCTCACAAGCTCTTCATTTTTTTTTTGTTTAGCATGCTGGGTTCAAAAAAAAAGTAATAGCGTGTACCAGGCTTAAGTTTGCATCTAAAATGTTGCTGACACTCCTTTTCCATTGGTTTTAGTGTGGGATCTAGAAAAGCTATAAAAAAAAAAAAAAAAAAAAAAAAAGGTGCTCCCTAAAGCGGCTTCTGTCCGCTCATTAACAACCATGTTGTTTACTGGTTGTTAAGGAACGGACGGCCGCCCACTCCTTATCAATCCAGTGTTTACTAATGTTAACAAATACACCAATTATCGCATGTTTTCACTACTAATATATCACAAATTCATAAATTATAACTCGTGTGGTATTTTAGTATCCTTTTTTGTGAAGGCCAAAAAAATTATTTTTAGAAACGAACAGTGGTATTTTACTGTATTTTTGAAGGTGCTCCATACCATACCATACCGTGAATGGAGCCCATAGTCAACCAAAGTTTACGGACAGAGAAAAATGACATTTAGAGTATTTCTAACCTATCCAACAGTGGGCAGATAAGGCAACTGGTATCTCATGTCTTTTGGTACTTTATCAAGTCCTAAATTTGCCATATACGTTACAGGTTGTCTGATTGATTGTACATATATGATCTGGCAGTCCTCAGGGAAAGCTCTTGGCAGTATGCTGCAAGGCTTGGTGATAAGAATCAGGGAAGATTTCTACTCTAGCTGATCAACTGTTAAACCCAACAGCAACATTCAGTTTCAATCAATCCATCTTATCTCATGTCAGTGGGTAAATGAACAATTCATGTGATCATCATTATCAATTATAAGTTATAATAATATAAAACCAATTATAAGTGCACATACGCAATATTCTATCTTACCCCTGCAAAGTTCCCCAAATACCCACCTGCCTAATGCAGCTTCCCTGGTGGGACAACAATGCTGCTCTGCTCCTCAACTCAGAGCAGAGTTGCCACTCATGTAAGTTTAGTCCTATAGTAACCTGTACTTTAATATTTTGTGAAACTGAACATTAGAAATAATTCATGATTTATAAAGCTCTATTTATTGTTTTTCCCATACAAACACAGCTAGCAATCTCTAAAATTTCATAATATAGCATTCCAGGTACAAACTGGAATTGATACTGTTATCTATCTCCATTTACAATATATTGGTTGCTATGACAATCTTTTAAGAGTAAATTTACAAAACAACAAGATACTAATGGCCTCTTGAAGGACAAAACCCTAGCACTGACAGGCACTAAGATTTTTTAATACTCCACTGTGTAAATGTAAAAAACAGGCATTGTTTTGTAACATGTTTACAAGGTAGCTAGATGTCTGAATCTACAATACAGGAGCTGGTTAATACAGTTTGATGAGTATATTTAAATACATACATGCATGGAAGCTTTCTAATTTGATCTTATTATGTGATAACATAATAATATATGTTATATAATAATGTGATTTATTATAATGTTAGGAAGCAAGTCTAATTCGTTTTTAATGGCAATACACAAAAGGAAAAAAGGATCTGTGTACAATAATAAAAAAAAAAAAAATATCATATGTTGCTCTAAAAAGTATTGAAAGCCATGGTTACAATAAACAGTGTCTAATAGTATTTTTATTTTGCATCCCTTCTAACTAGCTTCATCATTGGGTAACTACTGAACACATCCTGAATACCAACAGATTAGGAGTTATTATCGGTACAGAGAAAATGGAATAACATAGAATAGATGTTCTGTTTACAAAAATGCACATTAAAAAGAGAAATGGGAAATAGCGCATATTTGGGTTACCGGTATTCAGAACATCATAAATATATAATACATAAAGAGATTTTGGATAAAAGATCATTAGTACATAATTTTGCTTACCATACTTATCTGCTTTCTGAAATAATTTCCAGGGATTTAAAGAGGAAATAAACCCTGATGGGTTTACTTCCTCTTTCATTCCCTGCAAAGGCAAAGCATAATGGACTACTATGCATTGCATAGTAGTCCATTATGTGTCACTTACCTGACACAGGAGCCAGCGATGTCACCTCTGTCCCCT
Organism: Lithobates pipiens; assembly: GCF_037356315.1. NCBI lineage: Eukaryota > Metazoa > Chordata > Amphibia > Anura > Ranidae > Lithobates > Lithobates pipiens. The sequence goes on along the minus strand of NW_027507903.1, from coordinate 220,278,597 downwards.
GTAATCCAGCGCATCCATCTTCTCAGTGGGGTCTCGCATCTCCGTCGTTGAAGATGCCGCGCTCAGTGCGCCTACAGGTAAGCCTAGATTAAGGTCAAAGTGGTTTGTAAGGGTTTACAACCACTTTAAATACTGTTCTTGAAGGTCATGGAGTACTGCATTTCTCCCAATGCAATGTATATGGAATTCATTTTAATAATATTGTGGTGGTTACATAAAAAAGCAGTCACCGTTGTGGCATTTGCTAAGCCATAGACTCGTTATTTTGTGCTTGTATCTCAGAATAAATGATCAAGAATGTGGCCCTATAAGAAGTTTGCACTTATTTTCTTCCTGCATCCTAAATCTTTGCTAGCTATTTTAAATATTTTAAAGCAATATAGTTAACCTGTTCTTAGACTTGAATAGTCAAACCAACAGATTGGGGGTTATTTACGAAAGGCAAATCCACTTTGCACTGCAAGTGCACTTGGAAGTGAAGTCGCTGTAAATATGGGTAGATCTGAAATGAGGGGAAGCTCTGCTGATTTTATAATCCAATCACGTGCAAGTTAAAATGCTGTTTTTTTATTTTTCTTGCATGTCCCCCTCTGATCTACAGTGACTTTACTTCCATGTGCACTTTCAGTGCTCTTGTAGTGCAAAGTGCATTTGCCTTTAGTAAATAACCATCATTGTCTTCATGACGGGCTCCACATGCATTCACCAGGCAGGCCCATAAATTGCTGTTCAAGTACTGACGTTACAAGGCCCAAAATTTCCCAAGTAATAGAAGTTGGAACTGGCAATTGCAGCACCATTGTACTGTTGAAATCAGGGGGAAGATGAATATGTCACATATTTACCCATGCCTGGACTTTATTTATTTAGCATCAAGTCATTTACAATGTATTTTATTCTGTGTATTATTCCTGACATATTTAGAGTTAAAATATATTTTCAGTACACTTAGAATGTTACGCCAAAAACCATTTAAAAAGTGATTGTAAACTTTTTTTTAAATAACAGAAGTTTATACTTACCTGTTTTGTGCAATAGAATTGCACAGAGTGGCCCCTGAACCTCCTCTTTTTGGGGCCCCACCAGTGCTCCTCGCTCCTTCTATTCTCAGTGTGCCACTATAGGAATATGCTTTCTATCACGGCACACATGCATGCTTCATCCCGAGCAATGCTGTCTGTGTTTATAGACTTGACCCAGCACCCATCCTCATCACGGGATATGACTGACAGCAGTGGGAGCCAATTGCGGCCACTGCCTTAAAGCCATTTGAAAGAGGCAAGTGAGAGGAGAGAGCCACTTCAGAGGACACTGCAGTGCTGGAGGGCTCTAGTAAGTATTAGGGGGAGTGAGGGGGCGATACTTTTACTGAAACACTTTTTGCATTACGGTAAAAAAAAATGAAGATTTACAACCACTTTAAATATAAAACATATTTGCAAACTCTTGTATTCCCTAAGGTCACAATGGGTCACCTTGTTTATAGGTGGTGTGGTTTACCATTGGTAGAGAAATAACTGTATCATCTCCCTGCAGGGGTGTACAGTTGCCCTGTCTGAAAAATACAGACCTCTGTAGCTAAAGCTATACATTTCAACACATACAACGTTGTATTGTGGCCAACTGGTCATGGACATGTGTCACATACAAAATAAATAGATAAAAAAAGAGATGCCAAAAGGATTTGCAGCCTAATTTCTCAGCAGAAGTTTCCAAACTACACATCTTTGTATAGAGCAAGGGTCTCCAAACTTTTTAAACAAAGGGCCATTTTATTGTCCTTCAAACTTCAGGGGTGCCGGACTGTAGTCAGTGGCAGTAGAAAATGTCCTGGTGTCAGTGAGAGTAAACACTGCCCCATCTTTGGTATTAGGGGGAGGAATACCGCCCCATTGTTAGTGTCAGTGGGAGGAAGAGTCCCCCATCAATGGTGTCAGTGGAACAAATAGTACCCCATCAATGGTGTCAGTGGGAGGAAGAGTGCCTCATCAGTGATGTCAGTGGGAGGAACAGTGCCTCATTGCCTGTGTCAGTGGGAGGAATAATGCGCCAAGGGCCAGATAAAAGCAAGCAAAAGGGCCACATCTGGCCCCCTGGGCCGCAGTCTGGAGACCACTGGTCTAGAGGAACCACAAAATTATTCTTAAGCATTCTTGCCAAAAAACAAATGATAATTTTCTGACCCAAGTGCAATGTTTGGAGGCCAAATGTATTCTTGCTAGCCCACCATGTGCAGTAGCTTCAGAATGTAAACAAGTAAGGATTAAATTAGGTCATATTATTATGTTAAAGTTAAAAATGACTTCTTATGTGGCAACTGATGAGTGACATCAGTTACCACATAAGAAGTCATTTTTAACTTTAATATAATGTAACTTTAAGTGCATCCACATAGTCCACATATGTATATACAAAGCACAGAGAAATTGCTTTTTCGAGTTCATTTTTTACTGTTTGTACCACTGGGATCCAATTTTTCTCCCCATCTCTACCACTGTAATGTAAGATGCAGGAACTGTTTTCCAGGTAGAAAACAATTACTGAGTATCCATAAAGATTTTCTACTATATTACCAAATATCTACAAGCAATATCGAACACTGCTAGTGTTGGCAAATTATCATAGCTTGCTATTTGTTTGAATCACTTGCAAATTATTGTCAACTATAGCCAATAATGATTACTAGAGTTTTTCTAACAAACTTAGGCCATCAAACTCATTTATAGTTATTTTATAGTTATTTTTTTTATTTTTTTATAATTCTGTTCATGGGCAATTTACTTATTGACTGGAAGTCTTTTTTTCTATATTTAGCGTAAATATGTTTAGTGTATTATAGAGTGCCCCCTCCCCCCTTTTTTTCAAAGATAATGCTTGCTAGAATAATGCAAATGCTCCTAAAAGATCAATTTTTCCATCTGTTTGATCAATTCCCTTTGTTTATTCTTATATTTAAGGTGCATATCACATAACAATTAAGTGAAATCAATAAAGAATTACAATAGAAAGATTCCTAAACACTCCCTCACTATATAGAGAAGTAACCCTGTTCCAAACCAGATCAATTCAAACTTGGCATTGGATGAAAAATGCATAAGCAGTGGTTAGCTTTTGCTTACCAAAGCAATTTAAAGATCAAGAGCTACAGGCAGTAGTTTCAGGCAAATCTAGAATTTCCTGTCTCTCAAGCCTCCTTATTAGTCACCCCAGTGATAGGCAGCCTCACTGACCAATACGGAGGTCTAGGAGGGGCAGGCAAAACTCAACTTTTACCAGAAAATGTGTATATAAAACTTTAGTAACCTAAATCTCTGGGTCTGTGGATCATTTTCAAGGGAAGTACCCTCTACTGGCATTTTTTTTTTTTTTTATTAAATAGTTTACAGATTAGTGTGTGACGCAATCAGTCATTCTATTGGAGGGCCAAAAAGTCCCAGACACAGAAGAAGTGACCAGACAAGAAACAACATCACTGCACCAAGCCACTCTTCCAGGTGTTTGGTGTTAAAAATGGCGCATGCATTGAGTTGAAAATGAAGGAAGTGGAAGAAGAAGGCTCAGAGTGTTCCATCAATGGGCAAAGTTATGGCGATAGTCTTCTGCACTGCTGATACACACATTCGCAATCCCAGAAGACTGTTGCTATCACTTTGCCCACTGATGGAACACTCTGGGCATTCTTCTTCCACTTTCTCCATTTTCCATTTGACTACTGGGGGGTGCCAACTGTTTGCAAGGGCACGATAACCATATAGTGCGCATGTGCCATTTGTCCTGTGTGAATCTCAGTAAAGTGCACACTCCTGCTCTCTTCTACAAATCTACATGCAGCCATTATAAATTCCACACACATAGACAGCATGAAAGGCGCAGAGAGCAAAAGCTCTGTCAACCACTGAACCCCTGCACATACAGTTGTAGTACAGAGCTGAAGTGTGCTGGCAGGGTGCGTTCTGATCTGTGCACCCCCTCCTGAACAGATGTCAAACTTTGACATATGGGTGTGTCTGTGCAACCACTGTATAAGCATTCACCTCTAAAGGGTTACCTTCGTGCAGCTCGGGGTGGATACAGACACAATGAGAAATGCCGCCTGCACACAGAAAGGGTGTGAAGGCTTGTCTGAGTGAATCCCACGTGTTAATCAGGAGAGATAGATAGATAGCAATTACAGATTAATGTCTGACACCGTTAGTCAGTCACTCTATTGGGGGTCACAGACGTAAAGGGTGAGTTGAGAACCTAAAGTAAGGGGGGGAACTGATATAAAAGGTCCCTCTTATATCAATGTCCTCACTCCCCTCTTACATCAGTGAACCCCTTTACCTAATGCCCTGTACACACAGTAAGACTTTCTGACGACAAAATCCGTCAGATTTTTTCTGACAGATTTTGGACCAAACTTGTCTAGCATGCACACGGTCGCACAAAGTTGTCAGAAAATCAGATCGTTCTGAACATGGTGACATAGAACACGTACGAAGGGACTATAAATGGGCCAGTAGCCAATAGCTTTCCTCTCATAATTTATTCGAATTTAAACAATCGGATTTTGTTATCGGAAAATTTTAGATCCAGCTCTCAAGCTTTGTGTGTCGGAAATTCCGACAGAAAAAGTCCCATGGAGCCCACACACGATCGTATTTTCCGACAACACGATCCGATCGCACATTTTCCATTGGAAAGTCTGACTGTATGTACAGGGCATTAGTGTATACACTCTGCAGACTCTGGTGTAAAGGGTAATTCTGAGGACCCTGATGTAAAGGGGAATGTTGTGGACTCTGGTGTAAGAGGTTCTCTGGTCACCAGAGCCCCCTCCCCCCCCTTACATTAGAGTTAGCAGAGTTAGGCCGCGTACACACGGGCGGATTGTCTGCCCAACTAAGTTCGTCAGACAATCCGACAGACAGTCCGTTCAACCTTTGAATGAATGGACTTGACCACACACGATGAACAGACAGTCCGCTGAAAACTTGCACGATGACGTGTACAGCACGTACGACGGGACTAGAAAAACGACGTCCAATACACTGCAATGCAACCTTCGGCCGTGTAAATCCTTTCTGAGCATGCGCCATACTTAGTCCGTCCAACTTGCCTACACACGAGCGGACTGTCCGCTGAAACCAAGTTTGGACGGACAAAATTACGGAAATTCCGAAAGACTAAGTCCGTCAGATTGTCCGCTGAAAAAGTCCGCTGAAGCCCACACACGAGCGGATTGTCCGCTGAAACACGGTTCAGCGGACTAAGTTGGACAGACAATCCGCCCGTGTGTACGCGGCCTTACAGTGCAAGAGGAAATCTGCAAACTCGGATCTAAGGGTGGAGGGCTCTGGTGACCAGGGAGCCTCTTACACCAGAGTTTACCTTTACACCACAAAATACCCCTTTACATCGCAGCCTGAGGAGTCCCCACTTGCACTGTAAGGCAAACCTTGTGTACTCTGATGTACTGTAAAGGGGAACTGTAATGTAAAGTGTGCACTGGGAATACTAGGAATTCTGATGTAAGGGAGGATTCTAATGTAAGGGCAGGAAGGGGCCATACACTAGGCTACATTTAAGCAGGCCATACACGGTGCAAATTTCTTTCCTGCAACAACACTGTCCCTGCTGGGAGCAGGCTGGTTGTACCCAAGTTGATCGATCTATCAACTTGGTACATTCAGCCTGCTCATTAATGGTTCAAATCTTGGTCAGTTCCTGCTGAACAAGATTCAAACCATGTATGGCCAGCCTTAGATAGGGCCAAGCTGGACCAATCCAACTATGCAATACAGATCCCCTTTAAAGTGTAAGTTCACCTTTACAGAAAATCTGAAAGGTGAACTTACACTGGATCCCCTTCCCATTGCACCTGGAGTCCAGCAACACCCATTCTGACAGATCGTATAACTGCTTTATCAGTCCAGGAATTTGAATTTCCTGTGGCTTTCTCTCCTCTTCACCTCAGGTGACAGGACGGGTTAGGTGGGTTCTGATTGGTCTGGTGACGGCCCAGTTAGCATGCACCTATATGTACCTCCTGATGAGATACGTTTAGGAGATTAAGCCAAGGGGATTTTTAAGCCCCGTACCGGCGATGCTGTTATACGAGGTCTCCTAGCGGGGGGGGGGGGGGTTCGCCAGGCTCCAGGTGAGTGAGACCAGGGGGGATGAGGAGGGGGTCCAGTGTAAGTTCACCTTAGAGATTTTTCTGTAAAAGTGAACTTACCCTTTAAGCAACAAAGAAAAACAAAAACACCTGAATATCTCAATGGAAAATGGATAACCTGTATAAATTGGAGCACAATATAAAAATGATCTTCTTTTTAGGTAAAATACAGTTTGGAAAAATAAATAGAATAAAACAGAGAGACAACAAGAGATAAAATAAATGACTATAAATTGAAGAACAGCAGAATGAATATACTATCTGAGATGAGATTTTATTTATAGAAGAAGAAAGCATTAAACTCTTTGAAATAGAGGAGCAATTGTTTGAAGTAAATGGAAATGAAAGGTTTTCCTTCAAGAGGAAAAGATCACTGAGGGAAAAGACTTTTTACCAATGTAGTAAAAAATTGATGGCAAACACAGAACAAAATGGTCTGGAGGTTATAACCCAACCAGACACTGTTCAGAGATTCATTAACACTTTTAGAGGTGAAGAGACAAAAAACAGATGTAATATTTATGTCTCCGGATTCCACAGTGATAATGCTTCGGCCATTATCCAAATTAAGGGCAAAAATAGAATACATCACGCTGTCGCTGATGATGATAAATAAATTATTCGTGGTAAGAATATTGAAAAACTCAAGGCAAACAAGTGTCCCTATAAATTTCATGCAGATGTATTTAAGCACGTAGGGTACGATAGATCAAAATTTATGAAAACATACCTTCTACTGGGACCTATGTACCGTTCACTTACAGAACACTCAGCAAAGACTGAAAAGACTTTGAAGACTAAATGATAGGTTGTTCAGTTACCCATCTGTAGAGGAGTCAACACTATATTTATGGTTTCTAATAGTTCGTAACTAGCTGTTTTGCTTTTAGGAAGGAGCAGCGAATGGGAGGTGTGGTTTCCCCCGCCGGCGCAGTTTGATCCCAGATGGGGTGTTGGGGGGTACCAGATTACACACTTTACCTGGTCCCCGATGATTAATATGGCAATCACTATTTGGAATGTTCTTATATGATCACACCTCACTTTGTCTTATGTATCTAAATGTACGAATCACTCATTGTTAGATCTCGGCAGTTACTGTCTACAAATGTTCTTTTGTTTTTTGATATCTGTTATCTGTAAAATCTTCAATAAAAATTTATTGGAAAAAAAAAAAAAGAATACTGAAAAACTTTAGAAGAAAATGCCCAATACAAATGTAAAACGTACCAATTTTCTTAAACTAGAAGGTGAAACATTTTATTACTTTGGATAGCGTAGGAGAAGGTTATAGCCCGACAGATTTTTTTTTATCACATGTGTCCCATTGGGGAGATATTCCTTCCCTTCCTGCCCCATAGTCACAACAGGAAGTGAGAGGAAATCCCTCCAATATGAAAGCAATAGTTATCCGAATTATTGTCCCCATTGAAAGATTTTCCCTCTTATCCTGTTGTGGAGACCACTGAAAATTTGGGATTTTTTTTTCACTTTTCAGTGATAATAGTAAACAGGACCAATAGGGAGAGGGATCTCCCTAAACAGGACAAAGACAGAAATAAAAACCTGACAGATATTCAAATCCCTCTATCCAAAAAAAAAAAGGTTTTGCCTTTAGTTCTACGTTAACGTCTGTAAGGGTGTGAGGTGAGTTTACTGTAAATCCTATATATAGTGAACGCCAACTGTACTGCAAACTGAGCCATATGTACACTGCCTCCACTTACTACAAGTGACTGTGTTTTTTTAGTTTTGCATCCTTCAATCCCAAGTGTCCTGCACATATTCCCAAATGCCCCAATCTCCCCCAGGAGGTGCCTTTCTCCTCTCAGGCCCATATTTATGGTTTGAAATGATCTGCATGGATAAGATTTCTCCTTATATATGCTGGCTGTTCTTCCTGCTTTGTAATGTAGGACATTGATTGTGCTTTTATGCACCTCATCTTCAGTACAAGGTTATCAGCATGCTCATCTAAAGACTGTACAATGTCTGGGTAGATTATCTTGTACAAGCCTTTTTTTACTGCAGTCATACAGCAAGGTTAATTGCACAGTCTATTCAATTTTTTTTCACATACATTAAAAGTTTCTACACAGATGTCGATGTAAATCAAGGCCCGAAATCACAAAATGTAGTACAGGAACTGTTTTTTGAAATCGGTGTAGCGCCGCAAATGTAGCGTACCGATCTGAACCGTGCCATTGCTGGCAATTGCCACTGATTTGACATGTGATTTGACATGTCAAATTCTTCCAATGTGAACCAGGGCTTAGGGCCCTTTCACACCATACTGCACATAAAAGCTCACCAAAATGCATCAAAAACACATGCATGTTGATATATATTTAAAGTGATTGTAAAGTTAGAAGTTTTTTTTATCTTATTTCATTCTATGTTAAGGTAAAAAGCCTTCTGTGTGCAGCAGCCCCCCCCCCCCCCCCAGCCCCAATACTTACCTGAGCCTCAACTCTATCCAGCAATCTTCACGAGTGGGACTCTCTCTCCTGATTGGCTGAGACACAGCAGCAGCCCCATTGTCTCCCGCTGCTGTCAAACTCAGTATTCAGGGGCCGAACCGCAGCTCCGTGTCTGAATGGATAGACAGAGCTGCAGCTCGGCTTGGGTGCCCCCATAGAAGCAGCTGCTTGCTGTGGTGGCACTCAACAAGAGGAAGAGGCCAGAAGCTCCATCCAGGGACCAGAGCAGAGGAGGAGCTGGGCTGTTCTGTGCAAAACCACTGCAACAGAACAGGTAAGTATGACATGTTTATTATTTTATTAGAAAAAAACCTGCAAGACAATGGCATAATGTGCTAGTATGCATGAAATACTTACCTTAGAATGAAGCCCCTGCAGCAGCGCCTGGTCACCGCTGAGGGGACTGACATGTTACGCCGGAATTTTTTCCGGGCTCTGGTGCTGTGAGTGGCCAGAGCCAGATGACGTCACTTCCGTGCATGCGCACAGGACTCCTCGGTTCCGGCTAGCTCTGAAGTTACAGCATGATATGCCGGATCTTCAGCACGAATGCGCCGCTGACGTCAGCGGCTGCATATAGGGTGAACATCTGTACGGTGTACATTTAGGACATATTCATTTTACCTACAGGTAAGCCTTATAGGCTTACCTGTAAGTAAAAAACACAAGTGGGGTATACAACCGCTTTAATGTCATATGTTTTGAAGTGACAAGTCCCTTGAAGGTTTAAAATACGAAGAACTGTTTATTTTTTGTTTCTTTACTTTGAGCTGCATTGTGATGGTTTACATGTGTTTGTGTACATGGTGTTCAAATAAAGACATGCTGCCTTAAATCCAACATATATCTACACAACGCTGTGATGTGAATGAGGCACATAGGAAACCATTGTTTTCTACGAGCCTTTGCAATGACGTGCTACAATCCAGTGTGGAAAAACACGGGTCACCGCATATGGTGTGAACGGGCCTTAAATTCAGTTGAGACAGAATATCTAGAAAGTAATATGGGTAATGTACTACACCAGAACAGATCTTTTTTTGATGCCTTCAACATATCCGTGACTTTCAAAATGACACCAGAAGAATGATGCTCAGAGCTCTGTGACAGGAAATGATCCTGCCCCGGATTTATGGTTGGCTTGAGGGTGCTGTGTGGTGCAAACCAAGCAAGCTATGTTTGAATGCCCCTGTAATAAGGAGTATGGATCTGTGGTGAGCGAGTGTAAGCTATTGGTTATGATGCATTTCCTTGCAGTCTATTGTAGACTTCTACACGCTTTATTCTTTGTGGGAAGAAGTGCTGCTGGCTTACCAAGAGGGAACTTTAATGTGTTTTACATTTAATTTAGAAACCTTATTTCCTTAAGGAAACATGTACAGAGAAAACTACAAGGGCGGCAATTGCCAACCTACTTCTGAGCTGCTTGGATGACTCACTGACTTGGAACAAGCATACAGATAAAAACAAAACAAAGGTAAGACTATATATATATATATATATATATATTTTTTTTTTTTTTGATGGGCCTCTAGGGAGGTTATGCTATAATGGGCTAGCATGCACCACATATAAGAACATTATGTCTGACTTGCGTCTCAAACGAAGCCCTCCAGTGCTGCACTGTCACTACTCCAGCTGGTCCAAGGCACTGCCATCTTCTCCCAGTCATTCATCTGGGTTCCCTCAGTTTGCCACTTGAATGGCTGGGACGGGATGTCGTCACTCCTGCACAGGAGTTACTTCAACATGGTACAGATCGGTGCTGTAAATTTCCTCTAAGCTTCATACACATAGGCAGAGAGAAACAATTATGACAGACAAATAGGGTCTCTTCTGTCAGAAAACGCTAGCTTTCTGAGTTTTTTTTCTTTCTTACTTTAATTCCACTTTAAAGTGATATTAAACCCTTCGTTTTTTTCAGCTGATATACAGCTGAATTCTAGGAATGCAGCCGCTTTGCAAAAAGTGCAGGAACACTATAAGTTATGTCCAAGGTGCTGCATGACAGCTCCTGAATTTATCTCTTTTATCTATTATACAGGTTTGTGGCTATGTTGGAGCACGCATTGACACTCTGGGCTGTGAGAAAGGATAAAAAAGGCACACAGAGCAGCTATGCCCACCTCTCCCCTCCAACGCCCATTCAGAGAAGCCTTTACATTTTGTGGATGAGTTCACATAATACAAAAGGCTTCTGTAATTGGACATGGGGGGGGGGGGTCCGGTATAGCAGCCGTACCGACTCTAATTTTGAAGATGCTTAGACCTGAATACAGCAATAGCCATCTTCCAAGAGTGCAATAAAAACTGTCAGATGCAAATAACAGAGATAAGCCCAGGAGATGTCATGCACTTCTTTGGACTTAAAGCAGTAGTAAACCACCAAAAAAAAGAAAACAAAATTGCAGGTTTAAGCCATAATGTGCTAGTATGCACTGCATACTTATCTGCACACCGAGCCCTCCAGCACAGCGCTGTCACATATCCTTTGGGCCTCCCCCGATCTTCCACCTGGATTCAGGGACTCTGGCAGCTTGAATGTCCGGAGCGACGATGACGTCACTGGCTGCGGCCGCAGCACAGCGATCTGCATTTAACAGCATACTGTGTCACCTGAATGTACAGCGTGACTGCGAATGCACGGGTGACATCATTGGCTATCACCAATGTGAATATCTCCTAAATGGTGCACGTTTAGGAGATATTCATTGTACCTTCAGGTAAGCCTGATGGTAAGCTTACCTGTAGGCGCAAGTAAACAGAAGGGACAAAGAAGCTTAATCCCTGCAATTCAGCTTTAATCAGCTTTCTTCTTTAACCGGTTCCTGCTAGCACACATATACTACGGCACAATGGCACCACTGAGCGAAACCCTGTATATATAGAGGGTTCCTTTAAGAGCCGCCAGATGGCACACACACACGCCCACTGCATGGCGGGGGACCCGATGCGCATGGCCGGCTGTCGCGATCGCATGCACAAGAGCCAGTGACAGAGTAAAGGAGACATGTCGTTTGTTCCTAGTAAGTAGGAACAGTGAAATGTCTCCGCTCCTACTCAGTCCTATCCCCATACAGTTAGAACACACTAAGGAAACACACATTTAACCCCTTGATCGCCCCTAGTGTTAACCCCTTCCCTACCAGTGTAATTTACACAGTAAATTTTTATAGCACTGATCACTGTATAGATGTCAAGGGTCCCAAAAATTTGTCAAAGGTGTCCCATCTGTCCGCAGCAATGTCGCAATACTGCTAAGATCCGCAGATCACCGCTTTTTCGTGTATATCGCAAAAAATGAAAACCGCAGAGGTGATTAAATAGCACCAAAGGAAAGCTCTATTTGTGGGGAAAAAAGGATGCAAATTTTGTTTGGGTACAGCAGTGCATGACCGCAAAATTACCAGTTAAATTGACACAGTGCCAAATTGTAAAAAGTGCTGTGGTCAGGAAGGAGGTAAAACCTTCCGGGGCTGAAGTGGTTAAAAAGGGCATCCCAGAAGTCCCCGGCATAGACAAAGTGGCTACACAGACAAGAAATGTCATCACCGCACCAACCCACTCTTCTAGATGTTTGGTGCTAAAAACGGACGCATGCGCTGAGTTGAAAATAAAGAAAGTGGAAGAAGAAGCTGTGGAGTGTTCCATCAATGGGAAAAGTTATGGCGATAGTCTTCTGCACTGCTGCTACACACCTTCGCAATCTCAGAAGACTGCCGCCATCACTTTTCCCGCTGATGGAACAGTCTGGGCATTCTTCTTCCACTTTCTCCATTTTCCATTTGACTACCAGGGGTGCCAACTGTTCGCAAGGAGCACACAGTAACCATATAGTGCACATGCGCCATTTTCAGCACCGAACATCTGGAAGAGTCCTGTGTGAATCTCAGTAAAGTGCACACTCCTGCTCTCTTCTAGTAATCTCTATGCAACCATTATGAATGCCACACACACAGCCACCGTGAAAGGGACAAAAGCCAGTGATTGAAAGCGGCTCTGTCAATCAATGAACTCCTGCACATACAGTTGTAGTACAGAGCTGAAGTGTGCTGGCAGGGTGCGTTCTGATCTGTGTACCCGCTCCTGCACATATGTTGGATTTTAACATATGGCTGTGTCTGTGAAGCCACTGTATAAGCATTCACCTCTAAAGGGCTGCCTGCTTGCACCTAGGGGTGGATGCAGGCACAATGAGAAATGCTGCCTGCACACAGAAAGGGTGTGAACCCTTGTCTGAATGAAGCCTAAGGCCCCATGCACACTGGACATTAAAATAACGTTATAAAAATTGCAGTAGCTCTGCAGTGAGTTTGACGTTTAACGTTTTTGCAATAGCGTTTTTAGAATTTTTCCACGTTTTTTTTATAGTTTTTATTTTTTTTCAATGGATCAAAAAAGTAAAAAAATGCTGCTGAGCGGCATTTTGGAGCATTTATTGGCGTTTAGCAGCGTTTTTACAGCTGAAAACAGCTGAAAAACTCCTCCCAGAACCCACTAGTTTTTTGTTTTGTTTTTTTAAGCCAATAAATGCCCTAGCCAAAAACTGCTGATAACAGCCTATGTGTGCATGGTCACATAGGATAACATGATAGAAAAAAAAACGCCTGAAGCCAAAAACAGCAGCTGTAAAAACATGTGTACAAGGCCTAAGTGTTAATCAGGATAGATAGATAGATAGATAGATAGATAGATAGATAGATAGATAGATAGATAGATATACAAATGTTCTCTTCTAGGAAATAAAAGTGACAAAAGTGAAGGCTAGTAACCCAAACAACATTAAGGCCTCATGCACACGGACGTTTTTACAGCCACTTTTTTGAGCTTTTTTTGCAGCTTAAAAACGGCTGTCCATGTTAGTCTATGGCTTCATGCCCACCTAGGCGTTTTTGAGCTGCAAATGGCATAGACGTTTTTAAGCTGTAAAAAAAACCCAGGACCAGTGCGTTCCGTGGCGTGGAGCTAGAGCTGTAAAAACGCGAATCGCGCAAAAAACGCGCATAAACGCGCATAAACGCGCATAAACGCACATAAACGCGCATAAACGCGCAACATATTTTCTTTGTTTTCTGAGTGCTATAGCCAAGAGATGTGTTTCTTAAAAAACGCTACTTAACGCTAACGCTAAAAAACGCGCAAAAACGCCAATGCAAAACGCGGTAAAAATCACGTTTTTAACAACAATTTTTCCAGGCATCGGAGCTAGCTTTGCAGCCAGTTTTTTAAAACGTCCGTGTGCATGAGCACTAACAGCCAGATCAGGCCTCATTTTGTTACATACTAATGTGTTAGTGGAAACTTTCAATCTTGTGTAACAAAAGAGAAAGAAGAGAGCCCAGACCTGTTTGGGATAGTGTCCAATTCAAGCATTACTGCGTTGTAAACCATGGTTACTTAGCTTTGTCAGCCACCCTACGACATCGTCCATCCAACTCATAACTCACTTCAGACAAAAAGAACTTGTTTTATATGCAAGTGCATTAAATAAATGTTATGTCAATATCATAAACTATTTCCATATGCTTCATTTGTTATTGGTGCCACCTAAACAAAAGCAATGCTGCTTAAAGCGGTTATATACCCACACAAAAAAAAAAAAATTATATATATATATATATATATATATATATATATATATATATATATTGTGCAGCGGTCTTACAAGCACAATTTTTTGAGAAAAAATACATTCTGAGTTATAAAAAATAAAACAGTAAAGTTTTCCCAATTTTTTTCTATATTGCGAAAGATAAAGTCTTCAAAATTGCGCCCGCTTGTGGAATAGAGACAAACGTTGGCAATTAAAAATCTCCATTGGCAACGTTTAAACATTTCTACAGGTTAGCAGTTTTGAGTTACATAGGAGGTCTAGAGCAAGAATTATTGCTCTCATTCTAACGACCGTAGAGATACCTCATATGTGTGGTTTGAACACCGTTTTTATATGCGGGTGTGATTTACGTATGCATTCACTTCTGCGTGCAAGCTCGGCGGGACTGGGCACTTTAAAAAAAAGTTTTTTCTCTTAGTTATTTTACCTTTTATTTTTACACTGTCCTTGTACTAGAAAAAAGCATAACAGGACCTCTTAAATGTGAGATCTGGGGTCAAAGAAACCTCAAATCTCATGTTTACACTAAAATGCAAAAAAAAAAAAAAAAAAAAAATGAATGGAATAAAAAAAAAAAAAAAATTTCCTATTTTACTAGTATTGGGCATAAGTGATGTTTGATGTCCCTTCCGCACTTCAATGCTATGGAGCCACAAGGGGGCCATCTTTTCCTCACTCAACATCCAGGCAGTGAGGGGAGCAGACGCGATTGTCTTGAGCCACTAGTGACAGCTTTCCCCACCGACAAAAAGTGATCTTGCGGTGAATCCACCGCAGGGACCACTTTTATCTTAAAGAGAAACGCACACATTTCCTGAAAATACCAGGGTTATGGCAGCTAGCTGCTCCCATAACAACGGTATTTACCATCAAAGTACTGACGTACAGGTATAGCGATTTGCAGGAAGTGGTTAAAGCAGAATTCCAAGGAAAGTTGAACTACACCGCATCTGAGCACAACAAACAAAAAAAGTTTTTTAAAGTGTAATTTCAGTCAAGCTAAAATCTACTTCAACCCCCAATCTTATTCTATCTACCCTGAAAAAGGAAAGATGTGTATCAATGGCGGCCAGGAGACAGACGTGAAGAACCCCTGTGTGATCCCCCTGTGTGAGATGGACGGGAAGGCAGCCTGATTACCTTAGGAGGCAAGTGACAAGGATCCAGGGTAGTTCTGCTGCTCCTCGCTCCGGGGGCGGCCAAATAGGAAATGGGTCCTGAGACCTGATCCTAAGACTCCCTGACCAATCGGGTCTCAGGATCTGCTTCCTGATTGGCTGGGGGGGAGGCACGAAGAAAATAGTGAATATTAATTTGCAATTGTCACACAACTGGGTGGGCTCAGAGCGCAGTGCTGAGCCCACCCTTTTTTGAAGCCATTTAGAGCCTCAGGCTTTAATCGTGTGCTTAAAAAAAACACATCAAAATACAGGTGTCCGGTACCCTGCATGTAGATTAGGGGCCTGGCGCATGGATTTGGGGGGAGGAGCCCCTGCGCCTCATATGGAGGGGCCGTCACTGATGTGTATACTTACCTATTCTGCGGGTGCTCAGGTCCGGTTACATGATCTCTCCAGCGGCCAGCTTCAGTGAACGAGAGGGATCACCAACTGGGTGATGACATCACCGATAGGCTTACTATGGGCCATCCGTTGTTGGTTGTCCCTCCTCTACACTGAAGCCAGTGCTGGGACCTGATCACGTGACTTCAGAATAGGTAAATATAGCCATATTTCCTTTTACAGGGTAGATAGAAATGCAATTATTTTAGTAAATATAAACTGCTAAATACCCTTTCTCATCAGCAGTATATGGAACTCTTGTGACCTCTTTCAGCATCTGGTTGACACTTGTAGGAGGAGTTTTCATGCTGCTCTAACTGTCCTATGATGCTGAGTGATTCATGACTCTCTGTCTAGACAGTGCTAATTGGCCCTGTGCTAATCACATGCACTCTCCCAAGAAAAAAGAAAAAATCTCTCTACCAATACACACTAAACTGAACATGTGCAGGTTGTCCTCTACCATCTGTACTATCTGGAGATGAATTGGGGACAGGGGAAGAAGGTGAGGATCACAAATGAAAAAAATCAGCACAAGTCATAAACAGCAAGGGCTCACTCTGATATCTGCCAACATCCCTAGAGGGGTCAATCTGTGATTGACAGCCTCATCTGTTCCTGTGTGCTGTGTGATGGGGGGTGACCTTTCTCTCCAATCAGATCTCGAAGTTCTTGCACAGTGTGTAACTGCAGCTCCCTTGCTTTGTGAGTCTGTAAAAAATCATGTGCGTTTTACAAGGCTGTATAGGACTAATGGGTGCAAATAAACAGGTACAGCATATGTAGGAGGAATTGTTCCATGTCTGTGTATCGCTTGAGGTCAGTCACTTCACTGGGTATATGTAAGGGTTTACAACCACGTAACCCGTTCACGCTGACATAATACATATATGTGGCCTCACTGCACGTTTATTTTCGGTGAGACCCTGGTCTCTGTGTTGGGGTTCTCCCAGCACAGAGACCAGGGTCTCACCGAGACCCCCAGGCCCTGTACTAACGATTGGGACCCGGATCTCCTGATTCTGGGTCACTTGATCGAGTGGTAGCCTATGACTGGCTACCACAGTGATCAGTCACTGTGAAGCCCGCCCCTGTGTTTTTGTTCTTTCTGTAAATGGAGAGGGATACAATGTATCTTTCTGATTCCTTGCAGAAAGAAAAAAAAAAAAAGTATGTAAAATAAATAAACAATTAAATAATAAATACCTAGATCAAGGTTTGATCGAGATCAATGCCAGGGTTAGTGTTTGGCTCAAGTAAGGGTTAAGGTCAGGGACAAAGGTCAGGGTCAGTATACTTTTGACAGGATTTTTTTTTCATTACTTTTTTATTAGCATCAGTTAGTGTTGGTATCTTTTAGGTAGGAATTTTTTTTTATTTACGGATACAAACAACAAATAGCATACACATATGTGGCATTGTTGTCATCGTCAGAAGCAGGAAAATGTATTTTAAGTTGTTCTTTAGTGGTAGGTTATGTAGTAACAAGAAATATACAACAAAATTTAAACAAAAATATATTTTTTTACTTATTTGGGCAAGATTTAATTTGATAATAAAAAAATAAAAACTCTGAAGATATCCATAAGTATTTAATACCAAAAGAAAGCCCAATTTGTCATGAAAAAAAAACAAGGTATATACATAAAGTAGTTGATATGTACAGTTTTAACAACACATGTAAAAATGTCAAAATTGAGCGTAGGTATTAAGATTGTTTTACCCTTAGGTGTGAAGGGGTAAATAATATCACTACAGCCAGTAAATTATATTTATAGATCTGTAGCACCCTCTACCTTAGGTAGGTAGGTGCTAGAGTAGTGGGTTTGTTTTGTACTGTCAGCGCAGGTAAATTTAGGCAGGCCTATGTTATGAGCTAGGCCTGTTTGTTTTGATCCATGGGCAGGGGAGTGGTTTAGTGTAGCAGCAGGTGACTGACATGTGCTTCAGCTCTTGGGCGCCTCCTCTGCTTTTCAGAAGGTTCTGGAAAAGAGGCAGGGCAGAGAGCTGGAGTGACATGGGGTGTATGTGGTAGCCCTGACCAATCTCCAACAAGGATTGGCAGGGGGCAGGCCTCCTATATCTACCCATGGTCAGCCTGCTGTGGGAGGAGTTGTCGGGTGGAAGAACTGATGGAGTGATGGAGTGTAAGCCCTTGTACACATGTTTGGATATTCCGACAACAAAATCCGACGGATTTTTTCCGACGGATTTTGTCCGTAACTGGTGTTTCATACACACGGTCGGACAAAGTTATCAGAAAATCCGATCGTTCGGAACATGATGATGTTCATTCATTACGACGAGACTACGTTGTGGCTAGTAGCCAATAGCTTTGGTCTTGTAATTTGATCTGAGCATGCGTGGCACTTTTTACGATCAGAAAAAGTCAGATCGGATTTTGTTGTTGGAAAATTTGAGGTCCTGCTCTCAAATTTTTTCCATCGGAAATTCCAACTAAAAAAGTCTGATAGAGTCCACACACGATCGGATTTTCCGACAATATAATCCGATCGGACCTTTTCCGTCGGAATTTCCAACCGTGTGTACAAGGGCTTAGACTGTTGTGGTCTGAGCGACCCCCCTTTCAGGCCCGGAGCTTGGGAGCTGGGAGGGAGCCTCTCCCTACACTGGTCATTGAGAGGTGTCCTGGAACAGGAGCAGGAAAGAGGACAGTTGGAAGCACAGCAAGGCAAGTCATTCAGGAGGGATCCATGCTGGGCTCGGTGAGTGAGAAGCACAGTGTAAAGCTCTGGGAGAGACATGCTAGGATTTGGATATGGAGCCAGAGGAGAGACTGTGGTATTGTTTTGGAGTCAAGTCGTTGCAGCCATGAAGGCTGGCAGAGTTTGCATCGGACGTGCTGGGATCAGTAGTCCACCAAGTGTCAGCTAGCACATTTATTCTTCTCTACTAAAACAGTTGTTACCTCAAAAGGGACTGCAGACCCTGCCTGTAATGAGCTATTAGGAAAACGTTAAGGCCGCGTACACACGGGCGGACTGTCTGGCCAACTAAATCCGTCAGACAATCCGACAGACAGTCCGTCCTACTTTTGAATGAACGGACTTGACCACACACGATGAACAGACAGTCCGCTGAAAGCTTGCGCGATGACGTGTACAGCACGTACGACGGGACTAGAAATACGACGTCCAATACACTGCAATGCAACCTTCGGCCGTGTAAATCCTTTCTGAGCATGCGCCATACTTAGTCCGTCCAACTTGCCTACTCACGAGCGGACTGTCCGCTGAAACCAAAGTTGGACGGACAATATTACGGAAATTCCGAAAGACTTAGTCCGCCAGACTGTCCGCTGAAAAAGTCAGCTGAAGCCCACACACGAGCGGACTGTCCGATGAAACATGTTTCAGCGGACCAAGTCCGTCAGACAGTCCGCCCGTGTGTACGCGGCCTAAGACTTATTCAGAGTGAGGCCTAGTCATGTGCTAATGGAGACGGGAACCTAGATTTGGACAGTGAAGTGAAGCAAGTGATCTCAAGTAGTGAGCTGGAGGAGATGTGCAGAGGAGACTGTCAAATCTAGACTCAACCAACATTGATTTCATTGAGAAGTATTCATTATCTGGGCATCCCATGTCCCTTTCCCCATCCAAATTTAATCCCCCAAAAAAAAAAAAAAAAAAAAAACTGAGCAAGAGTTGTCTGGGAAAGTGTGCCAAAATGGATGTCTGACCAGAAGGGTGAAATGTGTGGATTCTAGAACACGTAGTGCCCCTATGAGGGCACCTCTGCAGACCCAACATATAAATGATGGCAGGTAAACTTATTGTGCCATGTCCCTTTTGATGCAGTAGAACTTTCATTCCTCCCCACCCTGCCTGTACACATTTTTTTGGATGATATAGGAGCTAGGAACCTTATTTTTCCTTATTATTCATCTTCTTGGGGGAATTTAACTACAAGGAATATACAACATAAAAAAGCATTATTCTTAGGCATCAATCATCTGAATACGTCTGTTGTCTTAAAAAAGAATGCTTCCCATAATTTCTGGCAAGGAAAAAGTTAATGGCATCTGACAGCCATTCGTCCCCTGAGTGTATCAGCCAATCAGACAGCAGACACTCCCCAAGGCTACTGTTATTAGCATCAATATCTCCTAAGATGTCCTGATCCCACAGGAGGTCTACGGATCTTTTTCTGATACTCCGAGACCATGTCTTATGCACACACTACAGACATGCACACAGATAATCAAATATTTCTGGGATCAAACTGAAACAAATTCATTTTCTCCAAAGCCATCTGGGTTCATCTGATACGTCTTAATCCTGCCCAGAAAGCAACCCATTATGGCAGCTCAGCGCCCAGATTTCCATAGACAGCTTTATAAATAATGGATCATCTATTTTCTAAATACACACTATCAGTTCTATCAGTTTATGTAAATGACAAAACTGCACCATTAATTTGGTACACAAAGCCTTGGGGGTAGCTTGTGTGGTTCCCATGGCAACAAAGGCATCACATTCTAAATAACACCCTGAAAAACACCCCCTTTTATAGACGCCGGTTATCTCTGTTCTGTAGGACAAATGAGAATACATTTAAAGCAGTATTAACCCCAAAAGCAGACATTATATTGCAGCTTACCAATACTTACATGTGATGGCTGTATCCATTCGCTTTTTTAGGCTTTCTTTCTTAAAGTGTTACTAAACCCGCAACAGTAAAATCAGTCTGTTAATGCAGAATAACATGCTTGTTATACTCACTGTGTAAATGAAGGGGTTAATCCTCCACATTGTGTAGAAAGGCTGTTTGATTCTGTCTTCTCTGAACCTCCCCTTCTTCCACTGTCCCCAATCCATCTGCTGATAGAAATGAGCCTTGGGGGCAGCGGCAGCATGTCCATACGCAGTACAGGGGCGCTGCCCCCCTAATCCATGCGTCGCCCCCTAATTTACATGCAGGGTGCCGGACGCAGAGATTCCAATGGGATTTTATTATATTTTTTATAGAAGCACATGATTACACCTTGAGACTCTAATTGGCATAAAAAAAGGTGGGCTCTGCACCCGAGCCCACCTACTTGTGTGACAACAACAAATTAATATTCGCTATTGTCTTCCTACTTCTCCTCCTGGCCAATCCCAGCTCAGGATGCAGGTTCTGAGATCCTATTGGCCCCCCAAGAGGGAGGAGATGCAGGGGAACCCGCGCCGCTGTGAAGCCGAGGAAGTCGCGACCTAGATGAGGTAAGTGCCCCAACTGCTGGCGGGTTGGCAGGGGGTGGATTGCCCCCCCCCCCCCAAAAAAAAATATACCAGCAGCTGCGCCACTGCTTGGGGGCATTCTCAGTTTGGTGTGTACTGCTAGAGATTTTTTAAAGAAGGGTGCATGTGATCAGCACAGGGCCAATCAGCAGTGTCCAGACAGGGTCAGAGGTCATGCAGCCTCATAAGACAATCAGAGCAGAATGAAAAAACTCTTCCTACAAGCTTTAACCAGTGCCGGACACTGATAGAAGTCACAAGACTGTTATTTACTGCTGATGAGAAAGGGTATTTAGCAGTTTATATTTACTAAAATAATTGCATTTCCATGTTCTGTATACTGTGGGAGACCAGATATAGTAAGTGCAGGGTCCTGGATTTAGTAACACTTTAAATTTTACCGGGTGAACCAGCCCATAAGTCTGTTGTTTTTCAAACAAAACAAAGTGTCCTGTAGATGTTACAGTTAGAGGGGCTGAGGCAAACCGCTGTCAGGGGTACTTGCAAAAAAAAAAAAAAAAAAACATATTGATTATAAATTGTTATCTAGAGTTTGGCTTCAACTTTTTAGTCTAAGGCTGCTTTCACACTGCAGCGGGAGCGGCGTCGGCGGTAAAGTGCCGCTATTTTTAGCGGTGCTTTACCGTCGTTTTAGCGGCGGTGTGCGGGCGCTAGCGGGGTGGTTTTAACCCCCGCTAGCAGCCGAAAAGGGGTTAAACCCGCCCGCAAAGCGCCGCTGCAGCGGCGCTTTGCCGGCGGTATTGCCGCGGTGTCCCATTGATTTCAATGGGTAGGAGCGGTATAGGAGCGGTGAATACACCGCTCCTTCACCGCTGCAAAGATGCGGCTGGCAGGACTTTTTTCACAGTCCTGCCAGCGCATCGCTCCAGTGTGAAAGCCCTGGGGCCGGTTTTTTTCAGGCGTTACACAGGCGCTATTTTTAGCGCTGTAACGCCTGAATACCGCCCCAGTGTGAAAGCAGCCTAAATCTGCTAGTCCATCTAATACTCCCCTCCTTCCAGACTGACATGCTGCTGTCCAAATGTGTCTCTGTTGCTCCTTCACCCAGATTCCAGAGTGGGGGCACGCTAATACAGGAGGTGTGTTACTGGCCAGATCACTAAGGATTGGTAAGCTGCAATATATCAAATATTTTGTTTTGGGTTTAATACTGCTTTGAAGTAGACATAAACCCTCATAGAACAACATTTAGCTAGCTAACGCACTGCGTATTAAAACTGTATTTGCTATTTTTTAAAATACTGTTTACACCTTTTTTTCCAGGCTGCATTCGCATCTCAGCGCTTTGAATTGCGGGCAGATTTGCTGTGATTCTGCCCATGATTTCAAAGCGTCGAGGTGTGAATGACAAATCGCAGAAAGTACATTTGAGATGCCATTCATTTGAATGACACTTAAAATGGCGGTGTGGTTCTGCCGCGTTTGCCATGCGATAAATCACGCTGCATTAGGGCAACCCACATCAAGTGAAGCTTGTCATCCTATATATATATATATATATATATATATATATATATCAAAGTACAGTTGGGCATTTACAGGCATAGTTGTAAAGGAGCATTTACAGGCTGAAAAACAAACCTACATCACAAGTGCGTTTTGAGAGGAGCTTACAGGCAGTAAAAAACGCTTGATGCACCTAAATGCGGTCTTTAGGCGTATCAAGTGTTTTTAAGTGTTATTTTTTCTAGTGTCTTCTAATGTTTTGGGGAAAACCGCTTATAAAAGAAAACACTCGTAAACATGCCCAAAACGCATGTACAATATGGGTTTATGGGTTTTTTCTGCCACTTTTACTGCTACTTATGAGATTTCAGTGAGTAGGTTAACATATACTTTACAGGGCCAACTGCATAAGCCAACCCCCCCCCCCCCCCCCCCACACACACACACACACACACACGCATACATCCATATTCTCACTTTACAGCACAGCAGCGTTCAGGCTATACGAGCTAAAGGGAGCACATGTAGTCCCAATTCTTCTGGATATGTGATATACTGGAATTGTAGACCTCTAAAACCCATCACATATCGGGTCACCCATGTGCATGGGAAGTACACTGGAAACCTCCTGACGCACAGTGATATTAATGAAGGCTTCCAATTATCCCATTATCATTCCATGTGCTACAAAATCATTTGGCAATGAAAGTCCACAGGGTTTGCAAAAAGAACATTGCTCTTGATCAGTGATGGCAAACCTTGGCACTCCAGATGTTTTGGAACTATATTTCCCATGATGCTCCTGCACTCTGCAGTGTAGCTGAGCATCATGGGAAATGTAGTTCCAAAACATCTGGGGTGCCAAGGTTCGCCATCACTGCTCTAGATACTTTCCATGGGATCACCATGTTATATACCAGGGGTCTCCAAACTTTCTAAACAGGGGGTCAGTTTATTGTGTTTCAGGCTTTAGGGGGGCTGGACTGTGGCCAATGCCAGTAGAAAAGGTCCTGACATCAGGGGAAAAAAAAAACATTTCCCCATCTTTGGCATCAGTGGAGGAATTGTGCCCCATCATTGGTGTCATTGGGTGGAATTGTGCCCCCTCGCTGGTGTCAGTGGGAGGAGATGTGTGCCCCATTGTTGGTGTCATTGAGAGGAATTGTGCCCCATCATTGGTGTCATTTAGGGGAACTGTGCCCCATCATTGGTGTCATTGGGCCCAATTGTTGTGATTGGTAGAAATTGTGTGTCATCTTCGGTTTCAGTGGGAGGAGTTGTGCCCTATCCTTGGTGTCAGTAGGCCCAATTGTTTGTTATTTGTAGGAATTGTGCCCCGTTATTAATGTCATTGGGAGGAATTGCACCCCATCGTTGACGTCAGTGGGAAGAGTTGTGCTCCATCGTTGATGTCATTCACTTCACTGGTCTCAGTGAGGGGGGAATTATGCCCCATTGTTGGTATCAGTGAAAGGAATAGTGCCTCAAGGGCCATATAAAAAGCAAGCAAAAGGCCACATCTGGCCCCTGGGCCGCAGTTTGGAGACCCCTGTTATATACTGATAAGTACTTATTCAATAGATGTCTGTGGCTCTCCATCTTTACTACACACTTTGGAGAACATTTAGATAAAAATACACAGCTTTAGGATTTTTTTCAAATTATGCAATTTGCAGTGCTAGAATGGTAATAAACCAATAAAAAATGTACTGAATGCATATTGCAGGCCACCAGATACAGATCCAGCCTGGCAGACCACAGTGATGTTTCCGGAAGCCATAATAAAAGCATTTACCAGTAAAGTCTGTTCCTAAAGTCCCAAGAGCAGCTACCACGTGAGCAATCCAATTTCCTGTAAATATAACGAGAGGAATGCGTCAAAGCTGGAGCAACCAGAATCTGGAACAGCTGTGCATGGCAACTAATCAACTTCTATTTTTCCATTTACAAACTGCTTACTATGCACAGCCACTCCAGGTTCTGTCTGTTCCGGTTTTGATAAATCCCCCCCCCCCCACCCCATGTCACCATAACATATTCAATAATGCAGTCATATGTAAACTTTCAATAGATAAAAGCTTATCTTACTAAGCTTAAAATACACAAAGGGACACTAGATCCATGATAGAAAATACTGTATATTTACATATTCAATTAATATTATTTGACCCTACTATTTTAAAGTTCAGACATTGTGCAGATAAATGAAAATAAATAAAAAAACTCAGTAAAGTAATACAGTACCCATGCAGGTGCTATACATGGTGGGAAATGACTTCAGGACCTCAACGCTGCAACGCAGGAGGGCTAGCCATGTAGCAACCATGCTACTGGTCTGGAATGGTACACTGATTACACCCAACCACTGAAATACTGCATAAGAGCCGGTTCACACAGCGAGGCGCGGCGAGGCGTCTCCGACTTGCCTCGCCGCGACCTGCGGGGACCTCAGCGGCGACTTGCAGAGGACTTCTGTATAGAAGTCAATGCAAGTCGCCCCCGAAGTCGCCCAGAAGTAGTACAGGAACCTTTTTTCTGAGTCGGAGCGACTCGAGTCGCTCCTCTCAGAACGGTTCCATTGTACAGAACGGGGGCGACTTGCGGGAGCGAGGCGAGGCGAGCCGCGTCGCCTCGCATCGCCTCGCTGTGTGAACCGGCCCTTAGGTGATACAAAAGGTAAATGGAAAAGGTTACAGTAAATTTAGAAGACACTCAGCCTGGACAGCTTGGAGAGCCACCTAAAGTAGCCACCTAGAGTAGACACCTCATCCCTTTAAAACCAAACACATATGAATTACACAGGCTTTGTGGCTGATTGAGGATGGAATTAAACTCACTTGGTGCCTTATCTGCATTAAAATTAGCCCCAGAACCTTTGTAATTCATATGCGTTCAGCTTTACAGGGATGAGGTGGCAATCCTAAAACCACCAAAATAAAGGAAAAATGCCCATTACTATACTATATATTCAAACTAAACCTCATTCATCTTTTAAATCTCAAGATGAGTTAAATCAAAGCAGCGCTTATGAAATTGTTGGCAAGCTCCCCTGGTTGAGCTCCCCTGGCTTCTCATTAGTGGCCAGAGTAGCTGCTCTTCAATGTGTTGGACTAACAACAAGACTCAGGGCATACGAGAGGACAGGACCAGGACCTGAGGGAAATGGTTGCAGTCTGCACACCAGAGCACCTTGAGGTTTGTAGCTGATGCTTTTCTATCTTCAACCTGACTTTAGATTTATTTTAAGAAACTGATGGAGATTTACTAAAACTGGAGAGTAAAAATATGGTGCAGCTCTGCATAGAAACCAATCAGCTTCCAGGCTTTATTGTGAAAGCTTAACCAGTTCCCGACCAGCGCACGCCGATGTGCTGGTCAGGACCCCCGTGAGTCCGGTTGCGAGTCCCTCGGACTCGATCGCCGCGGGCATACCCGCGATCGTCTCACGGGACAGTTGAACGGAGAGATGCCGTTGTAAACGGCATCTCCCCGTTCTGCCTAGCAACTAGTGATGCTGATCTCTGCTCCATGTGATTGGAGTAGAGATCAGTGTTCACTAAATGAAAGCCCAGCCCCCAACAGTTAGTAACATGCCCCTAGGAACACTTAACCCCTACACTGCCACCCACCCACTGGTTAACCCCATCTCTGCCAGTGTAATTTACACAGGAATCACTGCATTCATATAGCAGTGATTGCTGTATAAATGACAATGGTCCCAAAAATGTGTCAAAAATGTCCGCCATAATGTCGCAGTCGCA
The DNA here is from genome assembly GCF_037356315.1 of Lithobates pipiens. Classification (NCBI taxonomy): domain Eukaryota; kingdom Metazoa; phylum Chordata; class Amphibia; order Anura; family Ranidae; genus Lithobates; species Lithobates pipiens. Next base: position 220,252,310 of record NW_027507903.1, on the reverse strand, counting down.
ATAAAAATCGCTGATCGCCGCCATTACTAGTAAAAAAAAAATTATTAATAAAAATGCCATAAAACTATCTCCTATTTTGTAAACGCTATAACTTTTGAGCAAACCAATCAATCACTTATTGCGATTTTTTTTACCAAAAATATGTAGAAGAATACGTATCGGCCTAAACTGAGGGACAAAAATGTTTTTTTATATATTTTTGACGGATATTTATTATAACAAAAAGTAAAAATGAATGCGTTTTTTTCAAAATTGTCGCTCTATTTTTGTTTATAGCGCAAAAAATAAAAACCGCAGGGGGTGATCAAATACCACAAAAAGAAAGCTCTATTTGTGGGAAAAAAAGGACATCAATTTTGTTTGGGAGCCATGTCGCAGGAACGTGCAACTGTCAGTTAAAGCGACGCAGTGCCGAATCACAAAAAGTGGTCTGGTCTTTGGCCAGCAAAATGGTCCGGGGCTGAAGTGGTTAACTAAACAAGCTGAAGTTGGAAGCTGATTGGCTACAATGCACAGCTGCACCAGATTCTGAGTATACTAGTTTTAGTAAATCCTCCGATGTATGTGCAATATACTAAGTCTTTATGGAAGAGTTGTACCTGAGGATGTTGGAAAAAAGTGGAACTAGTTAAAAATATCTAAAAACATAATTTTCCCTAATAGCATCATTGTCATTATCCACCAAAGCCAAAGTCTCAAGTACCAGTGACTTGTTTTAAAGTGGTATTAAACCCAAAATCAAACATATATTTCAGCTTACCAATACTTCGATGTGATGGCTCTGTTCATTTTTCTTTTTTAGGCTTTCTTTCTTTTATTTTCACCTGGTGATCCAGCCAGTAAGTCTGTTGTTGTTTTTTTTTTAAAAAATAACAAGCTCTGTTGTAGATGTAGCAGTTATAAGAATGGGCTAAATCATTTATTTTTGATTGGTGCTTACAATGATCTGCTTTTTGTTTTGTTTTGTTTTTTTGTGTAAAACCTTAATCCCAAAAGAAAACTGTACTGCTTATAAACTATAAGCTGGAGTTTGGATCTAGTTTGTTAGTGTATTTAAATCTGCTAGTACATCTGAAACTCCCCTTCCCCCAGATTAACAATGCTGTTGTCAAAAAGGTGCCCACTGTGCTCCTTCATTCAGAGTGGGGGCACTCTAATACAGGAGGTGTGTTGCTGGCAGAATCACAAGGTGAAAACAGAGGGGGAGAAGCCTAAAAAAAATAAGAAAACAAATGCAGCCAGCACATCTAATGATTGGTAAACTGCATTATTCTATGTTAAATTTTTGGATTTGGATTTCAATCTCTGTTAGTATAGATATAGTACACTTTTGCCACAGCATGTGATGGAGGGCATTCAACCCTTTCACAATGGATAGCTAGCAATCTGCAAACCATCACATTAGGTTTTTATTGTAAGGAAATCATTTAAAAGATAACCCAAAATGATTCATACAAATCCTTAACGTAAAGAGCTGATTGCAAAGTTAGAGGTTTGACTCGGATCAGTCTTCAAACTGAAGATTTTGCAGTTCATGTTTTTTTGTTTCTAAAAGATCCACACGCTATTTGGACATTTTCCATATATGATGCTCTAGCAAAGAGCAAAGCTCCCAGTATGGTGAGGGATCCTGCCCATCCCTCGTACAGTGTTATTCAGGTCCTGCCATCGAACCTATGATTTTATATGGAGGAAAAAAACTTAAAGTGGGGTACCCCCTAAAAAAAAAAAAATTAAAAGTCAGCAGCTACAAATACTGCAGCTGCTGGCTTTTAATAATCGGACACTTACCTGCCCCAGGGTCCAGCGATGCGGGGGAACGAAGCCCCCCCCCCCCTCGCTCCCCGCTCCGCTCACTGCGCCGTCATGCATACTGTGGGCACCCGGCTGTGGCTTCACAGCCGGGCACCCACTGCGCATGCACGAGCGGCGCAGGGCGCTGTGATACGCCGTACAGTCACCTGGGACACATGACAGGTCCCAGGTGAATGTGCGGCGCGAGGGGAAGTGATGTCACCAGCCCGGGCAATGAAGAAGGCAGATTACGAGGGACCCCCTAGCAACCGGTATTTAGAGGTCAGTAAAAAAAAAAATTTTTTTGCCAATTATTTTTTATTTATTTTTTTACGAATTTTAAACAGCTTTTAATTTTTTGGTGGCAACACCACTTTAAGCGTGTTCAGTTTAATCATTTAAACGCTGAGGCAGAATAAAAAACATTGTTTCCTTGCTGGGAATCAAAGCCAGTACCCAACAGGGCAAGTAGAGGACCATGATTGAATGACATGCAGTTTGCCTGGAAATATCATGGTATAGGCCATTTCCACATCACGCTTTTAAAGCTTAGCAGCCTGAAAATGAGTACTATACTTTCAAATTCCCATATATCTCAGCCTGCAAAGTACAGAATTCCTGTATCTATAATTCAGTAAGTGAACTACCATTGGGCATGGTGGTCTGCCCAGAGGCAGGGATGTCCTGGGACTTGGTGCACCTGTAAATTACAAAGCAAGGAGAAAGGGTACCTTCACCAAAATCTGTATGGAACCAGCATTCCAGAAAATGCGGGATGATCCCCTTCCATTTTTATTCAGGGAGGCCAACTAGATGAATATTGTTACATTGTATGTGATTCTTAGGCTGGCCATACATGGGCGAATTTCGAAAGTATTTTCTTTTAAAAATCAGAAAATTTGTGCATTTTGTGATCCGATGGTGCCACCCTTGATATCAAAATTCAGCCAACCAAGCCTTCAATTTCACTTCATGTTGCTACAGAAAAGAATTTTCATGGCCGAGAATCTTCTTTTCTTTCCGGGAATTTTCTTTTCTCGCACATGCGCATTTCTTTTTCGATTACATTTCTCGCACGATTCCCCCATCATTGGTTAGAAAATAGTTTGCCGTTTAAAACATTTCCAACATGTCCGATTACTCAAGTTTGATTGCCGCACGAAAATCGGCTGTTACTACAGCCCACTAATGGAACGAAAATTCTTAGATGAGATTTTGGAAAAAGAAAATTCATTCAAAATCCGACCCGCGTATGTTCTGCCTTAGGCCGCGTACACACGGGCGGACTGTTCGCCCAACCTTGTCCGCTGAACAGTGTTTGGGCGGACAGTCCGCTCGTGTGTGGGCTTTCAGCGGACAGTTTCAGGGGACAGTTGGACGGACAAAGTCTTTCGGAAATTCCGAAAAACTGTCCGCTGAAACTGTGTTTGAGCGAACAGTCCGCCCGTGTGTGGGCTTGTCCGCTGTACTTTCGAAATGAGCGGACTGTTCCCGCTCGGAAAGTCCGCCCATTTCGAGCGCGTGTACAGGTAGGCGGGGCCCGCGAAGGAGACGTCGCGGGCTCCGCCGCCTGGAATGGGCTTAAAGGGGAACCCCAACGCCGAAAAAAATCGGCGTGGGGGTTCCCCCCAAGTCCACACCAGACCCTTGTCCGAGCACGCTACCCGGCCGGCCAGGAAAGGGGGGCGAGCGAGCGCGCCCCCCCTCCTGAGCCGTACCAGGCCGCGTGCCCTCAACATGGGGGGTGCCTTGGGGAAGGGGGGGCCGCGCGGCCCCCCCACCCCAAAGCACCTTGTCCCCATGTTGATGAGGACAAGGGCCTCTTCCCGACAACCCTGGCCGTTGGTTGTCGGGGTCTGCGGGCGGGGGGCTTATCGGAATCCGGGAGCCCCCTTTAAGAAGGGGGCCCCCGGATACCGGCCCCCCACCCTATGTGAATGAGTATGGGGTACAATGTACCCCTACCCATTCACCTGTGAAATAAAGTACAAAAAAAAAAACACAACACATGGAAAAAGTATTTTATTGCACAGCTCCGGGGGTCTTCCGTCTTCGGGGGTCTTCTCGCCGGACTCCTCCGCTATGTGTGTGTAGCTCTTTTACTAGCGGAGGAGTCCGGCTTTCTTCCTCCCCGCCGCCGGCCTCTTCTCCCGACTTCGGGGGTCTTGTCCCCCTCTTCGGTTCTTCTGCCGGGCCACCGCGCCTGGTCCGGTGGCCCGGTCTTCTGTCGCCGTCTTCCGTTCTTCTGTCGCCGCCTTCGGTTCTTCTGCCGGGCCACCGCGCCTTCTTGTAGCTCTTTTACAGGCGGTGGCCCGGTCTTCTGTCGCCGCTGTCGTCGTCGCCGCCGCCGCCCGTTCTTGTTCTTCTTCTTGTTCTTCTTCTTCTTCTTCTCCTGGAGATGTTGACTCGACGATCTCTCCGGCCGGAATGCCAGAGCCGCGCTGTGCGGTCACTTATATAGTGACAATGGGGCGGTGTCACATGGTATATGTCACATGGGTTGGTCACATGGTGACCCCGCCCCCTTACGATGTCATAGTCCCCATGTGACATCAACCCATGTGACCAACCCATGTGACATATACCATGTGACACCGCCCCATTGTCACTATATAAGTGGCAGCGGAGCGTGTCCCTGGCATTCCGGCCGGAGAGCTCGTCGAGTCAACATCTCCAGGAGAAGAAGAAGAAGAACAAGAAGAAGAACAAGAACGGAAGGCGGCGGCGGCGGCGGCGACAGAAGACCGGGCCACCGCCTGTAAAAGAGCTACAAGAAGGCGCGGTGGCCCGGCAGAAGAACCGAAGGCGGCGACAGAAGAACGGAAGACGGCGACAGAAGACCGGGCCACCGGACCAGGCGCGGTGGCCCGGCAGAAGAACCGAAGAGGGGGACAAGACCCCCGAAGTCGGGAGAAGAGGCCGGCGGCGGGGAGGAAGAAAGCCGGACTCCTCCGCTAGTAAAAGAGCTACACACACATAGCGGAGGAGTCCGGTGAGAAGACCCCCGAAGACGGAAGACCCCCGGAGCTGTGCAATAAAATACTTTTTCCATGTGTTGTGTTTTTTTTTGTACTTTATTTCACAGGTGAATGGGTAGGGGTACATTGTACCCCATACTCATTCACATAGGGTGGGGGGCCGGTATCCGGGGGCCCCCTTCTTAAAGGGGGCTCCCGGATTCCGATAAGCCCCCCGCCCGCAGACCCCGACAACCAACGGCCAGGGTTGTCGGGAAGAGGCCCTTGTCCTCATCAACATGGGGACAAGGTGCTTTGGGGTGGGGGGGCCGCGCGGCCCCCCCTTCCCCAAGGCACCCCCCATGTTGAGGGCACGCGGCCTGGTACGGCTCAGGAGGGGGGGCGCGCTCGCTCGCCCCCCTTTCCTGGCCGGCCGGGTAGCGTGCTCGGACAAGGGTCTGGTGTGGACTTGGGGGGAACCCCCACGCCGATTTTTTTCGGCGTTGGGGTTCCCCTTTAAGCCCATTCCAGGCGGCGGAGCCCGCGACGTCTCCTTCGCGGGCCCCGCCTACCTGTACACGCGCTCGAAATGGGCGGATTTGCCTCCTCCTTACGTGGGCGAGTCCGTTCATTTCAAAAGTTGAGCGAACTGTTTGCCCAACCTTGTTCGTCAAACAGTCCGCTCGTGTGTGGGCAAGTCCGCTCATGCAAATTTTGAGCGGACTGTTTGCCGAAACTGTTTGACGAACAAGGTTGGGCAAACAGTCCGCGCGTGTGTACGCGGCCTTAAAGTCATCACCCTTTCTTTGCCTCTGCCTGTTTGATTATTTTCTCTAAGACCTGGTGTTTACCAGGGTGAGGCCCATTAACATCCTCAAATTCACTAATAAGCATTGGATATTCTACCTTTAATTTTCAGCAAATCATTTTGGAGGATGTTAAAGTGGATCTTCACTGCATCTGACCACCACAAACCAAGCACACTATTTTAATTATTTTTAGTACTCAAAGCAAACTTCCCTCATCCATCCACGTCTCCATGCTTTATTTTGTTGAAAAAACACCCCCTGGCATTTCTGGCTGTGGCCATCTTGAGTAAAGGCAAATGATTCAAGCAGCATTTACTTTCTGGAATCCATCTGCCCTTAGCTCATGCATGCAGGAGAGTGTGATAAGCTGAGAAAACCCTCCTCCTCTCCTGAAGACTCCTGGGATGTATGATATTATTTGCCTAGGCAAGAAACGAGGACTGAAGAAATGTAAAAAAATATGATATACTTTTACTAATGGAGGATTAAAAATCATCACTGGAGTCCAGCGATGTTGGCACCGCAGCCAATGTTTACATCAGCTGGTCGGGTGCTGCCGCCGCCATTGCTTGTAAGGGAGCCCGGGAACTGGTGGCAACGGCTGGGTCCCTACTGCACATGCGCAAAGCACGCTGTGCTTTCTCACTGGTCCAGCTGAAGGGGAGGAAGGAGGAGGGGGCCAAGCTGCTGACGTACTTTGCCGTGGCCTTATCTCCCGGTAAAAAACAGGTACCCGCTCCCCCTTCTCCCCTGAAAGGTGCCAAATGTGGCACCGGATGGGAAAGGGGAATCAGGTAAGCGGAAGTTCCACTTTTGGGTGGAACTCCGCTTTAAGAGGTTTTTAATTCAATCAATTTTTCTCACCACGGAAGTGTGTGAGGTGTGTATGTTTTTCGGAACCTCAGTGAGTGTGGCTTCAGGTCCTATCTCAGATCCTGAGAAAGAGGTCATCACACACACCAATAGCAGCCTTTCTACCTCCTGAAGGGGTTGGAAGTGAAACATTCAACTGCCTCTCCTCAAACAGCTCAGAGATGGATGCAGGAGACAGCAGAGCTGGCAGGGAATGGCCACCGCCTTGATTAGACCGCATGGTTGCAGGTGGTTGCTTCTTGGTGACATTCCATCCACAGCCCTTAAACCTGGTAGATCAAGGTCTATGGAACAGATGCAGGCTTGATATGTGGCTGTAGTTAGAGCTTTGAAGCCAGATGGTTCATGATTTGTGGAGAGGGTGTCCTCCCCCACAGCGTTCTTGGACACACCCAGTCTGCTAATCATGTTGGCCTTTAACCGCTTGCCGACCAGCCGCCGTCATTATACGGCGGCAGGTCGGCTCTCCTGCACAAATCGCCATAGGTGTTTTGCATAGGTGATAGCGGGCGTACTTAATGTCCACCGGCGACCCGCGATCATGGTGTACAGAGGCAAAACGGGGAACTGAAATGTAAACAAGGCGATTCCCCGTTCTGCCAGATGACATGTCAGAGATCTTCTGTTCCCAGTGATCAGGAACAGCGATCTATGTCTTGTCCCTGGTAGCCCATCCCCTCTACAGTTAGAACACACTGAGGGAACACACTTAACCCCTTGACCTTAACCTACTGTTAACCACATTCTCTGCCAGTGTCATTTTTACATTGATCAGTGCATGTTTATAGCACTAATCAATATAATAATGTCACTGGTCCCCAAAAAGTGTAATTTGGGGTCAGATTTGTCTGCCACAATGTTGCAGTCCTACTAAAAATCACAGATCGCCGCCATTACCAGTAAAAACAATAAAAAAATAAATAAAAGTCCCTAAATCCATCCTATAGTTATAGTAGACACAATACTGTTTGTGCAAACCAATAAATATACGCCTATTGCGATTTATTTATTTTTTTACCAAAAATATGTAAACAAATATATATCTACCTAAACTGATGATTTTATATATATATATATATATATATATATATATATATATATATATATATCTTATTATATTTATTTATTTTTTTAATTGTTGGTCTTTTCTTGTTTATATTGCAGAGGTGATCAAATATCACTAAAAGAAAGCTCTATTTGTGGTAAAAAAAGGACATGAATTCTGTTTGGGTACAGCGTTGCAGGCAAACGCAGTCAGTTAAAGAGACGCAGTGCCGTATCGCAAAAAATAGCCTGGTCATTAAGGGGGCAAATCCTTCCAGGGCTGTGGTTAATGCATTGTATTAAAATGTGTTAATGTAAATGTAATATAAAATAAAAAAATACTGCTTTCAAATCGATCTTGTGATAATCGTTTGTACACAGTTTTTGTCTGAACTTTTCTGAAGGGACAAACACAAACAATTTTTTCTCGTACAATACCAGATTGTACGATTTTCGTTCAATCAGTACAGTTTTCGTTCGAAAATACAATACAAATACATTACACCACTTCCAAATTTTTATTCTGTCGTACGAGAATCTTCGTACTTTAGTAACCTATTTGTTCTTGATATGGATACTAGCATAAAAAAAAAATCGAATAACCTCATCTTGTGTCCTAGGCTTTACATATACCCAGTGAAGTGACTGACGTCAGGTGATACACAGGGATTAAACAAATCTTACTGCATAAGTTGTACCTGTTTATCTGCAGCCATCTCTTCCCTACATCTATTCAAAGTGCTGGAATTGAAAGCTTGTCTGAGAATTCAGAAAGTAGCTGGCGGAGAGCTGAAGTTACACTCTGCAGAGCTCAGTGAGGAGAGTTCTGAGAGCTAATTGGAGGAAAGAGACACACCCCATTCCACACAGCACACAGGAACAGAGCTGAGGCTGTCACTCTGCTGGAGGTCCCTTCCTGTCACCATTTTTCTGTCAGGAATTTTGGTGTCAGGAAAATGTGTCAGAAGTGACTCATACAGATAGCAGAGGAACGAAGCAGCAGACAGAAATTATACTTAGTGCCCTTAAGAGAAGTATAGACTATAGAGGGATGTGCTTTGTTCATATTTCATGTCTGAAGTTTACAACCACTTTAACTACTTCCTGCCCGCTGGCTGTCACTTGGTGTCCTTGACTTTGTGCGGGTACAGCTACAGACATCATTCAGATATCAGATTTTTCAGCCGGCAATTCCCTACATCATAGGAATGATCATACCGGCTGTTCCACCGCTTGATTGTTCTTACAGACGGTGAGAGGGGACAACCCCCCTCCTGCCATCCTCTAATGCTTCTACCGACTCACCGCTTCCATCGGTGAGTCGGAGACAGGATCCACCGGCCCCAGATGTTTACCATAGAGATTTGGTCTGGTCCACCGGAGTCTTTATGATCATTCGAAGGCTGAATGTGATGTTATGATGTCACGCCCGGTTTCTGCATTCAAACAAATGGCGCCACCTCGGTCTTATTGACCTCACATCTCACTGTAAAGACGACGGAGCATGCCATATTCCTATTACAAGGGATGTTTACATTCCTTTTAATAGGAATAAAAGTGATCAAATAAATATATATATATACATATATATATATATATATATTTTTTTTTTAAAGTGTCAAACTAAAAAAAAAAAAAAAAAAAAAAAAAAAAAGTTAAATTAACAATAAAAAATAAAATTTAAAGTGCCCCAGTCCCCGTGTGCTCGCATGCAGATGCCAACGCATACGTAAGTCCCGCCCACATATGTAAACAGTGTTCAAACCATATATGTGAGGTATCGCCGCAAACATTAGCGCAAGAGCAATCATTCTAGCCCTAGACCTCCTCTGTAACTCAAAACACGTAACCAGTACAAATGTTTAAAGCGCGACCTATGGGGATTTTTAAGTACCGAAGTTTGGCGCCATTCAACGTGCAATTTTGAAGCGTGACATGTTAGGTATCTATTTACTCAATATAACTTCATCTTTCACATTGTGCAGAAAAAATGGGCTAACTTTATTGTTTTATTTCTTTTTAAAACACAAAACTGTCTTTTTTTTTTAAACACGTTCGAAAAATTGCTGCGCAAATACCGTGCAAGATAAAAAGTTGCAATGACCGCCATTGTATTCTCTAAAATCTTTGCTAAAAAAAAACATTAAAGTGGAGTTGCCCCCCAAAAAATAAAACCACTTAAAAATCTTAAAAAAAATCAAAAAAAAATAATTGGCAAAAAAAAAAATTTTTACTCACCTCTAAATACCGGTTGCTAGGGGGTCCCTCGTAGTCTGCCTTCTTCATTGCCCGGGCTGGTGACATCACTTCCCCTCGCGCCGCACATTCACCTGGGACCTGTCACGTGTCCCAGGTGACTGTACGGCGTATCACGGCGCCCTGCGCCGCTCGCGCATGCGCAGTGGGTGCCCGGCTGTGAAGCCACAGCCGGGTGCCCACAGTATGCATGACGGCGCCGCGAGCGGAGCGGGGAGCGAGGGGGGGGCTTCGTTCCCCCGCATCGCTGGAACCCGGGACAGGTAAGTGTCCGATTATTAAAAGCCAGCAGCTGCAGTATTTGTAGCTGCTGACTTTTAATTTTTTTTTTTTAGGGGGTACCCCACTTTAATAATGTTTGGGGGGTTCTATGTCATTTTCTAGCAAAACAGTAATGATTTTTGCACGTAGGAGAGAAATGTCAGAATTGGCCTGGGTGGCAAGTGGTTAATCACAGATGTTATGGAGTCTATAATTGGGTACTCTGTACAATGTCTTTGCTGTATGCTGGGACCAAAATAGGCAACACCATAGGCTGTAAACATGGGCAGCTTGTGTAGGTGACCGTGAAATCTGCCCATCCTCATATTAATAGCCAAAATTGTCTGCAGCCACTGCACTTGATCAATTAATATTATTAATAATAATAATAAAAAAAGGACACCATGGCAACCTAAAAGCAGGCAGAGAAGCCTCGGTTATCTCAGTAAGCAAATAGCAGCTTTCACCTTGTCAATGTTTACTTTAAATTATATCGAACAGATTCAAATATGCATAGTTAAAAGCTAGCTAAAATTGATATTTTATTAAGCCACCGACTTTCTTTTTCTTTTATTCAAAATGCCATAATTAAGCGTAAACCTGCTGAACTCTATAGCGTAATTCCAACAAAAGGAATCATTGAACCACACAGTTCAATGTATTCAAGGGCTATATGGCTTTGTGTATCCCACATTGCCACCTAAAAATAGAAGAGAACAACATAACCTACTTTCTGATCCATAATTCTTTTATAACTTGTACAGCCAATCACAGCATTCCAACCAAAGTTTATTTATTCATCACATAATAGATGAGGCTGGATATGACAATCATTTAAACACTTGCACCCAAAAAATATTTTGAAATATAATAAGTAAGGATTCGAACAACAAGGCATTTTTGTCCACATTCCATGTTAACAAATATTGACAACATGTACGAAATAGCAAAGTGCTAGCCAAGAATTGGGTGGTAGAAGCTTTTCGGCCATCATGAAAACATTAAAGCTGCACAAGCTCTTGCGTCAGTCAGACAGGCAACACCAGAAGCAGTATAAACCCCTCTGTCCCAATTGCATCACACAATGCCAAGACATGAAAAGAAATTCCATAAAGAAGTTCCCATTACAGAGAAAATATAGGTCAGCAGCTTTGTATTATCCAAAATCTTCCTTTTTGTCAAATCATCCATAATCCCACGCTCAGAAAACCTTTGAGGGGTCTAATATCAGCTTGGCAGATTTTGATATTCTATTAATAGCCCAATGTTTGCATGTATAAAATGGTACCTTTCACCCCTCTTACCCAGGATAATGCTGGAAGACTCAAAAGTGTCCTTCTTTTTGTGTTTTAAGACAAATGGTGACTTGGAAGAAAACAGAAAATATTCACAAAAATGGTAAACACTCAAAAGCCCCACTTACACAGTTTGAATCTTTGTGCTTAGACATTGAACTGACGCAACATGACCTGTTTCACCCCTCTTAGCCAAGATAATGCTGGAAGGTTCAAAAGTGCCCTTTTTGTGTCGAAGACAAATGGTGACTTGGAAGAAAACAGCAAATATTCACCAAAATGGTAAACACTCAAAAGCCCTACTTACCGTATATACTCGAGTATAGGCCGACCCGAATATAAGCCGAGGCCCCCAATTTACCCCCAAAAAAACTGGCAAACTTATTGACTCGTGTATAAGCCGAGGGTGAGACATGCCTGTCCATCCCTGTGTGTGTGTCCGTCCATCCCTGTGTGTCCGTCCATCCCTGTGTGTCCGTCCATCCCTGTGTGTCCGTCCATCCATCCCTGTGTGTGTGTGTGTCCATCCATCCATCCATCCCTGTGTGTGTGTGTGTCCATCCATCCATCCATCCCTGTGTGTGTGTGTGTCCATCCATCCATCCATCCCTGTGTGTGTGTGTGTGTCCATCCATCCATCCATCCCTGTGTGTGTGTGTGTGTCCATCCATCCATCCATCCCTGTGTGTGTGTGTCTCCATCCATCCATCCATCCCTGTGTGTGTGTGTCTCCATCCATCCATCCCTGTGTGTGTGTGTCTCCATCCATCCATCCATCCCTGTGTGTGTGTGTCCATGTGTGTGTGTGTGTGTGTGTGTGTGTGTGTGTGTGTGTGTGTGTGTGTCCAGCCTACCTGTGTCCCGAGCCTGTGTCCCGTGCCTTGCCTCCTTGCCTCCGTCCCGTGCCGTGCCTTGCCTCCGTCCCGCGTCGTGCCTTGCCTCCGTCCCGTCCCGTGCCTTGCCTTGCCTCCGTCCCGTGCCTTGCCAGGATCGCCGCTCTTCGTCGGCGCCTCGGCGGCCATTCTAAAATTCAAAAGCCGCGCCTCCGCCTTCGCCTGTGATAGGCGGAACACTGAATTTCCCAGCAGCCTGTGTTCCGCCTATCACGGACATCGTCTCATCCTCGTCCGTAGTACGAGGATGAGACGATGTCCGTGATAGGCGGAACACAGGCTGCTGGGAAATTCAGTGTTCCGCCTATCACAGGCGAAGGCGGAGGCGCGGCGTTTGAAGAGTAGAATGTCCGCTGTCTGTCTGCTCGACACGCTGATCGAGCAGGCAGACAGCGATGACTCGAGTATAAGCCGAGGGGGGCACTTTCAGCCTCAAAAAAGAGGCTGAAAATCTCGGCTTATACTCGAGTATATACGGTACACAGTTTGAATCTCTGTTCTTAGACCAGCCTTTCTCAACTTTTTCAACACAGAGGAACCCTTGAAATAGTTTTCTGGTCTCGGGGAAGCCCTGCTAAAAATTTGAAATCTACAACTCATAATACAATAGTGTGATGGTCAGTTGGAAGAATGGTCCTTACACTTGTGGTCATTGGGAAGAATTACCTCCCTACAGATAGCTAAAAAGATCAATGTTATCAGTGGGAACTTATCTGAGAGGCAGAAATTGCCCAATGGTGAAAGAACCCCTAGCAACTTTTGGAGGAACCCTAGGGTTCCACGGAACCCTGGTTGAGAAATGCTGGCTTTGTCATTGAACTGACGCAACACAACCTGTTTCACCCCTCTTACCCAGGATAATGTTGGCAGGTTCAAAAGTGCCCTTTTTGTGTCTGAAGACAAATGGTGACTTGGAAGAAAATAGTAAATATTCACGAAAATATTACTCCACACTCAAAAGCCCCACTTAGACAGTTTGAATCTCTGTGCTTAGACATTGAACTGACGCAACACAACCTGTTCCATTCGTATTGGCTTCTATCCAACCCACCAGACACCTGCTTAGACATTCATTTTGACATTTCTCACCAAGTGGGAACGAGACCTGAACATCATATTCACAGCAAATCAAAAAGATAGAATCCTGCATTTCTTGCAGTCCCCACACACGGCACAAAAAGGTATCTCCCTTTTCTATAACACCCTTCAACATAAACAGCTGTTCCACAAAACCCCACAAATGGTCAAATGGGAGACCAATCTTAATGAATCCTTCACCACTGATCAATGGTCCATTGTCCTTAGATGTAGTTATTCCATGTCCCACTCCATTTCAAATTGAGAACAAGTGCAGAAACTACTTCTTCACTGGTATCTGTCACCTTATCAGCTTTCAAAGTTCTCCTCATCCCACTCACCCCTCTGTTGGAGGTGGTAAGGTCAGGTTGGAAATTTCACTCACACCTTCTGCCCATATAAAAACCCGACCAGCTTTTCAAGAAAGATCTCCATCATTTATGAGATCACCGGTGTTTTGACTATACTGAATGGTAAATGACACTCCCTCCTCCTCCATGTCCTCCTACTGCTAAACACTGGGAGTGGGATAGAGTATTCTGATTGATTACAGTCTCTAAGAAACTCACAAAAAAAAACGTAGTTTTAATATGAATCGGTATTAAATCTATATCTAATGTAATTGCTAATACATGTAAATTAAAAAATAAATAAATAATAATTCTTGGGATACAGATACCGTTTAAACAAAATGAAAGCTGTGTCAATTATGTTTGACTCCACCTACACCAAATTAATGCACAAAAAATACACATTTGATGTTCAATAAAGATTTATATGGAGTTGTAAAACAGTTATTTGATATTTATAATCCAATTTGAACAGCTCTACTGAAAGTTTTTTTGTTTTTTTAGTCATGTGACTGGCACAGTACCAATCAGGGCTGGCCAGACACAGACTCACACTGTAGAGAGCATACATCAGCTAGCAGAAAAAAACCCTCCCAAAGATATTTCCCTGCAGATACCAAAGAACAGGGAAAGATTATGTGACCACACAACAGCTCTGCAGTAATAATGTAATTTGAGGATTAAAAAAAATAAATAGTGGAATAATGTGTATGATTTATGTAAATGAATTATGGCAATTGGCTAGATGGACTTGTGTATTTTTTCAACCTGACTAACTATGTATCTATGTAACTATGTATGTAGCTTAACACTCCTCTGTTTAGTATTACTTTAAAGCTAAATTTAAAAAAGGTACACAATTAGTTAGGTCCAAGGAGGTGCATGTCATCTCCAGGGCTTATCTCTATTATTTGCATTTGTTTATCAGATTGTATTGCACTCCCAGAAAACAGCTATTGCAGAATTCCCAGAAGCCTGCTTCTGATGCTTCAGGTCTAAACATCTTCAACATTAAACTTGGTGCAGCTGTTATGCCTGCTCCTCCCTTCCTCTTGTCCAATCACAGAAGACTTTGTATGTTGTGAAATAATTCACAACATACAAAGGCTTCAGTGAATGGGCAGCAGAGGGGACAGGTGGGCATAGCTTCTCTCTGTGCCTCTCTCTTCTCTCACAGCCCTGAGTCTCATTGTATGCTCCAGCAGAGCCACAAAATTTGTCAGCTATAAATAATAGAGATAAGTTCAGGATATGTCATGCACCTCCTTGGCCTTATCTCTTATGGCAGGGGCCTTCAAACTACGGCCCTCCAGTTGTTCAGGAACTACAATTCCCATCATGCCTAGTCAAGTCTGTGAATGTCAAGAGTTTTACAATGCCTCATGGGACGTGTAGTTCCGCAACAGCTGGGGGGGCCATAGTTTGAAGATCCCTGTCTTATGGGGTCAATTTACTAAGAGGTAAATACCGCATACATTTTATAGTTAAAATATCTCAAAAGTAGTCAATTTACTAAAATAAACATGCAATATTTACTGAAGGTGTTAAATATTTATGTTTTGTGGTATTTATCACTTAAATTTTCAGTAATTTTTGGCATTTTTTTCACAATTTTGTTTACATTCTAATGCCCTGTACACACGGTCGGACATTCCGACCACAAAATCCGTCTGATTTTTTCCAACAGATTTTGGCCGAAACTTGTGTTGCATTCACATGGTTGGAAAAAGTTCCATGTACCTGCTCTGTGACGAGCAATCGCGGGTGCCAGGCGGACATCGGTGCCAGGCGGAAGCCGAGGACGTCATATGACGTCCATCAGGAGGGAGGAAGGGTTCCTGCGGCCGTCATTTTGCTATGGCCCAGTATGAAAGTGGTTTAAGAGATAAACCATGAGGGAATGTACATATATTGCAGAGATGTACTGCATATGTTTGTTTTTTTCCCTGACATATTTTTTTTTATTTTTTTTTTACCCTGACTTTATTTTACATGATTCACACAATAGGGGTGTGGCAGCAGTGTGTTATTTGCCTACTTTGTGCTGTAATGTGTCCTACTTTTCCATCTCCAAAAGTTAGGAAGTAGGCCTCATGTATTTCAACACCTATTATTATTACACTTCTTATATTTTAACTGGGTGAACCCTTTTCATCATAAACATAATAGAGATGACTGCAGTTTATACACAGCACATTTTTGTTTTTAAGCTGCCTAATAAAAGTGATTGTGAATGGTGGTATTGATTGCATCTGCTTTGTACTCAGTTTACTGTGCCAGTTATCTTTATTACCCATTCTATGGCTTAGCAGCGACTGCAGTGGTTTTCTCATGCACACTGGCGGCCTGCCATAGCACACAAACACAACTCCTCTATATTATGGCCGTCAACAAAACAGCTCGCGTTAATGGACCACTGATCACTGTGAATACTGTTCCCCTATACAGTCAGCCTATGTAGCTTTCACAATGGGCTGCTGTGGTTACAATTAGGCCCTTTGCTCGTCCAGACCTGATATCTGCATACACCACAGCCACAACCAGTTCTACAAAGACAACAAAAGCGTCTCTAAACAAAGCTAGGATTCTACTTCATGATGCTGAAACAGGCCCAAACATGAGCAACCAAGAAATGGATTCATTAAATGCTATGTCATTCCTTTGCTGTGCTGGCCTGGAAATTAAATGCGACAAGGGCTAAACTATGTCTCCAAAACGAATCACCATAAGAAATATGGAATGTCTGTGTCAAAATATGATTTGTACAATTGATAATGTAAGCAGGGAATCAGTTGAACAGTCATGGTATTTTATTACATTGTTTATTTCTGCACAGCCACATCCATCTACTGCATTCATCAACTCTGTCCAGTAGAAATGGCAGCGTCTGCCGTCAGTAGGGGGGGGAATTAAAGATTAATGAGCTGAAGGGGGATTCACTAAATGCACCATATAATTTTAAAAAGTCTCTACGGTATATGCATCAAAAGTAAAAACTAACTGTTTAAAAGATCTGCAATATTATCCTGTATTCTTGTTTCTTAAAGCGGAGGTCCGCCCACTCCTGCAAAAATTAAAAGCTAGCAGCCATGCATACTGTAGCTGCTGACTTTTAATGATAGGACACTCACCTGTCCTGGAGTCCAGCAATGTCGGCACTGCAGCTGATGTTTCCATCAGCTGTTGGGTGCTGCTGCCGCCACTGCCAGTAAGGGAACCCAGCAGTGAAGCACTACGGCTTCACACTGGGTTCCTACTGTGCATGTGCGAGGCACCGCTGTGCTCTCCTACTAGTCTGGTGGCTGGCAAAGGAGGAAGGAGGTATCCGCTCCCCCCCCCCCCCGAAAGGTGACAAACGAGGGGAGGAGGAGAGAAATGAGCGGAAGCTCCACTTTTGGGTGGAACTTCGCTTTAACTCCAGGAAAAAATGAAATGTATATAGTGCATCAGTTACCTTTTCCTTCTCAGTCTTGATTGCAGGAGCTGCCCCAATCACTTTGACTAAATAGCTGATCACTGGCTGTAAAAAATGACACTAAGATCATGACTGCTAGTGCAGCCATAAGCTTGGTATAACCACTTGTCGGCAAGCCGTATATACACTTACGGAGGTCAGCAAGTGGTTAAAGAACTCCAGGAAAACAGCTAGCTGTATATATAAAAGGATGGAGCAGTTTGGCATGTTAAATGATCTACATCATTTTTCTTTCTCTGAAGTTCCCTTAATATTTGTCCAATGATGAGGAAACACCGCTCAAGGTGTGAGTGCTGCAAGTCTAATGTTGCTTCCAAAGCAGAGGTGCCCACCTCGCCTCACCTCCGAGATCAACAGTGAGAAATGGATGAATGGCTGCACACTCCAGAAGGATTCAGAATCTTTATTGTAGTGATCAACAAATAAAAGCATATACAGCACTGCGAGCACCAGGAGATAAAATGTTAACGCGTTTCATGCAGATAACAGCACTTAATCATTGTTTAACATTGTTTTTTTGTTATGATTAAGGGCTGTTATCTGCATGAAATGTGTTAATGTTTTTATCTCCTGCTGCTCGCTGTACTGTATATGCTATTAATTCTTCATTATTACAATAAAGATGTTGCCATCGTTCTGGAGTGTGCAGCCATTCATCCATTTTTCTTTAAGACTTAAAGCTCTTGTCCCTATTCCAGCTGACTGCAGCCTGCCATGCCCACGACCTCCCTGGTCTAAGGCCCCATTCACACCTGAACGTAGCGTTTTCAGGCAGAAAAATCGCGATTTTACGGATTTTTGCAGCGTTTTACCGCGGTTTTGCAGCGTTTTTAGGCGATTTTGTGCAGGGCAAAAGGTCACCATTGTAAAAAGAAGAAAAACGCCCAAATCTACCGATTTGAGTGACAAAAAAGGGTCCAAAACTTGTTTGAGCTTCAGGCGTTCGGCTTCAGGCGACGTGGAGTGGAGATGTGAACCATCTCCATTGAGAATAATAGATTTTTTTCCCCTTCAGCGTTTTGTAGCTTCATGCTCAGGTGTGAATGGGGCCTTACTGTTCTTACATACTGTTCTTACATACTGTTCTTTACTGGGAGCAGACCAAGAACTGATAGATCATGAGTCATGCAATTGCTCATTTATCAGTCTTAAAGCTGGCATAAAACATCTATAGTGTCACACCAATGCTGCGGGAGAGTATATATGCTTGCTTATTTGTATGTCCCAAACCTGTCCTTTATAGAGAGATGCACCAAAATTGTCCGAAAAAAAAGTGACGAAAACATTTTGGCTGAAAATTGTGTTTTAGGCGTTTTGCCGATAGAGAAAAAGGTGCCGATAATGGCGCCGAAAACGCACGTGATTTTTTTCTTAATTTTGTCACAATTTTACAGCGATATTTGCCACAAATTTACCATGATTTTTCTGTGCTTATGGTGTGTTTTTATAGGTCATGTGACTCAAAAGCCACCTCAAACACATAACACGGGTGCGTTATTGATGCATTCTTGCTGCGTTTTCAATGCATTTCAACGGGGAGGTGCAGTTTTCGTGCATTTTTTTTTAACTGACCAAAAATGCAGCAAGAGATATTTTTAACACCACAGCGGAAGCGCAATGGACCAGTGTGAAGACATTCATAGAATTTAAAGAGATACATTTCTTGAACTTTTCTTACGCTAAAGGTGCCGATAATGGCTAACAATAAATTCATATTAATTTAAATTCATGATATTAATTAAAAAGTAGAATATAATACAATTACATATAAATATACAGTATCTCACAAAAGTGAGTACATCCCTTACATTTTTTTTTATATTTTATTATATCTTTTCATGTGACAACACTGAAGAAATGACACTTTGCCACAATGTAAAGTAGTAAGTGTACAGCTTGTATAAATACAGAAAAAATCTGCGCAGTACAACCCCTTTACGAAAAGCTGCTGAACACCAAGGATCAATTACCAAATCCCAAAATACAATATATCAAACAGATGGTACAGCGCTCTAACTAAAATAAAATGATTACTAACATATTAAAATTAATAAAAAGTCCAAAGATAGCTTTTGAGTCAAAAAGTCCACGTGAGGAATCTTCAGTGGTATACAGTCAGTTCATGCATAAAGTGACTTAGTGCCAAGGGGGGGACCACCACCAATGGTACAATTGGCTGCTCAACTCATCGTATGGGCCCTTTAAATTACAGAGGGTCGTATGCACTTAAATATCAACTCGTCCAATCGCTGTACTCCTCTCCGACAATATCCGACCGATTCACAAACGAAAACACAGCTTTCTCCCATTCAGAGTCAAATGAACTGACACGTTCGTGGAATACCCACACTGGATCGGTATATAGCAGTATTCACAATTCCTCAGACCATGTGAATAGAAAGACAGGCCATAGTGCTCTCCTAGAAAAACGTTTTAATGATGAATATACATAAAAAACACACCTAAAATAACGAAGCTTCATACGATCGTTAAAATGATCAATGACCGCGGGTGACGTCACGTGATCTCTGTCCGTACGTTACGTCCCTATGGGCGGGATTTCATCAGCGGACACATTTTTCGTGTCCGCTGATGAAGTCCCACCCATAGGGACGTAATTTACGGACGGAGATCACGTAACGTCACCCGCGGTCATTGATCATTTTAACGATCGTATGAAGCTTCGTTATTTTAGGTGTGTTTTTTTATGTATATTCATCATTAAAACGTTTTTCTATGGAGAGCACTATGGCCTGTCTTTCTATCCACATGGTCTGAGGAATTGTGAATACTGCTATATACCGATCCAGTGTGGGTATTCCACGAACGCGTCAGTTCATTTGACTCTGAATGGGAGAAAGCTGTGTTTTCGTTTGTGAATCGGTCGGATATTGTCGGAGAGGAGTACAGCAATTAGACAAGTTGATATTTAAGTGCATACGACCCTCTGTAATTTAAAGGGTCCATACGATGAGGTGAGCAGCCAATTTTACCATTGGTGGTGGTCCCCCCTTTGGCACTAAGTCACTTTATGCATGAACTGACTGTACAGCTTGTATAACAGTGTAAATTTGCTGTCCCCTCAAAATAACTCAACACACAGCCATTAATGTCTAAACCGCTGGCAACAAAAGTGAGTACACTCCTAAGTGAAAATTTCCAAATTGGGCCCAAAGTGTCAATATTTTGTGTGGCCACCATTATTTTCCAGCACTTCCTTAAACCTCTTGGGCATGGAGTTCATCAGAGCTTCACAGGTTGCCACTGAAGTTCTCTTCCATTCCTCCATGACAACATTGCAGAGCTGGTGGATGTTAGAGGCCTTGCGCTCCTCCACCTTCGATTTGAGGATGCCCCACAGATGCTCAATAGGGTTTAAGTCTGGAGACATGCTTGGCCAGTCCATCACCTTTACACTCAGCTTCTTTAGCAAGCCAGTGGTCATCTTGGAGGTGTGTTTGGGGTCGTTATCATGTTGGAATACTGCCCTGCACCCAGTCTCCGAAGGGAGGGGATCATGCTCTGCTTCAGTATGTCACAGTACATGTTGGCATTCGTGGTTCTCTAACTATGCTGGGAACTCAGGCTGCTCTCCTCCAATGATCAGACTTGTCCTGACACGCTCCCCCCATACTGAAGCCTTTTAGTGGGAAGATCAGTGTTCTGTTGCTTCTCCTCCTCCCAGTTCTTTTGCAACTGAGAGCAAAGGGAATGTGATCAGTTCTAAAAAATGGGGAAAGGGGTATTTATAATGAGATTATATATATATATATATATATATATATATATACACACACACACACATACATATATACACACACACACATACACACACACACACATTTAATTTTTAAACTGAATGGGTCACTTTAAACTGAAACCTACTGTATGTTAGATACACCGAAAGGTTTATATTCAAATTTGTACATGGATCTTTCTGTCATGAGATCTCTTTCTACATATGAATTACCTTTTTGGTTTTAGTGTTTACATTCTTTATCTAGGTTACAGTTAATTTTATTGTTGGTTCTAAAGCGACTCTGTTATACTAAAATAAATACAAATAGCTCCTGTAATGGAAGAGAAGTTATACTTACCTGGTCCGGGAGGTGTTTTTGAAGTGTTCGCTCTGCTGCACAGAAGAGTCATCACATCTTGGACACTTTTCTTGGATTAGTCCCCCTGCTTTGCTCTGTAGTTCCTCCCATTGGCTCCTTCATCACTACAATTTTAGGTGTTAATCCTAACTCTTGCTTTGGTTCTGTTACTTGCTTCCCTATATAATGTGACCCTTGAATGGGGGAAAGAGAGGTCTACTGTGAGATTTGAATTTTAAGTCAAGAATGATGGTACCTTCATACCGTAGATCCACACTTTGCAGACATCTATTATTTGTTCTGATATTTGACCTTGTATATTAAAAAAATTTAAGTGGAGAGCTATGTATTACTGACCAAATTTATATGCACAATTCATATGTTCTATTAGGTATAGACATTTTTATTAAAAATAAGGTATAAGAGGTAAAAAAAAAATACATTTTACTAAGGGTTCCCATGAAGTTTTTACAATCAGCTTTGATTTCACTGCCGGAAATTTTGGCAGGTTAAAAATATGGGTAAAAAAATAACTACTAGTACTACTACTACTACTAGTATTACTGCTCCCTTTTATCTGCTACAAGAGCTTTCTAGTCAATCCATATTTGCCGGGATAGGAAATTCTACTGGTATAGAAAAGGTCTGAAAACAAATTGTCTGCAGACTGTCAAATTCAATGTTATTTTTTACTGGAGAATGAAAAAATAATTTCTTTTTATGGATAACAATGCATGTTCTCTTTTTAAACATTAGACACTGTGATCCCAAGGTTTTAAAACCACTTGTTTATTCAGCTATATAGTATTCATGTAATGGTCCTTCTACATAACCCTAGACCAATGAAGATCTATCCATTTTGATGTATGCAGATTGTATAAACATGTTTCTATTCCTTTTTTTTTTTTTCTATGTAGAAAAAATCTTGAAGATGATGTGTTTCTGTACAATCAATTCACAATGACTATTTATCTGCTGAGTTTAACATAGTCATGCAGCATGTGGAAATCTGCCCTTCATTTTGCTGGTACATATTCCTGCAACATTGACAAAAACTGCATTGGTTAAAATTTCTTCAGCAATAGGATTTGGTTTATGTCTTTCGGGACTATGTAATGCGTATGTAAACTCCAACAATAAAATGACCCTATTTGCTACTATATGGTCTGTTAAATATACCATTGAAGGAATTTTGTTACTACTTTGTGACAAGTGTTTATCAAGAAATCTTGTGAGCTGATAACTTCCTTTGTTCTCTTCCTCTGTGGACAGTGTAGCATTATTCCCTGCCATCTTTGTTGACTACACTACAAAACACCTCCCCTACGTTATAGAGAGGTGTCATACAGTCCTAACACACTGCCTTTCTAAGGGGACAAACGCTGTTCCTCTTAGCCTCTGTACACACGGTCGGAAATTTCAACAACCAAATCCGTCGGATTTTGTCCGTCGGATCTTGTCCGAAACTGTTGCATACACACGGTCGGACTAAGTTGTTGAAAAATCTGATCATTCATAACGTGATGACGTATTTTTCGTTACAATGGGACTGCGTTCAGGCTAGTAGCCAATAGCTTTGATGTAGGAATTTGATCTGAGCATGCGTGGCACTTTGTCCGATCAAAATTCTCTACACATGATCGGAGTATGTCCGATCGAACCAGTTGGTCAGGAAATATTTCCAACATGTTGGAAAATTGGGTCCGACGGATATTCCGACGGAATCAGTCCGATGCATACCACACACAGTCGGATTATTCGACAACACGGTCCGATAGGACACATTCCGATGGATTCTCCGACCGTGTGTACAAGGGCTAAGATACAGTACCAGGTGAAAAGAATGAAGAATTGTGAAAAATAAATTTAGCCACCACATCTAAAGAAAGGTAAGCTGCATTACATAAAAAATGTGTTATTGGGTTTAAAACTCTTTAAACTTTAGAGACATTCTTAGACCATTTACTATGCACTGCATGATTTTGAGATCTACCCACAGATTTTTAATTGTATTTAACCCCTAGGTGCTGATGGTAAGCAAACATGCGGCCTCTCTGCAGGGGGCCTTGGTGCTAAGATACCACATATTTGTGTACGCAGTACATTAGCAGACACAGCTGTGCCGATAGAGTGCCCTGCACTCCAGCAGCTAACGGAAAGCTCCTGATCGCTTCTTGACAGCCAATCACAGCGGTCACAGGATCATAAACCCCGCCTCACCTGCTGGCATATGAAATCCCTCACAGGACCGGGAGGTGCCGATGCAAAAAAAAAAAAAAAGGGGGTTAAAGAAGAAGTATAACCAAAGTTATTTTGGCTTTTCTTCTCCTGGGGATCACAGTGCGACCTGTTTTCAGCTGACAACGGGCTAAAGGTCACTGTCAGCTGATGCCATTGAGCCTGTTCACATTCTGAAAAGATTATAGTGGGACTCTGCCCAGATATTTTGACCAGGAGCCACTGAGAGCCTGAGCCAGCCATTCCCATCCCCTCCACTGCTCAGCACTCACTGAAGGCTGAGAACTAAGCGATCAGTGGTCTTTGAACACTTGGTTCTCAGTCTTAGCCCCTGTACACACGGTCGGAGATTTCCACAACCAAATCCGTCGGATTTTGCCCGTTGGATTTTGTCCGTCGGATCTTGTCCGAAACTGTTGCATACACACGGTCGGACAAAGTTGGCGAAAAAATCCGATCTTTCAGAACGTGATGACGTAATTTCGTTACGATGGGACTACATTCAGGCTAGTAGCCAATAGCTTTGATGTAGGAATTTGATCTGAGCATGCGTAGCACTTGGTCCGATCAAAATTCTCTACACATGATCAGAGTATGTCCGATCGGCCCAGTTGGTCGGGAAATATTTCCAACATGTTGGAAAATTGGGTCAGACGGAATCAGTCCGATGCATACCACACACAGTCGGATTATCCGACGACACGGTCCGATAGGACACATTCCTACGGATTCTCCGACCATGTGTACAAGAGCTTAGAGGTAGGGAACTGATGTAGCATTGGATCAATGCTGCATTCACCTATGTAAGTATTTATTTTTTTTTATTTTTTTTAGAAGCCCACTTTTAAGTCTGATGTCTGTAAAGAATGTTCGAAATCTAACATTTCTTATATTGTTATATCATTGTTTTGTTGTATTATGCAGCATCCTTTTAGTTTCAATTTCTTCACCATCTTTGAAACATTTGTATCCAAAATGTATTGATGCCTAAAGTATACCTCCAGGCATTGCTCAAAAGTACCATAAAATTACCCTATCCCCCGCTGGATGCTCCATTGCTGCTCAGCAACCATCAGGTTATTTCTCCATGAGTAGTGTTCAATACTTGTTCTATTATAGATCTGTGAAGTCACTGTCTTCTATGAGTCCATCCCAGCTTTATCCTGTGTTAAGCCCTGATGAAGGGGGGGTGGTGTTGCCCCCAAAATGCATTGGCTAATTTCATATGGCTTATTTATCAGCAATCAATTAAAATGGTCTTGGATTCTTTTATATGATTTTGGTCTGGCACACTTTTCTGTATTTTTATGGTTTGAACTACTGTTAGGTACCCAGTAAAGGAAGCCTTGCTGTGTGGGAGCAGCCTCGCCAGAGTTATTTAGCTTTGAAGTTTTTCTACATCTTGGAGTATGTTGTTCTGGAGTCCTCTAGATCAGTGGTCTTCAACCCTGTCCTCAGGGCCCACTAACAGGCCAGGTTTGAAAAGTAACTGAAATGCATCACAGGTGATATCATCTGCTGTTCAGTGATTGTAGTATTCTAGTCTGCATCTCCCCAAGGTAATACTTAAAATCTGGCCTGTTAGTGGGCCCTGGGGCAGGGTTGATGAACACTGCTCTAGATCATGAAACAGCTTTTACTACTCTTTATGATACCAATACTAGGCTTGTAAAATTCTTGCAGCAACAGCTGCTGGGCACTTATTTTCTATTGATATAGGCAGCCCCCCCAGAACGACATTTCCCAAAAGACATTTCCCTATAAACAGTGAATTGACTCTTCGGAGTCAAGGCAGCACTATTATTTTGATGGGAAAAATATTAATGTATGCACGTGGAGTGGAACAGCTAGGGGTGGGAATAGGCAGTATTCTGAAGTCCACCAGGCAAGATTAACAATATTGGATTTGATTTCAGCCCAGCAAAGTCACTGCTATCAGCTCAAACATTTATAAGCTCGCTGAATTTATACCTGTTCAAACAGGTAAAACAGCTTAAACTACACACACAGAATGTGCTCAGCATTGTGAAAAGCAGTAGTTTAAAATGCCTTTGCCTGCTTTCAAACACACTGTCAATGTTACACTATTTTTTGCACATGCAGCACTTTTAAGAGCATAAAACATCAGGGCATGTGCATGTTTTGCAGAGATGTACTGCATAACTGACAGATGGCTCTTGGATGTCAGTTATAACCGCTTGGCATATCAACTGTGGCAGTGAGTACTAATATGGTCAATGGCCATCTTAACTTGTGGTTGGGTGGTGGGGGGTGTAAAACCATGGCTCAACCACCTATCTTTACTGTCACTCATGTAAATGAGGCCTTATAGAATATATTTTATGATCACAATGTGGCTGCTGGTCTATTCCAAAATATATTATAACTGTGGGAACAATTCTACACAGCATGCAAGGGTGACACTACTCCCATAGAAGTGAACCTTCCTGCAAGTCTTTTTCAGTGATGTAGAAGTTTGTTGTTTTTCTGTTACTGTTTTCACTTAAGGCCGCGTACACACGGGAGGACTGTCTGTCCAACTTAGTCCGCTGAAACACATTTCAGCGGACAGTCCGCTCGTGTGTGGGCCTCAGCGGACTTTTTCAGCGGACCATCTGGCGGACTAAGTCTTTCGGAATTTCCGTAATATTGTCCGTCCAACTTTGGTTTCAGCGGACAGTCCGCTCGTGAGTAGGCAAGTTGGACGGATTAAGTATGGCGCATGCTCAGAAAGGATTTACACGGCCGAAGGTTGCATTGCAGTGTATTGGGCGTCGTATTTCTAGTCCCGTCGTACGTGCTGTACACGTCATCGCGCAAGCTTTCAACGGACTGTCTGTTCATCGTGTGTGGTCAAGTCCGTTCATTCAAAAGTAGGACGGACTGTCTGTCGGATTGTCTGACGGACTTAGTTGGCCAGACAGTCCGCCCATGTGTACGCGGCTTAAATTAAAAACAGCCCTAAGGCTGCTTTCACACTGGGGCGGTATTCAGGCGTTACAGCGCTAAAAATAGCGCCTGTGTAGCGCCTGAAAAAAACCGGCCCCTTTCACTCCAGTGTGAAAGCCGGAGGGCTTTCACACTGGAGCGGTGCGCTGGCAGGACAGTGAAAAAAGTCCTGCTAGCCGCATCTTTGGAGCAGTGAAGGAGCGGTGTATTCACCGCTCCTAAACTGCTCCTACCCATTGAAATCAATGGGACAGCGCGGCAATACCACCCCACTAGCACCCGCAGACCGCCGCTAAAACAACGGTATAGCGCCGCTAAAAATATCGGTGCTTTACCGCCGACGCCCGCACCACCCCAGTGTGAAAGGGGCTTAAATGAAGGTTTTCCTCACTTCCTGTCTGGTAAATCATTGTCAACAAGAGAGGAAGTGAGGGCAAATCCCAAACTGAGCTCCACATAGCAGTAAAAACCTGACAAGGGTTTTAAATCATCCCCACGCTCTCTAACTTTGAAAAGTTTTGGTTGGACTTGTACTTTAAATCTGAACTCATAGAAGCCTAAAATTCTTGCATTAGAGTGGGGCTGTTTCCATACTGCAGAGATTAACTGCTCGTTAGTGTGTGAGGGAACTTGGTGAAGCACTTTTATTTATCTGGTCCTCTTTCCCACAGGCTCCTTTGTGCTTCTAGACTGGTCAGTGCAGCCTCTTCTCCTCTTCTCCTCTATGCTCCAGCAGTCTAATGTCCTCTGATGTTGGTGTGAATCCTACAGGCCTATCCCCTAATTAACACAGATCTCAAACTCCTCTCTAAAATTCTAGCTATTCATTTGACCTCAGTGATTGCCACACTTAATAACTCTGACCAAATTGGATTCATTCCAGGTAGATCTTTGAATTATAATATACAAAGATTGTTTACCAACCTCCAATTTCCCTATGCCTCAAACATCCCATAGGTTGTCATATCCCTAGACACATATAAAACATTTGATTCTATAGAATGGCTCTACCTTACCACCCTCCTATGAAAATTTGGTTTTGGAAACAACTTTATAACGTGGGTTCAAATCCTATATACCCAACCCACAGTGCATATTGGAGTCAATGTGTGCATCTCTATCCCTTTTCCTATTGAACAGGGAATTAGACAGAGGTGTCTGTCTACTATCCTCTCCTATTCACCCTGGCGATAGAAACATTGGCGCCACTTATCTGAATTTCCCCACATCTAACAGGAATTTGAGTTGATATCCTAGATGAATGTGTCTCATTATACATGGATAAAATGCTATTATATTTAAGGTCCTATGATGACATCAAGACTGGTAGCACAGTCCACTGTTGCAGCAGAGGGGAGCCCTTCCATCCGAGGGAGCTTAGGATCAGGTAAGTAAAACTGTCCCCTACACTTGGCAAATCCCCACTTCAGGGGAGTTTTTTTTTTCCTGAAGTTGGACTTTTAAGCAAACCTGTTGTTTTTCCCTGCATAAATAAAGCGAAACAGATCTGTTCAGGCCTGTTTGTTTTAATGCAGCCATTTAAAGAATAATTCCAGGCATGGCTATATTATACATAGTTGCACTCGTCCAGCTTGGACCAGTGCAACTAGCTATATACTATATTTGACTGATGCCCTAGGAAGCTGGAAATCAATATAGTAGACACCACTACTTCAGTGAGGTTCACAGTCTTCTCTGTCCCATGTTGAACAGCCGGCCTGATGCATTGTGAACACAGGAGGTCGGCAGCACTGCATGTGCCTTATTCAGAGAATGCTTTCCATTTTCTAAATTAATGCAAAGCATTCCTTGATTGGACGAGGCGGAGACTGTGATGTCCCCCGCCCTGTCTCTATGCCTCATCCAATTACAGAATGCTTTGAAAAAAACAAAGCATTCTATAAATGGCGCCTGTACCAAGTGGCTGACCTCCTTTGTTGAATAAGTAGGAGTGCAGCCACTTGGCGCGGGACCCATAAGCAGGTGGAAATTATTGGAGTAGCGTTGTCTACTTCAGTGATTTCAGCTTCCAGTGGTATTGGCTAGGTATGTCATGTACATGATTACATTGGTCCAAGTTGGGCCAATGTAACTATGTATAATTTAGCCATGCCTGGAGTTATTCTTTATTGCATGTCATTTCATAAAAAAAACAGGTTAGCTTTTGTGGAAAAAAATAAACAGGTTAGCAATTGTTTTCAATGGTACTGGATGTGTTCATGTGTTGACATGCATAATAGGGCCAGCAGTACATAAAAATGCATAATTGTTGAAAATACATAAAAATACATAAAAACACGCAGGTATTTGTGAAAATAAAAGACTGCATTTCACGTAGAAATACTGTTATGGGTAGAAAAACTATTTTTGCATTGAACACATAAAGACAGCACACATTAAACAAAAATCAGATATTCACATTTGATAGTTCTAACGGAAGTGTATGTTTTGAGAGGAGTTCTCCTTTAAGTACAAACAGAAGTAGAACATAATGAGTCATGCCATGATGACAAAAAGAGTGAAAGGCATCATCCTCATTTAAGTTCAATACTACAAGAGAGATATTGTCAAAATATAGTGAGCTTAGATGAGTGCCTTGTGTCTACATTTCAATGGTCTTGAGAGGATATGGCCCTCCGGGGAATTATTTATGGGAATAATGTGTTACTGATTTGAAAACAGACATCTCTGTGAGAACAGTCAGTATTTTTTATGGCTGTAGGACTCTCAGTACTATTACTGTTAGATTATAACTGTTATGTTTTAGAGGGTTTGGGTAACTGCCTTGAAAATATTTGTCTTTTTTTTAAAAAGGTGACTATTATTTTTTTCATTTAAAAATACAAGGAAAATCAAATTTTCTGGAAGAAATCTAAAAGAGATATGCTGAGAAATGTGAAGTGTGTTCTAATAAAAATGTAAATGAAATAACGTGGAATAGACAGTTATGGCGATGTTTCACAGAGCGATCAAGTCTCAGAGAAACGCGTGCTGTTTATGGTGGAAGTATTGCCTTGGGCCTATGTAAATCATAATCTGCTGCTGTTTAAAACACATTTCACGTATTTTACTTATGCTTTTATCTCTCATATTCTTGAATGTGTGTTTGCTATATGTTTAAAGAATTTCAATTATTTAGGCCCCTTTCACACAGGCACCCTCCCTTCAACCCCAGCAATCTCAGCAGGGGATCCTTTACTGATCCCATGCTGAGTTTTACTAAACATTTAGGTCCATTCCATTTTTTTTTCCCAACCTGTAATATGTATATTCGCACATATCCGGTCAGGTAAGTTGAAGCAGACCTAGACACAAACTTGGACCTGGATGGACCAATAAACCCAAATGTGGGTTGATATAGGTGGAGGCACATCCACTTACATCTTGCTATCCATAGAGATACATTGCAGTCCGTCTTTAATCCATGAAATGACTGGTCAAAAACAGATTGACAAAAACCCCATGGGAAAGGGACCCTACTCCTACTTTTATAGTATAGTACAGCCTTCTTCAACCAGGGTGTCATGGCACTTTTAGGTACCTTCTGGATTCTACAGGGGTGCTTTAACAAAATTCCTAAAAATTGCCCCAAATTGTCAAAAAAAATTGTGGGAAACTGTACAAGGTCGTAGATAGAGAAGATTTGCCACATTCTTGGCAAGGCAATGCCTATCAAGAGGCAACATTAATTTTTTTTGTTGAATTACACCATCCTTTAATAACTGGGATGGCATCTGGGTTCTTCAGGGGTACCTAAAAAAAACAGTCTTAAAATGCCCAAAAAGTGTCAATAAGCCAGTGGGTAGATCAAGCCTGCCTTTTTGTTATACAAAGCCACAGGCTTTTGTTGAAACCATTACAACTTTGTGCACTTTGGGAGCCAGCTGCCGGCATCCTAACAAGTGATGACGTGACAACATGGGGCGCATAGGTGACAACATGGGGCGCCTGAGGAATTCCTTGTTTGCCTCTCTCCTGCATCTTTTTGTCATGTTAGCTGCATGAGGAAGAGAAACTGAGAGAACAGAAATGCTGGAATTCTAATCAGTTAGTACCAGTGTGTGAAGGTTTATTTGCTTTGTAGAAATAAATAACCTCTAATGTCCTATGTGCATGGATGCTGCTACTTTATGTAAAATGATTAGTTTAGCATTTTATATTTTAGCATAAGGATGCAGAATTTAAAAAGGTGCCTTAACTGAAAAAAGGTTCAGAAAAAAAAAGGTTTGTTATTAATTATGGAGTAGGGGTGGGATTAAATAAGTTTGTACTTCTTCCTACTCCTTTTTAGATATGTAGACAATTTTTTTTTTAATATATATAGTTTTTTTATTTTTGTCTTCTCTTGTAACTAGTTGTTTTGTGATTGTCTACTATTGAACGATTACCTCTTTTATTTTTCATGTTTTTTTTTTTGTTGTTTTTTGTTTTTTTACATGTTCAAAATAAACTAAAAGAAACTAAACGTGGGTAAAGTACAGTATATCCAATTAAATGTAAGTTGCTGCACATTTCAGTTTATAAACGGAAACAGAAGTAAAAAATTAAGCTTTAGCATATTATTCCAAGCTAAAATCATCAGAGAACGTCCACACAGTGCCAGTGCGTAGGCACCTTCTGTTCTTCTGGCCTCACAAAAATCAGCAGTTGTACATCATTATTTTGCCCACTTCTAATTCAACTCACCGGAATAACTGATGGCATGATCAAGGAAGCCACAACTAGGAACAGGGGATGCCTGGTTCTAGTTTGCCACCATAAATATGTTGGTGGACTTGCAGCCACACCACAGAGTGCGACAGAAAGGATGATAAAGTTAATTTAAGCAAAAGAGAGGTGGAGAATGCCTAGAGTAAGGGCTATATCAGCCTTTCTCAACCATAGTGCCATCCGAGGCCATCAGGGGTTCTGCAGCATCCTAAAATTGGCAGGGGATTTGGATTTTTATAGTGCTGCAGACGTGGCTTTTTTATACACTTAGTGTGTGTACTTTAGTAAAGCCAACTGTCAGCTTTCATTTGGAAGTTATACAAGTAGCTATGAAGCCGCCTATCACTTCCACAACCACTGGGGTGGGCCACCACCCACCACGCGACCCCCCCCCCCCCAACATGTTCACCGGGCTCCGCTGTCCCACCTGTGGGCCCAGTTCTGTCATGGCCAGTTGTCGCTAGGAAGAGCGACAGGAGCTCAGCGGACCTCTATCCACTCAGCCTCCCTTTTGTACACAGACCAGGAAGTGGCATGTATGACATCACTTCCTGGACCAGAGCTGTCATTTTCCATAGCCAGTACTGAGGTAAGCAGCTGATGGAACACGGTCTGTGCTCCATCAGCTGCAGTGGATCAGAAAAGAGACATCCAGGCTCTAATAGACCCGGGTGTCGCCATAAAGAGAACTGTCAATTATATGCTATAACATAGGGAGCTATTGGTCTCCTATGTAATAGCAATAAAAGTTATGCATAAATAAATAAAAATTAAACCACAAATGTTTTAAAGTATATAAAAAGATGTAAAAAACTGTTTAAAGCCCCCCCCCCCCCCCCACACACACACACAAACCTACAACAAAAATGTGTGTCTACATATAAAATGGCGATTGTCCTACACATGTTAGGTTATGTTAGGAGCAGAGGAGCAGCCTTTTAAAGTGTTGTGGGGGCACACAATTTTAAGGGTACCTAGTTACTCACCACAACTTTTCTTTTTATATTTTACCCCAAAAAATTGGTAAGTGCATCCAGAAATGACCTTTAAATAGATTTTTTACTGAAATGTTGCCTTTCATAAACAGTTGCGCTAATGTCGTATTACATAAGAAATTAGAATTACCAACAGCTCATTCTCTAGGGCAGTGATGGCAAACCTTGGCACTTCAGATGTTTTGGAACTACATTTCCCATGATGCTCATGCACTCTGCAGTGTAGTGGAGCATCATGGGAAATGCAGTTCCAAAACATCTGAAGTGCCAAGGTTTGACATCACTGCTCTAGGGTGTCTGCTTTCAAAAAAATTTAAATTATATTTTGGGGGTTTTAAAGCGGAGGTCCACCCTAAAGTGGAGCTTACGCTCATTGGACCCCTCCCCCCTTCCGGCGCTACAATTGGCACCTTTCAGGGGGGAGGGGGGTGCAGGTACCTGTACAGTACAGGTATCTGCACCCACTTCCGGCGTAGATTCTTCCGAAGCTACGGCCCTTTCCGCAGAATCTACGCCCCTTTCTGAAGGTCCCCCGCTGTCTGCTGGGAAACACACGGATCCCAGAGACAGCGGGGACCATCCTTATTGCGCAGCGCGACTCGCGCATGCGCAGTAGGGAACCAAGAAATGCTGCCGCAAGGCTCCACTTCCTGATTCCCATACCCAAGATGGCGGCGGCAGCACCCGAGAGACGATCGAGAGATCAGCTTCGGGTGCCGACATCGCGGGCGCACTGGGCGGGTAAGTGTCATTATTTTAAAAGTCAGCAGCTGCAGTATTTGTAGCTGCTGGCTTTTTAAAAAAAAAAAAAAAACGGCGGACTCCTGCTTTAAGTAATCTTCATAGTTACATAGTAGGTGAGGTTGAAAAAAGACACAAGTCCAAACTATGTGTGTGATTATATGTCAGTATTACATTGTATGTGCTTTTTTGAAACTATTATTGCCCCCCGTTGAGACCACCGCCTGTGGAAGGGAATTCCACATCCCTGCCGCTCTTACAATAAAGAACCCTCTAAATAGTTTAAGGTAGTGGCCACGAGTCTTGTTAAACTCCCTTCTGACAAAAACGTTGTATCCCTATTGTGGGGTCACCAGTATGGTATTTGTATATTGAAATCATATCCCCTCTCAAGCGTCTCTTCTCCAGAGAGAATAAGTTCAATTCTCGCAACCTTTCCTCATAACTAATATCCTCCAGATCCTTTATTTAGTTTTGTTGCCCTACTCGCTCCATTTCCAGTACATCCTTCCTGAGGACTGGTGCCCAGAACTGGACAGCATACTCTAGGTGCGGCCGGACCAGCCTTGTAGAGCGAGAGAATTATCGTTTTATCTCTGGAGTGAATCCTCTTTTTAATGCATGCCATTATTCTGTTTTCTTTGTTAGCAGCAGCTTGGCATTGCATGCCATTGATCATCTACTAGGACCCCCAGGTCCTTTTCCATCCTAGATTCACCCAGAGGTTCTCCCCCCAGTGTGCCTTCAAGTCTAAAAAGATTTTTAAAACATGTAATGAAAAAGCTGTAAAAATGTTAAAAATGTTTCCAGGACTGCTGTTGTGGAGGAGGTGGAAGGACGTTGGGGGGAGGGGGTGGCAGGAGGACATTGGGGGAGCGTGGCAAAATGCACCTTCGCCAAAGTACACAAAAATCCTTGCACCAGCCCCGTATACCTGGAATGTTTTTAGTTCAGTTAGGCTTCCCATGACCACCAATTAAGTTTTTATCGACGACCATATAGCAGCCAATTTTGTTCTAGTCCATTGATTCTCGACCAGGGTTCCGTGGAACCTTAGGGTTCCTCCAGAGTTTGCTAGGGGTTCCTTCAGCATTGGGCCAATTCTGCCTCTTGGATAGGTTCCCACTCACACCATTGATCTTTTTAGCTATCTGTAAGGAGGTAATTCTTTCCAATGACCAAAAGTGTAAGGACCATTCTTCCCACTGACCATCACACTAATGTATCATGAGTTGTAGATTTCTAATTTTTAGCAGGGGTTCCCTGAGACTGGAGAACTTTTTTAAGGGTTCCTCTGTATTGAAAAGGTTGAGAAAGGATGTTCTAGTCTATTGCAGAAAACATCTCCATATATTGTTTTCTTCGTTGTTCAGAAATCAGCTACACTATAACTATATTTTGCATACATGCAGGACAACTCTTGCAAAAGAAATCTGTTTTGATATACGCTTATGTGGTCAGTAGTCAAAGAACGTGGTAAATCCAAACTGTCCAGCAATCTATGATGCCTCTAGGGGTTCTCACATGGTACATACTGTATTTCAGTGAGTAATATTTATTTTAAAAAAAATGTACAACTGCTCTGCATAACTATCTCATGTAACTAAAAAAACAAAATGCTGATATACATTCTCCTAACCCTTGCGCTTGCTTAGGCCCACATTAGCTCTATGGTGATGTGCTTTGTTAACCTCATCCCCTTGGCCAACACACAAGCTACTAAGTGGTGCAGCACAGGAGTCAAAATAGGAGGGAACAAATAGGACTCTGCAAACTCATAAGCAGGGTAGTAGCACTTTAAAAGGTTTAAAGTAAATCTGCATTACAAAATACTTAGTTACCGTATATACTCGAGTATAGGCCGACCCGAATATAAGCCGAGGCCCCCAATTTACCCCCAAAAAAACTGGCAAACTTATTGACTCGTGTATAAGCCGAGGGTGAGACATGCCTGTCCATCCCTGTGTGTGTGTCCGTCCATCCCTGTGTGTCCGTCCATCCCTGTGTGTCCGTCCATCCCTGTGTGTCCGTCCATCCCTGTGTGTCCGTCCATCCATCCCTGTGTGTGTGTGTGTCCATCCATCCATCCATCCCTGTGTGTGTGTGTCTCCATCCATCCATCCATCCCTGTGTGTGTGTGTCTCCATCCATCCATCCATCCATCCCTGTGTGTGTGTGTCTCCATCCATCCATCCATCCATCCCTGTGTGTGTCTCCATCCGTGTGTGTGTGTGTGTGTGTGTGTGTGTGTGTGTGTGTGTGTGTGTGTCCAGCCTACCTTTGTCCCGAGCCTCCGTCCCGTGCCTTGCCTCCTTGCCTCCGTCCCGTGCCGTGCCTTGCCTTGCCTTGCATCCGTCCCGTGTCGTGCCTTGCCTTGCCCCCGTCCCGTCCCGTCCCGTGCCGTGCCGTGCCTTGCCTTGCCTTGCCTCCGTCCCGTGCCCTCTTCGTCGGCGGCCATTGTAAAATTCAAAAGCTGCGCCGCCGCCTTCGCCTGTGATAGGCGGAACACTGAATTTCCCAGCAGCCTGTGTTCCGCCTATCACAGACGTCGTATCATCCTCGTCCGTAGTACGAGGATGATACGATGTCCGTGATAGGCGGAACACAGGCTGCTGGGAAATTCAGTGTTCCGCCTATCACAGGCGAAGGCGGAGCCGGAGGCGCGGCTTTTGAATAGAATGGCCGCTGTCTGTCTGCTCGACACGCTGATCGAGCGGGCAGACAGCGATGACTCGAGTATAAGCCGAGGGGGGCACTTTCAGCCTCAAAAAAGAGGCTGAAAATCTCGGCTTATACTCGAGTATATACGGTATTCTAGTACTGTTGGCACCTACTAGCTGCCTGCAGGGCCCTACATGTCAGTTCTATTTTCAGTTAAAGCAACTTGGGCTCACGGAACACCAAAGTGCTCTGATATCATTTCTGGATCAGATGTTTTGAATGTCTGGTCCCAAAACCACCCCACCTCCTTAGTCTTTATTGGCTTGTGAGAATTCTATCACAAAAAACACCCAATATTAAGGATTAAACCCCCAAAAAATTGTGCACTTTCTGGAAAAGATTGATGCTGCATGTATATGTTCCGAACACTAGGAAAAATAGAAATGTAACTATAATAACTACTTCAAAAGTGTGCAAAACCAATATACAGTATCAATAAATCAGTAATAACTTATATATAGACATAACACATAATAAAATACTTCATACACAATATACATCAAAACACGCGGTGAAGAGTTCATCATGGAACATATAAAAATAAAACTTGTGAATGATAAAAGAGTCATCAGAAACCATCCAGCCAAGGGCCACCAAACAAAATACTGCAGACTCCAGAGTCCCCATTTATCCCTATTCTGAGTAGTGGTCTTTGGATAACCAGTGGAGGACTCTGGAGACTCTGGAGTCTGCGGCATTTCATTTGGCAGCCCTTGATTGGATGGTTTCCGTGCTGTAAATCTTATAATTTGGAGACATTACCATTTAGTGAGGGAACTGGCACAGTTCCCTCACTAAAGGTGGTTTGGGATATGTACTTGGATTTTCACCTATTTTCAAATTCTAACAAGTTTTTATTATGTGTTCTGTGATGGAAACTTCACCACTCATTTTAATGTATATTGTATATGAAGTCTTATATTATGAGTTAAGATTTGTATGACTTATTACTGAGCTATATTGGTTTTGTGCACTTTTAAAGTAACAGTAAGGATTAGAAGATGGAGGGGGTGAGCACCCAAGCATTCCAGGAATATAGAGTGCTTAAAGTCGTTGTAAACCCTCACATATACCCAGTGAAATGAATAGTCTCAGATGATACACTGAGATGAAACAAATCATTCTACATGGGTTTTAGTTGTTTATCTGCAGTCTTCTCTTTCTTTCACCTCTTCAAAAGGGCAGAAAAGAGTTAAAATCTTTCTTCATCTGTTAGGAGCACAAAGGAGGGGGTGGAGAGTCTGTGTAAGCTGATTGGAGGAAAGGTACACACCCCCCGCCACACAGAATAGACAAGCTTCATGATGAGGTCCCTTCCCAACACAAATGTATCTCATGTGTCAGGAAAACTTCTCAGAAGTGACTCATGTTTATAACAGAGGAATGAAGCAACAGAGAGAATAGATACTAAAGCCTCATACACACGATTGGCTTTTCCAATGGGAATTGTGTGATAACAGGCTGTTGGCAGAAAATCTGACCGTTTGTCCACTCCATCAGACAATTGTTAACCAACTTTCCATGGACAAATGTTAGAAATAGGTTTATAAATTTTCCACTGACAAATGTTGTCGGATTTTCCGAGCATGTATACTCAAGTCCGTTGGACAAAAGTCCAAAGTACAAACACGCATGTTCGGAAGCAAGGATGAGCCAGAAGCGGTCGGTCTTGTAAACTAGCTCTTGTAATGGAGAATTAACATTTGTGACGTGGCAAATTATGAAATCTAGAAATGTAGCGCACAATTCTCTTCTTATTCAATGGAATGATAAGGAAGCTGCTTTGCTGGTGATACTGATGTAGTTCTGCCAAACATGTTTTCAAAGGCTTTTTTTTCTAGTGATATCAAGAATAATATTATTATGCTTGTTTTCTTTTACCACAACACCATTATCCCATAGTTTTGTTGTTGTCCCTTGTTAATTTTACATTGTATTTTTTTTAAATGTAACTGACTACTCTCAAACTGTCATTTGAAGTAAAACATATAGCCAAGTATTATTCTCCCCAATTTTTTTATTTTGCGTGAAAAAAAATAAAATTAGACATGCTATCTGTCAATAAAACTTAACCAAAAAGTGCATTCTATGCATCCAAAAATATAGAAAATATACCAAGTCAAATCATTATTCAACCAAAAAATAAAATAAAAGCCTCATGCATGTGTCCTGCTTCTTAATATAGTCAACAATGCCAAGAGTTGGTTAAAGCAGGGGTCCGTCATCTGGAGATAATTCCAAAAATCATCTGGATTATTCTCCTGGAGCTTCCGCAGCAAAGGCATATGACATAATTGGTCATGATTAATAAAGCAACCAATTTTTGGTCCAAGAAATCCTCCTCCTCCTATTCCTGGACTGGACTTGGGTCAAAGCAATAACTCCAAGGCCAATAATAAATAACACCTTATCTCATCCGATTCTGCAACATGGCTGCTTGACGAACAGCCGTTCAGAAATGAACTGAAAAGCGCAAAATGAAAAGCGCAAATCAACACTCACCAAACTTCTACTAACACAAAATTAGCAGAAGGAGCCCAAAGGGTGGTGCATGACAATTGAACTTCCTCTTTGTAGTCTTATAGTATGTCTAATACGTCACTACGTCCATGTTTGTTGCCCGACAATTCCTTGCCATTTGTATGCAAGACAAGTTCCTGGCCAACACCCTTCGGACAAAAGTCTGACGTTTTGTCTGCGGAAAATCCAATCGTGTGTACGAGGCTTTAGACCCCATACACACTATACAACTTTTGTTGTCCAATTTCCTTTAGATTTGCCTAAACCATGTAGTGCAAGGGCCTACAAATGCTACATTTCTACATTTGCATACAAGTTGAAACTCTGAAGGTTGACCTCATATTATATGATTTTGGTAAATCTAAAGGAAAAAATATACAGAAAATTGTATAGTGTGTATTCAGCTTAAGGCTGGGGTCACACTGATGCGATGTTAGACATCACATTTGATTCACACCGCACTACTGGCTGAATTTGCATTGCATTCGCACCAAAATGGTGCAGGATCCTTTTTTTGGTCCACACTGGAATAGGATGACATGGGTGTTCACACCTATGCCATCTGATTCCTGCACCATTTGGGAGCTCATACTGCGATCTGCAAAACAATCTAAGGGTGTCATTAACTTTGAATTGACACCTGCAGCTGTTCGCAGATGTCAGTGTGAACCACCAGCAGGTGACATGCGATGCGGGAACCCACACTTGAATCGCGTTGATTCCTGCATTGCATATATGTGCACTGGGACTTTAGAGAGAGATAAGTAAACACTACAGATATATGTGCTTTGCTCAGATTCCATGACTGAGGTTTACAACCACTTTAAACTGAAAACATACCCAACACCAGAGGTACTTGCTATATACTGAAAGAACCGGTTAAGGTAGCTATTTTGGACTTCAGGTTTACTTTAAATCATCTCAATAAAAGCTGTGCCATGTGATTACTTTTTCACAGCTTTTATAACTCAGAGAAACTTTTGAAATAACCTTCTGGTTTCAAGTAACTCCTACTAATAATTACTATATCTACAGCTCACAGTACATTAGCATTGTGGTCATTGGGAAGTTTGCTCATTACATTTGTGGTCACAAGGAAGTATCTCCCTTTACAGATAGCTAAAAACAATCACTGGCATTAGTGGGAAGCAGGGGCGGACTGACCATTGGGCCACTCGGACACTGCCCGAGGGCCTTGAGCCACTAGGGGGCCCCATCAGGGTTGCCAGCCTCAGTAAAACCAGGGACAGTATGTAAAAATCTGCGTTTTTTTTTTTACATCTGTCTCTGAAATGTCACTTACCGACATCCTTTTGGTCTAAAAATCCCAAGATTATAGCTGCCCTGCCTCTCCAGTACCTTCTCGGCCAATAGAAACATGTCTGTGTATACTGTGTGTACATGTATGTGTATACTGTGTGATTGTATACTGTGTGGCCCCATAATTTCTGATTGCCCGGGGGCCCCATATTCTCCTATTGCCCGGGGGCCCCATGAGTTGTCAGTCCACCCCTGGTGGGAAGTTATATGAGAGGCTGAAATTGCTCATTGCTAAAGGATCTTCTAGCAACCTCTGGAGGAAGTCTGGCGCTCCATGAAACCCAATTTGAAGAAAGCTGCTTTAGAGGCATCATAGCTTGGCCCAGATCCTCAATTTTATCATATGGTTGACCTATGTATGACAACAATCATAAAAAGTAAGTACCGTTATGTATAAGTAGTAAAATTCTAAATAGGATCATTATAACCATTCAATACATACAGTTATTGCCTAACACATTAGTATAACAATCATTAAAAAAAAATAGCACACATGACCATATAGTGCTGTACTGAACTTTGAAGAGTTGTTAAAGTAGAACTAAAGCCTCATCATTTTTCTATATGTTAATCTAGCACGGGTAAACCAACAATGCTTTGCCAAAAAAGTGCAGAACGATTCACATTAGTACCTGTTTATTATAGCCACATCCTTGGTCTTCCTCTTTGCCATTTACATGAGCTGGATGAGGAGCATTCATTCTGAACCAAATCTCAAGTCATCTGATCATACCCTGTTTCCCCTAAAATAAGACCTAGCATGAGTGTAGGTGATGGCTGCAATATAAGCCCTATCCCCCCAAATAAACCCCACCCTCTTTCCCCAAAAATAAGCCCTACCCTGAGAATAAGACATAGAAGGACTTTAACTAGGGCTTATTTGGGGGGTAGGGCTTATATTGCAGCCATCGTCGACAATCACGCTAGGTCTTATTTTAGGGGAAACAGGGTAGTATTCGGGACTACATGTCCCACCAGTGTTTTCATTAGTATGCATATGCACCCCTTCATTGAAGACATTTGGCCTCTGTGAGGACGCTGCCTGTTCTGAGAAGGAGTAGGGTGTGGTGTGTCTTCTGTTTGTCTTCATATCGGGAGACACGTGTCAGAGTAGGCTAGGGTTGCCACCTCATCCCTTTAAACCCAAACACATATTAAAGCGGTAGTAAACCCGCATTTTTTTTTTTTTTTTTTTTTAAACCTGCAAAGCAAAAGGCATAATGAGCTAGTATGCACCGCATACTAGCTCATTATGAAATACTTACCTTAGAACGAGGCCCCGACATCTCGCCCGATCCACGCCGAGGAAGCCGACATGCTCCCTCGGCGTCTCTTCCGGGTATCGCGGCTCCGGCGCTGTGAGTGGCCGGAGCCGCGATATCGTCACTCCCGCGCATGCGCGCGGGAGATTTAAATCCGGCCAGACGAGCGCTGCCGGATTTTCGCGGAGAGAACCCCCTTGTGCGCATGCGCCGCTGCAGTCAGCGGCGCATACCGAGGGGAATATCTCCTAAACCGTACAGGTTTAGGAGATATTTTTTTTACCTACAGGTAAGCCTTATTATAGGCTTTCCTGTAGGTAAAAGTTAAAAAAGTGGGTTTACTTCCACTTTAATTACACAGGTTCTGTGGCTGATTAAGATGATAATTAAAATCACTTGGTGCCTTATCTACAATAAATTAGCCTCAGAACCTGTGTAATTCATATGTGTCTGGCCTAAAATGAATGAGTAAGACCCTAGAGTAGGCAGCATCCTCACATCAGCATGTACTCTTATTCCTGGGAGTGCATGGTAGGGGGGCACCATAGAACCCTGCATGGGAAACCAGAAAGGGTGGCAGTGATGAGGTGGCTGGATAAAAATGGAGGATAGGCAGGGTATTAAACGCAGTATGATGAAGAGGCATGCTAAATAATTGTTTACATGAGTAGCTGAAACTGCAAAAAAAATAAAAAAAGGGTTTAATATCACTTTATATTTTAAAATGCTTTGCGCCATTCTGAGGACTTTTGGACAAAACTCTGCAATAGTTCACAAAGTCACACAATTCAAGTATGTTAGTGTCTAAGTTTTGAGGAATTTTGGAAAAAACAAGAAGTCATACAATTAACGTATTATACTCCTTCCCAAATAAAGGAAATGGAAAGCAGCAGACGTAAGGCTTGTTTGTGAAGTTTTAGGGCATTTTGCAATCAAGTGTTTTTATTTAAAATGACATTAGAAAGCGCTAGTAAAAGGCAAGAAAGTTGTGCAATGCATTTTTTTTTTAATGGTGCCGATATCCTTAACAACTTCAGCCCCGGAAGGTTTCCCCCCTTAATGACCTGGCCGTTTTTCTCAATACGGCACTGCGCTGCTCTAACTGACAATTGCGCGGTCGTGTAATGCTGTACCCAAACAAAATTGATGTCCTTTTTTTTCCCCACAAATAGAGCTTTTTTTGGCGGTATTTGATCACCTCTGTGGTTTTATTTTTTGCTCTATAACCAAAAAAAGACTGAAAATTTGGGGGAAAAAACAATATTTTTATTATAATAAAATATATAATAAATAAATATCCCAAAAAAATAAAATAAAACAAATGTCTTCCTCAGTTTAGGCCAATATGTATTCTTGTACATATTTTTGATAAAAAAATAAATAAATAAAAAATCGCAGTAAGAGTATATTCATTGGTTTCCTCAAAAGCATCTACAAAATAGGAGATGGATTTATGGCATTTTTATTACATTTTTTTTTTTTTTACTAGTAATGGCAGTAATTAGTGATTTTTAGCAGAACTGCAACATTGCAGTGGACAGATCGGACACTTTTGACACTTTATTGCTACCAGTGACATTTATACAGTGATCAGTGCTATAAAAATGCACCGATTACTTTATAAATGTCACTGGCAGGGAAAGGTTTAACACTAGGGGCTGATCAAGGAGTTAAAAGTGTTCCCTAGGGAGGTGCTTTATTACTGTGGGGGGAGTGGACTGACTGGGAGTACAGAGAGATCACTGTTCCTAGTCAAAAGGAACAGACGATCACTCTGTACTTCCCTGTCAGAACGGGGATCTGCTTGTTTACAGTACATTGACAGATCCCCGTTCTGGCTCTCTGGAGGGAGATCCCGGATGGCTGGCGGACATTGCAACTGCTGGCCAAGCGCATCAGCCCCCCTGCCGTGCAGTGCGCGCATGCCTGTTATAGCTGTTAAAGGTACCGATGCATAGCTACGGCGATTTGCGGGAACGAGCCAACCTGCCGTAGTATAATGACGGCGATTGGTTGGCAAGCGGTTGAAATTATACTCAGGTCTCAGTTTTTTAAAGCAATTTCAGAAACTGATTTAATAATTTACTAAGTATGCAGCTTCTTTATCTTTTAATCCTTGCCTGCGTTCCACGTTAGAGCCTAAAACAGCCAATAGATAATTAGATTTTCTTTCCTTCCACCACATGTTCATGTAAAGAAAATTTCTCAATTCCCTCAGTGCCTCTTGCAGCACTATTGTATGCTGCTGGTGGGAGTGTGGGGAATGCATTTGGCCCAGGGAGCCTACTCAGCCAGCAGACCACAATGATTACTGCTAATGGCTATAGCTGCCGACAGTGATTGCTTGTAAAAAATCTGACAGGCTGGTTTTATCTAGGTCATTGATGGCTAACCTTGGCACCCCAGATGTTTTGGAACTACATTTCCCATGATGCTCAACTACACTGCAAAGTGCATGAGCATCATGGGAGATGTAGTTCCAAAACATCTGGGGTGCCAAGGTTCGCCATCACTGATCTAGGTTGATCAATGGATCGACTTAATTACAATCAGCCTGCCCATAGATTGATGGAATCTCAGCCTGTCCCTGCTGAGCTGGCCGATATTTTTTCCATGTATGGCCAGCTTAAGGCTTTTTCTTTCAGTAAAAAATGTAAGTTTTTCTCTATCCACACAAACAAGGTAGATGGAGGAATTCTCCCCACTAAGACACTGTATTCTAACAGAGGGGACTCTCCCAGCTGTCAGAATACACTGATTGATTTTCAAAGAAGCCCATTCATCAGAAGTTGATTGTTAAGCCCCATACACACTATCAGATT
Organism: Lithobates pipiens; assembly: GCF_037356315.1. Classification (NCBI taxonomy): domain Eukaryota; kingdom Metazoa; phylum Chordata; class Amphibia; order Anura; family Ranidae; genus Lithobates; species Lithobates pipiens. The sequence continues at coordinate 220,208,851 of NW_027507903.1, read as the reverse complement.
TTCTGCTGAGTTTTTCCTTCAGATTTACCAAAACCATATAATATGAGGTCAAACCTTGTGTATGCAATCAGGCAGGCCCTTCCACTACATGGTTTTGGTAAATCTGAAGACAAAAATCAGCAGAAAATCTGATAGTGTATATGGGGCTTAAGAATGACTTTTGTTGAGTGAGAGCAGCCACACATGGACTGAAATTCAGCCAGTTCAGCATGGATCAACTTATGTGCAGTCAGCCTGCCAATAGATGGATCAACTCTTGGCTGGTCCCTACTAAACCAGCTGGTTTTCGATCCATCTTATGCATTAAGGTGAAAAAACTTCTGACACTGACCAGCAACCCAGCACCCCCTTTTTACTCACCTGAGCCCTTTCGTTCCCATGGCAGAGATGCGCTCTACCTCTCTGCCCCTTGTCTCGGTGCTTGATTGGATAGATTGATAGCAGCGCAGACATTGGCTCCCACTGCTGACAATCAAATCCAATGATGTGGGTGCCGGGGGCGGGGCCAAGTCAGGCGCTCTGCGTCTATGGACGCAAAAGCCGGGCTCAGGAGCACGTCCGAAAGGTAACCTCCAAGGAGAGCGATTCTCCTAGGGGGTTTCCCGATGCGGGGAGGAGCTGATAGCACTGCTAGGGGACCCTAGAAGAGGAGGGTCGGGGGCCACTCTGTGAAAAACGAACTGTACAGTGGAGGTATGACAAGTTTGTTATTAAAAAAAAACGAGGGTTTTACAACCCCTTTAAGTCTATGTTTCCTTTCATTCTACATAGTTATGTGACATCATCCACCCCTGCCTCTTCATCTCAGCCAATCAGAAGAATCTGTGCATTCTTTTATAAAAAATACAAGGCTTCTTTTGAATGGCTGAGAATCATTCAGCCCGGTTAAATTTTTGATCCAGCAGCAGACAAAAAGTTGCCCATGATGCTTCCAAAATAAAGCCTAATGTATGTAGAAGATGCTACTACTCTGATAATACTGCACAAACAGAGGCAGAATAACTTAGTTATGGAAATAGTTTGTTTGGGCCTCATTGGCTCATGTGAACTACCTAAAGAGAAAGGAATCATGGGCTTAGGCTTTAAAGAGGAAGTAAACCCTGATGGGTTTACTTCCTCTTTCATTCCCTGCAAAGGCAAAGCATAATGGACTACTATGCATCGCATAGTAGCCCATTATGTGTCACTTACCTGACACAGGAGCCAGCGATGTCACCGCTGTCCCCTGTAGTCCGGCGCATCCATCTTTTCGGTGGGGTCTCGCAGCTCCGCCGCTGTCATTCGGCGGAGCCGTGATGACGTCACTCCCGCGCATGCGCACGGGAGCCGACACACGCGGCAGCTCCGTTGTTGGAAATGCCGCGCTCAGTGCGCCTGCACCGTAGACAGCGTGCCTGTCTTCGGGCAAATATCTCCTAAACCGTATAGGTTTAGGAGATATTTCTTGGACCTACAGGTAAGCCTTAATCTAGGCTTACCTGTAGGTCAAAGTGGTTTGTAAGGGTTTACAACCACTTTAAACTGGCACCGCAACCGCTGCCCCAGGTTTCAGAGCGGCTCTCTTTTTTTTGCAGCATGCTATGGAGCCACCCTTGCATGCAGGGACTAGAATTGTGTCTCCCTACACTGTGTGCATCAATAGAAACACAGCCCCATAGTCTAGAATGGAAAGGCACTCCTTTTCCTCCCCCTTCTCTTCTCCAAGCTAAGTGACTGGCTCCAGACTACCCTGTCCACTGTTACTCTTTCCTAGAAACTAGAGGTTAAAGTGGAGGGCCACCCTAAAAATAAATGACATTAATATTCTTCAAAAAATATAAAAAAAAACATCTGGAAAAAAATCATTTTTACTCACCAGAAACCCCTGTTGCTGGGCAGTTTCCTAATCTGCCTCTTCCTATTCCACAGCGCTGTTTCTTCAATTCCTCCTCCTCGGCGAGCGGCCCCATTGTCTTCTGGGACATGTGTGTGTCCCAGGAAACTATGGGGCCATTCATAAAGACCCGCATGGTTTGAGAATGCGCAGTAGGAAATGGGCAGTGAAGCCTCAAGGCTCCACTGTCTATTTCCCTTAGTTAGGATGGCGGTGCCGGCAGCCAATCCGATGGACGGATCAGCCTCGGGGCAGCCGACATCACAGGCTTACTGGAAAGGTAAGTGTCCTTATTAAAAGTCAGCAGCTACAGTGTTTGTAGCTGCTGACTTTTACAAGAAAAAAAAAAAAACGGCAGAACACCCCTTTAAGAGAAGCAGCACTGAGACAACAGAAGCCAGCAGCATTATGAGCTGTAAACTACAAGTGCTAGGGTAAAAAAAAAAAAAAGTTCACCGGGGAATGTTTATTTTATTTTTCTCAATGTGCTAAGATAAAAAAAAAAGAAAGATTTACTACTTTAATTTACACCAGTGTAAGTTGTTACATTTACAGTGTGCATGGACCCCAAGTATTACTACTATATATCTTAGACACAAATATAATGTAGTTGCTCCATGTAAAAAAAAGATATGCATCTTGCTTATACGCATAGGCATGCACACAGGGTGTGCCAGGAGTGCCCAGGCACACCATAATCAACCCATGCGGCCAGGGACCCCCTCCCACAGCCCTGCCAGCTTCCCTCCTCTCCCGCCAGCTGCTGCTGTGGGCACTCACAGATGATGTTTCAGGATGAGTGGGGGAAGTGGTAATGTCTTTTACTGGTCCTTTCCTTTCTGAATGAACACAGTGATTGGTACCATGTGTTTGAGTTTTGGGGTACACACCATAGGCTTCCGCAGGGGCTGTGCCAGGTGTGCCTGGGCACACCCCAATCACTCTGTGCTGTGCCGATTCCCCCTACTTCCTGGGCTTCCCCCCCCATGTTGTGCCCCCCCGCAGTGCTGCTGGTTTCCCTCCCCTCTTCTCACCCCGGCTGCTGCAGGGGATGTTTCAGGATGGAGAGTGGGGGTAGGGGCTAATCAACAGTGGCGGCCCATCCATTAGGAGCACATGGGCGCCGCCCCCCACCATCCATGCCCCTAATCTACCCCTAATCGAATGCATACATATGTAATTAGAGCCAGAGGCTCCGATAGGCTTCAAAAAAGGGTGGGCTTGGGGCGCAGAGAACTGCCACCTGTCACCAGCCGACCGGCCGCCGCTGCTAAACATCAGCCACCGCTGCTAATCAATATGTAATTTACTGACCCCTTCCTTTTCTAAATGAACACACTCACTCACTGTGTTCAATCATAACTGAAGCATAGTAAACTGTGATAAATAGAATGGCGCTCAGCACAGAGCACTTCCCATTCATTTACTGTCCAGTGCAGCTGAGGCTGCAGAGAAGGGCATGTGGGTTTCAGCTTTGAGATGCACCCTAATGTAATAGACTCCTCACACCGATGGTGCACACCCTAATGCAATAGACTGCACACATCTATGGTGCACACTCTACTGCAATAGACTGCGCACAACTATGGTGCACACCCCAATAAAATAGACTATGCACACCTATGGTGCACACCCTAATGCAATAGACTGCGCACACTGATGGTGCACACTCCAATACAAAAGTCTGCACACACCTATGGTGCACACTCCAATACAAAAGTCTGCACACACCTATGGTGCACACCCTATTACAATAGACTGCACACACCCTAATGCAGTGATTCTCAACCAGGGTTCCATGGAACCCTAGGATTCCTCCAGAGGTTGCTAGGGGTTCCTTCAGCATTGGGCAATCTCTGCCTCTGAGATAAGTTCCCATTGACACCATTGATCTTTTTAGTTATCTGTAAGGAGGTAATTGTTCCCAATGACCACAAGTGTAAGGAACATTCCTCTCACTGACCATCACACTAATGTATCATGAGTTGTACATTTCTCATTTTTAGCAAGGGTTCCTCGAGACCGGAGAACTATTTCAAGGGTTCCTCTGTGTTGAAAAGGTTGAGAAAGGCTGCCCTAATGCAATAGACTGCGCACACCTATGGTGCACACCCTAATACAATAAACTGCACACACCTATGGTGCACACCCTAATACAATAGACTGTGTACACTGATGGTGCACACCCTAATGCAATAGACTGCACACACCTATGGTGCACACCCTAATGTAATAGTCTCTGCAGACCTATGATGCACACCCTAATGCAGTAGACTGTGCACAACTATGGCGCATACCCTAATACAATAGGCCAGTGATGGCAAACCTTGGCACCCCAGATGTTTTGGAATTACATTTCCCATGATGCTCAACTACACTGCAAAGTAGCTGAGCATCATGGAAAGTGTAGTTCCAAAACATCTGGGGTGCCAAGGTTCGCCATGATTGCAATAGGCTATGCACACCTATGGTGCACACCCTAATACAATAGACTTCGCACAATTATGGTGCACACCCCAATATAATAGACTACGCACACCTATGGTGCACACCCTAATACAATAGAAATAGACTGTGCAAAGCTATGGTGCACACCTCGATATAATATACTACGCACACCTATGGTGCACACCCTAATACAATAGCCTGCTCACACCTATAGTGCACACCCCAATATAATAGACTACGCACACCTATAGTACACACCCTAATCCAATAGACTGCACACACCTATAGTGCACACCCCAATATAATAGACTGTGCACACCTATAGTGCACACCCAATATAATAGACTATGCACATCTATAGTGCACACCCCAATATAATAGACTATGCACACCTATAGTACACACCCTAATCCAATAGACTGCACACACCTATAGTGCACACCCCAATATAATAGACTGCGTACACCTATAGTACACACCCTAATCCAATAGACTGCACACACATATAGTGCACACTCCAATATAATAGACTGCGTACACCTATAGTGCACACCCTAATCCAATAGACTGCACACACCTATAGTACATACTCCAATATAATAGACTGCACACACCTATAGTGCACACCCCAATATAATAGACTGCGTAAACCTATAGTGCACACCCTAATCCAATAGACTGCACACACCTATAGTACATACCCCAATATAATAGACTGCACACACCTATAGTGCACACCCCAATATAATAGGCTGCGCACACCTATAGCGCACACCCTAATCCAATAGACTGCACACACCTATAGTGCACACTCCAATATAATAGACTGCGCACACCTATAGTGCACACCCTAATTTAATAGACTATGCATACCCCAATATAATAGACTACGCACACCTATAGTGCACACCATAATACAATAGTCTGTGCACACCTATGCTTATACAGTAGCCTGAATATAATTATTTCATATATACTGTGAAAACAAGTGTCAATCTAAAAAAAAAATGTGCAGAGTGGCCTGGGTGTTACCGGTGCTATAGATCTATTACCACTCATGGCAATATGGGGCTAATGTTGTAGTAATAACAGCTGTCCTCCATAGAATCTTTTATCTCACCAGCAGATGTTACTGCAAGCGCTGGGAATTACAGATCACGACAGGGCAGACATCCACATACATTGCTTACTATCATATTACATATTCAGAAGGCAGAGGACGCTTCTAAATGGCCCCAATAATGGAACAGATGCAGGGGAAGACACAGACCCCCAATAGAAAAGTCTCACACAGCATAATGTGCCAGTGTTGGCTCCCAGTATATACAGCACAATCTGCACCATTGACTATACAGTATACAGATAATTACACAGGGCTGTGAAATCTGCATAAAAAAAGGATGACAATAGAAGATCTATACATCTGGAGATCATCCATGGAACCATCCCAGCAAATATTATGGGCAGAGAAACCTCAGCTCCTAAATATTTATTTGGTATTAATACAGAATGGAAATGATGTGAAGGATTTTAGGACCCCTGTGGTCAGATGAGTCCCTGGGCAGAGAATTAATCTTCTTAGGGGGAGAGGCAGCAATGATTAGTTTGGTGTTGGCTGATCCCCCACCATTCAGATCCCCATCAATCATGGTGACTCCTGTACTGGGAGGACTAGGTGGTCCCAGGAATAAATCACAATCTAAACTGGTGATATGGAGGACTGATCTGCATAGGTGTGCAATGGGGGGGGAGTAAGGGCAACACATGAGATTTGACATTCACATAGATGGGAGAAAAAAAAAAAAAAAAGGATCCCAGTTCTGATCCCCATTTTTTTTTTTTTTACAATTTTTTTTTCTTTTACCATAATTTCTAATGTCAAATTTGCCAGCTGTCAAGTGATGCATGGAGGCAGGTGAGGTTTATAAAATGATCATTATTAGGGAGGTGATCTCTATAGCAAACCTTCTTTTTTCTATAGCATAGGAAGGAGCAGAGCTGACATGGGAGCCATGGTCACATTAAAATGCTGGTCACAGCCACCAGCTCAGTCCTGTGTGATGGATCTAGAGCCCCCCCCCCACTCCTCTGTACACCCCCCCACTCCTCTGTACAGGGCACACCAGGGCTCATCTACTCCATCACACACCCGATCCTACATCTTCTACCATAATGCTGCCCATCTGCCCTTGGAGAGATGAAGGGTGCACCCCCACCCACCCCCGATCCCCATCATCCCTATCATCACTATCAAGATGCTTTGCATTAAAAAAAAAAAAAAAAAAAAAAAAAAAAAAAAATCTCCTACCTTCCCGATGCAGCAGTGGACTGTCACTTGAGCTCGGAATACCTGGGAACCCCCTCCCCCTGCTCCGCTCCGCTTTGCCTGCAGTCCCAGCCCGGCCAGTCCTCTCTGCAGCTCGCCCTCCCTCCCCGGCCCGTGATTGGAGCTGCTGAGGCTGAGCACACGGCTGACAGCTCACAGCGCCGCCGCTCATTGGCTGAGGGTGATGTCATTCCAAAGCCGGCTACCGCTGAAGGATGCTCCTGTGCACTGCTAGCTGCAGTGAGTCCGCAGTCTGGGCGCTCATAGAGGACTTCATGGGGGGGCCCCACAGCGGTCACTGGGCCAGACAGGGGGAGGGGGTGCTGGCACTGAGAGGGGGTTATACTGGCACCAGGAAGGAATAGTGGGGTGCATAGGGGGACTAGGGCACAAGGAGATGTGGGGGTTGGTGTACTAAAGGCAAATAGGTGTTTCCCCAGAGCTCAATGACTGTGGGGAATTTGCACTTTGAAAGAATACCCAATCAAGTGCAAGGAAAAGAAAAATGCTTTTTTTTTTTTTTTTGCTTGCACATGATTGGATGATAGAAGTCAGCAGAGTTCACCTTATTCACTAAACTCTGCGGAAAATAACACTGCAAAGTGCAACTTCCCTTGCAGAGTGACAGTCTATTTACATTTAGTAATTAAACCCACTGTTACTTCACCAAAGTGACAATGTCTGTGTCCCAGCACTAATAGATTGTACTGGGGGATGGGGTCATTCCCAGGGAGAGTAGTGAAAGGTAAGTGATCACCAATGGGAGGGTTAACACTTTTACTTGAGCACCCACCAATAAGGGGGGGTGAAGGTTAATACTAATGGCCCATACACATGATTCGAATATCGTACGAAAACTGTCGTCCGAGGAAGAATCATACGATTTTCGGGTCGGGTGTACACTACTTTCGAGAGCCAATCGCGACAGATCATCTGATATTATTTGATCGGACAAGCATGACAATTTTCCTCATACGATACCAGATCGTACGATTTTCATTTAGTCTGTAGAGTTGTCGTCCGAAAATATACATACATAACAACACATGAGATCACTTCCGATTTTTTTTTCTGTCGTACGAGAATTTTCGGGACTAGTTACCTATTCAATTTCTACTTGCAACTATTAAGCGGAAAAAGTCGTACGGTATTTGGATCGTGTGTATGGGTCATTACACTGCCATGGCCACCAATACGTGGGGTTAAGTTTCACTGAAATGACCACCAAAGGGGGGAGGGGGGGGGCGTTAAATTTTACTGCCGTGACCACCAATAAAGGGGAATTAACTTTCACGGTCTCATTCCACCAATGCGGGGGGGGGGGGGGTTAAATGTTACTGCCACTGACCACCAATATAGGGAATGTTAATAGTAATGACACCAGTGCTGGTGGATATATTATATCCACTAACACCAATACTGAGAGTTGTTATTGCATCCATTGACACTAATAGTGGGAGTTATTGTATCCACTGACACCAATACTGAGAGTTGTTGTTGCATCCATTGACACCAATAGTGGGACTTATTATTTTATCCACTGACACCAATACTGAGAGTTGTTGTTGCATCCATTGACACTAATAGTGGGAGTTATTATTGTATCCACTGACACCAATACTGGGAGTTGTTTTTGTGCCCACCAACACCAACACTGGGAGTTATTGCATCCACTGACACCAATAATGGGAGTTATTGTTGTGTCAACTAATACCAATACTGGTAGTTATTATTGCGTCCACCGGCACCAATACTGAGATTTATTATTGCGTCCACTAACAACAATGATGGGAGTTTTCCTTACACCCACTGACACCAATACCAGAAGTTAATATTGCGTCCACTGACACCAATACCAGGAGTTAATATTGCATCCACTGACACAATACCGTGAGTTATTATTGCATCCACTGACACCAATGCTGGGAGTTATTATTGCGCCCACTGACACCAATGCTGGGGGTTATTGCTGCGTCCACTGACACCAATGTTGGGTGGTTTTATTATTGCATCCACTGACACCAATGTTGGGTGGTTTTATTATTGCATCCACTGACACCAATGCTGGCAGTTATTGTACTCAGGCATTGTGCAACCAACATTTTTTGGCATTGAACTGCGAAAATACACTGCTATTGTGCAGCCCTCTGGAAGTTCCAGGGGCTGCACTTGAGGCCCTCTATAATTTTCAAGTTAGCCACCACTACAGAACATGAATTACTGCTTTCAGGCAGCAAGGTATCATGGTATATATACTATGTAGGCAACAGAGGAGAATCTGCAAAGCATGCAGGGAATTCAGGAAGTTGTGGAAAGAGATGACCAGCAGACAGGCAGCACTCACAACATAAAATACCTTTTCCAAGTGTGCTTATATTGAATTGTCAATAATAACTAGTTTGTTTTGCTATTACAATAGTAATGTTATAAAATGAAAGTGTGTGCTGTGACCATAGATATTCTTTAAGTTGGCTGAGTGTAGATCTGGGGTGGATAATAAAAGCAATGGTGAACAATAAAACCATGAAGTCCAGAAGAAGGCCCGGGTGGTGAAAGTTACAGAAACACCTAGAGGATCATTTTTTTCACTTTTGGTAATAACAGTAAACGTATACAGTATATTATATAGGGGGTGACTCTCCCTAAGGGGGACACTGACAGTAATCAAAACCTGACATGTACATTATCAAAATCTAAAAAAAAGGAAGGATGGTGTCCTCCTTCGAGTCAATGCCCTATGCCCAGTTCCATTCCAGACTTATACAACAAGACATCTTGTTAGCTTGGAAAAGAAGAGGACAAGCCCTGGATTATCACATTTTCTTATCTTCTCGGGCACGCTTAAGCCTAAACTGGTGGTTGCAGGATCAGAATCTGCGAAAAGGAAGATTCTTCCTTCCGGTAACTTGGAGAGTACTGACCACAATTGCCAGTCTCTCAGGCTGAGGAGCGACCCTAGAGGGGCTCACAGCTCAGGGGAAATGGTCAAGGACAGAACAGATCCTGCCCATCAACGTCCTGGAGTTACGGGCAGTACGTCTGGCCCTATATTCCTGGACGGTGGAGCTTCAGAACTGCCGTATCAGGGTTCAGTCTGACAATGCCACTGCAGTGGCCTATATAAACCACCAAGGCGGTACCAGGAGTCATTCAGCTCTGAAGGAGGTGAACTACATACTAGCCTGGGCAGAGGGACATGTGCCGATTCTATCGGCAGTCCATATCCCGGGAGTAAAGAGCTGGAAGGCAGATTATCTCAGCCAGCAGCAGATCTGCCTGGGGGAATGGTCCCTATACCCAGGGGTGTTTCAGGAAATTTTCCAGCATTGGGGATGGCCAGAGGTCAACCTATTGGCATCCAGGTTCAACAACAAACTACGGCAGTTTGTATCTCGAAAAGGGATCCTGTGGCAATCGGAGCAGGTGCTCTGGTAGTTCCATGGAGCCAGTACTCACTGATTTATGCTTTCCCCCCAGGATTTATTGATGAGAGAGGGGGTTCCAGTCATTCTGGTGGCACCAGCCTGGCCCAGAATGCCCTGGTTCTCAGAGATTGTGAGATTGACAATAGAACGCTTCCACGTTGCCCCGATCTACTGTCTCAAGGTCCTATATTCCACCCCAATTTACAGTCTCTAAATTTGAAGGCATGACTATTGAAGCCAGGATGTTGAAGGATCGTGGCATCTCTGGACCAGTGGTGTCTGCCCTAGTGAATGCTAGAAAAGCTGTCACTAGGAAGCTCTATCATAAGGTCTGGAAGACTTATATTGCTTGGTGTGAAGCCAGAAAATGGCATCCTCAGAAATACGTGATTGGGAGAATACTCTCTTTTCTACAGTCAGCTGTGAAAATCAGATTGGCTTTGAGTACAATCAGAGGTCAGATTTTGGCCTTTTCAGTATTCTTCCAAAGGCCTTTAGCCTTCGATTCACTGGTCCAAACCTTTATGCAGGGGAAACTTGTTTGCTTCCTCCCATTAGGTCACCTATGTGTGCTTAGGACTTAAACTTGGTGCTGTCTGTGTTACAGAAACAACCATTTGAGCCTATCAAGGAAATGCCATTAGATGTGCTGTCAGGCAAGCTAGCCTTCCTGATGGCCATCACCTCGGCTAGAAGAGTTTCAGAGTTGGCGGCCCTTTCGTGCAGGGAGTCATACTTGATCCTTCACCATGACAGGGTCATGTTCCATCCTTTTTGCCAAAAGTGGTGTCAGCCTTTCATTTAAATCAGGACATTATTTTGCCTACTTTTTTCTCTCAACCAAGTTCGGCAGAAGAGAGACGACTGCATTCCTTGGATGCTGTCCAGTCAGTCAAGGTTTATTTGTCTAGATCTGCAGATATCCAAAGATCAGGCTCCTTTTTTGTTTTACCAAAAGGACCCAAGAAGGGGCAGGCAGCTTCCAAAGCTTCCATTGAGTCCTTCAATTGGTCATTCAGGCCTACGGTGTGAAATGTAAAGCTCCTCCGTTTAGGGTGAGAGCTCATTCTACCAGGGGTATAGGAACCACCTGGGCTTTTTGTCATCAGGTATCTGTGGTTCAGATTTTTAAGGCTGTCTTCACTGCATACCTTTACCAAATGTTATTAAGTGGATGTTCAAGCAGCAGAGGATTCGGATTTCGGCCGCAGTGTACTGTAGGTTGCCGTATAAGGTCTGATGGATTTTACAGGTAAGTATGATGAAGAAATCCTATTTTTTCCCAGGCTCCAGGCTGACCCTCCTCTTATTTTCACAGGGCATGCTGGGGCTGTAGTTTTCCTTTGATTAATTAAATTGGAGCCATAGTCTTCTGGCACTACATGTTCCATGGTGCACTTGTCCTGGCTCCTCATTGGTCCCTGACTGCAGCCAATGGGGAGGCAGGAGCAATCAAAGCATGCAGCAATCCTTGCAAGCACCCCTCTGTTCCTGTCCCGCGCTGCTTGACAGAAGAAGGGGGGCGAGCGAGAGAAAAACACTAACAACCTACGCTCGCTTCTACCCTAGTGAAAGCTCTGTTTCACTTCTCACTCCCGAAGCAGCTTTAAGTGTTCACCATGTGGGGGGGGGGGGGGGGGGGATTATAGAGAGCGGACAGTGGCTGGCACCTTGCTACACAGTTCTATGGCTGGTCAGTGTGCGCTCGTCTTCCAAGTATAGCACACATGCCATGGGTTCGCCATCGCTGATCTATACTTTATAGATCTATACAGACTGTATACCTCTACCCAGCCCTCTTTTTCCACTCTCATTCTTTTTACTATCTTTTTCTATATAATATTGTGCCCTCTTAACCTCTTGATGCTGGCTGCATGCATATATGCGGCCCTGTGTAAACCACTTTCCGTGTTGAGAATGCGCTCCCTGCACACTCCCAGCAAGGTAGCCAGCGGGAATCAGTAAGCTCCTGATGCATACTTGCAATAGGGAGCTTTCCGATTATGTGATCTATGTGACAGCAAATCATAGCGTTCACATGAACCTAATGCCCACCTCCAGGGGTTAATAGGGTCTACCATTGTATTTCAGTATGTGAAAGGCATTGGAAATTATTTTATATTTTTGATGATGGTGGTTTTCAAGCAGTAGTAAACTCTATATTAACTTGTACCTACAGGTAAGCTTACAATCAGGCTTATCTGTAGGTACAATAAATATCTCCTATACGTGCACTGATATTCACATCGGCGATATCCAATGATGTTACCTGCGCATGTGCACTGACGCACTGCACTCAGGGCAAACAGTATGCTGCAGAATGCAGAACGCCTTGTGGCGCTGTGGCTCCCGTAAGTATGCGTGAGATTGATGTCATTGTGGCTCTGGCCATTTAAACGGTTAGGGCCCATGAACCTGGAAGGAAGACTGGGTGAAGATGGAAGACCTGGCAGCAGAGATAGTGTGCTGCTGGAGGGCTCCGTTTTTAAGGTAACTTTTGACTTGCATTAATGAAAAAGATGGTTTTAGTGTTTAGATGGTTAGATGAATGGTCCTATGATTAAGAGACGATAGTAACATCCAGTGGCTGCTGGTGGTTTTTACTTTTGGGGGGACAGCAAACAGCCACCCCCCCCCCACCCCGAAGGACAGTCGGGACATCAAAGCCCGCACTTACCCCATCTAGGAATCGGGCGGGTGGGCAGCATGTCCGGCAGCTTTCTTCCTCCTCCTGTTGTGTGGGTCACAGCGGCATCCACTGTGCACCCCCCTCCTCCTAGGCGTCCAAAAGGATCAGCTGACCTTTCAGACAATCAGGAAACGGGTATCAGACCTGCGCTTACTGATTGGCAGAGAGGTGATTCAGTGTTACAAAAGTGAATATTCATTTGCTTTACTAACACAACTAGGTGGGCTCCGAGCGCAATGCTCGGTGTCACAAGTCCATCCTATTTTAAGCCTATTAGAGCCTATGGCTCTAATCGGCTACTTTAAAAAAAACACCCTGGCTGCTGTAATTCATGTGCCCAGCATCCTGAAAGGGGCCGTACACATGAATAGGGGATGGCCACGGCGTCCATGGATACATTCATGTTATGCATGAATCTATCTATTAATCATATAGGGGGTGGCGTGGACAGGGGGGGCGGTGCCCATGGGCCCTTAATGGACATGCCCCCCTGGCAAGTTCTGAGAATACATAGAGAATACAGGAAGGCAGCATTCACCAATGCATTGAGACATACCGAAGATACAGACACAGGTTTGTTGATCTGCTTAGAATTATTATGCATTGACACATTGTTAAAATAGCCTTGTTTTAGTAACAGTATAAGCACTTGGATGATGTATGCGATACAATGTAGACTTTGAAGTTTTGCACTTTCAAAAACATTTTGCAACAATGTATTTTGATTTATCTATTTGCCTTTGAGTCATCTACCTAGATACTTTGATTAGGGCTGATATAAGGGCAACTTTTACCTTGTGAATTTTTTCCTTTGCAAAGCTTTTGTAAAAGCAGATGCTGAGGATATTGCACTATGCATGCACATATCTTTGTAGCTCAAGAACCAGCCAACATACAAGATTCTATATGCTGCTGTTTAAAATTTGGATTCCGGAAATTAAAGTGATCATAAAGTCAAAACATATTTGTTACCTTAATGCATCCCTTGCATTAAATAAAAAAATGTTTAGGCATCAGTATTGCCCCCTCACACTACTTACATTTACCTGAGCTCTCATTCCATCCAGTGCTGTGTACGTCTACAGTGACTTTGTTGAGGCAACGAAACCCATTGGCTCCTGCTACTGTCAATCAAAGCCAGTAATGAGGGAGCAGGGGGCGGGGCCATGCCCACTGTCTGTGTCTATGCATGCAGACAGTGAGGCTTGGATGCGAGCCTTTGAGAGTGACCCCATAGGAATCAGATTTTTATGGGGGCACTCACCAGAGAGGAGAAGCCATTGGCCGTTGGCGGGGGACCCGAAAAAAGGAAGTTTATTACTGCTGTGTGCAATGGAATTGCAGGTAAATATAACCCTGTTTGTTATTTTATTTTTTTATTATTGCATTCACAATCACTTTAATATTCTGCCTGTTTCTACACAGACAGAATGAAATGGAGGCTTTTGGTGGTATCAAAAAGTTTTGAGACTAGTTTTGTAACACCACAACAGATACAGTACAAGGCTGCACGCCCAGTCACTGGGAGAACCGACCTTCAAAAGTCAGTGTGCTAAAAGGCATTATCCTGTGTACATTGGAAGCTGTGCAACTGGTGCTATTCTGACCATGTGTGTTATCACATCTGCTATTTCATCATAGACAGCACGTAATAAGAGTCAACGTGAAATTGGGAAAAACATTTTTTTTTACCCACCTACCACCACTCCCTCTACGTCCCTGCCCACCATTCTCACCTAGGTGAGATGATGTCTTCTCTGTTCTGACGCCCCCTGAGATATGCATTTCACATACCCCAGGATGCTTCAGGCTTCATACAGCAGTCAGAGGAAGACAGACCTAGCAGTGCATCATTAGGGGAATGAGCTGTCTGAACCAGGAAGAGGCAGATGGATCTCAACCACATCAGCAACAAAGATGGAGACGTGGGACCTGACATGTGACAGTGGTGCATTAGCTCACAGAAGGGAAACACGGAACACCAGTGAGAAAGATGAGAGGAAACTTTATTTAAACAAACTCATATATAAGATTTATGATTTGGAAGACTTTATCTGAGACTGCAGATTAATGGTTTGGGTCATGCACACCACATATGAACTGATTCTACAGATGAATGTGTATGTAAACCCAATCACTTAACTTTCAATGTAAGCTATAATACTGAACTCTGGGGAAAATTCAGTTACCCCTCAACTATAAGGTTTACATGCTCATCTAGGGAAACATTTAAAAGTAACCTTATGTCTCAACTGACCCTCTTTTCTCCCCTTCCACATTCTGGGTTGTCAGCAGGTCCTTCAAATGTTTTATTTATTAATTTATTTTTATTTATTTTTGAGACAGATAGAGCTATCTTTTGGGGTATTTAATCACAGTTGTTTTTTTTTTGCTAAACAAACAAAAAAGACAGAAAAAAAAAAAGTTTTTCTATTATAAAATTTAGCAAATATGTAATTTCTCCTTCACTCATGTGTGCTGATGAGTAGGGATGGGCCACACACTTCCTGAACATCACACCAGAACATACCGAACAGGCAAAAAAATTGGCAGAACACACGAACACATGAACATGAATAATCAAAAGTGCTAATTTTAAAGACTTACATGCAAGTTATTGTCATAAAAAGTGTTTGGGGACCTGGGTCCTGCCCCAGGGGACATGTATCAATGCAAAAAAAAGTTTTAAAAATGGCAGTTTTTTCGGGAGCAGTGATTTTTAATAATGCTTAAAGGGAAACAATAAAAGTGAAATATTTGTTTACATTTTGTACCTAGGGGTTGTCTATAGTATGCCTGTAAAGTGCATTTTCCCCCTGTTTAGAACAGTCCCTGCACAAAATGACATTTCTAAAGGAAAAAAAGTCATTCAAAAGTGCCAGACCCCATGCCCTCAACATGGTAGCCCCCCAAAGCATCTTGTCCCCATATTGATGGGGACAAGGGCCTCATTCCCACAACCGAGGTTAAAGCGGGATTCCACCCTAAAGTGGAAACTCCGCTGATCGGATCCCTCCCCCCCTCCGGTGTCACAATTGACACCTTTCAGGGGGGAGGGGGGTGGAGATACCTGTCAAAGACAGGTATTTTCACCCACTTCCGGGCATAGACTCCCGTGGGAGTCTACGCCATTTCCTGCCCTGCCGCGCTGTCTGCTGGGACACACACGGGTCCCAGTGACAGCGCGGAGATTTCCTATTGCGCGGTGCGGCTCGCGCATGCGCAGTAGGGAACCGGGAAGTGAAGCCGATTCGCTTCACTTCCTGATTCCCTCACCTAGAATGGTGACTGCAGCAGCCGAGAGCCGAGCGATCGATTGGCCTCGGCTGCCAGCATCGCTGGAACCCGGGACAGGTGAGTGTCCATTTATTAAAAGTCAGCAGCTGTAGTATTTATAGCTGCTGGCTTTTAATATTATTTTTTTTGGTGGAATCCCTCTTTAACATGGTCTTGCCAGGAAGGTCTTTGTTCAGGTAATTCCATAGAGTAACAATGCTCTGTTCTGATTCTGTGTTATCATCCTATTACTTGGGTTTCCAATAGAGATGACATGAAGCCATTTCTCCAGCACATGCAGGGATGATTCACTGTTATCACCATCAGGAAACCCATCCTAAGAAAGACCATGCAGCCATCACTAGGGATGAGCCGGACACCCCCCGGTTCGGTTCGCACCAGAACTTGCGAACGACCCCCGCGTTCGGTACGAACGTTAGAACCCCATTGAAGTCTATGGGACTCGAACGTTCGAATTGGAAAGTGCTAATTTTAACGGCTAATATGCAAGATAGTGTCCTAAAAAGGGTTTGGGGACCTGCCTCCTGCCTCAGGGGACATGGGTCACTGCAAAAAAAAGTTTTAAAAACGGCCGTTTTGGCGGGAGCACTGATTTTAATGACAATTAAAGTGAAAAAAAAAAAATGAAATATTCCTTTAAATATGGTGCCTGGGGGGTGTCTGTAGTATGCCTGTGAAGTGCCACGTGTTTCCCGTGTTTAGAACAGTCCCTGCACAAAATGACATTAAACGGAAATAACACCATTTAAAACTGCTTGCGGTTTTAATGTTATATCTGGTTCCTGCAATATGGTTGAAAATCATTCAGAAAAATGGCATGGGTAGCCCTCCCTGCCCATTACCAGCCTATTTGGGTCTTGTACGCATATTAAGGGGAACCCCGTACCCATATTAAAAAAAGGAAATGCGTGTGGCCCCCAGGCCCTATATACTCAGAACAGCAGTATACAGGCGGTGCAAACAAGACAGGGACTGTGTAGGTTTGTTGTGTTAAGTTGAATCTGTTTGTCATTTTCAACCGGTACATTTTTAAAGTGTAGCTCCAGTCAAAAAAACTATCTTTAAGCTTTTTGGAAAACATAGGGAAGGGTTATCACCCCTGTATAATTTGTTTTGTTGTCCATCTTTTTTCATCTCACTTGCTGTTGTCTCCTTGCGTTTGCAAGTAGGAGATGTTTGTAAGTTGGATGTTTGAAAGTAGGGGCCTGCCCTATATTATAGCGGTATGTACTGGGTACAGAGCACGCAGACAGCACGCAATCTCCTAACACTACTGACTGCAAGCTCTATTATTAACCACTTGTTAGCCCAATGTTTGCATAAAGTGAAAGATGAAGTTATGCTGAGTAAATAGATATCAAACATGTCACTCTTCAAAATTGCACATGCCCGTGGAATGGCGCCAAACGTCGCTACTTAAAAAATCCCCATAGGCGACGCTTTAATTTTTTTTTTACTGGTTACATGTTTTGAGTTGCAGAGGAGGTCTAGGACTAGAATTATTGCTCTCGCTCTAACATTCTCGGCGATACCTCACATGTGTGGCACATGCGAGCACATGGGGACATGGGCGCTTTAATTTTTATTTTATTTTTTTATTGTTCATTTTACTTTATTTATTTTAGTTTGACATTTTTTTCCCCAAAAATATATTTTTGATCACTTTTATTCCTATTACAAGAAATGTAAACATCCCTTGTAATAGGAATATGGGGTGACAGGTCCTCTTTACAGTGAAATCTGGGGGGTCAATATGACCCCACATCTCACCTCTAGGCTGGGAAGCCTGAAATAAAAAATAAAAAAAAGATTCTGGCTTTGATCGTACTGGCGAGTTGGTAGAAGCACCGGAGGGCGGTGAGGGGTGGGGGGCGTCTATGGCTGGGTATTTCAGGGTATCACCGAGTATGGCTGGGTATCTCTGAGTATGGCTGGGTATGGCAATTTATGGCAGGGTATTACAGAGTATTGGGGTATTGGCGGGGTACTACAGAGTAATAGCAGGGTACTGCAGAGTATTGGGGGGTACTACAGAGTAATGGCAGGGTACTGCAGAGTATTGGGGGTACTGCAGAGTAATGGCGGGTACTGCAGAGTAATGGCGGGTACTGCAGAGTATTGGGGGGTACTGCAGAGTAATGGGGGTTACTGCAGAGTAATGGGGGGTACTGCAGAGTAATGGCAGGGTACTGCACTGCAGAGTAATGGCAGGGTACTGCAGAGTATTGGGGGTACTGCAGAGTAATGGCGGGTACTGCAGAGTAATGGCGGGTACTGCAGAGTATTGGGGGGCACTGCAGAGTAATGGGGGTTACTGCAGAGTATTGGGGGGTACTACAGAGTAATGGCAGGGTACTGCAGAGTATTGGGGGTACTGCAGAGTAATGGCGGGTACTGCAGAGTAATGGCGGGTACTGCAGAGTAATGGGGGTTACTGCAGAGTAACGGGGGGTACTGCAGAGTAATGGCAGGGTACTTCACTGCAGAGTAATGGCAGGGTACTGCACTGCAGAGTAATGGCGGGGTACTGCAGAGTAATGGCAGGGTACTGCAGGGTATGCACTGGTATTGCAGAGTATTGGCAGGGAATTGAGGGGTTAAATTCGGTGAGCAGCGATGTGGGCACTGCAGATGCAGCCCACATCGCTGCTGACACCGATCTCTTTCCCCTCCGCTGTACCGATCGGTACAGAGAGGGGAGGGAGGAACAGGCGTCATAACATGACGCCGGTTTGTTTCCAAGTGATCACTCCGTCATTTGACGGAGCAATCACGTGGTAAACGGCCGCTATGAGCGGCCGTTTACCGTGATCCGTGATGCGACCCGGCGGTCACGGATGCTCTCGAGTGTGCACACCTCGGGGCACGCGAGAGCAGAATTCTGGGAGGCCGTTAATTAACGGCCTCTCAGAGTTAAACAACCCCCCTGAAGCCGTTAATCGGCAATGGGCAGTTGTTAAGTGGCTAAAGCTAGATCACTAGCTATATAGGTGAGGTGAATATAGTGGTGTATACTGCAGTCAGGGCACAGACAACAACCACTACACAGCAGCAAGATAGGAAATCAGCCAAAAACGATTGGTGTGTACTGTGTTGAAGGTACACAGAACACCCACTGCTTCAGATGCTAAGTAACACACTACACGAGGCCGCCTCAAAGGCGGCCTTATATAGTGTGGGGCGTGCACTACACAGCCTGAGCTATGATTGGCCACAGGCAGGATGCCTGTGGCCAATCATGGCTCTCCTCGCTGCCGGCGCTGCGATTGGCCAAGCATGCGGGGTCACAGTGCATGCTTGGCCAATCATGGGGCAGCAATGCACTGCGCCACCGCAGTGCATTGTGGTCCGCGCGCGCGTCACTCGAATTTTGACGCGAACGGCCCAAACGTTCGGAATTCGCCGAACGGCCGAACGGCCAATGTTCGAGTCGAACGTACGTTCGACTCGAACACGAAGCTCATCCCTAGCCATCACTGTAGTAAATGCATGTGGACAGGAAAAGATTACAGAAAGGTTGCAGGAGATCAATGGTATCGATAGTACTGGAAAAAAAGATGAAAACAAGTATTTTATTTAAAAAAATTACAATTTACATGTACTTAAACTCGATTTGCATAGGAAGTGAGGAAGTGTATATGTAAATACAGACTCTACTTTGCTACTTTCAAATACATTATTATTCTCATTTGCAATCACCTCTGTTTTCCTTTTCTATCTTTTGTTGTCAAGCATGTCACAAAGAGGATTTATGTATCAAGAAATTGACACAATATTTTTACAATAAGAGCCAGGCATATGGAGGCTCTTTTGAGCAAGATGAGGATTTATCCTTGGTTCACACCTATGCGTATTTTAGTGCATTTTGCTGAAACTACAGTCCATTTAACATGGTTTCCTTTGGATATAATTCACATCTGTGCGTTTTGAGCTGGGGTGTTTTTTGGAAAGGGTCAGGAACTTTTTTTTCCTGCAGTAGATTGCATTTTTTGCATGTAATAGACTTCAATGGACCAGCATCCAAAATGCAACTGTTGCACTTTTAATGTGCTTTGATTTTTGGGGGGGTAATAGGAAGGTATGACAGTTCAGTTCATGGAGTGCGACTTTGATGCAACTTTACACTCTCTGGCACTCATGTAGCATTAAAATTGCGTCAAAATAATGCAGGAACATTTATGTGTCCAAAGTTGCATGTTAGGGTTATGGTTATGGGCTACTGTTAGGGTTAAGAGTTAGGGTTGAATGTTAGGGTTAGAGCTACAGTTAGAGTTAGGGATAAAGTTAGGGTTAGCGGTATGTAACAGGGGTAGCCGTAATTGTTATGGTTAGAGCACTAACCCTAACAATTATCACTAACCGTAACAATTACTGCTAACCCTAACTCTACCTCTAACCCTAACCGTTGCCTTTAACCCTAACCCTAGCCCTTAACTCTAACCCTTGCCCTTAAAGCAGTTGTATACCCATTCCGACGACTTTTCTTTAAATGGACAATTGCAGGTTTTAAAATTAGTTGAGCTATATCAATTTCTCCTTACCTGCTTGCCTTGCGTGTAATCTGTATTTTTCTGGCTAATGACGTCACCCACGCATGCGCCATATGTCCTATTTTTCTGGCAGGCAGAGACCCTGCCGGAAAAATGCAGGGTCTATGCCCGGGCTGCGTCATTTCCTCAATGTCAGCCCCAACATCATGCGCTACTTCCTTTTACTTCCTCCGTATTGAGAAGAGGATTCGCTAGACTTCGTTTCCGTAGTATTGAAGAAGAGGCTTGGATAATGCTATTATTGTGCATGTGCGGGATTAGGGAGAAGAATAGCTACTGCAGTTGGATGTAAATTTGGAGACAGGCGTAGATATCCAGGAGGAGCATTTGGAATATAAAGGAAAAATTACAGTAAGAACGATTTTTGGGCATACCCTTAGTGCCCATCTTATTGTAAATTAATATGTACATTCTAATATTGTTTAAATAGTGTATCTTTTAGAGAGTTTACTACCGCTTTAACCATAACCCTAGCCCTTAATCCTAACATGCAACTTTGGACACATAAAGGTTTCTGCACTACTTTCATAGGAAAAAAAATGCATAAAAATCACATCAAAAATTTGTGTTCAAAAACAGCAAAACACATCAACCACAACCTGCATAGATGTGAACCTAGCCTAGTGCCGCATACACACGATCGTTTTTTCCGTTAGAATAAACTCTGACGGTTTTTCCGACGGAGTTCCGCTGAAACAGTCTTGCCTACACACAATCACACCAAAGTCCGATCATCTAGAACACAGTGACGTACAATGCGTATGATGGGACTAGAAAAAGGAAGTTCAATAGCCAGTAGCCAATAGCTGCCCATGCGTCGTTTTTGGTCAATCGGAATAGCATACAGATGAATGGTTTTCCTGATAGGAATTGATTCCGTCAGAAAGATTCCATCGCAGTAGCTATTCTTCTCCCTAATCCCACACATGCATAGTAATAGCGTTATCCAAGCCTCTTCTTCGTTACTACAGAAACAAAGTCTAGCGAATCCTCTTCTCAATACAAAGATTTAAAACATGTTCAATTTCTAGGTCCGTCAGAATTTTCGAAAAAAAAAGTCAGATGAGGCCCACACATGCTCAGAATATCCAATGAAAATATTCCGTCTAACTTTTTCTTCCGGAAAGTCCGACGGCGTGTCCAATCACACAGACTTTCCAATCAGGTCAACCTGTCAGTTTTTCAGGTGGACCTGATCATAAGCTCCATGTGGGTCTATGGTCAGGCAGATGTTAACAGACTTGTGTCCATTTACGTGCAAGGAAGAAAGCTTCGATGTATCCTAGCCCCCAAATACAGCTGCAGCTTAAAGTGAAATACACACAAGCATAAATATGAAGCATAAATGGGAGCTGCTTACCAGCTGCTCAACCTTGTGGCTAACACTCAGCCAGGGCCTTTTCCTCCAAGAACCGCAAATGGCTGATTAAACCACAGAGAGCCTCCATATACCACTATAGACTGTTGATCGTGAGGGTGGTCAGGGAACCCAGCATTCAAATCCATACTCTATAATGACGGTCATACCTGCCCAAAGGAAAGGGAGGGTATGACACCCAAAGGAAGGGAGTTAACAGCGTGGTGACATTAGCACGTCGCTCCTAAGCCGGCCGGCTTATGTATATATGGCTTTACCTATTTTAACTTGTGTCCTCTTTAGTGAGTCATTAGTAATGCATTCATTAAGCAAGAGTTAAAGGATAAGTTTACCTTTGGAACATGTTACATGTGATGTTACATCTATATTTATGGTTTAAATTGAAACATGTTCAGCATGCACTCCCAATCACCTCCATTGCTGTGACAGTAGATGGGGATATTATCCCCACATCCACTGTCACAAATTGAAAACAGCCTGCGCCACGTCATTCATTCATAGTTTCCTGTGAATAAATAAACTACAAGCACCATCATCAATTATGGCTGACAGCTTGTAGTTCTCAATGTGACGACTTTCATAGTCCATTGATCTTCCTGATCTCGATTAACTGCCTACCCGCATTGGATTGGAAGTACAGGCAGACAGCTATCGGATTTTCCGACAACAAATGTTTTATGGGAGCTTGTTGTCGGAAATTCCGACCATGTATAGGCTACGTTGGAAATTTTTTGTTGGAATTTCCGACAACAAAAATTTGAGAGCTGTTTCTCAAATTTTCCAACAACAAAATCCGTCACACTGCATTTTTTAATCTTTTAATGCTGATAGTCACACAGATTTCTCACAAACTGATTTCTTTATTATTTCTTGGGATCTCATGAATACTCATTTTTATTTTTTCGCCAGATCTCCAGAATAATGTTTATAATTTTTGTTTATAGTGATCTCCTTTTTTGTTTTGTTTTTTAAATCAAGATCTCCTGTTATTTTTTTTTTCTAGTGATCTATGTAATATTTTTTGTCGTTTTGTGTGTTACCACAACACCATTATTATCTTGTATTTTTTAATCTCAAGGAGATTGGTTGGTGTTGGAGATCAGGAACAGCAGCAGGTGACATATATGTCCCAAGGCTGTGGGCTTACAACAGCCTGCATCTTTTGTCCCGCCAGACTGAACCCAGGCCATCACTCTCTTGTCTTCCTTCCATGCTTCCTTCCACGCTTGCTTCCTGGCTGTGGCTCTGGTGTTGGAGTTGTGGCAGGAGGTGGAGGAGGAGGAGGAGGATGGTCCAACTCACAGAGGTGGGTTATGCTTGTGAGTTCGCCCCTCAACCCCTTATTTAGGGCCATATATATCACTTCCTCACAAAAGAGGCATTGGCCCACCTCCATTTCTTGTACTTTGTTGGCAGCCATGCAGGCATAGGCCTCAAAAAGACTGGGGGGGGGGGTTTGTCTGCCTGCCGAATTAACCCAAGTGCTGACTCCTCCACGCTCCTCTCCTTCCTGGGCCTTTTTTGTTGTGGAGGAGAGGGACCTGGGATTCCGTCAGGCTACTGGGCCCGGCCATGTTATGTTAAAGGAGAAATCTTACCTTAATATAGTCCTTCTGCAGGACCTGAATGATGGCAGAACAGGTCTCTGGAATAATGATCCCCAGAGCCTGAGGGCAGATGCCTGTCGAGAACTTGATGTCCTGCAGACTTCTCCCCATTGCCAAGTACCGCAATGTGGGGACTAGCCTCTGTTCAGGAGTGAGGGCTTGCCGCATGCAGGTGTCCTGCTTCATAATATAAGGGGACAGCAAAGCCAACCAACGGTAAAAAACGTGATCCGTCATCCAGAGATAATTCCTGAAATTATCAGAATTATTCTCATAGATCTCCCGCAACAAAGGCATATGAGAGAATTGGTCACGCTGGAGCGACCAATTCTTCATCCATGAACTCCTCCTTGCCCTGTTCATGGACTGGGCTTGGGTCAAATTAAGAACCCCAACACCAAGCCCCTACACAGCACGAACTCTACAATGAGTACGTACCCGCAATATGGCTTCAAAACGGGTCGGCTGGTCAGAATGAACTAACAGAATGCACTGAAAATCAGAAAGGCCTGAGAAGAGTGAGCTGAAAATCAGAAACGAGCGAACAAGAACACACTGAAAATTAAATACTTAATATAAAAATATGCATTGAAAACAATATACGAACTGACTATATGTGCTGAAAACCAGATACGAACCCACAAGCACAAACTGAAGAGCAGTAACATTCTGAAAAGCGTGATCCGTCTCTCACCAAACTTCTACTAACATGAGATTAGCAGAAGGAGCCCAAAGGGTGGCACACTGGCTATTGAACTTCTTCTTTATAGTGCCGCCGTACGTATTGTACATCAGCGCGTTCTTGTGTATGCAAGACAATTTTGAGCCAACATCCGTCGTAAATAAATCCAAGGGATGACCGATCGTGTGTACGCGGCATTAGCCCTTGTACACACGGTCGGCTATTCCGACCACAAAATTCGTCTGATTTTTTCCGATGGATTTTGTCTGAAACTGGTGTTGCATACACACGGTCGGACAAAGTTGTTGGAAAATCTGATCTTTCAAGATGTGGTGACGTTCGTTCGTTACGATGGGACTACGTAGAGGCTAGTAGCCAATGGTCTCGTAATTTGATCTGAGCATGCGTGGCACTTTGTCCGATCAGAATTCTCTACAAACGATCGGACAAAGTCCAATCGGATCATGTTGTCGGAAAATTTTATATCCAGCTCTCAAACTTTGTTGGTCAGACATTCCGACGGAAAAAGTCAGATGGATCCCACACACGGTCGGACTATCCGACACCCCGGTCCGATCGGACATTTTCCATTGGAATTTCCGACCGTGTGTACAAGGGCTTAGAGTCTGCAGAAACCAAACATTGCACATGCGATCAGCAGGCTCTTCAGGAAAAAAAACCATAAATGCACATTTTTTACCTGCAAAAAAAATGTGTAGTTCTAATTTTTTTTCAAAAGGGGAACTTTTCCTTTAAGGGAAAGGCAGTGCATAGGCTGATATAATAAAACAAAATATAAGCAAAGTAAGAGAGGAGGGAAAAAAATAAATAAAAGGGAAATCAGGTAGTGTGGTGGGTTTGAACAGTGGCGGCCCATCCATTAGGGGCGCAGGGGGCCGTCCCCTTAATCTATGCGTCTGGCTCCCAATCTACATGCAGGGCTCTGGATGCATGGCTTCCAATGTTTTTTTTTTCTTTTTTTTTGAAGCATGTTATTAAAACCAGAGGCTCTTATTGGCTTAAAAAAAGAGTGGACTCTGGGCGCAGAGCACTGCACCCTGACCCCAACCAGTTGTATGACAATAGCGAATTAATAATCGCTATTGTCTTCCTGCTTCTCCTCTCGGGAAGCGGGTCTTAAGACCCAATTGGCCAAGAGGAGAAGCGATCATTTTGGCTGCCTTGGGAAGGAAGAGGGAAGCTACCGAGGACGAAGCTGCTGTGAAGCCAAAGATGCAGGGTGAAGCCGCCAAGGAGGAAACCACGGCCTTGGAGGAGGAGCATACACAGGAAGGAGCCGAAGCTGCTAGATGGTGTAAGTGCAGGGCTGGTAGGGGGATGGAGGAGCGAGCGATGGACGGACGCCCCGACTGACGACGGGTGTCTTGTTTGACCCCTTCAAAATATACAGCACCAGCCAAAACTGTGTTTGAATGTCAAGGATGGGGGTCAGGTAGGAGAGTCAGGGGGTGGGTGTGCATGAACTTCTGATAGGAGTCATGTTAGACATAGGGTAGGGGTAGCATTCTCACAAGGTCAGCAAGATTACCTAGAAAGGTATTGTCCAACCCAGGGGGATCATATATATATTGAATCCTTGAGGATTGTGGCCATCTTCTTGTTTATTAGAAACCACATAATTTTGTGTTTTACTTACGTAATCGTCAGAGTGGAGAACTATCATTCCCTAGCTAGCGCTTGTTTTGCTTCCACAAACAAAAATGTGATTTTGTGCAATCTGGTGGCTTCAGGTTTAGCAATGCCTCCCATGGAGAATTCCATATGCCTTTTCCAAAAATAGTATGTACCAACTGGTTCACGCTGGTCCAAGATCTTTTGCTTTTGACAGTGACTTCGCAGTGGTGTGAACTGGCCTTTAACCACTTCCCGACCAGCGCACGACGATGTACGTCGACAGAATGGCACGGGCAGGCATATTGGCGTACATGTACGTCCAATATTCAATGCCGCCCTGCCATCGGGAGCGCGTCGCCGGCGGTGCGCTCCCGCGCTGGTCGGGACCCCTGTGAGTCCGGTCGCGGGACCCGCGGACTCGATCGCCGCGGGCATCCCCGCGATCGTCTCACGGAGCGGCCGAATGGAGGAAATGCTGTATAAACAACATTTTTCCATTCTGCCTAGCAACTAGTGACGCTGATCTCTGCTCCATGTGATTGGAGCAGAGATCAGTGTACACTAAATGAAAGCCCAACCCCCCCACAGTTAGTAACACACCCCTAGGAACACTTAACCCCTACACTGCCACCCACTGGTTAACCCTTTCACTGCCAGTGTCATTTACACAGGAATCACTGCATTTATATAGCAGTGATTACTGTATAAATGACAATGGTCCCAAAAATGTGTCAAAAATGTCCGATGGGTCCCCGACAATGTCGCAGTCACAATAAAAATCGCAGATCGCCGCCATTACTAGTAAAAAAAAAAATAATAAAAAATTATTAATAAAAATGCTATAAAACTATCCCTATTTTGTAAACGCTATAACTTTTGCGCAAACCAATCAATAATCGCTTATTGCGATTTTTTTTACCAAAAAATATGTAGAAGAATACGTATCGGCCTAAATTGAGGGAAAAAAATGTTTTTTTATATATTTTTGGGGGATATTTATTATAACAAAAAGTAAAAAATAATGCGTTTTTTTCAAAATTGTCGCTCTATTTTTGTTTATAGCGCAAAAAATAAAAACCGCAGGGGTGATCAAATACCACCAAAAGAAAGCTCTATTTGTGGGAAAAAAAGGACGTCAATTTTGTTTGGGAGCCACGTCGCACGACCGCGCAATTGTCAGTTAAAGCGACGCAGTGCCGAATCGCAAAAAGTGGTCTGGTCTTTGACCAGCAAATTGGTCCGGTCTGAAAGTGGTTAAGGAGACAAAGGGGGGAGTTTACTAAGATTAGAATAGTTAGTATTTGAAGCAGCTGTGCATGGAAACCAATCCACTTCTATCAGTTTCAAAGCCTAAAGTATAATAAAAGTCTAACTCTAACATTTCTTAAAGTGGTTATAAACTCTTACAATACACTTTTTGCTACAGGTAAGTCTATAATAAGGCTTACCTGTAGCTACCCTGAATATCTTCTAAACCTGAACGGTTTACGAGATATGCCCTGTATTTGCATGTGCCGACATCAGCGGCACATGCGCACTGAAGCAAACTGAAACAATGGCACGTACGTGCCATTGCTTCGGTTAGACTGTGCTGTTACCGGCGGCTCCAGCGCGCATGCTTGGTAGTGACGTCATCGTGGCTCCAGCCAAACACAGTGCCGTAGCCCGTGATACCCAGAAGTAAGCGATGGTGGCCACTGCAGTGGTGTACGAGGATGACTGCGGGGGCTTTGATCTCAGTTAAGTAATTGATAATGAGCTAGTATGCTATTGGGTTTACAACCATTTTAAAATTGTTTACTCTTCCCACCTATCCTGCATACTCTGTATTAAAAAAATATGTGTACTTATCTGCTGCAGTCTAGTCACATAATAAAGCAGTTCTGGCTCACCTGTGTCAGTGAGGGGCTAATTCATCCATGGCATGTGTGGCATTACAGCTCACAATATTCACAACTGTTGTCAAGCACTCCCTAACACAGTGGAGCAGAAACTGCAGAATCACGTGATTTGACAGGATTGTAATAAAAAAAAGTATGTATAGAGAGTATTATATGTAGGATAGGTAAGAGGAAGGGGAGGGAACATTTTATAAATAGTGTTAGGATTTACTACCACTTTGGGGGCTCAGTTACATTGGCTTCACCCCCAGTGAATTCCCAATGGGTTGCTTTTCAAAGAGCATTTTAAAGGCAGTGAGGAGAGGTTATGTGTAGCTTAAGGGGGAGCAGTTTGGGGGGGGGGGGTGTTGGTAAAAACCCAGCTAAAATATGTATTTTACCCATTATAATCTGTTTAAAAAAGTTATGGGAGTGCTGTACCCCACATACTGCCCATTCAATTGAAGTGCCCGATGGTCCAGTGTAGACCAGGGCAGTTGGACACACTTCAACATCAACATCAATACTACAACTGCACCACTCGTAATTACGTGAAATCTTTTTTTGTATACCAGGTTGCTAAACAACGAAACTGTTGAGAAGTTCAAAGCAATATTCTTATACCACCAAGTGTTACCTAAAATCAATTCAAATAAAACATAGAAATATCAAATAAAATTCACAGCTTTACACAGTGTATAAAACATTATCCTGTTGGTACATGTAATTGCTTCATAATTCTTGTGACTACTTATAGAAATGTGAAATACCCTATTCATTATTCAGTTAATTAGAAATTCTAGTATGTGATTTAAAAATCCCGAATATTACTTACTGGCTCGGTTGGGAAACCTTTCAAGCGAAGGGGAGATGCGTTTTTTCAGATGTAGTACAAATGTTTGTAACTTTACATAAAGTAAACTAACTTTTTTTAGGTTTGCACAGAGTTGAGATGGATTAGAACACACATTAAAGGAGAAGTCCAGCCCAAGCTTTTTAGGCTGGGCTTCTCCTATGGGTCACAGGAGTGCAATCCGTTTTGCACTCCTGTGACCCGTTTTCTGAAGTCCGCTCTCCACTGATGTCACAGGCAGTGTGTCATTCCCATTTAGGAAGTCTGGATCCACCAGCTGCCTGGACTGATGGCAGTCTCAGCCTTTCAACGAGCCGCCGAGATGGCAACTCCCTGACCCTCCACAGCTCAGTGCTCCAGTGAGCATGAAGGAGCAGAAAAGGAGACCTGTCAATCGACAGCTCTCTGCTCGGGGAGGCGAGAGAACCAAGCCATCAGATGTGTTCGGTGGCTCGTTTCTCAGTGAAGAGGCGGTGGGTGACAGATTCAGCATTGGTCTGATGCTGCATCCACCTAGGTAAGTATGAATCTACAAAAAACAATAACATACTTCTCTTTTAAGTTTTTATTGCTGTCTGTGCGCCTGTTACAGAGATTCACCCTATTTGTTCTGTTTACCATTGTAGCGCTTTACTATTGTAACTGCTGGAAATTTGCGCAGGATGTTCCCCACTGGATTGCCCCACAGGCAAGCACATGATCTAAGCCACACTTTTCCTCGATGACCATTCTAGGTTTGTTGTTTTTGTTGCTTTTTTTTTGAAAACTTGGATAGGGTTAAGGGAATTGAGTGGGACACTCCAAAACATAAACTATGTACAGGTCGAGGACAGTGAACGCCTTTCTGTAAAGCTGAAGCAGAAGTTGCTTAATAAACAGTAGAAACCGTTAAATGTAGAGCTGAAGCAAAAGTCCTTGTGTATAGCAAACTGTGGACTTGGCCTGTAGTAGAAACAGTTAAAAGCCCCGCTAGTTTCTTCAGAGCACTTAGAGTAGAATTTTCACAAATAACTATATAGACTAAGCTCTTTAGGAAACCAGCCGATGTCCAGTTTGAACAGACAAACACAGCTGACTCTCTCTAGCGCAAGGATGGCAGCAGCCAAAAAAGTCTCTATGTTCTTTTACAGCAGTCTGCACTCACAGAAAGTCCAGGGACAGTTGGTTGCCTCCATCCAACTTCAGTGATACCAGACTAGATCTTCAGCAGACATCCCCGCAGTCAGCTCTCTGTAGCTTCAGCATCCAAGCAAGCACATGGCAGCATTGCTCTGGAGGGTTGCAGCTCTCCAGGCTAGACTGATCCTCTGCAGGAAAAGACCCAGAAGCTCAGTCTCTCAGAGTATTTATGCAGTTTCCCAGCAGCCTTCAGGGCCCTGTTCCCCAGGATTGGCCAGGGCTGCATAAATATTTATACTGCCATCTGTGTAACTCCACACCTATGTTCTAGAGAATTCCAGCACTGTCTGTAAAGCAGAGGGAGTAAACAGACCAGCAGCAGCTGAGAGCACTGAACTTACCTAATTAATCATCTGCTCTGGTTACAGTGAGCCCAGCTATATTTGCCTAAGGCCCCTTTCACGCTGGGGCGCTTTGCAGGCATTACAGCACTTAAAATAGCGCCTGCTAAGCGCCCTGAAACAGCCGCAGCTATCTCTCCAGTGTGAAGCTCGAGGGCTTTCACACTGGAGCGGTGCGCTTGCAGGATGGTCAAAAAAGTCCTGCAAGCCACATCTTTGGAGAGCTGTAGAAGCAGTGTATTTACCACTTCTAACGCGTCGCTTCCCATAGAAAACAATGGGGCAGCGCTTTTAACCCGCCTGCAAAGCGCCGCTGCAGCGGCACTTTGCGGGTGCTTTTAACCCTTTTTCAGCCGCTAGCGGGGGTTAAAACTGCTAGTGGCCGCATAGCGCTGCTAAAACGACGGTAAAGCGAGGCAAAATATAGCGCCGCCTTACCGCCAGTGCCCGCAACGCCCCAGAGCGAAAGTAGCCTAAGACCCCTTTCACACTGAGTTGCTTTTCATGTGCTTTCATGCTAAAAAAAAGCGTCTGAAAACCTCACGAAAACCTATTTCCATTAAAATCAATGAATGTTTTCATACTGGGGCAGTGCAATGGCAAAGCGGTGAAAAAACGCCCCTCTCCATTGAAATTAATGGAAAGCTCTTCAAAATCGCCTGAAAAACTCTTCAAAGCACCTGAAAAGCTCTTCAAAAGCGCTCAGTGTTTTACTGTCAGTTTAGAAGTTCCTCAGTGTGAAAGGGGCCTTATACACTATTACAGCCACACTGGTTACAGTAATGCCTGCTACATAAGAAAAGATTATCAGACGAGTGATTGTCTGTTTTTTTTTTTTGCATGCTAGTCTCATATCAAAAATGAAGAGGTTACTAAAGTTACGAAAATTCTCGTACAACAGAAGAAAAATTTGAAAGTGATGTGATGTATTGTATTTTTGTATGAAAACTGTTCTGATTAAATGAAAATCTTACGATCTGGTATTGTATGAGAAAAATGTAAGTGATTGTCCCATCAGATAATATCGGATGAACTGTCTTGATCAGCTCTCGAAAGCTATGTACTAACAATCAAATTATCGTATGATCGCTTCAAAGTGGTATTTTTCGTCCGATTTTCTAATCGTGTGTACGGCCTTTAGGCAAGCAAAACACACCCAGCGCTACTAAACACAGTGAGCCAGTACACAATCTAACAAATTATAGCACCCATCTAGGAGCATTACATCATTATCAATAGGGACACTAGTTTGGGTGACCTGGGGGGTCCCAAGGGATTCCCTTAATTTGCAGGGATTTCCTCTTTTGGCTATGGGACAGGAAGTGAAGGTAAACCTTCCCAATGGATCATGAATGGCAAAAAAGTCAGGGATTATATAACCTTCTCTAACTCAATACAAAATTAAGAAAAAAGTTTTCCCTATAGTTCTACTTTATTCTAACAGGGACAGCAGTTTCTAGTTAATTTGGTTCTAGATGAGGTTTGCAGGGCTTACTCTTCTTATTGTGAATGTTTAGAGATATGCCTAATTAGAACCATGAAAATCTATCTTATTTTTATTGTATATATATATATATATATATATATATATATATATATATATACATAACGGTTGTTATTGATTAAAATTTTCGTGTCCGATTAATCGATTTTTAAAATCAATTTTGATGAATTATAATGCACATACAGATCCAACTACTTTTAGCTGCTCTCTTTGCATTGCAACTCTGCATTAGTCAGTGGTAAATGTGGTATACACTATATACAATCACCTGACACTAGTTTGTTTCTACAATCCATGACTTAACTTCTCAGTTCACACAAATACGTTTTAAATTCAAACTGTATTACTGACGCAAGTCATTTTTTTTTATTAAACTTTAAGAAAAACGTAGAAAGTTAGTTTAACTTTAATTATAAAACTTATCTAGGATATTGACTGTCAGTCACTTATAGTAGGCAAGTAGGCATCACTTTAGCCACTCACGCAGACATACCAGAATGTTTACATTTTGTTGTTTTTTTTACAACAATATTAAAAACGGAGGTTATCAAATTTGCCTACACTTAGCTCACTGAATGATCCCAGTTAACCACATCCATATTTACCATCACTGTCCAGGCAGTCCGGTGACATCACGGACATCGATGTCACCGGACTCTTCCCCCCTTCCCTTCGTTAGCAGACAGAGACACTTGGGGAAGGGGGAAGGAGTCCGGTGACGTCGATATCCGTGACGTAACCAGATCTCTGACGGAACCTCCTGAAGACCCGGAAGCCAGCGGAGAGGTGAGTACAGATCAAAAGAATTTTGAGTGATCAAAAAAATTAACGATTAATCGAGGAATTAATCTTTAATTTTCCCAGCCCTAATATATATATATATATATATATATATATATATATATATATATATATATATATAATGGTATGCTTAACTATGTAAACTCTGCTCTGTAAAGAAATAAAGTAGCCCTGGTATTTTAAACATGCTAGCTTACATTGGTGTGCTTGGCCAAACTTTGACAAGCCCAAGGTAGCAGTAATTTACATGCTAGTGTTCACTTTATGAGAAGCAAGTGCAGAAAGAAAGTTTCAAGGTATCGTGAACTCATTTACATCAGCCAATACATACTCTGAGACACATCAAAGCTTATAGAAAAACAGAGCTCATGGAAGCAATGAAAATGTTTTTGTGGCTACTGGGTGCCAGGATCTCCGCTGTGAATCCCATTTACATTAGGTTGTTGAACTTACTGAATCTTGTATTTCCACAGAGATGCTTTGACAAGTGTACTGATACATCTATCTTGCATTCAGCAGGGAATACTCTCATCCTCTCAATATCTCCTATATCAAAACAACATAGAAAGTTATTTGATGTTACAATAGGGAGTCAAACACAAAATGACAGGATGAGAACATAGAATTCTCACTTGCTTCAAACTTTGAAAAAATAGTTGTTTGCAACAGGTAACAAGTTTTCCAAAAAAAAGAACATTTCTGTAATGAAACATTTTCCAGTGATTTAGGAATAGCAATCACGCCAGGAAGAAGCCTGTTATGAGACCCTCTGCTTCTCAACCTGAACCTCTACATATCCTAGTGTCAGACACTTTTATCCATGCCTTCATTGGCCAAGCTGAGAGGCAATGAGCAGAAGGATAATGATACAAAGAAACCTTGCTTACAATATTAAAATGATTGCCATGCTTGTAAGTAAGTAAAATTAGAATTGTTGGCAGTTGTACAAAAATATGGCTTACCTCAAATGGAAATGGAGAAGAAAGTAAAAAAAAAAGAAAAAAAAAAAGATAAATGTGAAAAAGACTTGTGTAGCTGTTACTTATATGAAATTAAATTTTTAACTCAACTGGAGTTTTCATTTAGGGGTTGATTTACTAAAACTGGAGAGTAAAAAAATCTGGTGCAGCTGTTTGTGGTAGCCAATCAGCTTCTAACTTTAGCTTGTTCAGCTAATCTTTGACAAAAAAAAACCTGGAAGCTGATTGGTTTCTATGCATGACTACACCAAATTTTGCACTCCCCAGTTTTAGTAAATTAACCCCATGCCCAATGGATGGGTATTTAGTTGGACATAAACAACACAGCAAACTAGCATCATCCAGGCCAACTTTATTATACAGGATTTATACAGTGCCAACATTTTGTGTAGTGCTGTATAATATAAAGGGATACATTACAATTACAATATATTTCAAAATAGAAGGAATAGGAGGGCCCTACTCATGGAGCTTACAACCTATAAAGGAAAAACATGCCAAACAGGATTGTTTTTCTTTGATTTTCTTCTGCTGCTCCTACCTTTTTCTTTTTCTTTGATTTAATTTGATTTATTTATTTTTTCACTTTTCAATTTTTTTTTTCTTTTTTACAATATTTTTACAAATTTCCTCGGCTACTCAATGTATGCAGTATATGTTTTGTGGAACGGGTTACCCACTGTATAATTATATAGCTGTCTATATAATAAATATGGACTTCCATCTCAAATCTATTCCAGGCTTTGTCCTTGGAATTTGTTGACCATCATATTTAATGTCAGTCACGCAGGAAATTGTAGTCTTTTGATCTGTGATATTCTGTATTCTGCAGGTAATAATGATATCCTTTGGGTGGCACAGCTTAGACTGTGGGGTTCCTTCCCTGTCTAAGAATGTCTCTCCTGATTAAATACACCCCTGACCAAGCAGCGTGCTTCTTCGTCCATTTTTGTCTTCTCCTTACAGAAAGTAAAGAGAACACATAGAAACTTTTGTAGCATAATTCATCTTCCTCTTGGCACAGTAAAATCTACACACATGCACACACATCAGACACCCATCTACACCCCAACAGTAGGCTAGGATAGAATGTTTCTGTGTATGCTGCAGAAGAGGCATGAAGCTTTGTGTGTCGCATATAGGTATGAAGTCCTGTTTGTTGGGCCTCATGCACACATGACATTTTGCTAACCTTCCTAGTGTTGACGCATCAAGGGCTTGAGCATTAAATTATTTAATTGGCCAGAATAATAATTTATTTTGGCCATAAAAATAAATTAACGCTCAAACGCTAAACACTCCTAGCGCTAAAGCACGTTTCTATGCATTTATACGTGTTCTGCCAAAACACACCAGACAAACTGGCTCTGGGTTCATTTTCTGCCTCTAAACGCCCCTGCCTATAAGCTCCTCTAAATGCCTATGTGTGCATGGACACATAGGGGTTATTAACTAAAATGGAAGAGTGTAAACTCTGCATAGAAAACAATCGGTGTTCAGGTTTGATTGCCAAAGCTTAAGTGAACAAGCTGAAATCACAAGCTGATTGGCTACCATGCACAGCTGCACCAGATTCTGAGTACTCCAGTTTTAGTAAATCAACCCCATAGGCTAACATGCAGGGGCGTTTAGAGGCAGAGAAAAAAAAAGGCCAGATGCTCCTAACAGCCACATTATAAATGTCCAGTGTGTATGAGAGTTAACACAAAAATGTTATATACTGTATGTTGTGTAAAGAAATAGGGCACTAGGTTTAAAAAAGTATGAGGCACTACCTGTATAATAAAAAAATGTGATGTATAATAGAGAGCCACCATGAAACACCGTGGGATTGATTTACTAAAAGCAAATAGACTGTGCACTTTCTCCAGAGTTTAGAAAATGTGGCTAAAGCTTCACTTTACGAAGAATAGCCAATCATACACAAGGAAAAAAAATGTTTGCTTCTGCATGATTGGATGATGGAAATCAGTAGCTTTTCCTAATTTACTAAGCTCACTAGCAAAGTGCAAAGGTTAATTGCCATTATTAAAAAAACCTCTGTGTGTAATGGAGAGGTAGGAGGCGCTGATGAGGTACTGCATGTATTATATATGTATGAAGCACTGTGTAATGTAGAGGTATAAGCACTTTTTATGATAGAGGTATGAGACACTGTTTGTAATGCAGAGGCATGAAGAACTGCATGTAATAGAGAGAAGTGAGATATTAGGCATGGTGTGCAACAGGCAATGCAATTCCACACTTCCTACAGGATGTGTAGTTCTTAAAGGCCTGAGCTTGTTTGGCTGGACTTCTCCTATGGGTCACACGAGTGCAATTCATTTTGCACTCATGTGACCCATTTTCAGCAGAGATCGGTCTAAAGTCTTCTCTTCTGATATCACTGAAATCAGTCCAGGCACCGCGTCATCACGACAGTAAGTCTGGATCTGCCAGGTGTCTGGACTGATACCCGTCTCAGCCTCTCTCTGAAAGACTGAGATGGCCGCACCCCACCCCTCCACAGCTCAGTGCTCCAATGAGCATAGAGGAGCAGAGAGGAGAGCTGCTCATTGACAGTCAGCAGCTCTCCGCTCTGGGATCTGTGAGTGTTCGATCACTCGGTTCTCAGTGCAGAGGCGGCGGGGAACACATGCTGCATCGGTCCGATGCTGCATCCATCTAGGTAAGTATAAATGGGCAAAATAAAAGATAAAAAAACTATACTTCTCTTTTAAGGGACTAAAGAATTTACTTAAATGTTATAAAGTAAGAAAGAATTGATTTATGCAGACATATTTTCACAAAAAATACACTAAAACCATTAACAGACACAAACATAACATGACTTACAAAATTCCTGCTTAATCTAAAAGATAAAACTGTATTGAGTTAATAAATAAAGCTGTATGTGTGAGGTCTTGGGGCTCATTCACATTGTTCCTGCGTCCTGTACATTTTCAATCAGTGTTTTTTAATGTGGTTGGAGCTGTGTGTAGGCAGGTTATGTTACGCTATGGAGATGCAACAGCTGTACAAACGCAGACGTAGGTCCTAATTTGACAGGCGTGTGGTTGTACTGTATGTGAACAACACCAAACAGTGTATATACATTCTTTAGTCCTTTTCTCTGCAGCCTCAGCTGCACTGGACAGTGAATTAACAGGAAGAGTTTTGGGCAGAGGCTCCTGTGCATTCATAAACTGAAGCATAGCAAACACAGTGTAATATGCATCACTTATGATTAAGCACAATGAGTGATTGGTACCAATCACTCATTGTACTCAATCAGGAAAGGAAGGGGACAATAAATATGACATATTTACCACCCCCTTCCACCACTCTCTATCCTGAAATATCCCCCTGTGTGCCTGCAGCAGCCAGCGGGGAGGGAGGGGGGTAGGAGGGAAGTTGGCAGCACTCGGTGTGGAGGGGGAACACATTGGGGCCCAGGCAGCAGAGGAAAGAGGATACTGGAACCGATCCCCTGTATGGTGGCTCACTCTGCAGCAGCTGAAAGTCGACTGAAGGGAGAGATGGAGAGGTCAGATATCAGCTGCTGCAGAGAGAGCAATACATGAGATTGGTTCCAGTAATCCAGCCCCCTACCCCCTGCCCCCTTCCCACTGTTCACCCTCCTTTCCCAAATCTGAATTCCCTTGCCGCTTGGGCCTCCCTACTGGCTCAGGGCCCATACAGAAGGACCAGTGGTACCCCTTTATCAAGAGAGAGTAATTAGTGTGTACATGCTATTAGTGGAAGGCACCACCCATTGTATACTACTGTTTCCCTTCCAGTGTCACATGACCTGCAAACAAAGTCTGTCCTTGTATCCACACTGGACTCAAGCTATTCTGACCTCAATAAATAGACTATTGCTTTGGATAATACAGAGTGGATTGCCATGATTTTAATTATGAGTCTCTATCCTGATTCATTCACCTGTCTGCATAAATCTCAGCTTGAGTTATTGAGTTCTATAAACACTAGGCTTCTTTTTCACCAAAGCGGATAAGGACTACCAGGAAAACAAGTGAAAAGAAACCCAAAGCTTCACTTGCTTGCTGGATATGAAAATTAAAAATATCAATATGCAATATTTTATATTTCCTTGAAAAATATAATAATATTTTGGGAAAATGTAAAATTCATTCTTGACCAAAGAAAACAAAGAAAGAACATACCGTATGTGGAAATCATAAATGTTCCCTTTAATGAAAAATTATACTGAAATAAATGCAGGGGCTACCATTGCAGACTTCATCCTGAAAATGTTATTTGTCTGTCTCTGGCCTCAATACGTGTCACTGATTTGGAAGCATATAGCCAGTAAAGTCAAAATGATTGATTTTGCATTTTTGCTGCAGGTCAGTGACTTGGGAAGTATTGAAGCCATGAATACTATATGATAGCTGGGCAACTAGCATTTTCAGGAGGAGATACCAAGCATGTCAACCTACATATTTCTATTATTAACCTAAAGCTCAGTTCTATCTAAATAGAATCAGTACTTTACTGACAGCTCTATTCCGATTAAAAATATTTCAACTTATTTCGGGAAGTGATGGGAAAACCCTCCAGTATGTGCTTAGATCAAAACAATTTTTTTTTATTTTTTTTGTGAAATACAGACATACCCCACTTTTAAGAACACAATGGGGTTTATTTACTAAAGCTGGAAAGTGCAAAATCAGGCTCACTTCTGCATAGAAACCAATGAGCTCCAGGTTTTATTAGCAAGGCTTAATTAAACAAGCTGGTGTTAGAAGCTCATTGGTTTCTATGCAGAAGTGAGCCTGATTTTGCACTTTCCAGCTTTAGTAAATAAACTCCATTGTGTACTTAAACGTGGGGTATGCCTGTAGGGAATGGCTAGGGCTACTGTCAGGTTGTGGCCATTAGTGGCTTCTTATCCCACTGACAGCCTCTCCCCTCATTTATTTTCCTGCTGTCACAGGTTGTCACAGGGTCAGGAAGTGACATACAATCTTTCTGGCATGACATTGCCTTTCTTACACAGTACATACACTGAGTCAAGTCTGACAGATTTCCAAACAGACTGGAGTTATACATAATGAAACACTGTAGTTGAATAATTAGCAATAATCACATTAAATTGTCCTAAAAAAAACTATTTTAAATATATGTGAACATTGCTTCTAATATATTAACAAAATGTGGGTGTGAAAGCTGCAGCATAATGTGATAGATATTGCAAGGTACAAATCGCTCTGAACCTATTCAAAAATGATGCGTGTTTGTTAGAGCTCACAATGGAAAAATCAAAAGAATTCACGTAGAAATTGGAAGCCCGCGGGTAAAGTGCATTTCAGAGTACTGTACTCAGTACCAAAGGAAAGAAACCGACTGCTAAATCAGTAACCATGCAACAGGCAATGCCCAGCCCCTGTTTATACGGCATCTACAAATCCACTGACACTAGGAAGGTGGGGAGTACACAACCGCATGAAAGACTTCATTCCAAGCCTATGGGGCATTTACAGGCTCCGGCACACAATGAGCTTTCTTTATTTCTCA
This sequence comes from Lithobates pipiens, assembly GCF_037356315.1. NCBI lineage: Eukaryota > Metazoa > Chordata > Amphibia > Anura > Ranidae > Lithobates > Lithobates pipiens. The sequence goes on along the minus strand of NW_027507903.1, from coordinate 220,169,883 downwards.
AAGAGTGAATTACATCATATGACAATTTTGGAATCCCTGCTTTTTATTAAGCCAAAAATATCAGGACATGATGCAATGTAGTTTTTTAAAGCTCACACAGGAGATGATGTGTAACAGATTGCTGTAGTAACAAAGTACCCAAAGATTAATTAAATCATATAAAGCTTGCTGGAAAACAACAACAGCAGAATAAAAAAGAAAACATATTGGAAAGGAGAAGCAAAACACCAATTTCTAATGCAGCATCCATGTTATAAAGAAATTGTATTAAACGGAATCAATCTGTGTAATGTTAAGATCTCATGCACACTGGACATTTTGTTATCTCTCCTAGATGCCTTTTCTCCTGGCATCTGTGTTTTGGCAGAAGAAATGCTTGATTTTTGGAAATGTGTGTGTTACGCGTTTAGGTGCAATGCTAGAATATTAATTTATTCTGACCACTAAAATTAATTAATATTCAAATGCTAAAAGCATCTAGCATTATTATGTATTTGTGTGTGTGTAACACGTTTAGGTGCATTTAGGCAAATCAAACGTTGGGCATTAATTAATTTCATTGGCTAGAATAATAATTTATTCTGACCACTAAAATGAATTAATGTTCAAATGCTAACAGCATTTAGCATTATTGTGTATTTAGTTGAGTTTACAAACTACAAATGTTTTTTTCCTGCCAAAACACTGCTATTCCCGACGTACTGGCTGTTGCTTTTTTTCTACTTCTAAATGCCCCTGCCTCTTAGCTCCTCTAAACCTCATAGGCTAACAAGCAGGGGCATTTAGAGGCAGAAAAAAAAGCAACACCAGAAGCCCCTAGGAGCAGTGTTAAAAACATACAGTATCCCATAAAAGTGAGTACATTCCTCACATTTTTAAAAAATATTTTACTATTAGGGATGGCCGAACGGTTCGCCCGGTGGTCGGTTCGTGGCGAATTTCGGCTGTTCGCGGTCCGCCCGATCGGCGGACTATTGCCGCTATACGCGTTTACTGTGTAAAAAAACTTTGACCTATGATGACACATACATCATGTGGTACAGGACAGCCAATTGAGACATTACAGCACATAGACACTTGGATATTCCCCCTAACTTATAAATAGACCCGATCCGGCGGCCATTTTACATTCTTTCGTATGTCACTATAGGGAGAGGTTGCTGTGTGGAGCAGGGAGAGACTGCAGTGACCCAAATTCGCTAGCTATTAGGGCCACAAAAGTTATTTTAAGGACTGGTATGGTATAGGTGTAGTTCAGGATATAGGTTTGAGGCACTGCTATTCAAGTCATTGTTGCAGCAGATTGTCTTTTGTCAGTGCTGAGAGAGGGACAGATAGGACGCTGTGTGTTGCAGAGAGGGACAGTCAATTTAATCATTAGCTGTTACCATTAGGTCCACAAAAGTCCTTTTCAGGACTGGTATGGTGTAGTAGTACAGGATATAGTTTTGAGTGCTATTCAAGTTATTGTTGCAGCAGCCTGTGTTTTGTCAGTTTAAATAGGGACAGGCAGGAAGCTGTGTGTGGCAGTGAGGGACAGTCAGTTTAATCAGTAGCTGTTACTATTAGGTCCACAAAAGTCCTTTTCAGGACTGGTATGGTAATAGGGTTGTACACGTATAATATTCTTTCTTCCAAATATAGAAAAAATATTATACTTGACTGCTGCCCTTCTGCTGCAGTAGTCCTTTATGAGTATAGGGACTGAGGTACAGTCTGCTAATCACAACCTACTAGTTCCACAAAGGTCCTTCTAAGGACTGGTAAGGTATAGCGTACTAGAGTATATAGGGTTGAGTGAGGTACAGTCTGCTAATCCTTAAGGACTGGTATAGGTCCACAATATATAGGGTTGAGGTGCACTACTGCTGACTGCTGCCCTATTCTGCAGCAGTTCTTTATCAGTATAGGGACTGAGGTACAGTCTGCTAATCACAACCTACTAGTTCCACAAAGGTCCTTCTAAGGACTAGTAAGGTATAGCGTACTAGAGTTATATAGGGTTGAGTGAGGTACAGTCTGCTAATCACAACCTACTAGTTCCACAAAGGTCCTTCTATGGACTAGTAAGGTATAGCGTACTACAGTATATAGGGTTGAGTGAGGTACAGTCTGCTAATCCTTAAGGACTGGTATAAGTCCACAATATATAGAGTTGAGGTGCACTACTGCTGACTTCTGCCCTTCTGCTGCAGTAGTCCTTTATGAGTATAGGGACTGAGGTACAGTCTGCTAATCACAACCTACTAGTTCCACAAAGGTCCTTATAAGGACTGGTAAGGTATAGTGTACTACAGTATATAGGGTTGAGTGAGGTACAGTCTGCTAATCCTTAAGGACTGGTATAGGTCCACAATATATAGGGTTGAGGTGCACTACTGCTGACTTCTGCCCTTCTGCTGCAGTAGTCCTTTATGAGTATAGGGACTGAGGTACAGTCTACTAATCACAACCTACTAGTTCCACAAAGGTCCTTCTAAGGACTGGTAAGGTATAGTGTACTATAGTATATAGGGTTGAGTGAGGTACAGTCTGCTAATCACAACCTACTAGTTCCACAAAGGTCCTTCTAAGGACTGGTAAGGTATAGCGTACTAGAGTATATAGGGTTGAGCGAGGTACAGTCTGCTAATCCTTAAGGACTGGTATAGGTCCACAATATATAGGGTTGAGGTGCACTACTGCTGACTGCTGCCCTATTCTGCAGCAGTCCTTTATCAGTATAGGGACTGAGGTACAGTCTGCTAATCACAACCTACTAGTTCCACAAAGGCCCTTCTAAGGACTGGTAAGGTATAGTGTACTACAGTATATAGGGTTGAGTGAGGTACAGTCTGCTAATCACAACCTACTAGTTCCACAAAGGTCCTTAAGGACTGGTATAGGTGTACTATTTGGTGTGCAGTATATAGTTGTGTAATACACATATAAAATACTTGCACATACTTGACTTCCTCCTGAGGCTGCTTATTATGAGGGGCTCCCACCATCCCTGTGCTGTGGTGACTTCCTCCTGGGGCTGTACCTCTGCTGTGCATATTATGAGGGTCTCCCACCATCCCTGTGCTATACTCATTATGAGGGGCTTCCACCATCCCTGTGCTATGCTGACTTCCTCCTGGAGCTGCTTATTATGAGGTGCTCCCACCATCCCTGTGCTATGCTGACTTACTCCTGGGGCTGTACCTCTGCTGTGCATATTATGAGGGACTCCCACCATCCCTGTGCTATGCTCATTATGAGGGGCTTCCACCATCCCTGTGCTATGCTGACTTACTCCTGGGGCTGCTTACCGTGCAGGTGTCAGTGCTGTATATCACGGTGCTGGTGTCAGTGCTGTATATCACGGTGCTGGTGTCAGTGCTTTATGTCACGCTGCTGATGTCAGTGCTCTCTATCACGGTGCTGGTGTCAGATCACTCTATCACGGTGCAGGTGTCATTGCTGTATGTCACGCTGCTGATGTCAGTGCTCTCTATCACGGTGCTGGTGTCAGATCACTCTATCACGGTGCAGGTGTCATTGCTGTATGTCACGCTGCTGATGTCAGTGCTCTCTATTACGGTGCTGGTGTCAGATGACTCTATCACGGTGCAGGTGTCAGTGCTCTATATCACGGTGCTGGTGATCATCTCCTACACCCTCTTCTTTGTCTACCCTGATCTTCCCTCTCCTCCATTGCCCTTCATGCGCTCCACAGTCCTGAATTGTCACAATTTCACATATAAAAAAAAGAATGCTAGTAGTTGTCGATCCCAGATTCACCTCATACATGTGTTATGTCATTGGTCATGTGGTGGGACTATTTGTGCACAGCTAGTAATTATTTTGTGGCTGCAAATTTGACCTGTAGGTTTGTAAAGTTCGCCTCCCATTGAAGTCAATGGGGCCCGCCACGAACGTTACGGTTCGCGAACTATCGGCCGCGTTTGCGGTTCGCGTTCGTGAAACGTCCCGTCGGAAGTTCGTCCATCACTATTTACTATACCTTTTCATGTGACAACATTGAAGAAATGACACTTTGCTACAATGTAAAGTAGTGAGTGTACAGCTTGTATAACAGTGAAAATTTGCTGTCCCCTCAAAATACCTCAACATACAGCCATTAATGTCTAAACTGCTGGCAACAAAAATGAGTACACTAAGTGAAAATGTCCAAATTGGGCCCAAAGTGTCAATATTTTGCATGGCCATCATTATTTTCCAGCACTGTCTTAACCCTCTTGGGCATGGAGTTCACCAGAGTTTCACAGGTTGCCACTGGAGTCCTCTTCCACTCCTCCATAACGACATCACAGAGCTGGTGGATGGTAGAGACCTTGCGCTCCTCCACCTTCCGTTTGAGGATGTCCCACAGATTCTCAATAGGGTTTAGGTCTGGAGACATGCTTGGTCAGTCCATCACCTTTACCTTCAGCTTCTTTAGCAAGGCAGTGGTCATCTTGGAGGTGTGTTTGGGGTCGTTATGTTGGAATACTGCCATGTAGCCCAGTCTCTGGAGAAAGGGGATCATGCTCTGCTTCCATATGTCACAGTGCATGTTGGTATTCATGGTTCCCTCAATGAACTGTAACTCCCCAGTGCCAGCAGCACTCATACAGCCTCAGACCATGACACTCCCACCACCATGCTTGACTGTAGTCAAGACACACTTGTCTTTGTACTCCTCACCTGGTTGCTGCCACATGCACTTATCTTGGTCTCATCAGACCACAGGACATACGTCCAGTAATCCATGCCCTTAAGCCGCGTACACACGTAGCCGTCTGTCCGACGTACTTAGTCTGGCGGACGTCCGCCAAACTGTCCGTCGGAATTTTCGAACGGGCTACTTGCCCACACACGGCACTTTTTCAGCGGACTAATATGGCGTACTAAGTCCGCCATACTAAGTCCGCCGTACTTTCGAAATGAACGGACTCGCCCACACACGCGGAGGAAAGTCCGCTCATTTCGAGCGCATCTCCAGGTAGGCGGGGCCCGCGAAGGAGACTTTGCTGGCCCCGCCACCTGGTATGGACTTAAAGGGGAACCCCCAACGCCGAAAAAAATCGGCGTGGGGGTCCCCCCCAAGTCCACAACAGACCCTTGTCTGAGCACGCTACCCGGCCGGCCAGGAAAGGGGGGCGAGCCCCCGGATACCGGCCCCCCACCCTATGTGAATGAGTATGGGGTACAATGTACCCCTACCCATTCCCATTCACCTGTAAAATAAAAGTACAAAAAAAAACACACAAGATAAAATACTTTATTGCACAGCTCCGGGGGTCTTCCGTCTTCGGGGGTCTTCTCGCCGGACTCCTCCGCTATCTTCTTGTAGCTCTTTTGCTAGCGGAGGAGTCCGGCTTTCTTCCTCACCACCGGCCTCTTCTTCCGACTTCGGGGGTCTTGTCCCCCTCTTCGGTTCTTCTGCCGGGCCACCGTGCCTTCTTATAGCTCTTTTACAGGCGGTGGCCCGGTCTTCTGTCGCCGCTGCCGCCTTCCGTTCTTCTTCTTCTTCTTCTTCTCCTTCTTCTCCAGGAGATGTTGACTTGACGCTCTCTCCGGCCACAATGCCAGGGACGCGCTGCGCGGCCACTTATATAGGGACAAGGGGCGGTGTCACATGGCTTTATGTCACATGGGTTGATGTCACATGGGGACTGTGACATCGTAAGGGGGCGGGGTCACCATGTGACCAACCCATGTGACATAAAGCCATGTGACACTGCCCCTTGTCCCTATATAAGTGGCCGCGCAGCGCGTCCCTGCAATAAAGTATTTTATCTCGTGTGTTATGTTTTTTTTTGTACTTTTATTTTACAGGTGAATGGGTAGGGGTACATTGTACCCCATACTCATTCACATAGGGTGGGGGGCCGGTATCCGGGGGCCCCCTTATTAAAGGGGGCTCCCGGATTCCGATAAGCCCCCCGCCCGCAGGCCCTTGTCCTCATCAACATGGGGACAAGGTGCTTTGGGGTGGGGGGGCCGTGCGCCCCCCCCTCCCCAAGGCACCCCCCATGTTGAGGGCACGCGGCCTGTTAAGGCTCAGGAGGGGGGGCCCTCGCTCGCCCCCCTTTCCTGGCCGGCCGGGTAGCATGCTCGGACAAGGGTCTGTTGTGGACTTGGGGGGGACCCGCACGCCGATTTTTTTAGGCGTTGGGGGTTCACCTTTAAGTCCATACCAGGCGTCGGGGCCAGCGACGTCTCCTTCGCGGGCCCCGCCTACCTGGAGACCCGCTCGAAATGAGCGGACTTTTCTCCGGGCGGGAAAAGTCCGCTCATTTCAAAAGTACGGCGGACTGGCATACACACGGCCGGATTGTCCGCCGAAATGCGAGTACGGTGGGCAGATTGATGTGCAACACGAAATTCTAAGTCCGCCGTACTGTCGGGTCAAAAAAGTATGCCGGAGGCTACACACGGGGGGATTGTTTGGCGGACTTGAGTTTGCCGGACTTTTCCACCGGATTGTTTGATCGTGTGTACGCGGCATAAGTCTGCTTGTCTTCAGCAAACTGTTTGCAGACTTTCTTGTGCATCATCTTTAGATGTGGCTTCCTTCTGGGACAACAGCCATGCAGATAAATTTGATGCAGTGTGCTGCATATGGTTTGAGCACTGACAGGCTGACCCTCCAACCCCTTCAACCTCTGCGGCAATGCAGGCAGGACTCATAAGTCTATTTCCCAAAGACAACCTCTGGATATTACGCTGAGCATGTGCACTCAATGTCTTTGGTCGACCATGTTGAGGCCTGTTCTGAGTGGAACCTGTCCTGTTAAACCGCTGTATGGTCTTGGCCACCATGCTGCAGCTCAGTTTCTGGGCCTTGGCATTCTTCTTATAGCCTAGGCCATCTTTATGTAGAACAAGAACAGTTTTTTCTCAGATCCTCAGAGAGTTCTTTGCCATGAGGTGCCATGCTGAACTTCCAGTGACCAGTAAGAGTGTGAGACCGATAACACCAAATTTAACACACCTGCTCCCCATTCACACCTGAGACCTTGTAACATGGACGAGTCACATGACACCGGGGAGGAAAAATAGCTAATTTGGACATGATACAATTTGGACATTTTCACTTAGGGGTGTACTCACTTTTGTTGCTAGTGGTTTAGACATCAATGGCTGTGTGTTGAGTTATTTTGAGGGGGCAGCAAATTTCCACTGTTATACAAGCTGTACACTCACTACTACATTGTAGAAAAGTGTAATTTCTTCAGTGTTGTCACATGAAAAGATATAATAAAATATTTAGAAAAATGTGATGGGGGTACTCATTTGTGAGATACTGTACAGTGTGCACGAGGTCTTAAAGAGGAACCCTGGCCGACCTCCTCTTTTTTTTTTTGCCCCTTTTACCTGATGGTGGTTTCTGCACGTATCAGATACTCACCCATCCAGTGAATCCAGTGCTGACCCAGTGAGATCATATCATGCCCAGCCACAGCTCCGAGGCCTGCCATGTTTTATCCGATGTCATCGAGAGGCCTAGTGGCTCTTCTGGGTTCAGCAGGCGCGCCTCTCGATGACGCACTGTTGGGCCTGCCCCCTCCTCCTGTTCTTCAATGAAAGCCTATGCCTCCTGGGATATGTGACGTACATATCCCTGGAGGTACAGTGGGCAGTGTGCGCATCATTTGCCTAAGGCGAGTGACGTGCCTGAGCAGGCAGGGCAGACTTTCTATAGGATAGATGGGATCCACTTAAAAGTAGGACTAAAGGCATTTTTTTTTCTTTTAGGTAAAGGGGGGGGGGGGGTGGTTATAACCTCTGTTTTTTTTTACATCTTTGTCCTATTCTGGAGATTTCCCTTTACTTCCTGTCTCTAAACCAAAACAGGAAGTGAGAGAGAATCCCTCCAAAGTGAGGGAAATCCCTGGTTGTCACCAGAATTAGTGTCCCCTTTGGAATAATTCCCCTATATTGCTATTCTGGGGACAACCCAAAATTTGTGATTTTCTTTCACTTTCATACAAGACAAAAAGAGAGGGTCAATTTTCCTAACAGGAGCACAAGTAGAACTAAAAACCCGACAGGGAATCTAATTCCTCTCCACACAGTCCAAAACTGCAAAAAGTTTGGTTTTTAGTTAAATAAAATACTAGTCATAAAAATACTAGCATAAGCAAAAGAGAAAAAAAAGAAAAGATTGCGATCATGGGTCAACATTTTTGGAATAAAATTTTCCACTGCATAGATAAAAAAATAACACTTATCTTTTAACTGTATATTACATGGTCACCCTCCTTTCAGTTTGGATTATATGAACCTTAACCACTTCAGCCCCAGAAGGATTTACCCCCTTCCTGACCAGAGCACTTTTTGCGATTCGGCACTGCGTCCTTTTAACTGACAATTGTGTGTTCATGCAACATGGCTCCCAAACAAAATCCTTTTTTTCCCACAAATAGAGCTTTCTTTTGGTGGTATTTGATCACCTCTGCATTTCTTATTTTTTGCGCTATAAGCAAAAAAAGCAATAATTGTGAAAAAAAACTCATTATTTTTAACTTTTTGCTATAATAAATACCCCCAAAAAATATATAAAAAAAAATTTTTTTTTCCTCAGTTTAGGCCGATACGTATTCTTCTACATATTTTTAGGGAAAAAACGCAATAAGCATTTAATGATTGGTTTGCACAAAAGTTATAGCATCTACAAAATAGGGGATAGTTTTATGGCATTTTTATAATTTTTTTTTTTACTAGTAATGGTGGCGATCAATGCTATAAAATTGCATTGATTACTGTAAAAATGTCACGGGCAGTGAAGAGGTTAACCACTAGGGGGCGGGGAGGGGTTAAATGTGTCCTGGGGCGTGTTTTCTGGGGGATGGGCTTGTGTGACGTGGACACTGATCGCTGCTCCCGATGACAGGGAGCAGACAATCAGTATCCTGTCACTAGGCAGAACGGGGAGATGCTGTTTACATCGGCATCTCCCCGTTCTTCAGCTCCGTGACATGATCGCGGGTATCCCAGCGGTGATCGAGTTCGTGGGTCCCGCGGGCAAGGTCACGGAGCTTGTGGCAGGTTTGCACGCATGGCAGGAAATTCAAAGTAACGTACGGGTACGTTACTTTGCCCAGATGTCCCATTCTGCCGATGTATATTTGCTGACAGCAGTCGGCAAGTGGTTAAACTGAAATACTGATCCATATGTCATCTTTCAAAAATGATGGACCGCAAGTAATTATTTATTATTATTTATATGCAGACTGAACATACAAAAAAAGGGAATTGATCCTTCACTTTAGATAGTTACCCCAATGTATATCAAGCTTATTAGATCACTAATCATACTGGAACATTCAGAGCAAGATGGAGAAAAGTGTAGTCCTATTAAACAACTGTGTATTAAAGCTTTTTAGGGGATTTGCTGATATTGCTCAATATCTGAATGCATGCTATAACAGATATCTTTTTTCCTAAAAACTATTGTAGAGAAAAAGGCATGCTATTGTAACACAATCAGTGTGGGTCCCTTTTGTCCTCTATCTTTCTCTGCTTGGTTGTCAGAGATTTCCTATGGCACCTTTTTTGGGCAGAAGAAGCTGTAATGAATAGAGCAGACTGCACAGGATTTAGAACACAGAATTGTCACAACATGGGCACCAAAGGATTATACTGAAACTTACTGTACATCCCCTGACTATAACTGGTTCAGAGGCCCTAACCTTTAGTGACCCACCTATGCAATTTTCAGTGTTTTGTGTTTCTTTTGGACCAACTTTCTGTCATTGTTTAGCGTTAATATTAACCACTTCAGCCCCGGAAGATTTGGCTGCTGAATGACCAAGCCATTTTTTGCGATTCGACACTACGTCGCTTTAACTGACAATTGCGCGGTTGTGCAATGCTGTACCCAAACAAAATTGACGTCCTTTTTCCCACAAATAGAGCTTTCTTTTGGTGGTATTTGATCCTCTCTACGGTTTTTATTTGTTGCGCTATAAACAAAAAAAGAGCGACAACTTTGAAAAAAAACAATATTTTGTACTTTTTGCTATAATAAATATCCCAATTTTTATTTTAAAAAAAGAGATTTTTTCTCAGTTTAGGCCAATATGTATTCTTCTACATCTGTTTGGTAAAAAAAAAAATCACGATAAGCGTGTATTGATTGGTTTGCGCAAAAGTGTCTACAAAATAGGGGATTGATTTATAGCATTTTTAAAAAAAAATTTTTTTACTAGTAATGGCGGTGATCTGCGATTTTTATCATTATGGTTATGGACACATTGGACAATTTTGACATCTTTTTGGGACCATTGGCATTAATACAGCGATCGATGCTTTAAAAATGCATTGATTACTGTAAAAATGTCACTGGCAGTGAAGGGGCTAACACTAGAGGGCAATAAAGGGGTTAACTGTGTTCCCTGGGAGGTGATTCTAACTGAAGGGGGCGGGGACTGACTAGAGAAAGTGACGGATCGTGGTTCCTAGCTAATAAGAACACACGATCTGTCACTGCTCTCAGAACAGAACTTGGATTTGTGTGTTTACACAAACACTTCCGTGTTCTGTCTCTCATGGGTGAGCTTGTTCCAGGGATTTAGTTCCTGTTATTTCCATCCTTACTGCACTGCCGCTTCGACCGCAGAGTGGATGTCCCCTCATCTTCACATATCAGGCTCTAATATCAACAGTTAGTCTCTTCTGCCTCTGTTCCTCTGTTTTGTACATGCTAGTTGATCTGATCCTACATCTTCCATTAAGAACCTGAAGGCATTTGTTTAACTAACAAGCAGTCCACACAATACGGACGGATTGGTTCACCTCATTGTTTTCAAGGACTCTTTTTGATGTGTTTAAACCATTGGTCTAGCTAGATTCTTAAAGCGGGAGTCCACCGGACTTTTTTTAAAAGCCAGCAGCTACAAATACTGCAGCTGCTGACTTTTAAAATAGGGACACTTACCTGTCCAGCGCGCCCGCGATGTCGGCACCCGAAGCCGATCTCTAGGTCGCCTGTCAGGTCCTGCCGCCGCCATCTTGGGTATGGGAATCAGGAAATGGAGCCTTTCGGCTTCATTTCCCGGTTCCCTACTGCGCATGCGCGAATAAGGACGCTCCCCGCTGCTTCTGGGATCTGTGTGTTTCCCAGCAGGCAGCGGGGCACTTGCGGGAAGGGGCGGGCACTTGCGGAAAGGGGCGTACGTTACGCCCCTTTCTGCAGAGAGCTATCCCGGAAGTGGGTGCAGTTACCTGGATTATCCAGGTAACTGCACCCCCTCCCCCCTGAAAGGTGCCGATTGTGGCACCGGAGGGGGGGAGGGTTCCGATGAGCGGAAGGTCCACTTTAGGGTGGACCTCCGCTTTAAGTGTTTCAGCAATTCCTTAGCCATCAGTGCTTTCAACTAAGTGCCTCATACCTGCATACGGTTGACTGCTGGTATGATAGTGGGTAATGCATGTGAGCCCAGGTCTTTTTCTTTTTTTCTTTTTTTTACACTATTGACAATGGTTTTTATTGTGGTGTGGTGAATGTTGCCTTTTTGTGGAAATCTTATTAATAAATATTTTCTATTTTTGTGACTATTACACTGCTGTGTTTTTTCCCTTTGGAGTTACTCTCTCTTGGTACATTTCTATATCCAAGTCCTCCCCTCCTTCTCAGCCCATTGTGATAGTAAAATAAATAGTGAATAAGATTACAAACCAAACCCCAATGCTGGGAAATTGGGACACAATAACATTTGAATAAAAATTGGAAAAAAATAGAAGAGGAAAAAAAGGGGGTGAGAAAGGGTCAAAAATATTACCTAGATTACTATGTGAGTAATAGGGGTCCAATGGTGCCCAATAATCACAGCCATAAGGGGGGTCTAAATCATAAATACTCCAATGTGGTTGTGGGTGTCCACCAACGACAGCAGCCAATAGGGGGAGACAGAGCCAAACAACTGAGCAGCTTAGGCTACTCGCCATCTGGTGCCAGCTACCTCGTGGAGGATGCCAGAATTGAATCAACAGCGTTGGCGTGCCGACGTCACTGGTGGGGACGCAACACATGCAGTGCTGGAAGCATGATGTCGTTACACAACTGGATGTCCGCCCAGACACCTGCATCACCCGGAGGAGGAAGAGGGGAAGGGGAGAGCCCCAGGAGTGCATCGCAGATCCCGGGGCTGGGCAAGAACGGGTGGAAGCAGCCAGCCAAAACCACACCATAACCCAGTACATAAAAACAGCATAACCAAGCACTCGCACTGTAGATCACAATGTTGGATAATAATATTATATAACTAAGCTCCTCTAAACCTAAATAGAATATGACTCTAAAATAGCGATAAAAATATTTGTGTTTAAATAAATAAATAAACACCTAAATTGGTATTAGCAATGGAGAGTACCAAAATTAAAATAATCTATATGGGTAAGTGTGCATGTTTCCTTCCCTATTATGTAGATAAAAATAAAGGTTTGGGACTTTATATGTACCAATCAATCGGGGCTACGGTTATTTACTGTGGAGACACGCTTCAATGAATTTGTTTCTTTATAATGTTTACAGTATGAACTACATATGCTTATATATTATCATGTTATTATTATCATATTTTATAAACAAATAAACTATTGATTGCCAATTGATGTTATGCAATCCTTTCATGCAATATTCATAGTTCTATTATATTAGGTACCTGCCAGACTCATTCTTATCATGTTATCTCCCTGGATGCATGCTTCATATAAAGTCCCATCCTCCTCTTCTTTTTTCTCAAGAATCAGAGATGGAGGCGTTTGGCTTCACATGTCCTGTGCCTCATATAAAGTCCCAAACCTTTGTTTTTATCTCCATATTGAACCCTACGGACTAGGAATGGAATGCCATTAAAATTCATGTGCATGTAAAGGCAGGCGTCCCATACTTTTGGCAATATAGTGTATAAGGGACACAGCATACAATTTTATAACATCAGCATTGTAATACAGATACAAACAATAGTTATTTTTGTCAGTCTAATGTAAGCTTATTTGACAAATCTCCATTCATGTTGTAAGCGCTGCCTGTCTGATCACCAACTCTTTCCACAACTTCCTGGATTCCTTTCTTTACAGCTTCTCCTTTACTGTTTACTTTGAATTTCTAAGGACTACATACCCCACAGTACCTTGCTGCCTGTAAGCAGTGATTCCCGTACAGACTCCGCCTTCTGAAACTCCTGCTCTCAGCATCTCTATAGTTCAGAAGGCAGGCTTTGTGAAATGTGTGACACAGCAGTGCCTACTCACAGGGCATAGTGAATACGTGTCACAGAATTCTAGGAACTAAATGTGTGATTTCTCAAGTTTGCAAACCTCAAGATTGTTTAGATTATTAAGAATAGGCTAAAAATAATTGAAATACAATGTGTAAATGCATATATGATTTTACATTTTGACTATAGATATTAAAAGTTGAAGTTTAGTGATTTTTGTTTATTTAGAAAAAGCACCATGGACAGTAATTACTGTAAATGAAGAATGCCCCGTATGCTAGAGGCTGCTGTATTCTTTTTTATTTGCTATAATTGGAATTATCCTTTAATTTTGACAATATCTGATACTATATGGATAGGGGCAGCACAGCGGGTTAAGTGATTAGCACACCTGCCTAGCAGCACTAGTGTCGTCAGTTTGAATCCCAACCATGGCACCCCCTGCCCTAGAGCTTGCATGTTCTCCCTGGTTGCCTCCGGGTACTCTGGTTTCCTCCCACACTCCAAAGACATGCTAGTAGATTAATTGGCTTCTGTCTAAATTCTCGCTAGTTTGATTGTGAGTTAGAGACCTTATATTGTATGTTCCTTGGGGGCAAGGACTGATATGAATGTATACTGTATGTAAAGCACTGTATAAATTGACAACACTATGTAAGTACATAAAAAAAAAAAAAAAAGATTATGACCTCAATGAGAGGCTGATATTCTGTACTGCAAATGATTGTTTATTTTCTATGAAAGGCAAAATGTACAAGAAAAGTAATTGGGGTAGTTACCCCAATATATATTAAACTCATTAGAGCACTAATCATACATTAGTACAATCATACTAATCATGGAACATCTCACTATACAACTGTCTGTAAAGCCGTGGTTCACACTAGCTGCGGGTGCGGCTCGCAGCAGGGAGTCCAGTGCCTTCCCGTTCTCGGTTTCAGATGCAAATTAGGTCCAAATGTTTGGCTGAATTTGGACCTGCAACTGAGCCAAAGACGCACAGGACCCTGTTCCAGTGCGCTCTGTGGCCCCCCGGGAGCTGTGTGAACCGATTCCGTTGAGAGCCGGTCGCACTCTCCTGTCATGCAAATTGGATGCAGTAAAACCTGCATCCAACTTGCATAAGTGTACACCCAGCCTCAAAGCTTGTGGGGGATTTTTAAAGCTCAAAGCTTGTGGGGGACTAAGCATGCTTATTATCTGCATGCTTAGTCCATGTGTTGGTGGATACTGTGTTAGGCTGAAATCTGAAATTCTATGCCCCCAGATACCTTTGCAGTGGTGATCTTCAGACGCTGCAGGGTTTAACCACTTAGGCCCAGTTCACACAGTGCGGTGCGAATTGAAGCTCAGGTTTCCCTGCGTAGAGAAAAATCAGTTGTTCAGCGTTTCACGTCAGTTTTTGATCAGGATCAGGTCAGGATTGCATCAGTATTAGGTCAGAATTGCATCAGTATCAGGTCAGGTTTACATCAAGATTTTATCCTGTTCACAACGGAATGCATCTGCGAATCAGATGCGTTCCCTTAGAAGATAATGTGCTTGCAATTCGCACCGCAATGCCCAGAAAGCGCACACTTTTTTGGGCAATGCAGAGTGCGAACTGGGTCTTAAGGACTGCCCACCGCATATATACTGCCGCAGGATGGCTCTATTGTGCAAAACAACGTACCTGTGCGTTGTTTCATGCAATAGATAGTGTGGGCCTGGGGGGGGGGGGGGGGCACTTGCAGGTCCGGAGCACTCAATGTCTGCCGGCCACCCACGATCGCTTCACAAAGGCAGAACAGGGATCTGCCTATGTTTACAAGGATCCCTGTTCTGTCAGGGGAGGACATTGAGATTGTCTGTTGCCTAGTAATCAGTGACCTCTGAGTTGTCCCAGTGAGCCCAACCCCCACACAGTTAGAACACACACGGAGGAAACACAGCTAACCCTTTAATCGCGCCCTAGTGTTAACCCCTTCCCTGCCAGTGTCTTTTAAACAGATATCAATGCATTTTTTTTAGCACTGTTCACTGTATTGGTGTCACTGATCCCCAAAAAGTGTCACATAGGGTCAGATTTACCCGCCATAATGTCGCAGTCTCCCTAAAAATAACTGATCCCCACCATTACTAGTAATAAAAAAAAAAATTAAAAGTACCTATATAAATTTTTTTTCATTGTCGTTTTTTTTTTGTTTATAGCGCAAAAAATAAAAACCACAGAGGTGATCAAATACTATCAAAAGAAAGCTCTATCTGTGGGAAAAAAAAGACATCACAAAAAATGGCCTGGTCATTAAGGGGGTAAATTCTTTTGGGGCTGAAGTGGTTAATATGAGTGGCTGCAGCTGTGAAAGACACTTGTCAAGTGTAGACTATGCCTCCCCTCTCTGCCTCCATTCACTAAAGCAATACTATCAGTTCCCACAATGAAAAGTGCTCTATGAATGGAGGAGGCAGACCTTTCATTCATCCACCCATTTTCCATTTATAGAGCACTTTTCGCTGTGGGAGCTGGTAGTACAGCTTCTATGAATGGAGGTTAGTTGGCTCTTGACAAGGGTCTGTCACCGCTGCAAGGTAATATGGGGGCACAAAACTTCAAATTTCTACCTAACATAGCAGCCACCAGCACATGGGGCTCTCTTTATCTATAGTAAGTAACATCCCTGGTGCTACTTTTAATTCACTAAACGTTTTCATCCTCTGACGTTCTATTTGTCTTTTCTAGTAAACCGAGGCTTGGTTTATGGCATCTTGAATACTTTGGGTGTCTTGGCTATCCAAAACATTTTGGCCAACTTGAAGATAAACCAAATGGTCACATTTTTAAAAAGCGCTTGGCATATTATAATGAACCTCCTTTAATACAGTAGAAATTCATCTTAAGGTGTTCATAAGCATTACATAATTATCTTCCAGAGTTCAACCATAATGGTTGATGATTATATTATCTGGAAACTTCACAAAGATATACCTTGCTACCCTGACTTATGCCACATGCACACGATCGGAATTCCGGCCAGAAAAAGACCGATGAGAGCTTTTCATCGGAAAATGCGATCGGAATTTAGCTGTCCGAATTTCCGCCAGCCAAAAATTGATAGCATGTTCTCAATTTTCCCAACGGAATAACTTTCTATTGGAAATTCTGATCGTGTGTATGCAGTTCCGACATGCCAAAAATCACGCATGCTCAGATTCAACTACGAGACAGAAGCTATTGGCTAATGGCTATTGAACTTCTTTTTTCTAGTCCAGTCGTACGTGTTGTAGGTCACCGTGTTCTAAACGATCAGAATTTGGTGTGACCGTGTGTAGGCAAGACAGCTTGAGCGGAATTCAGTCGGAAATCCATTAGGAAAACCATCAGAGCTTCTTCCGACAAGAATTCCGATCGTGTGTACCGGGCATTAGGGTAATAGCTGTCAGCCATGCTGGATATTTTTAGCTAGAAAGAGGAACATAAAAGCTCACAGAAATCAGGGAGAAAATACTGGTCCAACAAGCCAATGGGCTTAAAAAGCTGCTCCTCTTGTAATTCACATATAGCTCACATCTTAAATTTTTTTTTTCAGAAGATGGCATTCCTAGAGGTACAGTATGAAAAGTGCAGTTTCTTGCATCAAAAGATGTAGACTACTCACCCAGACCTGTGGCTGGGCTACACCTACTGTATATGGTGCACTAAGACACGGACCCAGATGCTTGTATCCAGAAATACCAATGTGTGTACCATAGTATGGGATTATCTTTGACAGTCATCTTCCTCTAGCATTCACCATGCAGGGGCGGACAGACAACTCATGGGGCGCCCGCGCAATAGGAGATTATGGGGCCCCCAGGCAATCAGAGATTATGGGGCCACACAGCATACACGCACACAGTATACAATCACACAGTATAAGCATACATGTACACACGGTATACACAGACATGTTTCTATTGGCTGAGAAGGTACTGGAGAGGTGAGGCAGCT
This sequence comes from Lithobates pipiens, assembly GCF_037356315.1. Classification (NCBI taxonomy): domain Eukaryota; kingdom Metazoa; phylum Chordata; class Amphibia; order Anura; family Ranidae; genus Lithobates; species Lithobates pipiens. The sequence goes on along the minus strand of NW_027507903.1, from coordinate 220,152,720 downwards.
ATAATCTCAGGATTTTTAGACCAAAAGGATGTCGGTAAGGGACATTTCAGAGACAGGTGTAAAAAAACACAGATTTTTACATACTGTCCCTGGTTTTATTGAGGCTAGCAACCCTGGTGGGGCCCCTTAGTGGCCTGGGGCCGAGTGGCCAAATGGTCAGTCCGCCCCTGTCACCATGCACAATTTACTTATTGGGTCATTGGTAAATAGGAATCCATCCTATCTAGATTGTATTATTGCACCCCAAACTGTAAAAAGAATACCCAAATTCAATTAATGTCACTGTCAATACCTTCTTCCAATTTTCTTTTCCATTGTGCAGCCTAGCCACAGACCCCTGTAAGTGATTTTCATCTTTTGAAGCAGAAAAATCATTATCTCACAGCATACATTTAGCTCTTTTTCCAAGCTTTTATTTTTTATTTTTGTATTTCAACTGACTGTATTGCTATTGTTTCCACAGGATTATGCTAATACTGAAGGTGTCTGGCTGCTGTTTGGACTCATCCATAGGCATATATTTGATTGCTAAAGCATGCCTGATTATGCTATGTGAAATAAAGAAAATCAGTTTTTTTATCTAATGTATTCTAAGACATCCAAGAGACTCATGTTATTTCTGTAAAATATTTGTTCATATATTTTGGGGAACCTGTTCTATTTCCTTTAAACTGATTGATAGAGGATACCTTTCTGTATTACTGCTTAAAGGGTATGTATGTACATTACCCAGCCAGCAATGCCAGGATGCCTGCCATTGGTATATTTGCAGACAGTTCATAGAAGAAATTAAATACAGCAGAAGGAAAGTTATTTCTGCTCAGACTCAGAATATGTCGTTAAAATAAACCTTAAGGTAGTTGTAAAGGCAGAATTATTTTTTTTTTTTTTTTACCTTGACCACTTGCCTACTGGGCACTTTCACCCCCTGTCTGGCAGGCCAATTTTCAACTTTCAACACTGTCGCACTTTGAATGACCAATGCCCGGTCATGTAACACTACCAAAATTAAATTGTTGTCGTAATTTTCACACCAATAGAGTTTCCTTTTGGTGATATTTAGCCGCTTTGCGCCTGTCGGCCGCCAAATGATGGCTGAGTGGCGCGGCTCTCGTTCTGGGTGGACGGCCTCCCAGAACGACCGCTCTCACATGCCCGTAGGGATGCGCATCGTGGCGATCGGTGGAGCAGTGTTTCAGTCTGACACACCGCTCCACCGTTCCTGGTAAAGAGCCTCTAATGGAGGCTCTTTACCACATGATCAGCCGTGTCCAATCATGGCTGATTGCAATGTTTACAGGAAGAGTGGTTGATCAGCTTTTCCTCACTTGTGTCTGACAGATGAGAGTAGAAGAGAGCCGATTGGCTGTTCTCCTGACAGGGGGTCTGTACTGATTGTTTATCAGCACAGACCCCCCGCGGATGCCCACCAGGACCACCAGGATGCTGCCAGAACCACCAGGGATGCCACCACACTGGACCACACACAACTGCCAATCAGTGCCCAGGCAGCTGACAATCAGTGCCCATCCCCAATGCCTGCCAGTGCCATCAGTGATGCCTATCAATGCCATCTATAAGTGCCGCATATCAGTGCCATGTATCAGTGCCCAGCAGTGCTGCCTATCAGTGCCAAGCAGTGCCCAGCAGTTCCGTCTATCAGTGCCACCCATATGTACCCATCAGTGCAACCTTCCAATGCCCATCAGTGTCGCCTATCAGTGCTCATCAGTGCCACCCATGAGTGCCCATCAGTGCCGCCTATCAATGCCCATCAGTGCTGACTACCAGTGCCCATCAGTGCTGCTTATCAGTGCTAATCGTCAGTGCCCATCAGTGCCACCTTATTGGTGCCTCCTTATCAGTGCCCGTCAGTGCCGCTTTGTCAGTGCCCATTAGTGAAGTAGAAATCTTACTTATTTCCAAAATTTTATAACAGAAACAAAAGAAAGGATTTTTTTAATTTTAATTTTAGGTCTTTTTTTATTTGTTTAGCAAAAAATAAAAAATACCACCAAAAGAAAGCTCTATTTGTGGGAACAAAACGATAAAAATTATGTTTGGGTACAGTGCAGCATGACCGCGCAATTGTCATTTAAACAGCAACAGCACTGAAAGTTAAAAATTGGCTTGGGCAGGAAGGGGGTGTAAGTGCCCAGTATTGAGGTAGTTAATAACCATTGTTTTTTTTTTTTTACATTTTTTGCTAAATAAATGAAAAAAGACCAACAATTTTGAAGAAAAATAAATGATTTTTTATAGTTTGTTATAAAATTTTAGAAACATGTCATTTTTTTCTTTCACTGATGTGCGCTGATGAGGCTGCACTGATGGACACTGATGGGCACTGATAGGCTGCACTGATGGACACTGATGGGCACTGATAGGCTGCACTGATGGGCACTGATGAGGTGGCACTGATGGACATTGATGGGCACTGATAAGCTGTACTGATGGGCACTGATGAGGCAGCACTGGTGGGCACTGATAAGGAGGTACTGATGAGGCTGCACTGATAGGCAGCACTGATGGGCACTCATAGGCAGTAGTGATGGGCAGTGATAGGCTGCACTGATGGGAGCTGGTAGGAGGCACTGATAGGTGACACTGATGAGGATTCACTGGTGGCCACTGATTGACAGCACTGGTAGGCACTGATTGGTAGCACTGGTGGGCACAGATTTGCAGTACTGGTGGACAAAGATTGGCAGCACTGGTGGGACTGCACTGATAACCAGTGACCTGATTATCAGTGTACATGTCCCTTTTAGAGATGCCAGTTAGGGTCTCTCTGCTCTGATCCTCATGCTGACAGAGTGCTGATAACCGAAATCTGTTTACCTCTGTGATCAGCTGTGATTGGACATAGCTGATCACATAGTAAAGAGCGCCTGATTGTCTCTTTTTCTCAATATTTGATAAGCAGTGTCCAGAAGACACTGTCATTTGATGGCATCCCAGAACTAGATGACTATTCTGTAGCCATCATTCAGCTATAGCGTGGTTGACAAATGGTTAATGCATTTTCTGCATTAGGTTTAAAAAACCTTCTGTGTTCTGCCCCCCTATATACTTACCTGACCGTGATCGCGATCCAGTACTGTGATATCTCTCTCTGCTCTCTCCCTACTCACTGGACATGGAGGCAGCAGAGAGAGCCATTAGCTCCTTCTGCTCTCAGTCACAGCAAGTGAGCAGACAGTGGGGGCGGGACTGAGCCCATATGAGTGCTCTCCATAGCAAGTACTTCTGGCACTCAGAGGGAGGGTGTCACGTACCTTGTATCAGAGCCCAATAGTAGAAGGAGACCTCTTTTACAGCCCTAGCTCAGGGACCACTGGAGTTGCAACAGTGGTTGCAAGAGCGCAGTTAGGTAGGCGTGACTGTGAGATCTGTAGTAGCTGGCACAGCTGAGTAGAGATGATCCACTGGAAAGACTGGACTATAGATGCAGCTGGAGGTGGTGGTTACAGGTGTGGGTCAGTGACCCCTAGGTATTGGCAGGTACAGGATCAGGGGCAGGCTGGACCAGAGTGAGACAAGCCGGGTCAGAATGGGTAACAGGTATGTATTACAGCAGGCAGGCAGATAGCAGTATATTCAGTGTTTATCTGGTGCTCCAGATGGAGTAATCCTTAGGGGTATCATCTGTAGCTGTAATAGCTGGATGGGGATTTATCCATAGAAAGGGGTATTAAGGGTTAAAAAGGAAGGCAGCAATCCTTCCGAGTGTGTCCAGAACTCTGCAAGACATGTAAAGAAAAAAACAGGGAGGGGGAGGCGCCAACCTATGTGTAGTATTAAAATGATGACTTTAATAGGATAAGATTAAAAACACTTTCAAGATGATAGAAGTTGCATGCTCGTCAAAGTAAAGTGCAGACCTAGCATTCCACATGGCTCTGTAGGTCCCACCGCTGTTCCGGATAGCTGGGAAGGATTCAGCTGCCCAATCCTTTCCAACTGTCTAGAACAGTGGTGTTTTTAATCTTATCCTATTAAAGTAATCATTTTAATATTACACTCAGATTGGCGCCTCCCCCTCCCTGTTTTTTCCTAGCAGGCAGGCAGAGGTTGGCAACGGGAGTTCAACAGGTACAAGTATAGCAGGGTCAAGACAAGCCGAGTCAGGCTAGAAGAAGGCAGCAGTAGTCAAACAGAGCTGGGTCAGTATAATCGCAGCCAGGTACAGGATCAGGGCTCAGGTAAAGCTGTAGATCAGACAGCACTGCACTAAAGCAGCTGCTGTCCTTTTAATGGGTCATTGGCGCCAAGACAAGTTAGTGCGCGTGCACGTGCCTGCCGCGTGTTCCTGTGCACACACACACGCGCTGCTGCTCAGCCTGGCGGGCACTCATAAGAACACATGTGCACATGTGCGAATGCCTAAGCATCTGCCTTGCTACAGGGTATCCCTTACAGAGGGAGGGGGCAGGAGTACCAGAGGGGACCCCAGAAGAGGAGGATGGGGGTTGTTCTGTGAAAATCTATTGCACAGAGCAGATAAGTATGACATATTCTTTATTTATTTTTGTTAATTACCCTTACAAACAATTGTCAGAATATCTGAGCAGTGATTGCATCTGATGCGGCTGCTGTTTGACTGGCAATTGTCCTCTTATCTCCTTCTATTTGCAGATCAAAAAAATTTGGGAGGATGCTGATAAGGTCACAACAGCATGAATTTCAGATGGTTGATCAGGAGCAACGGGACTGGTGGACAGAAGCTGTTATTCCCGTATCCTCTTCCGGTATAGTCACTGTATGTGATTGTGCATGTATGTGATTGTGCATGTTTTTATTAATTTCAATTCTGAGTGGTGGTTGAGAATGGGTAGGAAGGGAGGGGGTTTGCCATTCTTGCCTTGGGTACCAGAGGACCTTTTCCCACCACTGTGTACCAGCACTGTTTTTTGTTTTCTTTTTGTCACTGTAATGAGAATGAGCTTTTATTACTACCTGTGACAACATCACCTGGCGTTTAAAATTTTTGTGGGGGGAGCTGCAGGGTGTTGGGTTCTTATTGATGTAAGCACACTCCCAGAACTACTTCTCCCACAAGCATTTTTCCTGTACTCTGTGTTTGTTCAGGCTTATAAAAGTCAAGGCAGCTGCATTGTTTTGTTGGGAAAGAAACCACCTTCTGTGTGGAGCAGGACAAAGGGTGTGGGGGATAGGTAGAGTTTTGTAGTACAGCAGGCAGGGTTGACAACGCCAGTTCAGATTAAACTAAAGCAAAGGCATCGTTGCCAGCCCAAATAGTAGGATGGAAGCAGGTTGTCTGTCCAACTGGTATTTTTCTGTACATACATCATTTTTAAAGGGTTAAAGCATTGGCAAATATGCATGTATGGTGAAGATGTAGTTTATATGTTTTTCTTTTGACATACAATTTAAATCAATGAAAGATAGCCTCCATTGAGACCACTAAACTAACTGCAAATTATCTAGAAATTCTTTAAGAGCAGTGCCTTTAAATTGTTGGTAATTTCAATAGTGATTTCAAAAGACTTTCAGCATATGTTTCATAGCACTGTACATAAGTAATAAAATGGACTATTTTGTGTACTTGCGTTGTTTATAGAACAACAAACTCCTTTTTATTTTTTTTATTTTTCTTTTACGCCTTGAGCTAACAGATCTACTGGCACCCAAACAACTGCTGATAAACTAAAAAGCAACACAGTTCTTGTTTTCAAGTACATGGACTAAAATAAATCAGCTTATTACTGAAAAGTCAAGGAAGGTGAAAGTATACTGGGGCTTGGCTTGCTTATTCACATTCCAACTAGCAATCAGGCAACAGCTGCAAATGTATTGCATGTATTGCTGTTGTTTGTGCCTCCCCTAAATGTTTTATTATGTGTGTTCTTTTATCATAATTCTTAATCCTAATCCATTCTATTCAATGCTAGAGTCTCAGTATTCTTTTTAAATCAATTCTTTGCATGTATTAAGTAGGGATGAGCCGAACACCCCCCGGTTCGGTTCGCACCAGAACTTGCGAACGACCCCCGCGTTCGGTACGAACGTTAGAACCCCATTGAAGTCTATGGAACTCGAACGTTCGAATTGGAAAGTGCTAATTTTAACGGCTAATATGCAAGATAGTGTCCTAAAAAGGGTTTGGCGACCTGCCTCCTGCCTCAGGGGACCTGGGTCACTGCAAAAAAAAGTTTTAAAAACTACCGTTTTGGCGGGAGCACTGATTTTAATGACGATTAAAGTGAAAAAAAAAAGGTGAAATATTCCTTTAAATATGGTGCCTGCGGGGTGTCTGTAGTATGCCTGTGAAGTGCCACGTGTTTCCCGTGTTTAGAACAGTCCCTGCACAAAATGACATTAAACGGAAATAACACCATTTAAAACTGCTTGCGGTTTTAATGTTATATCTGGTTCCTGCAATATGGTTGAAAATCATTGAGAAACATGGCATGGGTAGCCCTCCCTGCCCATTACCAGCCTATTTGGGTCTTGTACGCATATTAAGGGGAACCCCGTACCCATATTAAAAAAAGGAAATGCGTGTGGCCCCCAGGCCCTATATATTCAGAACAGCAGTATACAGGCGGTGCAAACAAGACAGGGACTGTGTAGGTTTGTTGTGTTAAGTTGAATCTGTTTGTCATTTTCAACCGGTACATTTTTAAAGTGTAGCTCCAGTCAAAAAAAATATCTTTAAGCTTTTTGGAAAACATAGGGAAGGGTTATCACCCCTGTATAATTTGTTTTGTCGTCCATCTTTTTTCATCTCACTTGCTGCTGTCTCCTTGCGTTTGCAAGTAGGAGATGTTTGTAAGTTGGATGTTTGAAAGTAGGGGCCTGCCCTATATTATAGCGGTATGTACTGGGTACAGAGCACGCAGACAGCACGCACTATCTCCTAACACTACTGACTGCAAGCTCTATTATTAACCACTTGTTAGCCCAATGTTTGCATAAAGTGAAAGATGAAGTTATGCTGAGTAAATAGATATCAAACATGTCACTCTTCAAAATTGCACATTCCCGTGGAATGGCGCCAAACGTCGCTACTTAAAAAATCCCCATAGGCGACGCTTTAAATATTTTTTTACTGGTTACATGTTTTGAGTTGCAGAGGAGGTCTAGGACTAGAATTATTGCTCTCGCTCTAACATTCTCGGCGATACCTCACATGTGTGGCACATGCGAGCACATGGGGACATGGGCGCTTTAATTTTTATTTTATTTTTTTATTGTTCATTTTACTTTATTTATTTTAGTTTGACATTTTTTTTCCCAAAAATATATTTTTGATCACTTTTATTCCTATTACAAGAAATGTAAACATCCCTTGTAATAGGAATATGGGGTGACAGGTCCTCTTTACAGTGAAATCTGGGGGGTCAATATGACCCCACATCTCACCTCTAGGCTGGGAAGCCTGAAATAAAAAATAAAAAAAAGATTCTGGCTTTAATCGTACTGGCGAGTTGGTAGAAGCACCGGAGGGCGGTGAGGGGTGGGGGGTGTCTATGGCTGGGTATTTCAGGGTATCACCGAGTATGGCTGGGTATCTCTGAGTATGGCTGGGTATGGCAATTTATGGCAGGGTATTACAGAGTATTGGCGGGGTACTACAGAGTAATAGCAGGGTACTGCAGAGTATTGGGGGTACTGCAGAGTAATGGCGGGTACTGCAGAGTATTGGGGGGTACTGCAGAGTAATGGGGGTACTGCAGAGTAATGGCAGGGTACTGCACTGCAGAGTAATGGCGGGGTACTGCACTGCAGAGTAATGGCGGGGTACTGCAGAGTAATGGCGGGGTACTGCAGAGTAATGGCAGGGTACTGCACTGCAGAGTAATGGCGGGGTACTGCACTGCAGAGTAATGGCGGGGTACTGCAGAGTAATGGCGGGGTACTGCAGAGTAATGGCAGGGTACTGCACTGCAGAGTAATGGCAGGGTACTGCACTGCAGAGTAATGGCGGGGTACTGCACTGCAGAGTAATGGCGGGGTACTGCAGAGTAATGGCGGGGTACTGCAGAGTAATGGCAGGGTACTGCACTGCAGAGTAATGGCGGGGTACTGCACTGCAGAGTAATGGCGGGGTACTGCAGAGTAATGGCGGGGTACTGCAGAGTAATGGCAGGGTACTGCACTGCAGAGTAATGGCAGGGTACTGCACTGCAGAGTAATGGCGGGGTACTGCACTGCAGAGTAATGGCGGGGTACTGCAGAGTAATGGCGGGGTACTGCAGAGTAATGGCAGGGTACTGCAGAGTATGCACTGGTATTGCAGAGTATTGGCAGGGAATTGAGGGGTTAAATTCCGTGAGCAGCGATGTGGGCACTGCAGATGTAGCCCACATCGCTGCTGACACCGATCTCTTTCCCCTCCGCTGTACCGATCGGTACAGAAAGGGGAGGGAGGAACAGGCGTCGTAACATGACGCCGGTTTGTGTCCAAGTGATCACTCCGTCATTTGACGGAGCAATCACGTGGTAAACGGCCGCTATGAGCGGCCGTTTACCGTGGTGCGCCGGGTCCTATGGACCCCGCGGTCACGGATGCTCTCGAGTGCGCACACCTCGGGGCACGCGAGAGCAGAATTCTGGGAGGCCGTTAATTAACGGCCTCTCTGAGTTAAACAACCGCCCTGAAGCCGTTAATCGGCAATGGGCAGTTGTTAAGTGGTTAAAGCTAGATCACTAGCTATATAGGTGAGGTGAATATAGTGGTGTATACTGCAGTCAGGGCACAGACAACAACCACTACACAGCAGCAAGATAGGAAATCAGCCAAAAACGATTGGTGTGTACTGTGTTGAAGGTACACAGAACACCCACTGCTTCAGATGCAAAGTAACACACTACAGGAGGCCGCCTTAAAGGCGGCCTTATATAGTGTGGGGCGTGCACTACACAGCCTGAGCTATGATTGGCCACAGGCAGGATGCCTGTGGCCAATCATGGCTCTCCTCGCTGCCGGCGCTGCGATTGGCCAAGCATGCGGGGTCACAGTGCATGCTTGGCCAATCATCGGGCAGCAATGCACTGCGCCAACGCAGTGCATTGTGGTCCGCGCGCGCGCGTCACTCGAATTTTGACGCGAACGGCCAAAACGTTCGGAATTCGCCGAACGCACGAACAGCCAATGTTCGAGTCGAACATACGTTCGACTCGAACACGAAGCTCATCCCTAGTCGGAATATCCAACAAAATGGTCCTATAGGAAACATTCCGTCGGAATCTCTGACCGCGTGTACAAGGGCTAAGACTTTTACACAGCCTGGCCACATATAGAGGCCCAACACGCAGGGAGCACCCTCAGGCGTTCTAGGGACATAAATTTCAAACCTAATTTGACTCCCTGTTATACTTTGAGGCACTGTAGTGGCATGGACGAGCCATGGATGGGAATGGCTGAGTATGGCTGAGTATGGATGGGATGGCTGAGTATGATTGAGTATGGCTGGGTGGGTATGGATGGGGTGGCTGGGAATGGCTGAGTATGGATGGGATGGCTGGGTCAGGTATGGCTGAGTATGGATGGGATGGTTGTGTATTGCTGAGGATGGATGGATGAGTATTGCTAAGCATGGATGGATGAGTATTGCTGAGTATGGATGGATGGATGAGTATTGCTAAGCATGGAGTGATGGATGAGTATTGCTCAGCATGGGTGGATGGATGAGTATTGCTCAGCATGGATGGATGAGTATTGCTAAGTATGGCTGGATGGATGAGTATTGATGGATGGATGAGTATTGCTGAATATGGATGGATGAGTATTGCCAATGCTTAGTATGGATGGATGAGTATTGCTGAGTATGGATGGCTGAGCATGGATTGATGAGTATTGCTGAGCATGGATGAGTATTGCTAAGCATGAATGGATGGATGAGTATTGCTAAGCATGGATGGATGGATGAGTATTGCTGAGGGTGGATGGATGAGTATTGCTGAGTATGGATGGATGGGTGAGTATTGCTGAGTATGCATGGATGGATAAGTATTGCTGAGCCTGGATGATGGATGAGTATTGCTGAGTATGGATGGCTGAGCATGGATGGGTGGATGAGTATTGCTGAGTATGGATGAGTATGGATGGATGAGTATTGCTGAGGATGGATGGATGAGTATTGCAGAGGATGGATGGATGGATGAGTATTGCTGAGCATGGATGAGTATGGATGGCTGAGCATGGATGGATGGATGAGTATTGCTGAGGATAAATGGATGGATGAGTATTGCTGAGGATGGATGAGTATTGCTATGGATGGCTGAGCATGGATAGATGGATGGCTGGATGAGTGCAGGAATGGGAACATATCAGCACTGTGGGTAGTACACATCCAACCCACAATGCTGCAGCACTTGATCTCTCCCCTCTCCACTCACACTGTACCAACTGGTACAGAGAGGGGAGAGAGGAACCGGACATGACGACGGTTTGTTTACAAGTGATCGCCCCGTCATTTAACAGAGCGATCATGTGGTAAACGGCCGCTGGCAGCGCCCATTTACCGTGATCCATGATGCGCCGGGTCCTCCGCATCGGGCGGTCAAGGATATTCCCAGGTACGCACCCCAGGGGGCACGCGGGAGCATATTTCTGGGAGAACGTCCATAGATGCCCTCCCAGGATAAGCCGACCAGCCGTCTTTCGGCTATGGCCCAGTTGGCATGTGGTTAAAATGTAGGACATCTTAGTCGACTAAAATGTCCTGGAGATTTAGTCGACTAAATACAACTAAAACTAAAACAATTGCAGAAGACTAAATTGGGACTAAAACGCCATTTTAGTCCTAAGACTAAAACTAAAACTAAATTGAAATTTGCTGTCAAAATTAACACTGCTCATGACTCAAGGTGTTTTTTTTCATATATGTTGAACACTTAATCCCTCACATTTCCCTTGGAGTGATCTACTAGTTGCATGATTGGACTATATCACTTTTTATTGAACTGTAATATTTATGGGACTTTATTTCTTTGTCATTTTAGCACAGCAATTTTCTGTTAGTAAATATGTACCAAAGCACTCAAATATACTGCATTTAATGTGCACTGACACACTGCAATATATTGTGGTAAACGTGCACCAACCCACTGAAGTAGACTGTGTTAAACATGCACTAACACACAGCAATATACTGCATTAAACGCGCAGTAACGCACTGAAATATACCACAGGAAACCTGCCCTTGCACTATTACTAGATTCACACTAAAGTGACACTAAAGTGACGCTCAAATTTTCTGCGAATGCCCCATAATGTTTGCTGTTTGGTGAACGGGTGAACACTCGATGTTCGAGTCAAACTTATGCTCGACTCGAACATCGAGCTTATCCCTAGTGTGCTGTAGTGGGTGTGACAGACCTAGCCGGGACAGAGGCTTTTGGAGAGGACTGAATGCTAGCCTCTTGCATAAATGATTATGGGCCCTGGATTTTAAGGGAACAATACTCTTTGCAAGGTGTATGTCTGGGGACCTTGAACTAATGTTACTTTGGATTCAAGTCCATGTCCCCCAAAACACACAGACATTGGGAACCCTGCATATGTCATATTATAAATAGTGACTGCTTCATATTTTTCAGCACTGCCTTAACCATTTCGGGCATGGAGTTCACCAGAGCTTCACAGGTTGCCACTGGAGTATTTTTCCACTCCTCCATGATGACATCACGGAGCTGGATGTTAGAGACCTTGCGCTCCTCCACTTTCCATTTGAGGATGCCCCACAGATGCTCAATAGGGCTTAGGTCTGGAGACATGACTAAGGACACTCCCCAGGCATGATATTTAAAGGAATATTACATTTTTATTGTTTCACTTTAAGTATTATTAAAATCACTGCTCCCTAAAATAATACGTTTCCCCTGGAGCAGGACCCGGGTCCCAACCACTTTTTCTGGCAATAACTTGCATATAAGCCTTTAAAATGTGCACTTTTTAATTTTTCACATTCGTTTCCCATAGACTTTAACGGTGTTTGCACACATTTTTTGCCTGTTCGCATGTTCTGCTGCGAAACAAACTGGAGGGGGGGGGTGGTTCATCTCATCCCTATAGCACACTTACTCACTAGTAGATCTAGCCCTATTCCATCTCTTTCCACATCAATATCACACTGCAAATGGGAAGAATATTTTTATAGTGTGGGGTAGGACTTAGAGCAATGAGCCATGATTGGATACAGTCATCATGAGAGTGTCCAACCATGGCTCTGACAGTGCTATGTGCCTTTCGGTGCTACGGGCAAAGATTTCATTGCTTCAGCCAATCAGGGCTTCCAATGCACTGTGCAGCAGAGCAGTGCATTGTGGTCATTCGGTGGGCTGAACAAATGATCATACGCCCTGATAATACGTCTGAACGGGCGATTAGCCAAAGTTTGGTCCGGACTTGTGCTCTAATTATACGTATAATTATAATTTTTAATTATAATTTATCATCTATGGTTAAATGACCCCAAAACAGAAGTGTCTAGCTATGTGTTTACATACTGGAGAGCTATTTTTAAATATGTATAGTTTTATTTTCCTCCATGAATATAAAGTATATACATATATATATATATTTTATGAGTGCAAAAAATACTAATCACAGCCAGCAATCAGAATATTTTTATACAATTTTGTTTGCATATAAATGATATGCAAAAACCCACACATTGCACACATTTGTATTGGTTTTAGAAAATTGCTCAACAGCAAGCTGGTAAAAGTAAAATCCCCTACAAAAAAGATATAGCATTCTCAGCAACTTGTTAAAAGGCCTAGTGTTCAGATTTGTTGGGCAATCAGTAGTTTTAACCATTTACATTTTCACCTGTAATGGTTGCACAGCTTGTCAGGTGGCAAAGATCACATTGACGTTCTATATGCTGGTAATCTTAAAATTATTTCAGGGGTTCCCAAAGATTCCAACTTTTTGCCAAGGGTTCCTCCAAGGAATTTAACCGGCATCCAGAGTGATCATAATTACCCCGCAGGATCCTTCCAATTTTATCAGTCCTGTGCATGCTTCATTCAATAATACTAGTCCAAATAAAATTAAAGCTGGACTTCATATAATCTACTTTTGCCATTTTCCTCTGTATTTAGGTCTCCTTTCAGACATTTTATTAAAGTGGAAATCATCTGTGTTTGAGCACCACAAACTGAAAACACTATTTCATACATTTTTATTATTTAAAGCAAACTCACCCATCCACCCATGTCTCCATGCTTTATTTTGTGGAGGAATCACTTTGAAAAACACCCTTCTAGCATTTCAAGCTGCAGCCATCTTGAGTAAGGGCAGATGGTTCATGTAGCATTTACTTCCTGGAATCTATCTGCTCTTTGCTCAGGCATGTAGGCAGAAGGGTGTGCTTAGCTGAGAAAATCCCTCCTCCTCTCCTGAGAGGAAAGAAATAAGATGCCCATGAAGACTTCTGGGATGTATGACATCATTTTGGCCTAGGTTAGAAACCAGGAAGCAACTAAAAAAAATGTACAAAAAAGTTAAAAACAAGTAAACATAATATCTCATTGTTTGTAATGGGTAGTGGGCTTCTTTTTTTTTTATGATAAATCAGACTTATTGAGGTGGATTTACTAAAGGAAAATAGACTGTGCACTTTGAAAGTGCAGTTGCTCCAGAGCTTAGAAAATGTGGCAAAACTTCACTTTGTAAAGAATATCTAAGCACACGCAAGGAAAAAATACATACTATTTTTGCTTGCACATGATTGGATGATGGAAGTCGGTAGAGCCTCCTCTTTACTTTACTAAGTTCTGGAGCAACTGCACTTGCAAAATGCACAGTCTATTTCCTTTTAGTAAATCCACCCTATTGCATGCTGGACTCAAGTTTAACTTTTTAACTATTTTATAAGTAATTCACAATGCCCCATTTGGTAGTACACATACTTTTATTTTTGTCATGTCCTAAAAACTTAAAACAACAAAATACTACTGGCAAACACAGAGGCCTGGTAAACTGAAAGCACAAATTGTATCTGTGAGGTTGCTACAATGTAGATGATTTCATTTTGTTATTTAACTTGTTAAAATATAGGCTTGGTTTTAAACAATGATACATACAATTCTATTTTGTTATACCATAATACAATGCAAATAATACAACGCGAACAATAAAAAAGGTAAACGAAATGTTAATACTAGGGATGAGCTTCGTGTTCGAGTCAAACGTATGTTCGACTCGAACATTGGCTGTTCGTGCGTTCGGCGAATTCCGAACGTTTTGGCCGTTCGCGTCAAAATTCGAGTGACGCGCGCGCGCGGACCACAATGCACTGCGTTGGCGCAGTGCATTGCTGCCCGATGATTGGCCAAGCATGCACTGTGACCCCGCATGCTTGGCCAATCGCAGCGCCGGCAGCGAGGAGAGCCATGATTGGCCACAGGCATCCTGCCTGTGGCCAATCATAGCTCAGGCTGTGTAGTGCACGCCCCACACTATATAAGGCCGCCTTTAAGGCGGCCTCCTGTAGTGTGTTACTTTGCATCTGAAGCAGTGGGTGTTCTGTGTACCTTCAACACAGTACACACCAATCGTTTTTGGCTGATTTCCTATCTTGCTGCTGTGTAGTGGTTGTTGTCTGTGCCCTGACTGCAGTATACACCACTATATTCACCTCACCTATATAGCTAGTGATCTAGCTTTAACCACTTAACAACTGCCCATTGCCGATTAACGGCTTCAGGGCGGTTGTTTAACTCAGAGAGGCCGTTAATTAACGGCCTCCCAGAATTCTGCTCTCGCGTGCCCCGAGGTGTGCGCACTCGAGAGCATCCGTGACCGCCGGGTCCATAGGACCCGGCGCATCACGGTAAACGGCCGCTCATAGCGGCCGTTTACCACGTGATTGCTCCGTCAAATGACGGAGTGATCACTTGGAAACAAACCGGCGTCATGTTATGACGCCTGTTCCTCCCTCCCCTTTCTGTACCGATCGGTACAGCGGAGGGGAAAGCGATCGGTGTCAGCAGCGATGTGGGCTGCATCTGCAGTGCCCACATCGCTGCTCACCGAATTTAACCCCTCAATTCCCTGCCAATACTCTGCAATACCAGTGCATACTCTGCAGTACCCTGCCATTACTCTGCAGTACCCCGCCATTACTCTGCAGTACCCCGCCATTACTCTGCAGTGCAGTACCCCGCCATTACTCTGCAGTGCAGTACCCTGCCATTACTCTGCAGTGCAGTACCCTGCCATTACTCTGCAGTACCCCGCCATTACTCTGCAGTACCCCGCCATTACTCTGCAGTGCAGTACCCCGCCATTACTCTGCAGTGCAGTACCCTGCCATTACTCTGCAGTGCAGTACCCTGCCATTACTCTGCAGTACCCCGCCATTACTCTGCAGTACCCCGCCATTACTCTGCAGTGCAGTACCCTGCCATTACTCTGCAGTACCCCGCCATTACTCTGCAGTACCCCGCCATTACTCTGCAGTGCAGTACCCCGCCATTACTCTGCAGTGCAGTACCCTGCCATTACTCTGCAGTACCCCCCATTACTCTGCAGTAACCCCCATTACTCTGCAGTACCCCCCAATACTCTGCAGTACCCGCCATTACTCTGCAGTACCCCCAATACTCTGCAGTACCCTGCTATTACTCTGTAGTACCCCGCCAATACTCTGTAATACCCTGCCATAAATTGCCATACCCAGCCATACTCAGAGATACCCAGCCATACTCGGTGATACCCTGAAATACCCAGCCATAGACGCCCCCCACCCCTCACCGCCCTCCGGTGCTTCTACCAACTCGCCAGTACGATCAAAGCCAGAATCTTTTTTTTATCTTTTATTTCAGGCTTCCCAGCCTAGAGGTGAGATGTGGGGTCATATTGACCCCCCAGATTTCACTGTAAAGAGGACCTGTCACCCCATATTCCTATTACAAGGGATGTTTACATTTCTTGTAATAGGAATAAAAGTGATCAAAAATATATTTTTGGGAAAAAAAATGTCAAACTAAAATAAATAAAGTAAAATGAACAATAAAAAAATAAAATAAAAATTAAAGCGCCCATGTCCCCATGTGCTCGCATGTGCCACACATGTGAGGTATCGCCGAGAATGTTAGAGCGAGAGCAATAATTCTAGTCCTAGACCTCCTCTGCAACTCAAAACATGTAACCAGTAAAAAAATATTTAAAGCGTCGCCTATGGGGATTTTTTAAGTAGCGACGTTTGGCGCCATTCCACGGGCATGTGCAATTTTGAAGAGTGACATGTTTGATATCTATTTACTCAGCATAACTTCATCTTTCACTTTATGCAAACATTGGGCTAACAAGTGGTTAATAATAGAGCTTGCAGTCAGTAGTGTTAGGAGATAGTGCGTGCTGTCTGCGTGCTCTGTACCCAGTACATACCGCTATAATATAGGGCAGGCCCCTACTTTCAAACATCCAACTTACAAACATCTCCTACTTGCAAACGCAAGGAGACAGCAGCAAGTGAGATGAAAAAAGATGGACGACAAAACAAATTATACAGGGGTGATAACCCTTCCCTATGTTTTCCAAAAAGCTTAAAGATATTTTTTTTGACTGGAGCTACACTTTAAAAATGTACCGGTTGAAAATGACAAACAGATTCAACTTAACACAACAAACCTACACAGTCCCTGTCTTGTTTGCACCGCCTGTATACTGCTGTTCTGAGTATATAGGGCCTGGGGGCCACACGCATTTCCTTTTTTTAATATGGGTACGGGGTTCCCCTTAATATGCGTACAAGACCCAAATAGGCTGGTAATGGGCAGGGAGGGCTACCCATGCCATGTTTCTCAATGATTTTCAACCATATTGCAGGAACCAGATATAACATTAAAACCGCAAGCAGTTTTAAATGGTGTTATTTCCGTTTAATGTCATTTTGTGCAGGGACTGTTCTAATCACGGGAAACACGTGGCACTTCACAGGCATACTACAGACACCCCGCAGGCACCATATTTAACCACTTCCCACCCGGCCAATGTATATATACGGCCGGGTGGGAGCCGCCTGCTCCTGATAGGACGTTCAGGAACGTCATTCAGGAGCAGCGGGATCGCGCGCGCGCGCGCCCGCGCAGCGGCGCGATCCCGATGTGCTCGTGTCACCCGGACACGGCACATCTCAGATCGGCAGGAGGGCTCTGTGATTGGCCCTCCTGATCACATGACGGCCGTGTCCAATCACGGCCGTCATGTGATGTAAACAAACAGCCGGTTGCTAGGCAATCGGCTCTCCTCTCCTCACACGGAAGTCACCGCTGAGAAGAGGAGAGCAGAACGCTGCAGCCGGCTGATGATCAGTGAGTATGGGCTGCTTTTCACAGCTTTTTACTCACTGATCATCAGTGTAGTGTAAACACACAACACACCGCACAGTGAAAACACAGTCCCCACATATGTCCCCAAAACACACATGTCCCCAAAACATACATGTCCCCAAATAATAAAAACACATGTCCCTAATAATAAAAACATGTCCCCCACATATGTCCCACTAAAATCACATGTCCCAATGATTATCTGCACACATATGTACATGATCATTTGCGTACATATGTCCGTGATCACACAAACCAATTATTATACACTTAACAGAATTTTTTTTACCAAAAACATGTAGCAGAATACATTTTGGCTTAAATTTATGACAAAATTTGATTTTATTGGATTTCTTTTCAAATAGAAAAAAGAAAATATTGTTTTTTTCCCAAATTTCCGCTTTTGTTGCGCTTATATCGCAAAAAAAAAAAAACGGAGTCGTGAATAAATAACACCAAAATAAAGCTCTATTTGTGCGAACAAAATGATAACAATTTCATTTGGGTACAGTGTAGCATGACCGCGCAATTGTCACTGAAAGCGCTAGAGCGCTGAAAGCTGAAAATTGGGCTGGGAAGGAAGGGGGTGAAAGTGCCCTGTATTGAAGTGGTTAAAGGAATATTTCACTTTTTTTTTTCACTTTAATCGTCATTAAAATCAGTGCTCCCGCCAAAACGGTAGTTTTTAAAACTTTTTTTTGCAGTGACCCAGGTCCCCTGAGGCAGGAGGCAGGTCGCCAAACCCTTTTTAGGACACTATCTTGCATATTAGCCGTTAAAATTAGCACTTTCCAATTCGAACGTTCGAGTCCCATAGACTTCAATGGGGTTCTAACGTTCGTACCGAACGCGGGGGTCGTTCGCAAGTTCTGGTGCGAACCGAACCGGGGGGTGTTCGGCTCATCCCTAATTCCGACTATGTGTGGTCTGAATCGGACTGTTTCCGTCTGAATATCCGACGGACCAGGTTTTCCAACTTACTGGTAAAATTTTCCGACAAAATGCTCCTATCGGACATACTCCGATCATGTGTAGCCTACTCCGACGGACAAAGTGCCACGCATGCTCAGATCAAATTCCTAGACCAAAGCTATTGGCTACTAGCCTGAACGTAGTCCCGTCCTAACGAAATAACGTCCTCACGTTATGTACAATCTGATTTTCTGACAACTTAGTCCGACCGTGTGTATGCAACATCACTTCCGGACCTCTTCCGGAATTAATCCGTCGGAATTACTCCAACGGATTTGATTGTCGGAATCTCCGACCGTGTGTACAAGGGGTTACACATGTGGTATCACCATACTCAGGAGGAGTAGCAGACAATGTTTTGAGGTGTATTTTTTGCCATGTACATGCTATGTGTAAGACATATTGTATAATTGGACAACTTTGTGTAAAAAAAAATGCATTTTCATTTTCTTTCCACATTTTCCAAAAACTTGTAGAAAAAAATGACATGTTCAAAAAACTCGATATGCCTCATAGATTATACGTTGGGGTGTTTTGTTTCCATAATGGGGTCATTTTATTGTCCTGGTGTTTCAGGGCCTTCAAAAGTGCAAGAGGTAGTCAAGGAATTAGATGTGTAATTTATGCTCCTAGAACACCTGATGGTGCTCCCTGCATCTTGCACCTCTGTATGTGGCCACAGTGTGTAAAAGTCCCACACATGTGGTATCACCATACTCAGGAGGAGTAGTAGAATGTATTTTGGGTGTAATTTGTGGTATGCATATGTTGTGTGTGATAAATAACCTGCTAATATAACAATTTTGCAAAGAATTGTGGGAAGAAAAAGACAACTTCAAAAAACTCACATGCTCCTTTCTAAATACCGTTGAATGTCTACTTTCCAAAAGGGGTCATTTGGGGAGTATTTGTACTGTCCTGGCTTGTTAGGGTCTCAAGAAATTAGCTAGGCCATCAGTAATTCAGATGTGATCAATTTTCAGTGATTGGCACCATAGCTTGTAGATTCTATAACTTTCACACAGACCAAATAATATACACCAGTTTGGATTATTTTTACGAAAGATATGTAGCAGTATAAAATGTGGCCAAAATTTATGAAGAAAAATTACTAATTTGCAAAATTTTATAACAGAAACAAAGAAAGTGTATTCTTTTTACAGAATTTACGGTCTTTTTTCATTTATAGCACACAAAAAATAAATAAAACAGCGGTGATTAAATACCACCAAAAGAAAGCTCTATTTGTGTGAAAAAAGGACAACAATTTCATATGGGTACAGTGTTGCATGCCTGAGTAATTGTCATTCAAAGTGTGAGAGCACCGAAAGCTGAAAATTGAGTTTAAGTGCCCAGTGGTCAAGTGGTTAATCAACTAAAATCTCCAGTACATTTTAGTAGACTAAAACTTATTTTAGTTATCTAAAGTCTGATGGGTAGAGTTAAAGTGTAATGCATTATTTAAGCATTTCTCTACAATTTCCAAACTCATTATATACTGCTGGAGTGAAAAATCGAATGTGTTATTATTTATGGTATTGAGGTATGAACATGCATTACAGACCAGTGTTAATTTTGACGTCAAATTTCAATTTAGTTTTAGTCTTAGTCTTTTGACTAAAATGGCATGTTCGTTTTAGTCCCATTTTAGTCTTTTGACTAAAATGCAATTTTAGTTTTAGTCGTATTTTAGTCATCTCAATTGTTTTCGTTTTTGTCGTATTTTAGTCAACTAAAAAAGTTAGTCGGACAAAAAGTTTTAGTTGATTTTATTCGACGAAATTAACCCTGATCATGCGCACCGTATAATATAATATCCTTAAGACAGGCGCACCGACCCTCTTTCCTTTGCAGTGAAACGGGAGACCTCTGTGGCTTTTCTTTGGTATCTAATGGAAACACTCACATAGTGAAAAATGTTTGGTTTCTCAGCAAATCATGCATGAAAGATGAATCAAAAAATTCCTATAGTGTGAAACTGTATAGAATGTATTAAAGATAAAAGATACCAACTACTTACATAGAGACAGTTAAAAACGAGCATATATGCAATATATATTCGTCCCAGGATTCAAGCCAACAACCACACATATTGTTCTTCAAGGCTAGCTCTACCTACTAGACAATGTTACAAGCTCGGCCCATATTGTGGGTGTAACTTATAATATGATGACAAACAGACATCACCTCCACCCCCAAAAAGACCCTATTTGCCCAGTGATAGCATGCAAGGGTTCCTCAACTCCACTGCAGCTGTCACATTTAAACTTTACATGGCTGTGTGGACCTTAGCCTCCACAACTGTGTCATTCACTCAAAGAGATCTGCTAATGAATAAACCACAAGTCCCCTTTGCCACTGGGAAACATGGACTAGTAGTACTCAATGGAACAATAGTATAGTGATTACCACACTTGTAGACCATTGAGAACTCATCCTTCTCAATAACTGAAAGCCTGTCTGGGGGAAGAGTCTGCAGGAGACTGTGCATTGCATCTGTGAGACACTGATCGCAGGTGCAATGCTTTGCAGGCTCCTACACATTTTTTTGATGCAAATATATGCAAATTTTTATTTTAATTTTTCAAAAGGTGGACATAGCTGTTCATATGTTTCCCTAATAGCTAACATAGTGAAGAATGCTGGATCCAATATAAGGCTTAAGATCCATCAGACAATTAGTGCTTAGAAAATACGTCAGCTTATACTCAGCATATTCACAAAATGTTCAACAATGACTCACGGAGATGTTATTGTAGGAAATGCATGTGAGCTCTGCTCTCTGTGTTTTTGTAAAAGGTTTATTAGATCTCTAGTAATTACTTTATGCACGTTGGAAAGAACTTGTGTTAACAAAATTACCGTATCTGTACATACTTCTAGAAAAAATCCTAAACTTTCATCCTAATTCTTTATCTCCTTTAGCCTGGGTTCACACTGATGCAAATTTACAGCCAGTTTGATGCGTTTAGGAACACACAGATTTGCAGGTCACGTAAAAAGCATAGTATTCCATGGTTTTGGTTCACATCTATACGTTGCGAATTCGGAGTGTGCAAAAAAAGGGGTCCTGTGCGTGTTGTGCGATCCAAATTTCTATGGTGCAGTGCGAATTTTATCTTCATAGGCTTCAACTGAACTTGCAATAAACTCACAGCACACAGTTCACATCTCTGTGAATTGTTCACTGTCTGCCTTCTGAAATTTGCAGTAAAATCATCGTAAATTTGTAGTAAATTCGCACCTGTCCGTCTCTAACTGCAAGGCAAATTCATACCTCACACAGGACAAAAAAATGGAATAAATTTGCAGTACATCGTATTGCAGTAGTGTGAAGTATTGAAAACATCACAGGTACTGAACACTTGCTGTTTTAATAAATTCTCACTCCTCCAGCAATTACTAGTTTTTACTGAATCATAAGGATCCCCAGATATGGCACATTTATTCAACTTTTAGCAAATGTCTCCTAGGCAAGGTTATACAAATACTAAATATCTCATTTCTTTTCAAGTATGGGTGCCATATAACTGAGAATGCTACTTGTAGATTCTGGGTGTGCCGAATGTGAAGGTTCTGCCAGAGTCCATAGATCTCTTGAACATACCCTGTTTCCCCAAAAATAAGACCTAGCGTGATTGTCGGTGATGGCTGCAATATAAGCCCTAACCCCCAAATAAGCCCTAGTTAAAGTCATGTGGGTCTTATTTTCAGGGTAGGGCTTATTTTCGGGGAAACAAGGTAGGGCTTATTTGGGGGTAGGGCTTATATTGCAGCCATCACCGACAATCACACTAGGTCTTATTTTCGGGGAAACAGGGTAGCAAATATGATGAACAGCTGGCATAGGAATATTAACCACTTGCCAGCCACCTAATTGGGAATGTACTTCAGGAATTTGACATTAAATACCCTTGTAATGGCAGCAGCTAGATGTCATAACCCCAGTATTTTTTTTTCCTTAGGCTGGCTTTCACATAAAAATGGGCCCAGTGGCAGATTCACAGCGAGATCACTTTTATAGGTGGCGGGAGAGGCCCCCCCCCCCCCACTCCTAATGCTTCCCAGTCAATTTCAAGCTTACCAAAGCTGTCGGTAAGCCCTGGAACCAATCAGATAAGGCCAATGACTAGGCAGGAAGCAGAGTGAGGGTAAGATAGTTCCCACTCGGCTCTATGCCCTTGGAAGGCCGGAGCAACCTCCAACATCACTTCCGGTCCTCTGGCAGATACACAGGATTTTTCTTAAAAGTCAAAATTACATTTTTTTTTTTTTGCTTGTGAAGGTACATTAGAGATCTGGGGTCTTTTTGACCCCAGATCTCTCTATAAAGAGGACCTGTCATGCTTATTTCTATTACAATGGTTGTTTACATTCTTTTTAATAGGAATAAAAATGATCAAAGAAAAAAATTTAAGGAGCAGTGTAAAAATAAAAAATAAAAAGTAAAATAAATAAGAAAAAAGCCATCCCTCCGAGCTCACGTGCAAAATCGAACGCATATGTATGTCGGACCGATATATGTAAACGGTGTTCAAACCACACATGTGAGGTCTCATCTGGATTGTAAAGGCCCATACACACGATCAGACTTTTTGACAACAAACATGCAAATGAGCTGTTTTGGAGCAACTTCCGACCGTGTGTACGCTCCATCGGACAAACTTTTTTGGTTTTCATCGGACTTTTGTTGGCTGTGCGAACGGACAAACTTTCTGGCAACAAAAGTCCGATGGAGCAAAGTCTGATCGTGTGTACAGAAAACCATAGGACTTTTGTACAAAGTACAAACAGGCATGCTCAGAACCAATGCAAAAGATCAGACAACAATACAGAAGTTGACCAAAGGTGGCGCTAAAGGCCCATACACACGATCAGACTTTTTGACAACAAACATGCAAATGAGCTGTTTTGGAGCAACTTCCGACCGTGTGTACGCTCCATCGGACAAACTTTTTTGGTTTTCATCGGACTTTTGTTGGCTGTGCGAACGGACAAACTTTCTGGCAACAAAAGTCCGATGGAGCAAAGTCTGATCGTGTGTACAGAAAACCATAGGACTTTTGTACAAAGTACAAACAGGCATGCTCAGAACCAATGCAAAAGATCAGACAACAATACAGAAGTTGACCAAAGGTGGCGCTAAAGAGCAGAAAAACCATGTGATTTGGTGAAAGTTGGCGGAAAAAGTCCTGCTGTGTGTATGCAATACAAGTTCAGGGCCGACACCCTTTGTACAAAAATCCAAGGGAAAGTTTGTACAAAGTCCTATCGTGTGTATGAGGCTTAAGAGCAAGAGCAACAATTCTAGTGCAAGCCCACCTGTGTAACTCTAAACAGGTAACATGTACAACATTTTAAATTTGTAGCCTATGGAGATTTTTAAGTATCATAGTTTAACGCCATTCCATGAGCGTGCGCAATTTAAAATCATGCTAGTTTAGATATCTTTTTTACTCAGCGGAACTTTACTTTACTTGTACTTTTTAATTCATGAAACTGTATTTTTTTTGTAAAAATTGTGTTTGAAAGACCACTGTGCAAATACAGTGTAACATAAAATATTGCACGGACCGCCATTTTATTCTCTAGGGTCTCTGCTAAAAAAAAAAAGTATAATGTTTGAGGGGTTCTATATATTTTTCTAGCAACAACAAATGTCAGAAAAGGCTGGCCTTTTAATGTTCTTTTTTTTTTTTCGTTCTTTGTTTTTAAAACTATGATAGTGCTGCTTTAAGGTAAACATAGCAAAAATAAGTAAAAATATGTGGTCTGTAAAATACACTATACATGCCCTTTATATTTATTGATTTGTATAAACCCACAAAGCTGTTCAGTGGAAATTAGGTGTTTCCATTATTGAAGGATTGCTTATCTAATGATGAAAATATTTAGTACTTCTAAATGATGACTTATTTATTTTATTTATTGCAGAAACTTATATAATGCTAGCTGGCAAGTTACACAGCGCTTTTCTCCAATTGTACATTTACACATTGTACATTCAGGCATTATGAAATGATATCTCTGATCATTAGTCATTAGTTCTTACTTATGTATGCTTTTGTACCGTGAACATCTTTCCAGACCTCATTTTTGCTATAATATCAGGCACTAAGAATGTACATGTAAAGTAATTATGCATGTGACTTTGCTCCATTATGGTTTTTCTCATAGGTCAAAGCAAAGCCACAGGTAAGGCTGCTGTATATCAGGCTTACACACAGAAGCAGCTTTAACCACTTCCCTTCCAGGCCAATTCTGACATTTCTCTCCTACATGTAAAATTCATCATTTTTTTGCTAGAAAATTTACATAGAACCCCCAAACATTATATATGTTTTTTTAGTAAAGACCCTAGAGAATACAATGGCGGTTGTCGCAACTTTTTATCTCACACGGTATTTGTGCAGCAATTTTTTGAACGCGTTTTTTTCAGAAAAAAAAAGTGTCATGCTTAAAAAAAAAAAACAGTAAAGTTAGCCCAATTTTTTTGCATAATGTGATAGATGAAGATACGCCAAGTAAATAGATACCCAACATGTCACGTTTCAAAATTGCACATGCTCGTGGAATGGCGCCAAACTTTGGTATTTAAAAATCCCCATAGGCGACGCTTTAATTTTTTTTACTGGTTACATGTTTTGCGTTACAGAAGAGGTCTAGTGCTAGAATTATTGCTCTCGCTCTAACGTTCGCGGTGATACCTCACATGTGTGGTTTACACACCATTTTCATATGTGGGCGCTTCTGCGTACGAGCTCACGGGGACAGGGCGCTTAAATTTTTTTTACTGTTAATTTTACTTTTATTTTTTTAGTTTGACACTTTAACCACTTGCTTACTGGGCACTTAAACCCCCCTCAGTCCCAGACCAATTTTCAGCTTTCAGCGCTGATGCACTTTGAGTGACAATTACGCGGTCATACAACACTGTACCCAAATGAAATTTTTATCATTTTTTTCCCACAAATAGAGCTTTCTTTTGGTGGTATTTACAGCTCGGAGTTTTATTTTTTGCTAAACAAACAAAAAAAGATGCAAAAAAAAAAAAAAATCATGTTTTAATAGTTTGTTATAAAATTTTGCAAACGGGTCATTTTTCTCCTTCATTGAAGTGCGCTGATTAGGCGGCACTGATAGGCTGCATTGGTGGGCACTGATGGGCTGCATTGGTGGGCACTGATGGGCTGCATTGGTGGGCACTGATAGGCTGCACTGGTGGGCACTGATAGGCATAGTTAAGGCGGCACTAATAGGCACAGATAAGGCGGCACCGATGGGCACAGATAAGGCGGCACTGATGGGCAAAGATGGGCACAGATAAGATGGCACGGATGGGTGGCACGGATAAGTGGCACGGATGGGTGGCACGGATGGGCACTGATAGGTACCACAGATAGATGGGACTGATGGGCACTGATAGGTGGCACTGATAGGTGGCTCTGATAGGTGGCACTGCTGGGCACTGATGGGCGGCACTGCTGGGCACTGATGGGCGGCACTGCTGGGCACTGATGGGCGGCACTGGGGTGCAGCACCTTTGAGGCAGATTTTGGGTGGCACTGTGGGTGGCACTGCTGGGTGGCACTGTGGGTGGCACTGTGGGCACTGCTGGGTGGCACTGTGGGCACTGCTGGGTGGCACTGTGGGCACTATGGGCACTGCTGGGTGGCACTGACAGGGGGGCACTTACTTTATTTCAGGATGGCACTGCGGGTGGCAGGTGGGCACTGGCAGGGGGCAGGTGTCCGCTTAAATTGCTGGCCGTGATCGGGACTGATGTCCCGAACACGGCCGCCGGCGATCGGCTTTTTTTTTTTCTCCTCGCGCTGTCAGCGCGAGGAGGAATACTAGCCGATTACCGGCTCCGTTTTATCACATGATCAGCTGTCATTGGCTGACAGCTGATCACGTGATAAGGGGTCGGGATCGACCCCTTACACGGATCGGTGATCAGGCGAGTCTCACGGACTCGCCGATCACAGAGCGGGGCGCGCAGGCCGCTCGTATCCGGGACGACGTCAATAGACGTAGTCCCGGAAATGTGGGTCCGCGCTGTTGCCGTCATTTTGCAATAGCGCGGTACCCAAGTGGTTAAAAAAAAAATGATTACTTTTATTCCTATTACAACATCCCTTGTAATAGAAATATGGCACGATCGTACCTATTTACAGTGAGATATGGGGTCAATAAGACCCCACATCTCACCTCTAGGCTGGGAAGCCTAAAATAAAAAAATAAAAAAACAATCCTGGCTTCCTAGCCAAATCGGCGCCGTTATTTTGAATGCAGAGGCCGGGCGTGACGTCATAACATCGCGCCTGGCCTCCAAACGATCATAGAGACTCCGGGGACGATCTGGCCCGCCGGAAATCTCGATGGTATTATCCGGGGGCCGGTGGATCCTGTGACCGACTCACCGATGGAAGCGGTGAGTCGGTAGAAGCACCGGAGGGCAGCGGGAGGGGGGGATGTCCCCTCCACCTTTCGTAAGAACGATCAAGCGCGGGAACAGCCGCTATGATCATTCTTATGGTGCAGGGAATCTGAATGATGTCTGTGGCCTCAGGCATCATTCAGATATAACCACCGAAAGCCAAGGCCGTCCCTGGACGTCCTACCGGCGCGAAGTGGTTAATGCTGCACAGAAAAGATTAACAGGGATCTGCTTAGTGCTCTTACATTTCCTTTGTGGCAGACAAGATCATAACAGAGCAGAACCCTCAAATCAACTAAAACATAGAAACATAGAGCAGTGAAGGCAGAAAAAAAAAAACAAGTGGTCTATCGAGTCTGTCATATACAGTGGGGAAAATCAGCGGTGTATTTAGGTTTTGCCCTTTAGCAGATACACAGCAGTGCCATTAATTGTTAATGACACCCTCACACATCTGCTGACATGTGCCTTGGCACCGTCTGATTTTGAAAAAGAGTTTGGGACTTTCTTCCGCATGTGTAGCGCATAGAGCAGCCCATTGAAATGAATGGGCTGCCCTACACATGACCTGCATCTTTATCCACCCTGTCAGTACACCTTTGCAATCCTAAAACCCATGCTAACCTCTGCACCCCATACCTCCCCCATCCTCTCCACTCCAATCCCCCTCCCCTTTAACTCTACCTGCCTCCTCTGCTCATCTTTGCACCCATATTCCTTACCTCCATACATCCACTCCTTGCTCACCTGTGCATCAAAACTGTAATTCCTTCTCTGCCTACCTCTGCACACTCCACACTACCCTTCCCCCCACCAATTTGCTTACCTTTGCAGAACATGCTGATGGTAGGCTTAATGACCACAGTTATAGGCAGGACCTTCAAGCATGCCCCTGTATCTCCCCAATGGGCAGCTTGGCATTGCATGCTATTATTAAGCTTATGATCTACCAAAACCCCCAGATCTTTCTCCACCATTGATTCCACCAGTTGCACCACCCCTAGTATGTATGATGCATGCATATTCTCAATCCCCCATAACTTTACATTTATCAACATTAAACCTCATCTGCCACATAGTTGCCCAATTAGTGCATTGAGGTTGGCTTGTAAATTGGAGACATCCTGTAAGGCAGTTATTCCACTGCATAGCTTAGTGTCATCTTCAAAGACAGAAATGTTACTTTTAATCCCAGACCCTATATAATTTATAAAGATATTAAAAAGTAAGGGCCCCAGCACTGAACCTTGGAGTACATCACTGATAACCTTAGACCATTCAGAGTAAGAATCATGAATCACTGCTCTCTGAATTCTGTCTTTTAGCCAGTTTTCTATCCATTTACAAACTGATATTTCCAAACCTGTAGACTTTACCTTACACACGAGCCATGTGCGTGGAGCTGTGTCGAATGCTTTTGCAAAATCCAAGTATACCACGTCCACCACCACCCCTCTCAAGTTTTTACTTACCTCCTCATAAAAAGAAATCAGGTTTGTTTGACAACTTCTGTCTTTCATGAACCCATGCTCTCTGTTGCTTAAAATATTTTCTTCCAGTAACAACTCGTCTATGTGGTCTTTTATTAAACTCTCCAGTTTCTTCCCGACTACAGGTTAAACTAACAGGTCTATCGTTACTTGGTAAAGACTTTTATTTCCTTTTTAAATATAGGCACCACATTGGCCCTATGCCAATCCAGTGGTTCTATTCCCGTCATTAATGAATCCCTAAAAATTAGATACAATGACTTTGAAATTACAGAGCTCAATTCTTTAAGGATCCGTGGGTCGATGCCATCTGGTCCAGGTGCTTTATTCACCTTTATTCTGTCTAAATATATATGGACTATATCCCTTTTAAGCCATTGTGGATCATTTGGGGCTGTATCACTACCACCCCCATAATGGATATGATCCCCGCATACTCCTTTGTATACAGCAGGGCTGTTTTTTTCAAATGGGCACGCTGGGCAGTTGCCCGGGGCCCTACCAGCCAAGCATCATTCAGATATCACAAAGTGTGCTCCTGCATTGTGCCAGTGCTGTGCAATGGCATCACCAGCGTGGGGCCTGATGGGGCCACAACCCCCCCAATTTCACTCTGTGCCCCCATGTGACCCCCCCCATGAAGTGCTTTAAGTGCTGTACTGTGTTTGTATAACCAAAACAATGGCCTCCGGCCAGCGCGGTGCCGCGGCTGTCCAAGTGTTCGCCTGCTGATCACTGAATGACTCATTATTGAGTGGCAGTCTGTCAGGTGACATCGCGTGATGGCCACCGGCCGCCGCTGTTATTTATGGGAGTTTTAGTCTGTGGTGGTGGCTGCCTGCTCAAGCTCCCTGCTCCCAGGGGGTGGAGTCAGTCTGAGGAGAACAGAGCAGCCTGCCTACCATGTGCTACAACTCCCATGGCCACGGTCGGAAATCCAGGATACTTTGCCTGCCCCAGTGCCTCTGCTTGGCTGGACACTGTGTAAAAACACCACTTGATGTGGCTAGCCTGGGTGCGCCGCTGCTGGCTGGTGGCACAGTAACAGTACTGTGGAGTAGATGTGACCCCCGGCCAGGAGCAACATCATCACCCGCCCCCCAGGACTGGAGGAAGCCATGAAGAATAAGGAAGAGAGGACGTGTCCTGCTGCTGCTGAGCACTGAGTCTGCCAAGCAAGCTGAGGTGGGAGACCCTGACACCTCCACAGTATCAATCATCCCATCTATCTACCCACATACACCTCATTTACCTTGCTCGTGGCCTGTGAATCCTGCTGGGAGCTGCCCATGGCCTACAGGCCAGAAGGACCCACATGCTATGGTCGGCTCCCAGCAGGACCCACAGACCTTGACCAGCAGGAACCATAGGCTATTGTCCAATCCAGCAGGACCCGCATGTCAGTGGCCAGCTCGCAGCAGGACCCACAGGTCCGCAGCTTGTGCGTCCTGCTGGGATCTGGCCTCTGACCTGTGTATCCTGCTGGCCACTGACATGTGGGTTCTTCTGGCCACTGACCTGTGGGTCCTGCTGGCCACTGACCTGTGGGCCCTGCTGGCCACTAGCCTAGGGTGACCAGAAGTCCCCAGCACTGCCAGATTACAAATATGTCCGGCTTACATACTTACACATAATTAGTGCTTTTGTACTGTCCCATATCAATCTGTAAATTCTTGTTTTTCAATTTCTTGCTTTTCAAACTTGTGTTATATTTGCCAAATATTGTGTTAATGTTTAAACACTGATTTTGTTGGAAGTACCAATAAATATAGCCTTATTGATAATTAGCATTTTTATTCCCATGCGTGATTGTGTAGACAGGGCCCCAGTGCACTGTATTGCCCAGGGGATTATAATGCTCTTAAAATAGCACTGATAAACAGAGAGCTGAAGAAAGTATTTCAAAAATTTGCCTTCTCTTTGTCCCCAGTCACCTACTCTAGATTATTTTGTAAAGGGTCTACATGCGCAGACCTGACCTTTTTACTATTAATATATTTGAAGACATTTTTTGGGTTTGTCCTACTATCTCTTGCAATCTGTCGTTCATTTTGAGTTTTTGTGTCCTTGATTTTTTTTTTTACATATTCTGTTATATTATTTGTATCATGTAAACGACACTAGTGTTCCTTCATTTTTTTATATTTGTTAAAGGCTCTTTTCTTATGCCGTGTACACACGAGCGGAATGTCTGACAGAAAAAGTCAAACGGGAGCTTTTCATCCTATATTCCGATCGTGTGTATGCCCCATCTGACTTTTTATGTCGAAAATTCTGACAGACCTAGAAAGAGAACATTTTCAAAATTTTTCCGATGGAACCAATTCCTATCTGGAAAACCACTTGTCTGTATGTTGTTCCGACGTACCTGCCTACTCACAAACAAACTGTCCTTTTTGTGAAGCCTTTTTTTACATCAAGTCTGTGGAAAATAAAATTGGTAGCTTGAGGAGTCCATATAATTTGGAGTCCAATCTGGTCCAGGAATCTCAGAGATTAGGACCAGCAGCAGATGACATATATGTCCTCAGGCTGTGGTACTACACCAGCCTGCATCTTCTGTCAGACCAGACTGAAGCCAGGTCATCACTTTCTTCTATGCTTCCTTGCAGTCTTCCCTGCTTTCTTCCCTGCAGCCTTGCTTGGAGGCTGTGGCTCTGGTGATGGACTTGTGGCAGAAGGAGGAGGAGGAGAATGGGCAAACTCACATACGTGGCTGTTCTCAGGCAGCTGGCCCCTCAACCCCTTTTTTAGGGCCTCACCAAAAACTCCCTCACAGAGGAATCATTGGCCCTCCTCCAATTTCATCAATCTTGTGGCTAGATAGAAGCCATAGGCCTCTTCAGCATTGGGGGGCTTCTGAGCACATCACTTGCTTCCCTAATTAGGCCCAGTGCTGCCTTCTCCGTCATCGTCCCCTTCCTGGGCCTTTTTGTTGTAAGGCGTAGGGGAGGCACCTGGGATTGGGTGAGGCTCCCACTGGGCCCACCCACCTCCTGGCTGACACTGGGCACGGCCTCCTCCTGGCTGACACTGGGCATGGCCTTCTCCTGGCTGACACTTTCCAGACTCTCCTGGCTGAGCTCATCCTGTGTATAAAAAAGGGACGTAGTTTTAGTTTTTGCTTCATCAATCACACACAATTTTCAGCTCTTGACTTGTAAATTGAATGTTAATAAATAGAAAGGACTATGATTCTGACCCCAGCATTTTTCATTCTTGTCCCAAACATTTTTGGTCACTACTGTCTATTGATAGGTAAATCTCTTTGTCTTAAATCATTAATTTGTTATCAATTATAACATCTAGTTAACATCATTAATATTAGGACAATAAACATGTCTAAAAATAATATGCCTGGTTCCAGCTGGGCGCATCCACTTCTTCCAGGATGGAAGGCCCAGGTTGTTCCTCATCAGCCTCTGCTGTGGTTGAGGGAAGGGTGGAGGGAAGGCTGCAGGCAAGGGTAGAAAGTGATTCCCTGGCTTCAGTCTGGTCGTCCAGAAACCGCAGTTTGTTGAAGTACTACAGCCTGGGTACATACACTTGTGCTTCTAATGCTCCTGATCTGAGTGATTTCTGGATCTTATTATGCTCCTTCTTATACATGTTCCTCAAGATCCCAATTTTCTTTTCCAAGAGCCCGATGGTTGCATTGGGGTTCTGAGTCTTCACAAATTCCAGAAGTTTCTCCAGCGTTGGCCTCCTAGCTTGTTTATTATAATATACATTGTGTTTCACCTCCCACAAATTCCTCATGTCCTTGTATTTGTCTATGAAACTGGCCATGAATTCTGGGTCTTTAAAGTGATTCATTTTTGCTGTAAGACAATACACAAGACAAAAACACTAATGTGCCATCTCATCTCCACCATCTCAAGAAAGGACATATCTGAGGCCTAAACTCTCATAATCTTATCCCAATATAGGCCTCAATCTTGAATCAGTATAGGCCACTGATGGCCCAAGTTAAAATTTTACCTTTGTTTAGGACGCTCGCCACTTCCATTCCTCTTTCCTCAGCACACAGATCGTACGTACGACACATGCGTGTTAGCTTGATATACACTGTGCATGTGTGAAACTCCGCCCACATCGCCTGCCCCTGATGTTCTTTCTAGAATATTCCCCGCCCCTTCTGTTCGTTGCGCAGTAAGAGCGACATGGCGGAGACAGAGCAGGTTAATTCCAGTAACGAGGAGGAGGAAAGCATGGAGGCCAAAACGTCTCAATCTCGGAGACGAAGATTTAAGACCTCAAATATGTCCTTTCTTGAGATGGTGGAGATGGTGGTCAAAATCATTACGAAAGTTGAGAAGAGTCTGTACACAAATTTTGGGGTATGACGATCAAACGAGCAAATAAGGAAATGCTGGTCAGACCTGAAACTGAGGGAGCAGTATCAGTATAGAAGGATCAAGAAAGTGCTTCTAAAAAGTAAGTAGTTGTCGTGTGTTCCGATTATTATTATTATTAATTGCATGCTGCACCATGTTATTTTCGTTACTGTTGTACAGTTTAAAATGGCGACTTTCATGTTCATCTCCCCCTGCCTTTCCTGTGTTGCGCAAGGCACAGGAAATATTTCAGAGAATATCACCTTGGAGGTCCTTCCCTTCAACTTGCAGTCTAGTTCATTAAATTGATTCATAAGGAGCCTCCACCTTCCATGTATTCTGTCATTGGTTCCAACATGAACCAAGACAGCTAGGTCATGCTCAGCCCCTCCCAGTAATTTATCAACCCGGTCCACCACATGCTGAACCCTAGCCCCAGGGAGACAGCAAAACATTCAGTTAAAATGATCCTGGCAACAAATTATTCTATCAGTTTTTTTGATTATAGAATCCCCTATTACCACCAACTGTCTAGGCCTACCTGCACTCCCCTCATCACCTCTACTAGATGGGCTGCTCTCCTGACTTTTAGGGGGAGCAGTGACATCTAGGGCTGCCACCTCCACAACTTCACCCAACTTGGCAAATTTGTTTTGATGCACAAATACAGGACTGGCCTTCCTTTTCTGAGAGCCCATTCCACTCCCTCTAACCACATTAATCCATCTTCCTATCTGATAATCCTGACTTGCCCCTCCACCCTCCACATCAACCCTACTGACCACCTGCTCAGCGAGCAGAGGACCCCTTTCAAGGTTGTCCTTTCTGCCCAATGTTGCAACTTGCTCCTCCACATCTCTAATGCGAGCTTCCAGAATGGCAACCTGCTCACATCCGTCACAGCGGTATCCATCCTGGAGCTGTTGCACCAATTTTGCATACATGTGGCACGTAGCTGGGGACGGTTTGTGTGTGGGAGCAGGGATTTAGGAGAGGGTTTTTTTTTTTCATGGGGGATGCCCTCCCCCGCAAAGTACTGCCCTAGGCCCGGGCCTTATTGGTTTAGGCCAAGACACAGCACTGGGGAAAAAATGATTTGATCCTCTGCAGATTTTGTAAGTTTGCCCAAAAAAAGGTTTATAATTTTTATCATATGTGTATTTTAAATGATAGGGGGAAAAAAATTGAGAAAAGAACACGATACAAATGTTATAAATTGAGTTGCAGTTCAGTGAGTAAAATAATTATTTGATCCCCTACCAACCATCAATAACTCTGTCTCCCACAGTCTAATCTGTGGTACATCAGGGACATGATTGCAGACCTCCAGAAGGCTGGAATGGGCTACAAGACCATCAGCAAGAAGCCTGGTGAGGAAGAAATACAAAATGACCATCAATCACCCTCGGTCTGCAGGATTTCGCCTCATGATGTAAGGGTGATCATGAGAAAAGTGAGGGCTCAGACCAGAACTACATGGGAGGAGCTTGTGAATGATCTCAAGACAGTTGGGACCACAGTCACCAAACAAACCACTGGTAACACAATACACCACAATGGATTGAAATCCTGCAGTGCCCCCGCAAGGCCCCCTCCTCAAGAAGGCACAT
The DNA here is from genome assembly GCF_037356315.1 of Lithobates pipiens. Classification (NCBI taxonomy): domain Eukaryota; kingdom Metazoa; phylum Chordata; class Amphibia; order Anura; family Ranidae; genus Lithobates; species Lithobates pipiens. The sequence continues at coordinate 220,118,555 of NW_027507903.1, read as the reverse complement.
GTACAGGCCTATCTGAGGTTTGCCAATGAACATCTAAATTATTTAGAGAAGGATTTGGAGAAAGTGCTGTGGTCAGATGAAACCAAAATTGAGCTCTTTGGCATTAACTCAACTTGCCGTGAGTGGAGGAAGAAAAATGCTGACTATGACATCCGTCCAGTAAAGCACAGAGGTGGAAACATGTTTTGGGGCTGTTTCTCTGCTAAAGGTACAGGGCAACTTTGCTGCATTGAGGGGCCAATGGATGGGCCATTTATTGTAAAAACTTAGATGAGCACCATCTTCCCTCAGCCAGAACACTGAAGATGGGTCGTGGATGGCTCGTGGATGGGTCTTCCAACATGACAATGACCCAAAACATGCTGCCAAGGCAACAAAGGAGTGGCTCAAGAAGAAGCACATTACGATCATGAAGTGGACTAGCCAGTCTCCATACCATCATCTTACAGAAAAGAACTGTAAAGAAGAGTGGACCAAAATCCCTCCTGAGATGTGTACAAACCAACTAAAGGAAACATCTTACCTCTGTGCTTGCCAACAAGGATTTCTCCACCAAGTACTAAGTCATGTTTTGCTTGAGGATCAAATACTTTTTTTACTCTCGGAACGGCAACTCAATTTATAACATGGCCAATGTCTCAGCAACCTTACACTTGTCGTGATCCTTGCCACCACACAATGCCATCCCAGCAAGCTGACATTCTTGAGACCCTTGCAAATGCAATACGGTCTCCGCTAACCTGACCCCCATTGAGACCCTTGTAATCATGCAACAATGCCTCAGCAGCCTGACAAGATCCTTACAACTACACAATACTATCTCAGCTAAATTCACTCTATTCAAGACCCTCGCAACCGCAATATTGTCCAGCAGCATAAGCGCTTCGCAGCACGCACATTTATGCCAACCCGCATACAAACCAACTTGCAAACATATCTCAGTGGCACTCTATCAGCCACATAAACACGTAGCGGCACCTAGTTGGCCATTTATCTCCAGTGGCATACGAGCCACTTTTCTTTTCTCTGTCTATCTCCCTTAGGTCAGTTGAGTTCACGTTCTCCATCCTGCACTAGGTTGGATGTTATTTCCACAGGTAAAAAAAAAAGAAGCAGTTTGCATCTTCGACAGGGCCAGCTGCATGACAGTTTATTTCCGGTAAAAGCAGTATACATATTAGGCTTATGTCACCCTCATCACAGGTTTTCGGTCGACCCAGTCTTGATCCATGCCAGGACCTCTCTACTAGGGCGTCAGTCAGGTGTGTAGCTCACGGCCCTTTTTTTAAACTGAGTTTCATGTCCCGCTTCACTCTCTTTCACTGCTACATCTCTTCGTAACACAAGCACCCCCTTCTTGTCTTATAGTCAGAGCCATGTTGCAGGCTGGCAGTGAGGACCCCCGCCCTCTGTCACCCTCCACGGGCTCAGAGAGCACCAGCGTGCAGTCCCTCCATGCATGGACCATCCCTAAGCTGACTGCTGAGCTCAGACACAAGGAACCCTGCCATGGCCAGGAAGGCAGAGCTCTTCAGGCTTCTCTTCTCGCGGACAGCCACTGCAGGGCCCAGCTCCTGTCAGGCTTCCCTACAGTCCATCTCTGGGGCCATCTCCCAGCTGCACTTCATGGTCTCCTCGCTATCCGCAGCAGTTGTGCTGATGTGCTGACTAGAGTGACAGCTCTGGAGGTACGCCCTCCCGTGACCCTCCCTGACCCAGTCTTGGTCGCGGTGCTGGCATCCCCTTTTGCAGGTATGCCAGAGGCCACGTTTACTGTCCTCCCTTCTTACCTCGTCCCTGCCAGCCTTAGGAAGGACATATTGGAGGGCAAGGACGTCAATCTAGCGTCTCTCCTAATTTCAGTACATGACTCGGCTTATAATAGATCATACACCAGGCTCAATCGCAAACTAATTTTTTATTTATTTTTTTGACAAGAGGTTGCCTTCAAAACTCATAACAGACCTAAGCTTCTGGTATGAATTGGGGGGGGCACACTTTTTTTGCTGTAAACTGGTGCTTAGCAGCGGTTAACAGCATTTAGGATCTTCTAGGAGCTTTTTTTGTCAGCTTGCTTCTTTTTTGCTTCTAGGGGCAAAAAAAAAAAAAATCAGAAGCTGCTAGCAGCTTAAAAAAGCTAGTATACCTTTGTATAATAGTATACTTGGCATACTACCTTGGTATAACCTTGGTATATTTTCACTCTATCTGAGACCTTTAAAAGAATCCTTTCAATTTGAAAACTCCCGGTGGATTTACTTTTAAGAGCTACGCCCTCACCCATATTATACTATATAAAACAGTACTCCTCTTTGATATTCACCAACCATTCCTATCCTCAAAAATGAATACAGGTCTTTATAAACCTTCTGAAAGCTATTTTCACTTATCTTAAACATCTTGATTGTTCCTGATAACAGTTGAATACATGTTTAACTACTGTTTACTCACAATTTTATTGATTTCATTTGATATGAACAAATAACTATCATTTGTTATGCCATAGCTCATTTGTTCATCGCAAGTTGTGTATATTTGATCTATAATTTTTCCTTTTGCTATCTATTTGCATACTAGGTACTTTTATATACCTTACCTATCATTCTTTGTATTTAATTTTTTCCTTTACTTTTACAATAAACTTTATTGTAATTAAAAAAAAAAAATAGTGTGCATGGAGCCTAAACGCGTGTTTGCTTGATGGTTGTGCATCTTATTTATGCTTCTGAAAATTAGATACATTTGTGCAATCGAATTTGATACAATGAAATAATAAACAACTATACTTTTGTAATGATATGATTTGTTATATTTGGAAATCCTTTTGATAGGTCTGTCCAGTGGAGAGACTTATTCTTAAAATTATTCAGATTTTGGAAGTTTCTGGATAAACTGGCATTATACAGTATAAACTTGAATGTTCAACTAATATATTATATGTGGTTTATGGATGACGCACCCCAAGTATTATTGATGCAAAAGAAAGAAAAAAAGTTTTTTGTACGTCAGTGTAAATGTATAGGAAAATCCTAGCAGTGAAAGGTTTAACTATTCTATTTCAGGAAACAGGCTCTCCTACACAGTTTAGCCAGTTTAGCAATGAGCGAACTGGTTTTGATTGTTACTGTTCCCACCAGTAAAAAAAAACGGAATTTGTGTTCAGCAATGGCAAATATAAGTACTTGCCTAAATAATGAATAATCCTGGCAATAATATTCACCACCCACTCTCACAGTCAGCAAGTTGTATAGCAATGGAAGAAACTAGAGCTAATAAAAAAAAAAGAAAAGCAGTAGAATGGGAATTAAAGCTTTCCCAAGAGCAGCCTAATTTTAGCAACCATGTTCACGTAACAGCTTCAGACATGAAGCTGGTATGTGATAGGTTTTTAAATGCAATACATCAATTGTATTGCTATTTATATATTTCCTCACACAGCTGTATGTTAACAGGTACAAATAAGGTTATTAAAGCCCAACTGAACCTTTTTATTTATTTTTGTTCTTTGTGCTGCTGAAAAGGTTAAAACACCCTGTGTTGCAGTACTCTGGAGAGGTAATTCACTGCTCTGATACACAATCCAGTGGTCCAACACATCCTCTGCACATTGCTCCAATTAACAGGACTTACGCACCCTGAGTAATGATGTTAATTGAAGCAGTATGCGGGATAATGCTTGGAGACTAGGTCTGCAATGTTGTGTTTGGAAGCAGTGCATAAAAAAATGCAAGCATATATGCAGGGTCGGTGCTACCACTAGGAAAACTAGGCAGCCGTCTAGGGCACACTGCTGCCTAGGGCACCCAGCTGCTGGTTTCCCTACTCTCCATCTCCACAGCCATGCTACAGTATGTACGTTTTCTGCACTGTAGTATAACTACCTCTGTAACAATGTTATAACCTCTAGTGGGCAATGGTGCTGCTGGCTGGGATGAAACGTGCACATCTAGAAGCATGCATGTAACTCAGGCTGCCGCTCCGCTCCATAGTGTCATTATAGAAGCGCAGCACTGACATGTCCCGGTGGAACTGAAGCAAACATCCCCTGCATGCCTCTATTATCAATGACCTGTCTGTCTCTGGTAAATCTTGTGACCCCTGACCCCGCCCCTGTGTCACCGCCATTCGTAGGGGCCGCTCTCCCTCCTGGCCTGTCCTGCACAGCTGCAGCATGTGCTATAACCTATAGGAGTAGGGTTGGGTTGGTGACTGGTGACAGTTAGAGTTTGGAGGCAGGGATTGTTTCCATGCAGGGTCATTGGCTGCAGATCCCTGGCCGGTGAGTGAAGAACACTGACATTGTATATATACCATATAGTGTTGTACAGACTGATCTGTCCTCACATGTGTGATGTCATCGTACCAAGTACCTGGCCTGGATGTAAGGGTCTTCCCCCCTCCTGCAGTGGTAAAGGGTGTCTGTCTGTACATTGGTTCATATGGATGGGTGATGTAATGTTGCTAGGGCCTATTCTTCTTCTATGGAGGCCTCCTCCTCCACAAACAGGACAACCTTCCCAGCTGTCATCAGTGCCCAGCTGCTGAGGAGTGTAGGCCTCCACACAGAAACACACAATGCATGTCTTACAGCAGGGGTGCCCAACCGCTGGCACCCTCTGATGTGGCCCACCACCTTCTGCTCTGGGATGGGGGGCCAGCACCAGATTGCAGGTTACCATCCCTCCATCCCCGAGCATCAGTGTGAAGAACGGAGTCGGCTCTAGCTGAAGCAGAGCCAATATTTTCTATATAGTACCGGCTCCTGTCAGGGCAGGGCAAAGGGGGTGGAGTCATGGGGCCGGGCCAAGGAGGAGGGGGCAGAAAAAAAATGAATTTTTAAAACAGCTTACCTGTAAAATTATTTTCTTTGAAGTACATCAGGGGACACAGAGCCATAGTAGTTACTATGTGAGTTAATAGTTCACCTTAAGGTGATGGACACTGGCACGCCATAAGACAAGAAGTCCACTCCCTACATAACCCCTCCCACTACTGGGAGTACCTCAGTTTTGTAGCCAAGCAATACACGTGTATACCAAAGAAGGGAGGGACCTCTGTGTCCCCTAATGTACTTCAAAGAAAAGGATTTTACAGGTAAGATGTTTTGAAGATCCTGTTTTATTTTCATACATCAGGGGACACAGAGCCATAGTAGTTACTATGTGGGATGTCACATATCAATGGCAACTGAAGGGAGGGAGACACAACAAAAAAGGTAAGGCATTAAGAGGCTAGAGGACTTATACTGCAACCTGCAGTACACTACACCCAAAGGCAATATCCTCATGACCATTAACATCGATTTGATAGAATCTGGTAAATATATGGACTGAAGACCAAGTTGCGGCCTTGCAGATCTGAGCCATAGAGGCTTGGTGATGCACCGCCCAAGAGGCACTAACAGCCCTGGTTGAGTGCGCTTTAACATGAAAAGGAGGAATTTTCTTCTTTAGACCATATGCTTGAACAATCACTTGACAAATCCATTTGGAAATAGTAGATTTTGATGCTGCCTGTCCTCTTTTAGGACCCTGTGGCAATACAAACAAAACATCTGTTTTGCGAACCTGAGCGGTCTCCGTTAAATAGACTTTGACCGCTCTTACTACAAGGGAATGTAGTGCCTTCTCTCCCCTAGATCAAGATCAAGGCTCTGTGAAGAAAGAAGGCAGAATATCCTGGTTCAAATGAAAACCTGTCAGCACCTTTGGTAGGAATTCAGGATGAGGCTGCAATACCACCTTATCCTTATGAATGATCAAATATGGCTCTTTACAAGACAGCCGCCAATTTCGATACTATTCTGGCAGAGGATATCAAAACCAAAAAGACTATTTTTCTTGTCAAAAGAACCAAGGGAATTTCCCGTATAGGCTCAAAAGTCTGATTCTGTAAAGTGGATAAGACTAAATTCAAATCCCAAGGATTTAGAGGTACCCTGACAGGGGGATTAATTTATGTTACCCCCTGAATAAAACTACGCACCAGAGAGTGAGAAACAAGAGGGCGTTGGAAAAATACTGATAAGGCCGAGACCTGACCCTTGATAGTACTCAAGGCTAGCTTCATTTCCAATCCCATCTGCAGGATCCTACCTATGACTTCCTGTGGTGCCAACCCCTGGATCCACACCAGGAAACATATGCCTTCCAGATTCTATAGTAAATGACTCTGGAGGCCGGCTTCCTAGCATTAACCAAAGTAGACACTACTGAAGGGGATAACCCACGGTCCTTTACAATGTGGGTTTCAATACCCAAACTGTTAAATTTAGCGTTTTTAAGGTAGGATGGAATACCGGACCTTGAGCGAGAAGGTCTGGCCACAATGGCAGGGTCCAAGGGACTCCCACCGCCATCTTTATGATCTCAGCAAACCAAGATCTTCTGGGCCATGCTGGGGCCACCAGAATCACCTCCTTTTGTTCCTGCTTGATCCTGTGGAGAATGCGTGGAAGTAGCAGAACTGGAGGAAACTCATAAATCAGTGAAAACTGATCCCATGGGAAGACCAAGGCGTCTGTTCCGCACGCTAGCGGATCCCTCGTCCTTGACACAAAGTTGTCGACTTTGTTGTTGAATCTGGACGCGAACAGATCCATGTCCGGAATACACCATCTTTGACATATCAATAGAAAGATGTTGGGGTGAAGGGACCATTCTCCTGAAAACAATTGTTGGTGAATCAAGTAGTCCGCCTGCCAATTTTCTATCCCTGGAATGAAAATCGCTGATAGGCAAGGAATGTTGCTTTCTGCCCAAGCTAGAACATGATTCACCTCTTTTTGGGCTGCATGACTTCTCGTGCCCCCCTGGTGATTGATGTAAGCCACAGCTGTGGCATTGTCGGATTGAATCCTGACAGGACAATTCCGTAGCCTGATCGTCCAGGATTCTAGGGCCAGACGTGCCCAAATCTCAAGAATGTTGATGGGCAAGGTCCTTTCTGGCTTGGACCATTTCTCCTGGACAGAAGCTTCTTTCAGGACTGCTCCCCAGCCTAGAAGGCTGGCATCTGTTGTTACCACTTTCCAGGATACTGGTAAAAAGGATTTCCCCTTTTGGAGGTTGCTGGATATAAAACACCAATTGAGGCTCTGACGCACCTCGGGGGGATAAGCGCATTGGAAAGTCAAAAGCCTGAACCTTCTTGTTCCAGGCCGACAGAGTGCAGGTTCCCTCTTATGACCACACATCAACATAAGTGAATCCCCACAAAGCAGACTTACACTCATGTTGCACCTCTACTAATATACTGCAGTATTCTGCAGTGGATTATTGTAGCCCAATTTTTCCTTCATAATGCAATTTAGACTCCAACCCAGTAACTGGTGCCTGCTTTGATCCTCTCACTGTTGTACTCCTTTTCACCCTAGCCCACTTATCCTGTTCCTGACCTACTATCTACCTCTCTCTAAGGTGCATCATCCTCACTCTGGGAATACCCTTCTTTTGGCAGCTTGGGTTAAACAGGCACAAACTAGTATAGGGCTCATCAGTAAAGGGGATTGTATGTCCACAGTGCTCAGTCTGTAGCTTGATAAACAAAGTGGCTTGCAAAAAGTGGTATGAAATAAGTATTTCTCTTTCTGTTACTTCAGTATTGTTAGGTATCTTGTGCTAAGTGTACACTCTTTGTTCAAAACCTTTTTCTTTCTCTGTCACTTTTTAAATGTACATGTGTTTCTAGTACATTTGAATAAGCAGTGGTTTTCAAGTGTACCCAGCTGCTTCAGCTTAATTGTAGGGCTCATTCTGTGCACGCTCAGTCTGTATCATGTAAAACCAAATTGTTTGCGATAAGTGAAATGAATAAAAAGGCATTAAGAAACAGTAATCCTAAAACTCATGTACTATTTTGGTCTTCTATCTCGATTTAGAAGCATTTTTCCTTTTACTTTGTAAGCACTGTTTTGTAGCTGTAATTTCCACTCTAAATAGTACTCCACTGGAATTTTATGCATTTATTATTGAGAATAATTAAGAGATCAGGAATCTTTAACAGACTGTTACTTTCTATATTCAAGAAATGTGTTTTCTGGTAAGAACAACCTCCTCCCCACTTCCCACTGCTATTTGTCTTCCCAACACTACCTTAGCTGTTCAATCCTATATTGAAGTTTGTTAAATTTTCAAGGATACATTTAATATTTCAGTATCTTTAGGCATTTTTGGAAAATTTGTTTGATAGCCAGACTGATTAAAAACAAACTGGGATTTTATTGTCACACAATTGGCATCATAGAAACAATGTAAAAGGTTACCTACAGAAAAGTCACATCAGAAATGATGTGATCTTAGGCTTCTGAGAGAATGCTTGTCAGCCTGTTATATGGATAGTCTTCGTATGTTTGTGTGCGTATGTGAGTGAGCATTTGTGTTAGTCTTCCCCTGTGTGATTTCTTATAGTCTGTGTGTTCCTCTATGTCTCCGGACATCCCATATTTATGTTGCATACAAGAGTTACGTTTCCAATCTTCAAGTTCTTACTTGGAAGACTTCAGTATCATCAAAACTCAAATACCTGAATCCCTACATGAAAACTGGAGATATTGCTTGTGTAAACGACTTTTTAAAAGATTGAATAAGGTTGAAACACTTCTAATGCCCTGTACACACAATCGTTTTTTCCGACAACAAATTTTTTGGATTTTTGTTCGAAGGATGTTGGCTCCAACTTGTCTTGCATACAAACGGTCACACAAATGTTGGCCAACAATTACAAACGTAGTGACGTACAAGACGTACCTGATATCTCCATTACAAACACTAGTTTTACGAGACCGAGCACTTCCGGCTCATACTTGATTCTGAGCATGCATGGACTTTTGTCCAATGGACTTGTGTACACAGGATTGGAAAGTCAGACAACAAACATTTGTTGACGGAAAATTTGAGAACCTGCTAGCCAACATTTGTTGGCGAAAAGTCTGACAACAAATGTTCAATAGAGCATACACATGGTTGGACTTTTCGCCAACAAGCTCACATCCAACACTTGCTGTCGGAAAATCCGATCGTATGTACGCGGCATAAGATTGACAACGCAAACTGTAATCCTATTCTTGCTTCACAGGTCAAAGGTGATATGGCTTCTTTCTCATGGTTTTAATGATGTATAATATATAAATATTTAGCATATACACACAGATGCTATTAATTATGACTGATAATACACTAATCCTAACCAACAGTATTTAAACAAATATATGTATTATTGCTTTATTCTTGACTCCATGACATTCTATACCAAGATATGCCCATCCTCCACCCAACTACTTTACTTGCAGAAATATCTGACATTTTCCAGGCTCAGCCTTGGTTGAAGAAATTTATTACTAATCGCCCGATCAAGGTCATTCACACATTTTTATATTCATTTATGATCAACCATAAAACCACATACTTTTTCTGCGTTGCCACCACTCCAGCCAATTTTTCAATTGGCTCTCAGGTGCTGCCATTCCTTGTAAGGGAAACTGGCAGTGAAACCTTGTGGCTTCACTGCAGGTTTCCTACTGTGCATGAGCGAAGCGTGCTGAGCTTTCTGAATGGCCTAGAGGCGGTGGATGGGGGAGGGGGGGCAAACTTCCGGGGGACCTTTCCATTGGTAAGCTGCAATATATATTTTTTTTTTTTCAAAATATTTTATTGAGTTTTCACAAAATACAGAAGAATGAATGCACAAATAAAGTGCCAAAAACAGAATCATGACAGGTATCAGAATTGGATGTGAACAAGATATACATTGAATAAAGTACTTGCCTCAGTATAGAGTAAAATAAACAGTGTAAATAGTGAACATATGCAAAGCTGGCAATGAGACATGTCCATAGCAGGAGATATAGGAGTCAAAGTAATGGTAGAAGGAAGGGAGAAGGGTAGGGAAGGTAGCAAAGGGTCAAGGGGGAAGAGAGGGAGAAAAAAAAAAAAAGGAACAATTAAATAGTGTTGGAGCAAGAGAATTGGTTATTGTGGGAATGTTTGGTGAATATATATCGGACTCCAGTCACCCCTAGAAGGATCTGACTGTGACCGGAGGATGTGTAGTGAGAAACATACAAGGATGGGTAGAAGAAGGTAGTATAAGCGGAGGCAAAGGGGCGTCGTCCGCAGTACTGTGATTGAACACCGAATGCAATATATTACATTTGGTTTTGGGTTTAATACAGCTTTAAGCCATACTCAGGTTCAATTAGTAAGATAAGAGTAAAGAAATAAATAACCCTTCAATTTTTTTTTATATATAGAGAAAGTGAGAAGGATAGGATTTATTTAGGGTGGAATCATTTCAGTGTAATACTGTAGCTTATTATTCATGTAGATGCTGCTCTGGTCTTACTTTTGTTCAGAAACAAACAGACATATAGTTTCTTGCTAAGAAAGGTTCTGACAACAGTGTTGTCTCTGTCTGAATGCTTGAATGCTTCAAAGCCATTGCCTTCAGCTAAACAATCCAAATTTAGAAACCATAGAAATAGTTTGTGCACTCATAATTTGGCTTTTACGTTCCATAAATCCTGCAAAGTGTCACTATTAAACAAAGTTTTACTGTCTATCACAAATCATCAAGCATTATGGAAAAATGACTATTACACACTGAGTTGTCTGTCATGAAAGATCATTCAATTAAATGGCTGGTCAAAAGAATGCACTTAAAAGATATAAAACTATCTTCATTTGGCAGTAAAATCTTTTTATTTTAAACTATTATATACAGTGCCTTGCGAAAGTATTCGGCCCCCTTGAACTTTTCAACCTTTTGCCACATTTCAGGCTTCAAACATAAAGATATAAAATTTTATTTTTTTGTGAAGAATCACCAACAAGTGGGACACAATTGTGAAGTGGAATGAAATCTATTGGATATTTTAAACTTTTTTAGCAAATAAAAAACTGAAAAGTGGTGCATGCAAAATTATTCGGCCCCTTTACTTTCAGTGCAGCAAACTCACTCCAGAAGTTCAGCGAGGATCTCTGAATGAACCAATGTTGTCCTAAATGACTGATAGTGATAAATAGAATCCACCTGTGTGTAATCAAGTCTCTGTATAAATACACCTGCTCTGTGATAGTCTCAGGGTTCTGTTGAAAGCGCAGAGAGCATCATGAAGACCAAGGAACACACCAGGCAGGTCCGTAATACTGTTGTGGAGAAGTTTAAAGCCGGATTTGGATACAAAAATATTTCCCAAGCTTTAAACATCCCAAGGAGCACTGTGCAAGCAATCATTTTGAAATGGAAGGAGTATCAGACCACTGCAAATCTACCAAGACCTGGCCGTCCCTCTAAACTTTCAGCTCAGACAAGGAGAAGACTGATCAGAGATGCAGCCAAGAGGCCCATGATCACTCTGGATGAACTGCCGAGAACTACAGCTGAGGTGGGAGAGTCTGTCCATAGGACAACAATCAGTCGTACACTGCACAAATCTGGCCTTTATGGAAGAGTGGCAAGAAGAAAGCCATTTCTCAAAGATATCCATAAAAAGTCTCGTCTAAAGTTTGCCACAAGCCACCTGGGAGACACACCAAACATGTGAAAGAAGGTGCTCTGGTCAGATGAAACCAAAATCGAACTTTTTGCCCACAATGCAAAACGATATGTTTGGCGTAAAAGCAACACAGCTCATCACCCTCAACACACCATCCCCACTGTCAAACATGGTGGTGGCAGCATCATGGTTTGGGCCTGCTTTTCTTCAGCAGGGACAGGGAAGATGGTTAAAATTGAGGGGAAGATGGATGCAGCGAAATACAGGACCATTCTGGATGAAAACCTGTTGGAGTCTGCAAAAGACCTGAAACTGGGACGGAGATTTATCTTCCAACAAGACAATGATCCAAAACATACAGCAAAATCTACAAAGGAATGCTTCACAAATAAAAATATCCAGGTGTTAGAATGGCCAAGTCAAAGTCCAGACCTGAATCCAATCGAGAATCTGTGGAAAGAGCTGAAAACTGCTGTTCACAAACGCTCTCCATCCAACCTCACTGAGCTCGAGTTGTTTTACAAGGAAGAATGGGCAAGAATTTCAGTCTCTCGATGTGCAAAACTGATAGAGACATACCCCAAGCGACTTGCAGCTGTAATCGCAGCAAAAGGTGGCTCTACAAAGTATTAACGCAAGGGGGCCGAATTTTGCACGCCCCACTTTTCATTTTTTTATTAGTTAAAAAAGTTTCAAAAATCGAATAGATTTCGTTCCACTTCACAATTGTGTCCCACTTGTTGGTGATTCTTCACAAAAAATAAAAATTTTATATCTTTATGTTTGAAGCCTGAAATGTGGCAAAAGGTTGAAAAGTTCCAGGGTGCCGAATACTTTCGCAAGGCACTGTATATCGTTGTTGTAAAATGTATTTATTTTTTCATCTGAACGTTGCAACAACGCAGCAGGTGTTTAGAAGGTGTTTTTGCAACGTAAATTTACAATTAAAGGGGACATATAATAATTAGTGGTCAATTTAATCATTAAACACCTTTTTTATACTTACAATATCTCACAAAAGTGAGTACACCCCTCAAATTTTTGTAAATATTTTATCATATCATTTGGTGTCCAAATTGGGCTCAAAGTGTCAATATTTTGTGTGGCTACCATTATTTTCCAGCACTGCCTTAACCCTCTTGGGCATGGAGTTCACCAGAGCTTTACAGGTTACCACTGGAGTCCTCTTCCACTCCTCCATGACGACATCACAGAGCTGATCTTCCGTTTGAGGATGCCCCGCAGATGCTCAATAGGGTTTAGGTCTGGAGACATGCTTGGCCAGTCCATCCCCATTATCCTCAGCTTCTTTAGCAAGGCAGTAGTCATCTTGGAGGTGTGTGTTGGGGTCGTTATAATGTTAATATACTGCCCTGTGGCTCAGTCATGCTCTTCTTCAGTATGTCACAGTTCATGTTGGCATTTATGGTTCCCTCAATGAACTGTAGCTTCCCAGTGCCGGCAGCACTAATGCAGCCCCAGACCATGACACTCCCACCACCATGCTTGACTGTAGGCAAGACAAACTTGTCTTTGTACTCCTCACCTGGTTGCCGCCACACACGCTTGACACCATCTGAACCAAATAAGTTTATCTTGGTCTCATCAGACCACAGGACATGGTTCCAGTAATCCATGCCCTTAGTCTGCTTGTCTTCAGCAAACTTTTTACGGGCTTTCTTGTGCATCATCTTTAGCATCTTCCTTCTGGGATGACAGCAATGCAGACCAATTTGATGCAGTGTGCGGCGTATGGTCTGAGCAATGACAGGCTGATCCCCCACCTCTTCAACCTCTGCAGCAATGCTGGCAGTGCTAATACATCTATTTCCCAAAGACAACATCTGGATATGACGCTGAGCATGTGCACACGACTTCTTTGGTCGACCATGGCGAGATGTGTTCTGAGTGGAACCTGTCCTGTTAAACCGCTGTATGGTTACCATGCTGCAGTTCAGTTTCAGGGTTTTGGCAATCTTCTTATAGCCTAGGCCATCTTTATGTAGAGCAACAATTCTTTTTTTCAGATCCTCGAAGAGCTCTTTGCCATGAGGTGCCATGTTGAACTTCCAGTGACCAGTATGAGAGAATGAGAGCAATAACACCAAATTTAAAAAAAAACTGCTTCCCATTCACACCTGAGATCTTGTAACACTAACAAATCGTATGACATCGTGGAGGGAAAATGGTCAATTGGGCCCAATTTGGACATTTTCACTTAGGGGTGTACTCACTTTTGTTGCCAGTGGTTTAGACATTAATGGCTGTGTGTTGAGTTATTTTTAAGGGATGGTAAATTTACACTGTTATACAAGCTGTACACACACTAATTTACATTGTAGCAAAGTGTCATTTTTTCAGTGTTGTCACATGAAAATATATAATAAAATATTTACATAAATGGTTACTGTTTTGGGTAAATTTCTAGCTTGAGCTATTGGACTCTGCATACAACCGTTTTATTTTTCTCAGCAGAGCAATTAAGAAAAATCTGATACATAAACAATCTGGAGGATGGGATAAACAGCTAAATCTTAGTATTTGGGAACAATACTAAGCTAAGCAGGGCAATAACTTCTATGAAGGATGTGGAAACCTTGCAAGAAGATCTAAAAAAATTAATGGGGTGGGCAACTACATGGCAAATGAGGTTTAATGTTGAAAAATGTAAAATCCTGCTTTTGGGTGCCAAAAATATGAATGCTATTTACCCGCTAGGGGGAGAGCCTCCGGATGAATCTAGGATGGAAAAGGACCTGGGGGTCTTATTAGATGACAGGCTCAGCAGCCATGGCATGCAATACCAAGCTGCTGCAAGCAAAGCCAACATAATATTGTCATGCATTAAAGAGGGGATTAACTCCAGAGATAAAAAAAAAATGTTGTTTTGTTTTTATATTGGTGTTTTTATTCTTTGTATATTTATTTATAATTATGTTTAATTTGTATGTAGCACCGTGGCCCTGTGAGATACGACATTTCGTTCTACTGTATGTTCTTACATGTAGTAGAATGACAATAAAGCTTAACTTAAACTTGAACTTGAACTTATTCTCTCCGGAGAAGAAACACTTGAGAAGGTATATGATTTCAATGTACAAACACTGTACTGGTGACCCCACAATAAGGATAAAATTTTTCCACACAAGGGAATTTAAAAAGACATGCGGCCCATCACTAAAATTAGAAGAAAAGCAGTTTAACCTTAAATTGCGTAGAGGGTACTTTACTGTTAGAGCAGTAAGGATGTGGAATTCTCTTCCAAAAGCAATGGTTTCAGCGGGGAGAATCGATAATTAAAAAAAAAACTATTAGCTAGGCACCTAAACAACCACAACTTACAAGGATATACAATGTAATGTTAACATAAAAGCACACACACACGTAGGTTGGACTTGAGTCTTTTTTTCAACCTCATCAATTATGTAACTATGTAACATATGAAAGGGAGCCTAGAGCTCCAACTTTTGGCTAGAAATGCAAATACAAAATATTAACATGCAATATTTCATATTTACTCCACTAAAAAAAATGTGTTACATTATATTTTGTAGTCCAAACTATAATAAAATAGTATATACAAAACTACTGCTTTTAAGTGCAGTGATCTTTTTCAAACAAGTTACATTTATTGAAAAGAAAAAAAAAGGAGTCAAAATATAATATTTTGTATAAAATACAAAGTATTAATATGGAATATTTCATATTTGCCTACTAGAGAAAAAATGTTTACATTATATTTTGTAGTTCTAACAATAATCAAATAGTATATACAAAGCCACTGCTTTTGAATGATCTTTTTCAAACAAGTTACATTTAGGCCCCTTTCACACTGGGGCAGTTTTCAGGCGCTACAGCGCTAAAAATAGTGCCTGTGTAGCGCCTGAAAAAATCGGCCCCTTTCACTCCAGTGTGAAAGCAGGAGGGTGCTTTGCGGGTGGTTTTAAACCTTTTTTGGTCGCTAGCGGGGGTTAAAACCTTCCCGCTAGTGGCCGCAGACCGCCGTTAAAATGATGGTAAAGCGCGGCTAAAAATAGCAGTGCTTTACCAACGATGCCGCTCCCGCCCCAGTGTGAAAGGGGCCTTATTGAAAAGAAAACAAGGGAGTCAAATATCTACATATACTGTATATACAGTATGCATCTACAAGATATACAGTAAAATAACATAGCATACAAAAGAAGCATTGCAGGAAAACATACTGGTCCTTGGGTTAATAAAATAATAATAAAATAAGGGGGTCAGTGTAAATCCTAAGTAAGATTTTTTTAAGCTTCTTGTTGCAAAAGGCCGTGAAGAATCCAGAGTGTAATCTGAGACAGGTTATATTTTGCTTTTAAGCCAAGGTTTGTCAGATAAAAGGCTCTAGAGCAGCCTTACCCAACCTTTTTACCTGGGAGGAATCATTAAAATAATGTTCATGACTGAGGGAGCCCTTGCTAATTAATTAAAACTATATCTACTGCTCACCATACATAACATGAATAGAGTTGAGGCATAAGCATAAATACAAACATAGAGGATATGGAGTACATATTTTACACCTAGGGGATGCTTTGTACAGAAAATTGTTATTATTATGATTATTATTATTATTTATAATAATAATAATAATAATAATAACAAATAATTAAATAGTATTATTAATATTTGCCAGAAAAAAAGCAGGCTGAAAACGGTAGTGTTCTGTCACTATAGTGGTCAGTGAACAAATGTCTCATTAAATAGATGGTCAGTGGAAATGTGCCCCCTTACATTGGTGGTCAGTGAAATGTTCCTTTACATTGGTAGCCAGTACCCTTAGATTGATGGTCAGTGGGAAAAGGATCCCCTTAGTTTGGTGGTCAGTTGAACTGGTGGCCATTAGGAAGAATGCGTGTTTTATCTGTAGTCAGTGAAAAGAATGACCCCCCTCCATACAGCAAAAAATTATTGGTGTCAATGGTTACATTTTTGAGAGTCAAAAATTACTGAATGTTCAAGTAATGCCTAGAAATCTCTGGAGGAACCCCAGCTGTGAAAAGCTACTCTAGAGGGAGACTGAAAAGCAAGCAGGAAAATATAGTGCTGGCTTTTTAGAAATCTGATGTCTAGCCAGGAAGAGATTAGACGGGCTCCCGGGCCACCACAACATCACTCTATGTTTTACACCTGGCTGGGAACCCTGGGTGTCTGTGATACTCTTCAAAGAATAAACATTATTACGGTACCAAAATAAACTCACCTGCGGACTTACTTTTATATGTTTCTGACATCAAATTGTGCCAAAAAGGTGTTTTTGGACACATTTACTTAGATCATTGTCCTTTTCCTTGACATTTGATACCAATTTCTCACGATTTAAAATAATTCTAGGCTAAAATACAGATTCTTGCATAAGCATCATATGAACCTTAAGATATGTATCTAAGGGGATGTAAAACAGTATAAACATGACCTACGCTATACATATATTATATCATCAAATTATCTGAAAGCTATTTCATGGGTATTAAAAATGCTAGTTTACATGTAAAGGTCAGTGCTGTATGCTAATAATTGCAATTAATCCTTTGGGATAGATGGTGTTTCTATATTCTGTCTTAAAGAGGAACTAAACTTCCATCTTTGAATTTTACCTATAGGTAAGCCTATAATAAGGCTTAACCATAGGTAGTGTAAATATCTCCTAAATGTGCACATCACTGGCGCATGCGGTCTGAAGGAGCGGCCACTCATGACGTTCCTTCAGAACCTTGTGTCATGACCAGCAGCTCCTGCGGGCATGAACGAGAGTGACATCATCATGGTTCTGTCCAGTCACAGAGCCGGAGTCCACAAACCCAGAAGGAAGACAGGTGAAGATGGAATCGGAATCCAGCGATGACATTGCATGGATGGAAAGCCCATTAAAGCGGGGTTCCACCCTAAAGTGGAACTTCCACTGATCGGAACCCTCCCCCCCTCCGGTGTCACAATTGGTACCTTTCAGGGGGGAGGGGGGTGGAGATACCTGTCAAAGACAGGTATTTACACCCACTTCCGGGCATAGACTCCCGTGGGAGTCTATGCCTCTTCCTGTCCTGCCGCGCTGTCTGCTGGGACACACACGGGTCCCAGAGACAGCGCGGGCAATTCCTATTGCGCTGCGCGACTCGCGCATGCGCAGTAGGGAACCGGGAAGTGAAGCCGATTCGCTTCACTTCCTGATTCCCTCACCTAGAATTGTGGCAGGAGCAGCCGAGAGTTGAGTGATCGATCGGCCTCGGCTGCCGGCATTGCTGGAACCCGGGACAGGTGAGTGTCCATTTATTAAAAGTCAGCAGCTGTAGTATTTATAGCTGCTGGCTTTTAATATTTTTTTCCCCAGTACAGTCCTGCTTTAAGGTATGATCCAATTTTCTCCAGCCAGGTAAAAAAAAATCCCTTCCTGATCCCCCCAGGAGGCAACTGAATATTCCCTGGATAAACTTTATCTATTAATGTTAGTACCCAGATGTAATTACATCAGCACCACTCACTGCAGCACTCAGGACAGGCCAGCGCTACTGCTGGAAGTGAAAAAGGTGAACCCTAGGGCATTACATTATTTACTGGAACCTGTCAGAACAGAAACATTAGAGCTGCCATTGTTGGCTTGTTTTTTTCAGGTGCGTACTCTAGAGTTGCCATCCTTATCCTTGCTTCACTATAGAGTAAGTCCTGGACATGGAACAAATGCAGTATATTAAACTGTATATATCAAACATCACAAAACCTGTTACACTTAACCACTTCAGCCCCGGACGATTTTACCCCCTTCCTTACTAGAGCACTTTTTGCGATTTGGCATTGCGTCGCTTTAACTGACAATTGCGCAGTCGTGCGATGTTGCACCCAAACAAAATTGACGTAATTTTTTTCCCACAAATAGAGATTTCTTTTGTTGGTATTTGATCACCTCTGTGGTTTTTATTTTTTGCGCTATAAACAAAAGAAGAGCGACAATTAAAAAAAAAACACAATATTTTTTACTTTTTGCTTTAATAAACATCCCATTTTAAAGAAAAACAACAACATTTTCCCTCAGTTTCGGCCAATACGTATTCTTCTACATATTTTTGGTAAAAAATCGCAATAAGCGTATATTGATTGGTTTGTGCAAAAGTTATAGCGTCTACAAAATAGAGGATATATTTATGGCATGTATTTATTTATTTATTTATTTATTACTAGTAATGGCGGCGATCTGCAATTTTTTTCGCGACTGCAACATTGTGACAGACATATCGGACACTTTTGACACATTTTTGGGGACCATTCACATTTATACAGCGATCAGTGCTATAAAATTGCACTGATTACTGTGTAAATGTGACTGGCAGGGAAGGGGTTAACACCAGAGGCACTGCAGGGGTTAATATGTTCCCTATGGGAGTGGTTCTAACTGTGGGGGGAGGTGACTCACAAGGGAAGGAGACCGATCAGTGTTTCTCTGTACTGAAAACACACCATTGGTCTCCTCTCCACTGACAGGACGTGAATCTGTGTGTTTACATACACAGATCCACGGTCCTGCTGTGTTCCCGGGCAATCGCAGGTGCCCGGCGGACATCGCGGCTGCCGGGCACGCGCCCCGGGTCCTGAGCGACGGCACGGGCATGAGCGCACGCCCCCTAGGCGGCTGGGAATGGGAGGACGTCATATGACGCCCACCCAGGATGGGAGATCTCATCTGCGGGCGTCATATGCCTATGGGTGGGTAGGGAAGTGGTTAACCACTTCAGCTCCGGACCAATAAACACCTTAAGGACCAGAGGTCTTTTTGCAATTTCGCACTGCGCTGCTTTAACTGGTAATTGCGCGGTCATGCAATATTGCACCCAAACGAAATTTGCGTCCTTTTCTTCCCACAAATAGAGCTTTCTTTTGATGGTATTTGATTGCCTCTGCGATTTTTTTTTTTTGCGATATAAATGGAAAAAGAGCGAAAATTTTGAAAAAAAAAGATATTTTCTTCTTTTTGTTATAAGAAAAATCGAATAAACTAAATTTTAGTCATACATTGAGGGCAAAATTTATTCAGCCACATGTCTTTAGTAAAAAAAATGTCAATAAGCGTATATTTTTTGGTTTGCGCAAAAGTTATAGCGTCTACAAACTAGAGTACATTTTCTGGAATTTACACAGCTTTTAATTTATGACTGCCGATCTCATTTCTTGAGGTGCTAAAATGGCAGGGCAGTACAAATCCCCCCCAAATGACCCCATTTTGGAAAGTAGACACCCCAAGGAAATTGCTGATGGGTATGTTGAGCCCATTGAATATTTATTTTTTTTGTCCTAAGGGATTGAATAATGACAAAAAAAAAAAAAATAATAATTTTTACAAAAAGTTGTCACTAAATGATATATTGCTCACACATGCCATGGTTATATGTGGAATTGCACCCCAAAATATATTCCGCTACTTCTCCCGAGTATGGGGATACCACATGTGTGGGACTTTTTGGGAGTCTATTCGCGCACGGCACCCCGAAAACCAATCACCACCTTCAGGATTTCTAAGGGTGCAAATTTTTGATTTAACTCCTCACTACCTATCACAGTTTCGAAGGCCATAAAATGCCAAAATAGCACAAAACCCCCCAAAATGACCCCATTTTGGAAAGTAGACACCCCAAGCTATTTACTGAGAGGCATGTTGAGTCCATGGAATATTTTATATTTTGCCACAAGTTGCGGGAATATTACAAACTTTTTTTTTTTTGCACCAAGTTGTCACTAAATGATATATTGCTCACACATGCTATGGGCATATGTGAAATGACACCCCAAAATAAATTCTGCTGCTTCTCCTGAGTACGGGGATACCACATGTGTGGGACTTTTTGGGAGTCTAGTCGCGCACGGCACCCCGAAAACCAATCACCACCGTCAGGATTTCTAAGGGTGCAAATTTTTGATTTAACTCCTCACTACCTATCACAGTTTCGAAGGCCATAAAATGCCAAAATAGCACAAAACCCCCCCCAAATGACCCCATTTTGGAAAGTAGACACTCCAAGCTATTTACTGAGAGGCATGTTGAGTCCATGGAATATTTTATATTTTGCCAAAAGTTGCGGGAATATTACAAACTTTTTTTTTTTTTGCACAAAGTTGTCACTAAATGATATATTGCTCACACATGCTATGGGCAGAAGTCAAATTACACCCCAAAATAAATTCTGCTGCTTCTCCCGAGTACGGGGATACCACATGTGGGGGACTTTTTGGGAGCCTAGCCACGTACGGGACCCCGAAAACCAAGCACTGCCTTCCGGATTTGAATATAAAATGCTACCAAAAAACCTGTTAGCGATGGCAGGGATCAGGCCTGACTCTGCGATCGCTGCAGTTATGTGTTTAGTGTTTTGTAAGTGACAGTGATCGATCGATACTGCACTTGGGTGGGCTGGGCAGAGGGGCAAAACGCAGGTGCTAGCAGGTATTTGGGCTGATCCCGCTAACAATGCGTTTTTTTGGAACCCTAAACTGCAGGGGATGCTAGTATAGATCTGATCAGATCAGATATTGATCTGTTCAGATTCTATACCACTACGGGAGGTGTATGCTTTGCGTGTGGGTGTTAGCGGTACTGGCACTAACCTAGCGCTGCCTGAGGCGACGCAGACCCTGACCCTAAAACCTAATTGATATCACCCGCCGGGTGATCAGGGGGTTAAACCTTTATTGGGTAATAAATGGTGGGTGCCCTGATTCTATAAAAAACAAACTAACCAGAGTCACCCGTAACACTTATACGGTGATCAGTGGTGAAAGGGTTAACTAGGGGCAATCAGGGGGTTCAAATTTTTATTAGGTAGTATATGGGGGTCCCTGGCGCTATATAAAAACCTGACGGGGAACCTAAATAACTAACTGGCTAACCAGCGTCACCAGTGACACTTATACTGTGATCGCTGGTGAAAGGGGGTGAAAGGGTTAACTAGCAGCAATCAGGGGGTTAAAACCATTATTGGGTAGTATATCGGGGTACCTAGCGCTATAAAAACCTGGCGGTGAACCTAAAAAAATAACTAGCTACCTAGCGACACTAGCGACACTGATGCAGCGTTCAGAAAAATTATCGCTTAGTGACACTGGCAAAAGGGGGTGAAAGGGTTAACTAGCGGAAATCAGGGGGTTAAAACCATTATTGGGTAGTATATCGGGGTACCTAGCGCTATAAAAACCTGGCGGTGAACCTAAAAAAATAACTAGCTACCTAGCGACTGTAGCGACACTAATGCAGCGATCAGAAAAACGATCGCTTAGTGACACTGGCAAAAGGGGGTGAAAGGGTTAACTAGCGGCAATCAGGGGGTTAAAACCATTATTGGGTAGTATATCGGGGTACCTAGCGATATAAAAACCTGGCGGTGAACCTAAAAAAATAACTAGCTACCTAGCGACACATGCAGCGATCAGAAAAATGATCGCTTAGTGACACTGGCAAAAGGGGGTGAAAGGGTTAACTAGCGGCAATCAGGGGGTTAAAACCATTATTGGGTAGTATATCGGGGTACCTAGCGATATAAAAACCTGGCGGTGAACCTAAAAAAATAACTAGCTACCTAGCGACACATGCAGCGATCAGAAAAATTATCGCTTAGTGACACTGGCAAAAGGGGGTGAAAGGGTTAACTCTAGGGGCAATCACGGGGTTAAATCTTTATTGGGGGGTGATAGGGGGCTACCCTGGACCTAACACTAACTGTCCTGACAGTTTTTACTGTCACAACTGACACTGAATGCATTGATCAGTAAAGAAATGATCAATGCAATCAGTGACACTGTGACTGGGGGGGATCGGGGGGCGATCGGGGGGGGGATCGGGGGGGGGGGGGGGGGTTTGTGTGCCTGTGTGTACCTACATGTCAGTGTAGTGTTGGTGCACACTTACTATTAGTCTTCTCCTCGTAGTCCGGTCAAAAAGACCGCCCCGAGGAGAATGACATCACTTCCTCCTTCCTGTGTAAACAATACACAGTGGGAGGAAGCTTCTCATTGGCCAGGAGCGATCCAGAGGGGGTGGCCGAAAACCAACGGCCATCCCCTCATCACGGAGCGCTCCTGGAGCGAACCGGACCGCCGTAACCAGCGGGAGGGGGTCTGATCGGACCCCCCACCCGCTGGAAGGCAATCACGTAGATCTACGTGATTGTGCCTGCCTGTGCCATTGTGTTGACGTACATTGGCAATACGGCGGTCCTGAAGTGGTTAATCATGCTCCAGGTCGGTGATTCAAAAATGAATGAAGTAAGGATAATGTCATAATAAGTCAGCAATCTCCCATGTTTCCATGCCGTTGGGATCCCTTTAAAGTGTATTTCCACTTTTGCAGCAAAGTTGGTCTAAAGCCTCATACACACGATCGGACTTTGTACAAACTTTCTTGAGGATTTTTGTACAAAGGGCGTCAGCTGTGAACTTGTATTGCATACACACGGCAGGACTTTTTCAGCCAACTTTCACCAAATCACGTTTTTTTTTGCTCTTTACTGCCACCTTTGGTCAACTTCTGTATTGTTGTCTGATCTTTTGCATTGGTTCTGAGCATGCGTGTTTGTACTTTGTACAAAAGTCCTATGGTTTTCTGTACACACGATCAGACTTTGCTCCATCGGACTTTTGTTGCCAGAAAGTTTGTCCGTTCGCACAGCCAACAAAAGTCTGCTGAAAACCGAAAAGGTTTGTCCGATGGAGCGTACACACGGTCGGATGTTGCCTTAAAACAGCTAATTTGCATGTTTGTTGTCAAAAAGTCTGATCGTGTGTATGGACCTTAACACTTACTTTATATTTGTTACATGTTCCCATTACCGGAGCATAACTTAAAAAAATAATAACAATTGCTGGTTACCCATTTAAAGCGGGAGTCCGCCGGGAGTGCACGTTTTTTTTTTTTTAAAGCCAGCAGCTACAAATACTGCAGCTGCTGACTTTTAAAATAGTGACACTTACCTGTCCAGCGCGCCCGCGATGTCGGCACCCGAAGCCGATCTCTCGATCGTCTCTTTCGGTTGCTGCCGCCGCCATCTTGGGTATGGGAATCAGGAAGTGGAGCCTTTTCGGCTTCATTTCCCGGTTCCCTACTGCGCATGCGCGAGTCGCGCTGCGCAATGAGGATGGACTCGCTGCCTCTGGGATCTGTGTGTTTCCCAGCAGGCAGCGGGGGACTTTTGGAAAGGGGCGTAATCTATGCCCCTTTCCGCAGAGAGCGATCCAGGAAGTGGGTGCAGATACCTGTACTGTACAGGTACCTGCACCCCACACCCCTGAAAGGTGCCAAATGTGGCACCGGAGGGGGGAAGGATTCTAATGAGCGGAAGGTCCACTTTAGGGTGGACCTCCGCTTTAAGTGTTTTTTACTTGCTTACATTTCTTACATGCTCTCCCTGCTTTGTAATGTATAAGAGGGGGGCTGTGGAGTAATGTTTAATATCATTAACCCTTTCTGTACTGTGTTTGCAGATGTTCATTATAAGCTGTAAACTAGATGTGAAAACTGTCTGTTCTAACAAGGTGTTACAAATTTGCAAACTGCTCTTCTGTATTGTGTGTTTTAGTGAGGGAGTTGGTGGGGAAAAATACACTTGAGTCTGTACAGAAATTTTTAGAATCAGCCATGACATCTTCTCTTTAGACACATCTAAATGTTCAAAAATATAAATGTTTTTAATGTTTTGGACATGCTGTGTGAATATGAACACATAACAAACATAGAAACATAAAAGTTTTTTTTCAAATTGATTGCAAAAGTGTAAATATGCTTTAAAGATTTATTAATGTGATACTAAAGGTACAAATAAAAAAAACATATACTTACATGCTCTGTGCAATGGTCCATAAGACACACGAAGCAGGACTTTTCCCTGCCCCTTCCTCAGTGGCTGTGATTGACAGCAGCGGGAGCCAATGAGAAAGCAGGGAGCCAGGAGATGCACATTGCTGGATCTGGATGAGTTAAGTATTAGGGGGGCTGCATAGTGAAGGTGTTTTATCTTCATGCATAGAATGCATGAAAGTAAAAAACCATCAGCCTTTAGAATCACTTTAAGGATGTGGAATTCCCTTCCACAAGCAGTGGTTTCAGCGGAGAGCATCGATAATTTAACCACTTTACTCTGTGTGTGTGTGTTCTCACTGACGCTGCAGCTGCAGCACGGAAGCTCTCCCTCCTCACACGCTGTCTGTGTGAGGAGGGGAGCCGGCGATGAGAGATGATCTCATATGTTTACATATGAGATCACCTCTCATTGGACAGGCCGATCGAGTGCTAAATGGCCACTGTGATTGGCCATTTAGCATGATCTGTGATTGGCTGTGTCCGAGGGACAGTAAATAGGAGGACGTCCAGGGACGCCCTCCCAGCAGATAGCATCCGCTCTGTAGCCGTGTTTTGGCTATAGAGCGGGCGCGATGTGGTTAAGGTGCCCATCTAATAGTTTTTTTAACTTCTTGATGTCCACACTATAGCCGAATGACGGCCACAGCGTGGATCAGAATTTCCGGAAGGCCGTCATATCACTAAGACTCGGGTGATCACCGATCCGAGTAAGGGGCCGGTCCCGGCCCCTTACCATTTGATCAGCTGTCAGCCAATGACAGCTGATCACATGATCAAAACAAAAGCTTGGTGATTGTTTTTTTCTCCTCACGCTGACAGTGAAGGAGAAAAAAAAAAGCCGATCACCAGCTCATCTGCAAGGGACATCGGTCCTGAAGAGGAAGAGGTAATTATGCCTCATCTATGCCACCTGCCATTGCCACCTCACAGTGCCCACAAGTGCCACCTATCAATGTTTACAAGTGCCACCTATCAATGCCCACCAGTGGTGCCAATCAGTGCCACCTAGCACCCATCAGTGCCCATCACTACCACCTATCATTGCTCATCAGTGCCGCCTCATCAGCGTACATCAATGAATTACCTGTTATTTTATTTTTATTAAAAAAAAAATTATTTCGCTCTTTTTACATTTATTAACAAAAAATAAAAACCGCAGAGGTGATCAAATACCACCAAAGAAAGCTCTATTTGTGGGGAAAAATTATAAAAATGTCATTTGGGTACAGTGTTGTATGACTGCGCAATTGTCATTCAAAGTGCATCAGTGCTGAAAGCTGAAAATTGGTCTGGGCAGGAGGGGTGTTTAAGTGCCCAGTAGGCAAGTGGTTAATGACCGCAACATACAGGGATACACAATGTAATATAAACATAAAGCACACACACAGGATGGACTTGATGGACTTGATGGACTTTGTGTCTTTTTTCAACCTCACCAACTATGTAACTATGTAACTTTAATGAGAGTTAAATAACAACCAATAGAAGGTCTTAAATATTTTCTGATGAAAATGCTTCCCGGTCCCCAGGCTCTATCCACTCTCAGCAAATTTAACAATGTTATAAATGATTAAATACATTCATATTGTGTCCTAATATTAAAGTAATGTAACAAGTACAATGTACAGAAATACCATATTATGACCTATGGAGATTATTTCTGAGCTGATCATCAGGGAATACAATTAAGAATCTTGTTAATCCAATCAACGGACTATTTAAAAACAAAGCTGTTTCATCCCAGTTCATTTTAGGCAGCAACCGTTAGACTGGGTAAATCAATTTATTCAAGATGTATTAAACAGGAGTCAGCCATAAAGCTTCTTACTGTCGGGTATAATGAATAGTCTCTAAGGTTTTCTCTGGCTTAGTATTCACTATGTAGCACTGATCATGGGAAAAGGTGCTTGTCATGGAAATGATTTGTGGTGTTATAGGCGATTTGTTTTCTTTTCCATGTGCAGAAACTTTTTATACCAGTTTTCTGTAATATTCCCAATAATGTAAAAAAATAATTCTGAAGACATCTGTTGCTTGAAGTCATAAATGCTCCTGAAAAAGGGGTTGTCGATTAGTTCTCTTTATAGAAATGTATTTTGCTTTGAAATTATCCTTATATAAAGGGCTGCAGGGGCGTGATATGTTGCATGATCTATTTTGCTAATCATTTTGCTAAGATGCATTCAAGATTAAAGGTTTTGTAGGGCCAGTAAAACAGACATTGGTATAAGAGCAAGTTAGGAAACAATTAAGATTAGCACAACATAAAAATGCAAATTCTAGAGAAGTAAAATATACGGTTTCATCTGGCTGGGTCTGTATAGGTAGCCGTGAATACAAAGCAGATAGACAATAATACATTCTAGTATGATAATTGCATGACAATAGGAGTAGGACTTCTACAAAAAGATAAAATTGTTCAGGTGTACCTAATTAAGCATAATGTCTCAGTTTAGGCCTGTCTAGTAGGCATATGAAATGATGTTCCTCCCAGCAGCAGATGGGAACCAAAGTGTCTACACCTGCCTAAAATATATGTTATCCCTTGTACACACGGTCGGAGAATCCGTCGGAATGTGTCCTATCGGACCGTGTTGTCAGATAATCCGACTGTGTGTGGTATGCATCGGACTGATTCCGTCCGAATATCCGTCGGACCCAATTTTCCAACATGCTGGAAATATTTCCCGACCAACTGGTTTGATCGGACATACTCCGATCATGTGTAGCGAATTTTGATCGGACCAAGTGCCACGCATGCTCAGATCAAATTCCTACATCAAAGCTATTGGCTACTAGCCTGAATGTAGTCCCATCGTAACGAAATTACGTCATCACGTTCTGAAAAATCTGATTTTTCAACAACTTAGTCCGACCGTGTGTATGCAACAGTTTCGGACACAATCCGTCGGACTAAATCCGATGGACAAAATCAGACGGATTTGGTTGGCAGAATCTCTGACGGTGTGTACAGGGGCTTAAGGCTGTTCAGCATTTTGGACTACGATATCAGAAAATGGGTGAAGCACATCATGGTACCATAACTTATTTATGAAATTTTTATGAACTTGTCTTGCATACAAACAGCACACAATTTTTGGCCAACAAACACAAACATAGTGACGTACTATGTGAAATTTCAGCTCTTGAACGCCACCATTTGGGCACCTTCTGCTAATGTCGTGTTTGGTGAGCATTGATTCCGAGAATGCGTGTTTGTACGTTGTACTTTTGTGTGATGGACACACGATAGGAAAATCTGACAACAGACCGTTGTCCGCTAAAAATCTACTAGCTGCCATCCAACATTTGAGTCAGAAAGTTGGCCAACAATTGTCTGATGGAGCGTACTAATGGTTGGAATTTAGGCAAACAATCTGTCATACAATTCCTGGACGAAAATCCTATCGTGTGTACGAGGCTTAAGGGTGTCATCATAGCAATACAAAAAGCCTCTCAACTCAGCTTTGAAAATATCCCTTGTTTTTTTTTTTTTTCTGTCCATTATTAAAATGTATTTAATTTTATGAGTATTACTGAAAATAATTTTGTCATGCAGAGCAGGAGGGTTTTAAAAAATCATCCTCTATGCCACGTTACTTCTTGTTTTATTTATGTTACTTAGAGCACTTTCACACTGATTCGCTTCAAAACTGCCAGTAAAACGCCTGTGTTGGAGCGCTTTTGGTGCAGTTTTTAAAGTACATGTGAAACAAAAACTGCACCTAAAATGCTTAGTGGGGGTGTTTTTGAGGTATTTTAATGGTGCTTTTGAGGTTCCCCTTTAATTTCAATGGAGAGGAGCATTCTTGGTGCATTTTTGTTTTTCCTGCAAGTAGGATTTTTTTTCACTGCAATAAAATCGCATCACCCCAGTGCGAAAACATTCATTCATTTTAAAGGGAAGCATTTTTTCTTAAGCTTTTTGGGCACTTTTTTTAATACAAAAGTGCTTGTAAAACTTCTCAGTGTGAAAGGGCCCATAGAGATCACACTAATATGCCTTTAATTGCAGGTAAAATAAACATTTCAGCAGGGGTTCCCTGAGAGACTTAAAATGGTAAACAAAAAAAATCTGTTTATCTTTTTTTCTTCTTTTTTTGCTGCCTCTGTCCTGTGGAGAGATTTTCCTCTATTTCCTGTCTTGAGAGAAAAACAGGAAGTGAGAGTAGCTCTCTCTAAAGGAAGGAAAATTCTCTCTTAAACAGTTGTATAAGCTAGTGCCCCCAGTGGAAGACGTCCCACCTTTTACTGATTTAGTGACTACTCACAATTTTGGGATACCCCTCACTTTCAGTGTGGGTGACAGTGGTCATAAGGACAAATAGAAAGGACCAAAGCTCTCCAGCAGGGACACAGACAGCAATAAAAAAACAAAAAACGATAAGACACTATTCAGGTTTAAAACTGGCTGCAAATTAAAAATAAAAGTGTGGTGCAGAGAATATTATACGTTGTTGTGTGTTGCATATGTATGAAAATGGCATTAGCTGAGCAATATTTTACTATGAAGGCATTCATCTCATATAATTGATGAATAATGACAGCATCATCCCAGTCAGAGAATCTCCTCTTAGCCTCGGGAGGAAGAGGCTGATGGGATCGTCTTGGCTGTGCAGCTATTACTAATGTGCTGTGTCATCTCCAATCAATTCTTCTGCATCATTTTTTAATAAGTTCCTGTGCTGAAATGAAGTTGAAATAAATGCTACCTCTTAGCAAGCAAAAAATAAAGAATATTACCAACCAACAGAAACACTTGCATACTGATGACAGAGCAGAAACGTATGTTTTTTTTTCTAATTAGGTTCTCTATGTTACAAACTGCAATAGGACCATATGCTACTTAGTGGGGTGTTCTCATTTGTGAGGTTTTCTGTTCCCCTAAAATACTGTAAATAAATATTAATTAGAGTCTTCATTTTATTTTGACTCCTACTATAGAATAGCAATATATTTTCCTATAAGTTGTCAGTCTTAATGTATTTTGACCTTGAGCTTAATTTTCTAAAGAAAATAGACTGTTCTCTTTGCAAGGGAATTTTCTCCAGCACTTATAAAATGAGACATGAGTCTGTTGAATTTCATTCAATCATGTGCAAACAATAATACTGTTTTGTTTCCTTTGCACATGATAAGCTATTTTTTTTTTTTTTTTTTCCAAACAGATTTTTATTGAAAAGAATAAAAGGGATGGGTTACAGCAGTACAACAATTGAGTTAAAGTCAATTGTAACAGTATCCAACAGTATTAGTAGAAAGATAGTGGAGAAAATAAAAAGTTCAAGAACGTAAGCCATGGTTATCATATATACCAGGGAGATGCAATTAGCGGACCTCCAGCTGTTGCAGAACTACAAGTCTCATGAGGCATAGCAAGACTTTGACAGCCACAAGCATGACATGCAGAGGCATGATGGGACTTGTAGTTTTGCAACAGTTGTAGATCCGCTAATTGCATATCCCTGATATATGCCAATGAAAAGATCATGTCTCTTCTGAAGAGTCCTCCCCTGGTTGCTTTCTCAGTTGCTGGGCCTCTCCAAAGACGAGACGGCACCAGACCACCTTGGAATCCTCCTTCCAGTTACTGTGCCTTGGGCTAGCCTGAGGATGGATCTGCACCCCAGGCCATGAGGGCCCCTGAGTCAGGAGGACCAGGACCAAGAAGACAAAGCAATCCTCTGGACCGGAACTCCGTATCACATGACCTCAGCACCTTAAGTACCCCCTCCCAGAATGCACAGCAAGGTGACACACTCACTGGTTGGTTTCCGAGAGAGATTGGCAGCCAATGCCTCCAACCGGACAACGTTCTTATGCCTATGTTCTTATACCTATGGCCAAGCAGAACACAGTGCAGTCCAGCCAAACTGGTACTGAGACCATAATTTGAACAATTAACCCCAAAATCCAACTGTGGTTTTAGGAACACTTACATTTAC
The DNA here is from genome assembly GCF_037356315.1 of Lithobates pipiens. Lineage (NCBI taxonomy): Eukaryota > Metazoa > Chordata > Amphibia > Anura > Ranidae > Lithobates > Lithobates pipiens. Next base: position 220,088,263 of record NW_027507903.1, on the reverse strand, counting down.
AAAACAAATAGCGCATGCTCATTTGGAGCCCAGCGCTACATTAGTATGTTGCTTTTGGAGTATGGCTAGTTTCCAGAGCATATGTTCTATGGGCTTATTATCTAACAGACCCAACTTTGTCCCCAGGGTGTAGACGGCTGAAACTTTTTTCTTGTAAGGGCGTAGGGTATAAAGTGTGCTGGTTAAATAGGTAGGTACTCAAGTCAATGAAGTCCTCTTATTAATTGACAGGTCCGGGGACTCAATTAGGTCTACTCAGACTTGGATGCAGATTGGGTTAGGTGGGTAGAGAAGAGTTATGCCGGGTACACACGATCAAATTGTCCCACGGATTTGGTCCGGCAAACAATCCGGAAAACAATTGCTATGACGTACAGCACGTACGACGGGACTAGAAAAAGGAAGTTCAATAGCCAGTAGCCAATAGATTCCTTCTCGTACTTGCTTCAGAGCATGCGTCATTCTTAGTCCGCCAGACTAGCACACTGACGAACGGATTGTCCGCTGAAAGCCAAGTCCGGCGGACAAATTTTGAGTCAAAACTACTTTCTAAGTCTGCCGGACTTTACGATGAAAAAGTCCGCTGGAGCCCACACACGATCGAATTGTCCAGCGTACTGTGGTCCGGCGGACCGAGTCCACCGGACAATTCAATAATGTGTACGCGGCATAAGAGAAAATAAAGTGTTTATTGTTTTCTGAGTAAGTTCAACTATGGGAAGTTAGATTTATTGAAGATATTAGCAATAAGCTAATAAACTAGCAATGCAGAAGGCTGGTTGTACCAAGTTGATCGATTGATCAACTTGGTACATTCAGCCTGCCCATTAACGGTTCGAATCTTGCCCGTTTCCTGCTGAACCGGCCAAGATTTTAATTGTGTATGGCCGGCCCTAATTTGCAAAGTGAACATCCCATTTGCCTTTAGTAAATCAAATCCCTCACATAACAATTTAGTACCGTATTTTTCGGACTATAAGGCGCACGTAAAAGCCTAAATTTTCTCACAAAATCGACCGTGCGCCTTATAATCCGGTGCGCCTTATATATGACCTGTTGACATGATGGCAAGCGCCGAATTCGTTTTCTTCACTTGGGCTTTAACAGTATCTGTCAGATGGGCGCGCATGGAGTCACAGATCAATAGGGATGGAGATTCGTGGAAAAAGCCACCCGGTCTCTTACCGTAAACTGACGTACCGTAAACCTCTCAGGTTGTTCTACTGCGTGACTGATAGCGATGAGTTTGAAATCCGCTTCGTAAGCATGTCTCTTAACAGGAGCCATTTTTGGGGCAGCGGGTATACCGTAGAAAATGAACGAATGAATGCGCACACCTCCTGACTAAGATGGCCGTAATGCTCACGAAGCTGCACTGCTTGGATTGGGCATTACGGCCATCTTAGTCAGGAGGTGTGCGCATTCATTCGTTCATTTTCTACGGTATACCCGCTGCCCCAAAAATGGCTCCTGTTAAGAGACATGCTTACGAAGCGGATTTCAAACTGAAGGCTATCAGTCATGCAGTAGAGCATGGAAATAGAGTAGCTGCGAGAGAATTCAACATTAATGAATCAATGGTACGAAAGTGGAGGAAGCAAGAAGATGCCCTGCGCCAGGTAAAGAAGACCAAACTGAGTTTCCGAGGAAACAAAGCAAGATGGCCACGGTTGGAGGACAAAATTGAACAGTGGGTTATTGAACAGAGAACCGCAGGTAGAAGCGTCTCTACTGTCTCTATTCGACTCAAAGCAAAAGCGATCGCACGCGACATGGAGATCAACGACTTTCGAGGAGGTCCCTCTTGGTGCTTCCGTTTCATGAAAAGGCGGAATCTCTCTATCCGCACAAGAACCACTATGTCACAGCAACTGCCAAAGGATTACGAAGAAAAGCTGGCCATTTTCCATACCTACTGCAAGAACAAGATCAATGAACAGAAAATCCGACCAGAGCACATCACCAACATGGACGAGGTCCCCCTTACCTTTGATATCCCTGTAAACCGTACTGTCGAGAGAACAGGGACCAGTACGGTATCTATACGCACTACAGGAAACGAAAAGTCATCCTTCACTGTAGTTCTCGGTTGCCAGGCTAATGGCCAGAAACTACCACCCATGGTAATTTTCAAGAGGAAGACTCTGCCAAAAGAAAAGTTTCCGGTTGGCATCATCATCAAGGCTAACCCGAAGGGCTGGATGGACGAGGAGAAGATGAGTGAGTGGCTGAGAGAGGTTTACGTCAAGAGACCGGGTGGCTTTTTCCACGAATCTCCATCCCTATTGGTCTGTGACTCCATGCGCGCCCATCTGACAGATACTGTCAAAGCCCAAGTGAAGAAAACTAATTCGGTGCTTGCCATCATTCCGGGTGGATTAACCAAAGAACTGCAGCCACTAGATATAGGTGTCAACAGGTCGTTTAAAGTTAAACTGCGAGCTGCGTGGGAGCATTGGATGACAGAAGGCGAACACACATTCACCAACACAGGGAGGCAACGCCGGGCGAGTTACGCCACTATCTGCCAGTGGATCGTGGATGCCTGGGCGAAGGTATCAGTCACCAGTGTAATCCGAGCTTTCAAGAAGTCCGGAATTATCACTGAACAGCTAAGTACCGGTACCGATGACAGCAACGAGCCTGACTCGGATACTGATGAGAATGATGAGAGGGATACGGGCGTGCTTGATGCCGAAATCGCCCAATTGTTAAACTCAGACACTGAAGATGAAGAATTTGATGGATTTGCGGGAGAAGAATAAAGTGAAAAAGTGAGTGTCTGGTTTTGTACGGTATTCACCGGTAACTGAACAGTGTTAAGAGTTATTGAAGAATAAAGTGAAAAAGTGAGTGTCTGGTTTTGTATTTAATTGAACAGTGTTAAGAGTTATTGTTATAGACCATTTTATGGTTATTGCTAAAGAGTTGAATAAAATTTGATTTACGGTACCGCATCCGAGTTGTGTTTCATTAAATGCGCCTTATAATCCAGTGCGCCTTATAGTCCGATGCGCCTTATATATGGAAATATCCATTATATTAGCCGGTCGTTGCTAGTGCGCCTTATAATCCGGTGCGCCTTATCGTCCGAAAAATACGGTAATTAATTTCCAGCTACAACTAATTGATAATTGGACTATTAAAGTGGAACACTTTATTGCAAAAGTATGCTTAGAACAGTGATAACACAAGTTTGCCTAATAAGTTTATAATGTTACTAAACCCAGGACCCTACATTCACTATATTTGGTCTCCCACAGTACACAGAACATGCAAATGCAATAGTTTTAGTAAATATAAACTGCAAAATACCTTTTCTCATCAGCAGTTAGAGCAATCTTGTGACTTCTGTCAGTGTCTGGTTAAAGCATGTAGGAGGAGTTTTCATTCTCCAATGATTGTGAGGACCCCTGACCCTCTGTCTGGACAGTGCTGATTGGCACTCTCCAAAGAAAAAAAAAACTCTGTAGTAATACACACCAAACTGAACCTGTGCAGCTTGTCCCCTAGCCTCCGTACAATTAGGAGGTGGTTTGGGGACTCTGTAAGAAGGGGGGGGGGGGAATCAGAGAAGACCCAAGCAGCCTGTTTTACACAATGTAGAGGATTAACCCCTTAAGTTCCACAGTGAGTTTAACAAGCATGTTTTACTGCAAATATAGACTGTTTTTACTGTTGTGGGTTTAGTAACATTTTAAAGAACATTTAAACTAATGGCAAAAATGTTATATATTGCAGCCCATCAGTCCTTAAATGTGATAGCTACATTCGTTTTTATTATCCGAGGATCCTGCCTGTAAACTTCCAGTTGTAGGCAGACAACACTCATTCACTGTACTTTAACTTCAAAAAAGCAATGTTGTCATTGATCTGGGTTGGAATGACTGAGACAGAGCTGGGTGACTCTCAGGCAGCATCACTGAGGCCTCCCACTTCTTTCCTGAACATTCTGGAATCTACCGGAAAGGAGAGAGGAGAGCACAGGAGGAGCTGCCTGGCATGTTCTGAGGTGCCCTGACCAATCCCCAACTTGAACTGGCAGGGGGCAGGCCTCCTTACATACCCAGGGTCAGCCCAGCATAGGAAGGAGTTGTTCGGAAGGAAGCTGGAGATGGAGTGCTAGGCTGTTGGGATCTTTGAGGCAACTCCCCAATCTGGGGGGGTGGTGACCCAAGCAGCCTGTTTTACACAATGTAGAGGATTAACCCCTTAAGTTCCACAGTGAGTTTAACAAGCATGTTTTACTGCAAATATAGACTGTTTTTACTGTTGTGGGTTTAGTAACATTTTAAAGAACATTTAAACTAATGGCAAAAATGTTATATATTGCAGCCCATCAGTCCTTAAATGTGATAGCTACATTCGTTTTTATTATCCGAGGATCCTGCCTGTAAACTTCCAGTTGTAGGCAGACAACACTCATTCACTGTACTTTAACTTCAAAAAAGCAATGTTGTCATGACAGGGCAGAACTACAATAAACTCACTGTCCCCTTCTACAAAGCATACAGGGTAGGAGTTCTGTAGTTCTCAAAGATAACTGAGAACAATGTAGCTGTGTTGGGTTTAGTGCATGCAGAGAGGACAGAAAGTTATCAGCCTAATAGACAAAAAGCTACCAAATTAAAGAAGTATACAGTATATATAAAAATGAAAACAGGGCCCCCTGTGTTCAGATCTTAACAGCAGACAATATGTTCATGATACCTTTGGGAGTGGTGCTAAGTAAACAGTATACATACAATTCTATATACAATACTGTGTACATATGCAGTACTGTGCAAACATTTTAGGCAGGTGTGAAATGTTTTTGATGTTTTAAACTCGCATTCGGATCCAGTATGTGCCAAAGCTAAACAAAACTGTTAAATAAATTATATAAATTAATTATTCCTAAATGTGTAATCTGCTTATGACTAGCTCTTGCTCTAATAAAATGCTAGACCCTCAAGTACTAAACATAACCATTTAGGTGCTGCCTAGTCTATTGCACAAAATATCATATATACATCTGGCACAAAATCAAAAAATCAAAATACATAAACACAAATATAACAAAAATGAGTCCATATCTACATGTGTTCTTCATTCATTCATGAATCACCAACCAGGTGAGGAGGGACGAAACGCGTCAGTACCAGCTGGTGGATTCTGCTTCTATTCTAATTTTTTATGTGCGTGTAAGTGATTTTAAGAACTTTTTTAATGGAATTATGCTATATGGATTTTCCCCTATTATCTTTCTCATACATGTATTTGGTAGAAATATATACCCCTGTGATATACTGTCACTGGATACAAGGTACAGCCATAAGTGGAGGACCACAAGCCCCAGCACATCCAGGATAATTTCACCAAGCATGCATGATTCTTAATTATGTAGCACCCTCTAGGTTGCTAGATGTGAGTGAGTAGGATTTTTGGATAGAGTAGATACATTTAAGCAGGCTAGGAAGGAAGCCAGGCCTGTATGTTTTGATCTGGGTTGGAATGACTGAGACAGAGCTGGGTGACTCTCAGGCAGCATCGCTGAGGCCTCCCACTTCTTTCCTGAACATTCTGGAATCTACCGGAAAGGAGAGAGGAGAGCAGAGGAGGAGCTGCCTGGCATGTTCTGAGGTGCCCTGACCAATCCCCAACTTGAACTGGCAGGGGGCAGGCCTCCTTACATACCCAGGGTCAGCCCAGCATAGGAAGGAGTTGTTCGGAAGGAAGCTGGAGATGGAGTGCTAGGCTGTTGTGATCTTTGAGGCAACTCCCCAATCTGGGGGGGTGGTGACTTTGGGCCTGGGCTCGGGTGCGGACAGGACCTTCTAAGAACACATGGAGATGTCCTGGACAGGAAGCACGGGAACAAGAAGTGGACAGCAGGAGAGCACTGTGAGGCAAGTCTCCAGGGAGGAACAACTGGTCGCAGCCAGGAGGGATGATGAGTGACAAGCACAGTCCGGAGAGGACCGGGAAGCAAGCCTGAGAGGACCGGGAAATTGCAGTCTGAGATGGGTGCAGAGCCAGTGGAGTGGACTGTGGTGGCATGGACAGTGGAGAGAGGCACCCGCAGCCAGGAGGGTTGATAAGGCCTAAAGAAGTGGTGCTGGGATCAGCAGTCACATGGACAGCTAGCATCAGGACTACCTACATATTTTTGCTGCACCAGAGAAACCCATGGTCTCTGCCTGCAAAGGGCATTTGCAGTTTCAAGGTAGGGTAGGATAGGGAGAAGAAGAGTGCGGTGGGAGGGTGAAGGTCTGCTCTAAATAATTACCAGCTTTAAAAGCTATAACTTGTCGTATTATGAGGAACTCACCCTCGATACTAAAGATCCCATGCCTCACCATCTTTCCTGTCTATAGCCACTCACCTCGCCTCACCCCTGTGATTAATGGTGACACAATAATCACAATTCCGATTTTACATATTTTTTTAAGAAATTAATGCTTTGTGTGCTTGTACCTACAAGTGCTGTAGTCTAGTTTTACTTTATTATTTTTATTTTGGAAGATCAGGGCAGTTTACAGATTAAATTAAATTATTGCCTCATATTTTGTTTAAACAAATGATTACCTGTAATACTCTAAATACACCTCTCCTTTACACGAGTGCCAATTTGGAATAAAGACCTACGCAGGTAGTGTAGTAATAAAGCAAAATCATTTCAACTAGCTCTATTATCAACACTGTATAATTTGATGTTTGGTATATTGTTTGGAGCCCATCCAACTGTGTCATTAGGCAGGTGTGTTTTAACTACATAGGATTTCTCTGGGCAAACAAAACAGAAAATGCCAGTTAGATGTTAAGCTGTCATTCTCAAATCCATCCCAGAAAATTTAAATTAGAATTTGGTTACTAATAAGTAGTCCAATTGTCCCTTGTACTTGCAGTTCAATTAAAACTGTGCTTGTAACTGATGAGTTGCCAAGCATTACTGACTACACTTTGATCTTTGCAATAATAAACAGGCAAAGCATGTGATCACCAAATTCCTAGTTTACAATTCATTTTCTGGTGCAGATTAGAAGAAAAAAAACAAGCTCTGCTTCTTTTTTTTTTTTTTTTTTTTTTAAACTTCTTTTTTTTTTATTATTAGTAATTGGTACAGACAGGTATGATATAACAGACATTGTACATCAGGGTGTAATACAAACAGGACATCATGTATAGTATCAAGTCTTACGTTTTTAGCTTCCCTGTGCTTCATTTATTCAGTAAGTGTGTACTTTTTCTCCCCCCCCCTCCCCCTAAACCCCAACAACAATAAACAAACATACAAACAAACTGTTGCACGCATATGTAAGATAGTCAGGTGGCAAAAAGTTCGAAGCACAAACCCATTCCTCTGAGGTCAAGAGAGTCTCATGGTAGTATTCTCATATAATGTTAGGTTCACAATTCAGCAGTTCCACATGTTTCTACCTTTTCCACCCAATCTCCCCATATTTTAAGAAACTTTCCTGCCCTTCCCCTTGCCTCATATGTTATTTTGTATATCGGTATGTCCTGATTAATCAAGGCTTTCCATCTGTTTAAGGAGATCATTGCGGTTTGTGTCCATTGTAAGAGTACAGTCTTCCTAGCATAATATAGCAGAAAGCGCAAAAATTGCTTACGGTAACTACTAAGATCTACCTTCTCAAATACCGAGAGGAGACACCATTTAGGACTACATATATTGGGCAGATCAAAAGTGACCGCAGCAAAGTGGGTCATCTGAGACCAAAATGGTCTTATCTTCTCACAGTCCCATAGCATATGTAACAAGTTTCCCTCCCCTCTACCACACTTATGACACACTGGGGTAGGTATTTTTCGCATACGAAAAAGACGTAGAGGAGTATAGTATATCCTGTGAAAAATATGTATCTGTATCATTCTATCTCTGGCGGAGATAGCAGTGCTAAAATACGTATCCAGGAGTTCCTCCCAGTTACCCTCTGAAAGCTCAGGTATATCCCTCATCCATTGTTGTTTCAGGATTTGTAATCTAGTAGCTCTAGGTTCATTCAGTACCTTGTAATAAGTGGAAACAAGTTTAACATGCTCTGGTCGTGCTAGCGCTCCCTCTAATGTAGAATTCTGAAAGAAAACATCCCTGAGTCCCAACTGAGAATCAGATGCGTGTTTCAGTTGTAAATATCTAAATCTCCAGGACTCAGGTATACCCAGCTCCTGTCGCAACGTTGGGAATGTTTTAAAGCCCCCCTCCTCGTACAGTTGGTGAATGTATTTTAAGCCTCTTTCAGCCCATCTGCCTGCAGCAGGTAAATCTCGAAAGTGTGGGAATGAAGGGTTATTCCATATGGGCTGATTGGGTGATATCGTAGGGTGGGCTTCAGGCACCAGTGTCTGACATACTTTAAAGATTTTGAGAGAGACCTTGATCATGTCTGTACCACTCCTCCCAGCACCCCCCCCCCCCTAAATACAACGTTCGATAGTGCCTCATAGGAGGAAAGCAATGCTGCCTCTGCCGCAGTCGCAGCATTATTCAATTGTGGGAACAGCCACCAATGTACATATACCAATTGTGAGGCATAGTAGTACAGTCTCAGGTTTGGTAGTACCAGCCCCCCCTTATTTATGGGTAATTGCAGAGTAGTCATTGCTATCCGTGGGTTTTTAGGAGACCACAGAAATGTGGATACTAAAGAGTCAATCTCTTGAAAAATCGCCTTGGGCACATATACCGGGCAGTTTGCTAAGATGTATAATAGTTTGGGAAAAAACACCATTTTAAATAAATTGGCCCTCCCCATCAACGTAAGGGGTAAGTTAACCCAGTTATTAAGTTTAACCTTAAGGGAAGCTATACAAGGGAGAAGATTATCTGGGATGTACTTTGAGATTGGTAGCCGAACCACCACCCCTAAGTATTTAAACTTTGTGGCAATCTGCAGAGGACAGTTTTGTGGTAATTGATCAGGGGAATCTGAGTCTATTGGGAATATAATGGATTTGGTCCAATTAATCTTCAGCCCTGAATATGCGCCAAAAGCAGTGATCAACTGCAGCAACCTGGGAATCGTACATTTAGGATTCGACAAATAAAGCAGCATATCATCGGCATATAGTGATATACGCTCTTCCAACGGCCCTATCCACATGCCCTGTAGCTCCGCGGAACCCCTTAACAACCTTGCCAGAGGCTCCACTGCCAACGCATATAGAAGGGGTGACAGAGGACAACCCTGCCGGGTGCCTCTATGAATTCTAAAGGGTTTAGAAATGACACCATTAAGCCGAAGGCGTGCTATGGGTTGGTCATACAATATTCTAATCCAGGTAATAACATTGTGTCCGAAGCCAAATTTTTCCATAACATATAGGAGATAAGGCCATTCCACTGAATCAAACACCTTATGGGCATCCAGAGACACAATCGCTCTAGGGACTGTTAGTGGATTGGGGGTCTGTAGATTGGTATATAATCTGCGAACGTTACTATAGGTAGATCTTCCGGGGATAAAGCCGGTCTGATCCGGGTTAATTAGGGTGCTAATTATAGAATTTAATCGAGTGGCTAGAATTTTAGATAAAATTTTCAGGTCCGTATTAATTAATGAGATTGGTCTGTATGATTCACAGTAATGCGGGTCTTTGTTGGGTTTGGGAATTAATACAATAAGTGCTTCTTTCATGGATGGGGGTAGGCAGCGCTGTGCAAAAATGGTTGAAAAAAGTTTACACAGTCTGGGCACTAGGATATCCTGATATTCTAGATACCATTCAATGGGGAATCCATCTGGACCCGGGGTCTTGTGTTTAGCAAAGTTTTTAATGGTGAGCGTTATCTCCTCAGCAGAAATGGGCGATTCCAGGGACATCTTCTGTTCTAGGGGCAACACCGGGAAGTCAATCGTATCAACATATTCATATAGTTCAGGAATGGTATAGTGGGCCTGGGAACGATATAAGTTTGTGTAGAAGCTTTGGAAAATCTCCATAATCTCATCCTGTGTATCTTTGAGTGTATTCGAAGTATCATAGGCACAAGGGATGAAAATGGGGTCAGGAAGCGGTGCGGCCAAAAACGCCAGCAGTTTCCCGCTCCTATCGCCCATTTCAAAAATCCGCTGACGTTGGTATAGGGCTTTTTTTTGGGTCTTTGAAAGAAGTGCAAGTTCATATTCTCTACTAATGCTCTGTAAGTTCTGATAACAGAGGGGAGAGGGATCCCTGACATAGGAATCCTCCGCCACCTTTAGCTGAGAGGCCAACTTTCGTAGGCGCTCCCCATTTGCCCTCCTCAGATCCAGTACCCCCTTCATGTAGGCCCCTCTAGAAACCGCCTTAAAAGCATCCAAAGTTATTAGTTCGGGGACCTCATCCCTGTTTTCCTGCCAAAAATGTGTCACTGCGTCTTTGCAGGTATATGTCACCATGGGCTCCTGCAGCCAATATGAGCTCATCCGCCACACCCGGTCGCCCAAGGCAGTGCATGTTCTCATAGTCAATTGCAGGGGTGAGTGATCCGATATTGCCCTCGGTAAGTAGGAAATCTCCTGTACTCCGGGCAACGCAGCCCCAGAGAGGAAAAACATATCCAGTCTAGAAAGAGATCTATAGGATGCCGATGCACAAGAGAACTCCCGCAACTCCGGGTGCTTCCAACGCCATACCTCCTTAAGGTCATAGGTAGCGGCCCAATCACTCAACACTGTGGATGACGGTCTAGTGCATCAGAGCCTATCTCGATCTGCGCTCATAACCTGGTTAAAATCTCCTCCTATAAGGAGGTGACCTTGTAACATGGGAAGCACCACTTTCATACAGGCCCTCAGCCTTTGCAAGTCAAACGGTGGCGGCATATACATATTTACTAAAGTATATAACACTCCTAGGTATTGTAAAACTACCACAACATAGCAGCCCTGTGGGTCAGTCTTGACTTCCAGTATCTGGACTGGTAGAGATCTAAGTATAGACACACCTCTAGAATAATTTGAATAAGTTGCATGAAAAGCATGTGCAATGTATCTCTTTTTTAGGCCCATGACCCGTGATCCCACCAGGTGAGTTTCTTGGAGCATAAGTATTTGCGCCTTAGTACGCTTTAAAGTGGTTTTGCCACCAAAAAATGAAAAGCTGCTTAAAATTCATTAAAAAATAAAAAAATAATTGGCAAAAAAAAAATTTTTTACTCACCTCTAAATACCGGTTGCTAGGGGGTCCCTCGTAGTCTGCCTTCTTCATTGCCCGGGCTGGTGACATCACTTCCCCTTGCACCGCACATTCACCTGGGACCTGTCACGTGTCCCAGGTGACTGTACGGCGTATCACGGCGCCCTGCGCTGCTCGCGCATGCGCAGTGGGTGCCCGGCTGTGAAGCCACCGCCGGGTGCCCACAGTATGCATGACGGCGCCACGAGCAGAGCGGGGAACGAGGTGGGGGGCTTCATTCCCCTGCATCGCTGGACCCTGGGGCAGGTAAGTGTCCGATTATTAAAAGCCAGCAGCTGCAGTATTTGTAGCTGCTGACTTTTAATTTTTTTTTTTTAAAGGGTACCCCACTTTAAGTAATCAAAGATGAGTGATCTCTTAATCTTTGAATTTAGTCCTCTGACATTCCAAGAAATACAATTAAAACTCATCCGTGGGATGTAGAGCCCATATAACAGAAAAGGGGAGAGAGGACAGGCCAGAAAAAACCTAGCCCCCATCTCCCACCCTCTACCAACATATCATGAACATTGTGTAAGGAATTCAAAAATCGATCATGTCTATTCCACCAGTATTTTCGTTGCCAGTTTGTGCGTGCATTGTCTATGCAAGAAAAACAGAACAAACAACCCAACCTTAACCATCCAGGTTCCTCCCTCCCCCCTCCCTGCTCATTGTCCCCAACTGTAACGAGCTTCATCCCAAAAACCAAAAAGGAAAAACAGTTCAGTCTAGGGAGTGACCAGACGTAGCTCCCAGGTTCAGTTAGTAGTAAAACCTTGTCAGGTCAGTTAAGGGGAATCTTGGGCATCCCCCAGCAAATCATAGCAAATAAAAGGCACCTGATGTTGTAACAAAATGAAAAAGTACGCATCCTATGTTAGGTTATGGGCACCAAATCTAGGTCCGCCAGGTAAACGTGAGGGTAACTCAGCATTAAACATAACTCCTGGGTAGGACAACACAGAGATACCTCACACGATGTTCGCCCCAGCCCGTAAACAACGAATCCATCCGTAATAATAGGTAAGGGCAATCTCCGCGATGTCTGTGCAATGCCTTAGAAAGATAGGTTTATTGCAGTCCATCTAACCATTCCGAAGCTTCTGTGGGTGAAAGAAAAAATTGTACTCTGCCTTCATTAACCACTCTCAGCTTAGCAGGATACATCATGCTGTAAGGAAGGTGTTTCTCTCGTAGACGCTTCTTAACGTGGAGGAAAGCTGCTCTTTGTTTTTGGGTGGTAGCAGAAAAATCTGGGAAAATGGAGATCTTCTTTCCGTTATATTGTAAATCTTGTAAGTTCCGGGCAGTACGCATAATGCATTCTTTGTCCCGAAAGTGGAGCAACTTTGCCAGGATGGGACGTGGGGGCGCTCCAGGGGGCATAGGGCGCATAGGTACCCTATGAGCCCGTTCAATCGCAAACAAGGGTGACAGGGCCTCCCGCCCCAGCAAAGTACCCAGCCATTGCTCCAGGAATTGCTCTGTGTCCCTGCCTTCCGCGCCTTCCGGGAATCCCACGAATCGCAGATTGTTCCTGCGCATTCGGTCTTCAAGGTCTCCCAATTTAGTGGCATGCTCTTTAAGCTCCTGTTGGTGCGTGCGGATAGTAGCAGACATAGGTTGTATACTGTCCTCCATATCACTGATTCTTTGCTCTGCAGTAGATATCCTAGAGCGAATCTTCTGCATGTCATGTTTAATAATGGATAAATCCAGTCTGACTGTTTCGATCTGTGTGGTTAGTGTAGTCTGGCATTGATGTATAGCCTCCATCACATGTTTTAAAGTAAGCGCTTCCTCTCCCTCCACCGTCCCCTCAGCCTCCATCCCCCGGTCCGCCCGTGGTGTGGGATCGCCAGGGTCACTATCCTTCTCCCAGGCCCCATCCTCCTCCCATGGCTCCATGTCCTCCTCCGCCTGTGGCATCACCGGCGGAGGGGTATGCTGACTGTGCGGGGAGTCCGCAAAATGTTCCTTAATGGTCGTCGGGGGCTTAGGTTTAATGGCATTGCTGGAGGATGCTTGTGTACCGGCCGAGGGGCCGGATTCACCTTTCATCTGCGGCTTGCATTTCGGCGGCTTACCATTAGAGGAGGATGCGCCGGCGCCATCTTTGGCCTTGTTCCCCGCCTGTGAGGCCGCTCGCTCCACGGCGGATTTATGACTCGCTGGGCCGTTCCGACCCATTCTAACGGGTCCTGGCGAAGGCAGTGGGTGTTCCGGTGGTGTCTGCGAGACAGGGACAGAGTCGGTGCGGTCGGATGCTGTGTAGGATTCTTTGGTGCCGGAGGAGCTCTCAAGACATGCTGTCTACATGTCCGCCGCTGGCCACGCCCCAAGCTCTGCTTCTTTTACTAGTCTTTGACCATTGTAATCGATCAATGATTAATCTTTTGAGTACTGTTCAGCAACTGAGCCTGGCTTTATTCAGACCATGTTATTAGGTAGGATAACATAAGGCTTCAACGGTAGTAAAAAACATTTGATAAACTCCTAAAGTGGAAAAAGTGATGCCCAATACCTTTATGAGATCATTGCTGAGAGCAATGAGCTCTAATGCAAAATGTAAACCAGTGAGGCATGACATCTTCTCCTTAAGGTGATATTAAAAAAAAATATATATATACTTTTTACGCAATTTCAGCAACTGCTTTATTCACTTACTGAGTATGCACCTTCTCTAACTTTAAATCCTTGCCTACGTTCCAGTTTAAGCTGGTGGTAAGACCAATGTCCCAGGTTTCCTGTTTCAGAATAGCTCCTTTCACTTGCACTGTCCTATTGAGTCACCCTTACATACATGGACTAGAATTGTGTCTTCCTACTCCCTTCTCCAAGCTAACAGACTGGTTTGAGACTGCACTGTCCACTGGTAATGCTATCCGGTGAGGACCAGGAGTTTGTTTACAGAGCACAGAGGAAAGCCAACCCAAGTTTCTGAAGGGACCGCACAACTGGTTACTATAAAGTGATCCGAGATGAAGAGGCTCTGGTTTTAGCAAGAAAAAAGGCTGTGGATACCATCAGAGGCAATATTGGATTGATCCCCAGAGGGGAAAAAGCGCACTTAACCTAAAAACCCTTTAGGTCTTTGGGCTGAGGTAAGCGCATAAAAAGAGTGGTGGTGGGAAGCACTGTAAGGGCTCATGTACACAGACTAGGTTGACCCCCGGATACGGGAAAACGCAAAATGTGGTAACATTGTGGCACAATCGTGCCATGCCTTTACTGCAAATTTGCCATGTTTTGCAGCCGGCAGTCAAAACATTCCTGTCCTGAATGTGATTCTTCTGTGTTCAGGAGAGGGAGGTTGAACCTTCCCTAACGGTGGTTGCTTCTAAACTCTTGTAAAAGCCTATATGTGCATAGACACATAGGCTTTTATGGAGTTGAGTTCAGGAGCTTTGACAACAAAATGCCAAAAGTTCCTAAACTCAAGTTTAGAAATTGTGTTTAGAAACCAATTTGTGTGAATGGGATGCACACACAACTTACTTCATTCAGGAAAACAGCACTGAAGAGCCAGCAGATTTAAAAGTTGTAAACTGAATTTTTAGCAAATAGTTTATGGGAGATGTTTATTTGATCGTGCTCAATGTATTAAGCTAAGAAATGCTGAGGGTTTAATAATAATCTAAAACTACCAACCATACACAAAAAGTCTCAGACAATGAGCATGAAAGTCTTTTCTAGAAAAGAAATGTGCCATGACAATGTTTCCATCTTAGTACAATTTGCAGTATGGAGACAAGTTAATAAAATATGTTCAAGCCAACAATACAGTTAATGTATGTATAGGCAGGTGCTGGTGCTTATATATACAATATGCAGATGCTGATTTCTGTCGAAGTTAAAATTCAGCTCTTCATAATGTGCGGAAAAACTCTTTGCATTAGTATGCATTGTATGGGTTGTACAGTGCCATGACTGCCCGGTCTGGATTTAGGAATCCTGCAGTGCTCATAATAAGAGTAGAAGAAAATAAGGCAACTAGTAACTAGTAAACTGTTTGTGGTGACAGCTTTAGATTTATAGATTTACTTCAGTACAGATCCCTATGTCGGTTGCTAGCTGTGCCAATCCTGTTGATATGCCAGTGCTTCTTAATATATCAAGATATGGCTGAATGGCCAAATGACAAGGGCTCTTCTTTTTCATTTGTGTAACACATTTTTATACACAGAGAATGGAAATTGTGAATCATTTTGTATTCCAAAATGTTTCTTTTTTTCCCTTAATCTTCCTCTGGAGACTTGTTATTTGAATATTATGACACTGATGTCATGCCTTCTGGAGTGACAAATTTCACACTGACAGAACAACATATTTCAAACCATATTAATTTAAAAAATAATCCAAATAATGTATTTTTAGATATACTCATTAATAAGGAACATTTTCAGTCCCTGTAGGTCTGGCCTTTCATAGTCCGTTAGGAAATTATGGTGAAGCTCATTCACTTGTGTGCTTTCCATGGCAACTGAAAGATTCCGAGTTTTAATATAACCTATGTGTCTGTTATGCCATGTAAATGCTTATGAGTAGTCAAAAATATTCCATTATCGCTTGATGCAGTGTTTACCTTGTGGGACAACCCTCTCTTGATGTTGCCAGAACTTTTTTTTTGTTAAAAAGTAAAAATGTTTGCTGCAGAGACTTGGGTGCCGTTTATGAAACTGTGAACAGTGGTGATGCCGAGGATCACCGCTGATCTTGGTTCATTAACGGCTTATGAAACAGAGATGATTGGGGGAAAACATGCTCTCCGCCAATCATTTCAACACACAGAGAAGCTTTCACTGACTGACACTAGCGATCTGTGTCAGAATTCACACTTCCCGGGTCACCAGCTCAGAGCTGGTGAACCGGGGATAGAAAAGAGAATCTCGGGGTAACTGAGGGGGAAGAAGGAAAATTATTGACTTCCCTCTTCCTCGATCAGACCCTCGAAGACAGTAAACATGTCCCCCTGTCATGTTTACAGTTCGTTGAAAAAGTATTTATACCCTTTGACATTTTCCACATTTTGTCATGTTACAACCAAAAACGTAAATGTATTTCATTGCCATTTTATGTGATAGACCAACACAAAGTGGCAGATAAATGTGAAGTGGAAGGAAAATGTTTTACAAATAAATATCTGAAAAGTGTGGCGTGCATTTGTATTCAGCCTCCTTTACTCTGATACCCCTAACTAAAATCTAGTGGAACCAATTGCCTTCAAAAGTCACCTAATTAGTAAATAGAGTCCGCCTGTGTTCAATTTATTCTCAGTATAAATACAGCTGTTCTGTGTGCCCTCAGAGGTTTGTTATAAAACGTTAGTGAACAAACAGATTCACGAAGACCAAGAAACACACCAGACAGGTCAGGGATAACGATGTGGAGAAGTTAAAAGCAGGGTTAGGTTATAAAAAAATAAATCCCAAGCTTTGAACAACTCACAGAGCACAGTTCAATCCATCATCCAAAAATGGAAAGCGTATGGCACAGCTGCAGACCTACCAAGACATGGCCACCCACCTAAACTGACAGGCCGGGCAAGGAGAGCATTAATAAGAGAAACAGCCAAGAGGCCCATGGTAACACTGAAGGAGCGGCAGAGATCCACAGCTCAGGTGGGAGAATCTGTCCACAGGACAACTATTAGGCGTGCTCTCCACAAATCTGGCCTTTATGGAAGAGTGGCAAGAAAAAAGCCAGTGTTAAAAGAATATCACACAAAGTCCTGTTTGCAGTTGCAGCTTGTGAGAAGCCATGTTGAGGACATAGAAAAGACGTGGACAAAGGTGCTCTGGTGAGATAAGACCAAAATTTAACTTTTTGGTCTAAAAGCAAAACGCTATGTGGTGGAGAGAAGTAAAAATAAAAAAATAAAATAATATGGTTGCATAACTGTGCACACCCATAAATAAATACTTTGTTGAAGCACCTTTTGATTTTATTACAGCACTCTGTCTTTTAGGGTATGAGTCTATTGACATGGCACATATTTGCCCACTATTCTTTGCAAAAACACTCCAAACCTGTCAGATTGTGAGGGCATCTCCTGTGCACAGCCCTCTTCAGATCACCCCACAGATTTGCAATCAGATTCAGGTCTGGGCTCTGGCTGGGACATTCCAAAACTTTAATCTACTGCTGGTGAAGCCATTCCTTTGTTGATTTGGATGTATGCTTTGGGTCGTTGTCATGCTGAAAGATGAAGTTGCTCATCATGTTCAAGTTTCTAGCAGAAGCCTGAAGGTTTTGTGCTAATATTGACTGGTATTTGGAACTGTTCATAATTGCCTCTACCTTGACTAAGGCCCCTGTTCCAGCTGAAGAAAAACAGCCCCAAAGCATGATGCTGCAACCACCATGCTTCACTGTGGGTATGGTGTTCTTTGGGTGATGTGCAGTATTAACATATCTTTTGGAGTTATAGCCAAAAAGTTCAACCTTGGTTTCATCAGACCATAACACATTTTCCCACATGCTTTTGGGAGACTTCAGATGTGTTTTTGCAAAATTTAGCCAGGCTTGGATGTTTTTCTTTGTAAGAAAAGGCTTCCATCTTGCCGCCTTTAAACGACTCTGCAAAGGGTCAAACACGCCTTGCACCCTGTGCAAACATTCCCTACCAGGGTTTGTCAGAGAATCTTGGTGGCTCAAAGGATGAAAGTAATCAAAAGCAGGTAGGTACTGCTTCCACTGTCCTGCTTCAAACTTTAAATCCACAATGACTACCGGTAAGTTCAGCAACACATGAAAAAAACGAGAGAAAGTGCCTCCTATAGTGCAGTATCTGAGGGGTTAGAAATGAAACTACTCCACCCCAGCTAGCATTGAACTCTCATTTAATGAAATTTTAAAAGCATTTAAAAATGCATTTCTAAGTTTCACATTTCATACCATATTAGCGTGCAACTACCTCAATTTTCATTTCCATCTTGCCACGCCACTCAGAGCCCAGAGCTATGAAGAATACAGGAGATTGTTGTCAGATGTACCACACAGCCCGTACTTACCAGATATTCCTGCAGCTCGTTTAACGTTGCTGTAGGCCTCTTGGCAGCCTCCCTGACCAGTATTTAACACGAGCTTTAATGTGATTGCTTAATTCTGAACACAGCTACATCCCCAGTTATAAGAGGGGATGCAATCACATATATATTAAATAAATATTTCAGTTTGTTTTTCAACTGAGTTGTACAGTTTATAGGTCACATTAAAGTGGTTGTAAACCCATGGGGGAAGAAAAAAGCAACCTGCAAGGCAAAGGCATAATGAGCTAGTATGCATAGCATACTAGCTCATTATGAATAACATACCTGAGAACGAAGTCCCCAAAGCGGTCCTCCGTCTTCATGTGTGCCACTGCCATGGATCCCGGAGTGACTTCCGGGTCTCCCTGCTCTGGTGCTGTGATTCGCCGGAGCAGCGATGACGTCACTCCCGCGCATGCGCACGGGAGCCGACACTCGCGGCATATCACCACGATCTGCGGCCTGCCCAGTGCGCCTGCGTGCCGCTGTCTACAGCGCATGCACCATAGACAGCAGTGGCTGTCTTTGGGTAAATATCTCCTAAACTGTATAGGTTTAGGAGATATTTCTTGGACCTACAGGTAAGCCTTAATCTAGGCTTACCTGTAGGTCAAAGTGGTTTTTAAGGGTTTACAACCACTTTAAAAGTGGAAAAAGTTCTGAAATTGTATATCTTTGTCTCATTTCTTTTACATCACAGAAACCTGACATTTTAACATGGGTGTGTGTGTATATATATATATATATATATATATATATATATATATATATATATATATATATATATATATATATATATATATATATGAAGCGCTGCAACTTGCTTACTGATGTGATTATGCATGCTTTAATATGAGGTATATGGACATTACTGTGGTTTCATACTAGAGCCATCTAGTGGCCGAATATGGGTAATGCACCTGTTTATCATTTACCTCAGAACAACATAAAGACTTCTACAGGAAGTGACTGTTTGGATTCTGAAGGTTGACCTCGTTACCCAGGAGTCCGTGTGTGCCCTACCCATGAACACTCTCTTACGCAGGGAATGCTGGGTAGGGGATATAAGGGACAGCAGAGGCCATTTAAAGTCTCTTGGGACCACGTTACCTGCCTGTGTGGATCTGTAGAGGGGTGTCCCGAGAGGCAGCGGCTAACAGCAATTGCGGAGCGCTAGGCTGCTTGTGTTTGTGAGGTGGCCTGACGCAGCCTGAAAGACAGTAGCCGGATTGAGAAGGTCCAAAGGCACTCGGCGGAGAATCGGAGAACCGGATCGATTCAGCGGAGCGATACAGAGCATCTGGCCAAGCTGACGAAAAGACAAGCTACTGTCACGGACCGAAGTGATCACACGGAACTCTGATGCAGTTGGTGAGCGGGCTACAGCCCATCGTTTGTTGACTTTTGCATACAGTTAGACTCATGCGCAGGCCTCACTGGAATCTGCAGTTCCACAGAGGCGTAGCAGAGCCATTGACACTGAACAGGATTGAGGCCTATTTACTTTGGCGCCTCAGCGCATGTATTTCAGCTTAATCTTCCACCTTACTTTGGATTACAAATACAAAGGAGTGATTTGAGATAGCGAAGAAAAGAAAACCCCAGATTAAAGTACTTTAGTGAGGCCTCACGTATAGCCTTTAAAACAAGGGGAGCTCCCAGGTTCATATAAATACATTTATATACATCTGCTATAATCTGTTATATTATGTTATATTGAAATATATTGTGCTGTCGTCCTATGTTGGGATGACAGCACAATTACTGTAACCACCTATTGAAATATTTTACAGTAAACAATATTTCTGGTTAAGTATCCAGTTGTGTGACATACTGTTTTTCCTCACCAGGTGGAGCCAGTGGATCCTGAAGGAACAATACAGGTACTTTGCATTGTTGTATATTGTACTGTATTACATTGCACTAGGGATGAGCCGAACACCGCCCGGTTCGGTTTGCACCAGAACTTGCGAACGACCCCCGCGTTCGTTACGAACGTTCGAACCCCATTGAAGTCTATGGGACTCGAACGTTCGAAATGGAAAGTGCTAATTTTAACGGCTAATATGCAAGATAGTGTCCTAAAAAGGGTTTGGGGACCTGCCTCCTGCCTCAGGGGACATGGGTCACTGCAAAAAAAAAGTTTTAAAAACTGCCGTTTTGGCGGGAGCACTGATTTTTATGACGATTAAAGTGAAAAAAAAAGGTGAAATATTCCTTTAAATATGGTGCCTGGGGGGTGTCTGTAGTATGCCTGTGAAGTGCCACGTGTTTCCCGTGTTTAGAACAGTCCCTGCACAAAATGACATTAAACGGAAATAACACCATTTAAAACTGCTTGCGGTTTTAATGTTATATCTGGTTCCTGCAATATGGTTGAAAATCATTGAGAAAAATGGCATGGGTAGCCCTCCCTGCCCATTACCAGCCTATTTGGCTCTTGTATGCATATTAAGGGGAACCCCGTACCCATATTAAAAAAAGGAAATGCGTGTGGCCCCCAGGCCCTATATACTCAGAACAGCAGTATACAGGCGGTGCAAACAAGACAGGGACTGTGTAGGTTTGTTGTGTTAAGTTGAATCTGTTTGTAATTTTCAACCGGTACATTTTTAAAGTGTAGCTCCAGTCAAAAAAACTATTTTTAAGCTTTTTGGAAAACATAGGGAAGGGTTATCACCCCTGTATAATTTGTTTTGTCGTCCATCTTTTTTCATCTCACTTGCTGCTGTCTCCTTGCGTTTGCAAGTAGGAGATGTTTGCAAGTTGGATGTTTGAAAGTAGGGGCCTGCCCTATATTATAGCGGTATGTACTGGGTACAGAGCACGCAGACAGCACGCACTATCTCCTAACACTACTGACTGCAAGCTCTATTATTAACCACTTGACCACTGGGCACCCTTAATAACCAGACCAATTTTCAGCTTTCGGTGCCCTCACATTTTGAATGACAATTACTCAGTCATGCAACACTGGACCTATAGGAAATGTTTGTCCTTTTTTTCACACAAATAGAGCTTTCTTTTGGTGGTATTTAATCACCTCTCAGTTTTTTATTTTTTGTGCTATAAAAGAAAAAAGACCGAAAATTCGGCGAAAAAATGAATTTTTCTTCGTTTCTGTTATAAAATTTAGCAGATTAGTAATTTTTTCTTCGTAAATTTTGGCCAAAATTCATACTACTACATATCTTTGGTAAAAATAAGTACAAATTGGTGGATATTATTTGGTCTTTGTGAAAGTTATAGAGTCCACAAGCTATGGTGCCAATATCTGAAAATTGATCACACCTGAAGTACTGACGGCCTATATCCTTTTTTTTTTTTTTTTTCCACAAAATTGTCATATTATCAGGTTATTTCACACACACAGCATATGCATACCAAAAGACCCTGGAGAATACAATGGTGGTCGTTGCAAATTTTTATCTCACACGGTATTTGCACAGCAATTTTTCAAACGCGTTTTTTGGGGGGAAAAAACTGTTTTGTGCTTAAAAACAAACAAAAAAAACAGTAAAGTTAGCCCAATGTTTGCATAAAGTGAAAGATGAAGTTATGCTGAGTAAATAGATATCAAACATGTCACTCTTCAAAATTGCACATGCCCGTGGAATGGCGCCAAACGTCGCTACTTAAAAAATCCCCATAGGCGACGCTTAAAATTTTTTTTACTGGTTACATGTTTTGAGTTGCAGAGGAGGTCTAGGACTAGAATTATTGCTCTCGCTCTAACGTTCTCGGCGATACCTCACATGTGTGGTTTGAACACCGTTTTCATATGTGGGCGGGGCTTACGCATGTGTTCGCTTCTGCATGCAAGCACATGGGGACATGGGCGCTTTAAAAAATTTTTTTTTTTTTTTATTGTTCATTTTACTTTATTTATTTTAGTTTGACATTTTTTTCCCCAAAAATATATTTTTGATCACTTTTATTCCTATTACAAGGAATGTAAACATCCCTTGTAATAGGAATATGGGGTGACAGGTCCTCTTTACAGTGAAATCTGGGGGTCAATATGACCCCACATCTCACCTCTAGGCTGGGAAGCCTGAAATAAAAAATAAAAAAAAGATTCTGGCTTTGATCGTACTGGCGAGTTGGTAGAAGCACCGGAGGGCGGTGAGGGGTGGGGGGCGTCTATGGCTGGGTATTTCAGGGTATCACCGAGTATGGCTGGGTATCTCCGAGTATGGCTGGGTATGGCAATTTATGGCAGGGTATTGCAGAGTATTGGCGGGGTATTGGCGGGGTACTACAGAGTAATAGCAGGGTACTGCAGAGTATTGGGGGGTACTCCAGAGTAATGGCAGGGTACTGCAGAGTAATGGGGGTTACTGCAGAGTAATGGGGGGTACTGCAGAGTAATGGCAGGGTACTGCAGAGTAATGGCAGGGTACTGCACTGCAGAGTAATGGTGGGGTACTGCAGAGTAATGGCGGGTACTGCAGAGTATTGGGGGTACTGCAGAGTATTGGGGGGTACTGCAGAGTAATGGGGGGTACTGCAGAGTAATGGCAGGGTACTGCAGAGTAATGGGGGGTACTGCAGAGTAATGGCAGGGTACTGCAGAGTAATGGCAGGGTACTGCACTGCAGAGTAATGGCGGGGTACTGCAGAGTAATGGCGGGTACTGCAGAGTATTGGGGGGTACTGCAGAGTATTGGGGGGTACTGCAGAGTAATGGGGGGTACTGCAGAGTAATGGCAGGGTACTGCAGAGTAATGGGGGGTACTGCAGAGTAATGGCAGGGTACTGCAGAGTAATGGCAGGGTACTGCACTGCAGAGTAATGGCGGGGTACTGCAGAGTAATGGCGGGGTACTGCAGAGTAATGGCGGGGTACTGCAGAGTAATGGCAGGGTACTGCAGAGTATGCACTGGTATTGCAGAGTATTGGCAGGGAATTGAGGGGTTAAATTCGGTGAGCAGCGATGTGGGCACTGCAGATGCAGCCCACATCGCTGCTGACACCGATCTCTTTCCCCTCCGCTGTACCGATCGGTACAGAGAGGGGAGGGAGGAACCGGCGTCATGTTATGGTTTGTTTACAAGTGATCACTCCGTCATTTGACGGAGCGATCACGTGGTAAACGGCCGCGACAAGCGGGCGTTTACCGTGATCCGTGATGCGCCGGGTCCTGTGGACCCGGCGGTCACGGATGCTCTCGAGTGCGCGCCCCAGGGGGCGCGCGAGAGCAGAATTCTGGGAGGCCGTTAATTAACGGCCTCTCAGAGTTAAACAACTGCCCTGAAGCCGTTAATCGGCAATGGGCAGTTGTTAAGTGGTTAAAGCTAGATCACTAGCTATATAGGTGAGGTGAATATAGTGGTGTATACTGCGGTCAGGGCACAGACAACAACCACTACACAGCAGCAAGATAGGAAATCAGCCAAAAACAATCGGTGTGTACTGTGTTGAAGGTACACAGAACACCCACTGCTTCAGATGCTAACACACTACACGAGGCCGCCTCAAAGGCGGCCTTATATAGTGTGGGGCGTGCACTACACAGCCTGAGCTATGATTGGCCACAGGCAGGATGCCTGTGGCCAATCATGGCTCTCCTCGCTGCTGGCGCTACGATTGGCCAAGCATGCGGGGTCACAGTGCATGCTTGGCCAATCATGAGCCAGCAATGCACTGCGCCACCGCAGTGCATTGTGGTCCGCGCGCGCCACTCGAATTTTGACGTGAACGGCCCAAACGTTCGGAATTCGCCGAACGGCCGAACAGCCAATGTTCGAGTCGAACGTACGTTCGACTCGAACACGAAGCTCATCCCTACATTGCACCACAGCTGTGCCAAGGGGATTGAGTCAAGTCAGTGGGGTTTCTAGGTAGAATATATATATACAGGCATACCCCACTTTTAATTACACAATGGGGTTTATTTACTAAAGCTGTAAAGTGCAAAATCAGGCTCACTTCTGTATAGAAACCATTGAGCTTCTAACCCCAGCTTGTTTAATTAAGCCTCGCTAATAAAAACTGGAGCTTATTGGTTTCTATGCAGAAGTGAGCCTGATTTTGCACTTTCCAGCTTTAGTAAATAAACCCCATTGTGTACTTAAAAGTGGGGTATGCCTGTATAAATATATATATATATATATATATATATATATATATATATATATATATATATATATATATATATATAAAATGTATATGTGTACAGTATAAATACAGTAAAAATATATGTACAATACAGTATATATACAGTTTTGTGAGTACACCCCTCACATTTTTGTAAATATTCTATCTTTTCATGTGACAACACAGAAGAAATTACACTTTGCTACAATGTAAAGTAGTGAGTGTACAGCTTGTATAGCAGTGAAAATTTGCTGTCCCCTAAAAATAACTCAACACACAGCCATTAATGACTAAACCGCTGGCAAAAAAGTGAGTACACCCCTAAGTGAAAATGGTCAAATTGGACCACATTAGCTATATTTCCTCCCTGGTGTCATGTGACTCGCTCGTGTTACAAGGTATCAGGTGTGAATGGGGAGCAGATGTGTTAAATTTGGTGTTATCGCTCTCATACTGGTCACTGGAAGTACAACATGGCACCTCATGGCAAAGAACTCGTGATTCCAGGTAGATGGGACTAGTGAAGGAAGTGAATGTTGCCGCCTCCATCAGCAAGATTGACACCTCGTGAGCCCCGTTGCCTGGTATGAATTTAAAGGGGAACCCCTATGCTGAAAAAACTGTGTGAGGGTCCCCCCAAAGTCTATAGCAGACCCTTGTCTGAGCATGCAGCCCGACCGGTCAGGAAAGGGGGTGGGGACGAGCAAGCGCCCCTCCTCCTGAACCATACCAGGCCACGTGCCCTCAACATGGGGGGGTGCTTTGGGGAAGGGGGCCTTACGGCCCCCCCACCCCAAGGCATCTTGTCCCCATGTTGATGAGGACAAGAGCCTCTTCCCGACAACCCTGGCCATTGGTTGTCAGGGTCTGTGGGCGGGGGGCTTACCAGAATCCAGGAACCCCCTTTAATAAGGGGGCCCCCAGATTCCAGCCCCCTACCCTATGTGAATGAGTATGGGGTACAATGTACCCCTACCAATTCATCTGGAGAAAAAGTGTTAATAAAAAAAACACAACTCAGGTTTTTAAAGTACTTTATTAGACAGCTCCAGGTGTCTTCTTCTGACTTCGGGGGTCTTCTCGCCGGGCTCCTCTGCTACCTTCTGCTCTTTTACCGCTAGTGGTTTTACTAGCGGAGGAGCCCGGCTTTCTCCTTCATCGCCGCCGCCATCCGGGGGTCTTGTTCCAAATTGGGGGGTCTTCTTCCACCTTCGGGGGTCTTGTCCCGCTCTTTGCTTCTTCTGCCGGGCCTCCGCTATCTTCTTACAGCTCTTTTACTAGCTTTGGCCCGGTCTTGTCGCTGTCGCTGTTGTTGCCTCAGCCTTCTTCTTCTTATTCTTTTCCAGCATCTCCCGGGACTATGACATCATAAATGGCAGGGGTCGCCATGTGACATCACCCGGTGACCCTGCCCCTTATGCCTATATAAGTCGCCGCACAACGCATCCCTGCTATTACGGCCGGAGAGAGCATCGTGTCAACATCAGAAGGAATAAGAAGAAAAGAAGAAGAAGAAGAAGGAGGCGGTGACAAGCGACAGCGACAAGACCAGGCCAACGCTAGTAAAAGAGCTGTAAGAAGATAGCGGAGGCCCGGCAGAAGAAGCGAAGAGCGGGACAATAAGGCATTACACTACCCATTACCATGTCTGGAAGGCCAACAAGGAGAGGCAGACAGGCACGAGCCAATAAAAGAGGGCAAGCAGGCTCTGTGTCTAGAGACAACAGTGCTGGTCATGGACGCGGTGCATCGTCATCAGCACGTGGCCATGGGACACGCTTGTCCTCATTTTCAGTAGCTGGACGTGTTAAGCCACATCATGCCGAAGACTTGGTAGAGTGGATGACCAAGCCCTCTTCATCCTCTTCCCTCGTCTCAATGTCATCATCAGTCACTCCTTCCCTAGACCTACCATGTCCTCCTGAGGAGTCCCCCGAACTGTTTGAGCACAGTGTTGGGTACATGCTCCAGGAGGATGCCCAGTGTTTTGAAGGCTCTGATGATGATACTCAGCTAGAGGAAGGCAGTAGTGTGAGCGCAGAGAGAGGGGGTGCTCAAGAAGGTCAGCAATCTGGCAGTCATGTTCCACAATCTGCAGCATACTGCCAGGTTTGCTCCAGTGATGAAGAGGGAGGGGATGATGAGGTCACTGACTCCACGTGGGTGCCTGGTAGGAGAGAGGAGGAGGAGGAGGCGCATCTCCAATGAGGCAGGATGCCCTCCAACCTCCTCTCCGCCCTCCAACAGGGACAACTGACCCATGTGCCCTGTGTGGCTCACGTCCTTAACCTGGTCGCGCAGCGGTTCTTGGGCAGGTACCCGGGCTTACAGGATGTCCTGAAGCGGGCCAGGAAAGTCAGGAGTTGAACCTGAGCAAGAACCACCTTATATGTGACATGCCCACCAGGTGGAACTCAACGTTGGCCATGCTGCAGCAGCTGCACACGCAGCAGAGGGCCATCAATGAGTACCTGTGCGACTACGGCACCAGGACAGGGTCAGGGGAGCTCAGTTTTTTCTCACCATGCCAGTGGGGCATGATCAGGGATGCATGCACTGTCCTGTCAACATTTGAGGAGGCCACACGATCGGATTGTTGGCCAACGAAACCATGTAATCTTGTCTGAAGGGCATTGGCCCAAACTTGTCTTGCATGCACACAGCCACACAATTGTTGGCCAACAATTACGAATGTAGTGACGTACTACGTTGTTTTTCAGCTCTTTAGCGCCACCCTTTGGTCTCCTTCTGCTAATTTCGTGTTAGTAGAAGTTTGGCGAGTGTTCATTCGCACTTTTCATTTCACACTTTTCAGTTTATTTCTGAATGGCATTTGTCAATCAACCATATTGCGGAATCAGAGGAGATAATGTGTTATTTATTATTGGCCTTGGAGTTATTGCTTTGACATAATTTTTTTGGTTGAATAATGATTTGATTTTGTATATTTTCTATCTTTTTGGATGCATAGAATGTACTTTTTAGTTAAGTTCTATTGGCAGATAGCATGTCTAATTTTATTTTAATTTTTTTAATGAACAATAAAAAAATTGTGTAGAATAATACTTGGCTATGTGTTTTTCTTCAAATGACATTTTGGGAGTAGACAGTTACATTTTAAAAAATACAATGTAAAATTAACAAGGGACACCAACATAGTTGTATGTTTGATCTTATAAACTACGAGAGATGGTGCTGTGGTAACTTGCCCAAATAAAAACAAAACAAAAAAAACATAGTATTATTATTCTTGATATCACTAGAAAAAAAAGCCTTTGAAAATTTGTTTGCAATAACTCCATCAGTATCACCAGCAAAGCAGCTTCATTATTATCCCATTAAAGAAGAAGAGAATTGTGCGCTGCATTTTCAGGTTTCATAATTTGCCACGTCACGAATGTTAATTCTCCATTGCGAGTGCTAGTTTACAAGACCGACCACTTCTGGCTCATCCTTGCTCCCGAGCTTGCGTGTTTTTACACTTTGGACTTTTGTCCAACGGACTTGTGTACACACGCTCGGAAAATCCGACAACAGACATTTGTCCACGGAAAATTTATAAACCTGGCATCCAACCTTTGTCCAGGGAAAGTTGGCAACAATTGTCCGATGGAGCATAAACACGGATGGATTTTCCGCCAGAAGCCTGTCATCGCACATTTCCCCTCGGAAAATCCGATCGTGTGTACGAGGCTTTAGTCATTTTGGATTGAAAAAGGAAGGGTAAAACCCTTGTAAGTTTATTTGTTGCTATCTCTATCCTGTTGGGGAACTTCCTGTCCTGAAGATGCAACAGATGTGGGAAGATTTTCCAAAGTGGTTGGAAACTCCCCTTTTACAGTTACCAGTAGAACAGGTGTCCCCATTGGATCTGTCTTGCTGACAGTGGTCACTAGGAAAAATAGAGAGGGTTAACCTTCCCAGACAGGAACAAAAAGCAGACAGAGGGTCTAAACCTTTTACACTCTCTCTGAAACCCAAAAAAAGAAAAAAAAAAGTTGCGGCTGTATTATTTATTCTACAATGTCATCTTTAACTTTTGTCTGTTGTCCTTACCTTTCTATTTGTTAATGCACCATTAGTCTGTTTTAGCAGCTTGCGTATTTCCATAAATGTTTACAGGCATACACTGAAAGGATTTTATTTATCTAAATGGTAATGTCCTGTCACTATCTTTCTTCAACTGTCAATGCTTTCCACTAAAACATCTTTCTTCTATATAATTTGTGTTTTTTTTAGGTCTATCAAATACTTGCACATGTGTCTAGAATGAATGTATTCATTTGGTTATGAAAAGAGTTGTATATTAAGATGATACCCAAAATATAAAACTTTGTGACAATTAAATTATTCATATGATAATTTGTTTGGATAATGTAAAAATAGGAACTAAGAACTTTAAGACTGCTAACAATGTATAAACATTATTGGCATATAGGCATAGCTATAGAAGACCATGTAATATCTATAGGGCCCCATCAATACCCTTTATCGTATGAATCCATAATGGTTAGTGATGAGATCTGCATTCGGAGATCTGTATTCGAATTACAGGAAATTTTTAGGGTTTAAATTTGATTCATATTTGTATGCACTGACTATTATATGCTTGTGCTACCTTTTTAGAGTCTTATGCCGCGTACACACGATCAAACAATCCGGCGGACTTAGAATGCCGTGTTGCACTCCAATCTTCCCGCCGGACTCGCATTTCTGCGGACAATCCGGGTGTGTTTATGCCAGTCCGCCGTACTTTTGAAATGAGCGGACTTTTCCCGCCCGGAGAAAAGTCCGCTCATTTTGAGCGGGTCTCCAGGTAGGCGGGCCCCGCGAAGGAGACGTCGCTGGCCCCGTCGCCTGGTATGGACTTAAAGAGTAACCCTAACGCCGAAAAAAATCGGCGTGGGGTCCCCCCCAAGTCCACAAAAGACCCTTGTCCGAACACGCTACCCGGCCGGCCAGGAAAGGGGGGGGGCGAGCGAGCGCCCCCCTCCTGAGCCGTACTAGGCTGCGTGCCCTCAACATGGGGGGTGCGTTGGGGAAGGGGGGGCGCGCGGCCCCCCCACCCCAAAGCACCTTGTCCCCATGTTGATGAGGACAAGGGCCTCTTCCCGACAACCCTGGCCGTTGGTTGTCGGGGTCTGCGGGCGGGGGGCTTATCGGAATCCGGGAGCCCCCTTCAATAAGGGGGCCCCCGGATACAGGCCCCCCACCCTATGTGAATGAGCATGGGGTACAATGTACCTCTACCCATTCACCTGTAAAATAAAAGTACAAAAAAAACACAACACACGAGATAAAATACTTTATTGCACAGCTCCGGGGGTCTTCCGTCTTCGGGGGTCTTCTCGCCGGACTCCTCCGCTATCTTCTTGTAGCTCTTTTGCTAGCGGAGGAGTCCGGCTTTCTTCCTCGCCGCTGGCCTCTTCTTCCGACTTCGGGGGTCTTGTCCCCCTCTTCGGTTCTTCTGCCGGGCCACCGCGCATTCTTATAGCTCTTTTACAGGCGGTAGGCCCAGTCTTCTGTCGCCGCCGCCTTCCGTTCTTCTTCTTCTTCTTCTTCTCCAGGAGATCTCTCCGGCCGCAATGCCAGGGACGCGCTGCGCTGCCACTTATATAGGGACAAGGGGCGGTATCACATGGGTTTATGTCACATGGGTTGGTGTCACATGGTGACCCCGCCCCCTTACGATGTCACAGTCCCGGAGGATGCTGGGACTGTCGCCATGTGACATCAACCCATGTGACCAACCCATGTGACATAAACCCATGTGACACCGCCCCTTGTCCCTATATAAGTGGCAGCGCAGCGCGTCCCTGGCATTGCGGCCGGAGAGATCGTCGAGTCAACATCTCCTGGAGAAGAAGAAGAAGAAGAATGAAGAAGAAGAAGAAGAACGGAAGGCGGCGGCGACAGAAGACCGAAGAGGGGGACAAGACCCCCGAAGTCAGAAGAGGCCGGCGGCGAGGAAGAAAGCCGGACTCCTCCGCTAGCAAAAGAGCTACAAGAAGATAGCGGAGGAGTCCGGCGAGAAGACCCCCGAAGACGGAAGACCCCCGGAGCTGTGCAATAAAGTATTTTATCTCGTGTGTTGTGTTTTTTTTGTACTTTTATTTTACAGGTGAATGGGTAGGGGTATATTGTACCCCATACTCATTCACATAGGGTGGGGGGCTGGTATCCGGGGGCCCCCTTATTAAAGGGGGCTCTCGGATTCCGATAAGCCCCCCGCCCGCAGACCCCGACAACCAACAGCCAGGGTTGTCGGGAAGAGGCCCTTGTCCTCATCAACATGGGGACAAGGTGCTTTGGGGTGGGGGGGCCGCGCGGCCCCCCCTTCCCCAAGGCACCCCCCATGTTGAGGGCACGCGGCCTGGTACGGCTCAGGAGGGGGAGCGCTCGCTCGCCCCCCCTTTCCTGGCCGGCCCGGTAGCATGCTCGGACAAGGGTCTGTTGTGGACTTGGGGGGGACCCCCACGCCAATTTTATTCAGCGTTGGGGTTCCCCTTTAAGTCCATATCAGGTGGCGGGGCCAGCGACGTCTCCTTCGCGGGCCCCGCCTACCTGGAGACGCGCTCGAAATGAGCGGACTTTCCTCTGCGTGTGTGGGCGAGTCCGTTCATTTCAAAAGTAGGGCGGATAGTACGGCGGACTTAGTACGCCGTATTAGTCTGCTCAAAAAGTGCCATGTGTGGGCAAGTAGCCCGTTCGGAATGTCCGGCGGACAGTCTGGCGGGAAGTCCGCCAGACTAAGTACGTCGGACATACCGCTACGTGTGTACGCGGCTTTAGAGCAGCCAATAAGTTGTAGGAGCTGGATAACCCTCTTACAAAATAAGAGGGAACTGCAGGCAGCTATTGGGGGAGATTTATTAAAGCTGGTGCACACAGAATCTGATCCGGATTTGCATAGTAACCAATCAACATCTAACTTCAGCTCGTTCAATTAAGCTTTGACAATAAAACCTAGAAGCTGATTGGTTACTATGCAGAGCTGCACCAGTTTCTGTGTGCACCAGCTTAAAGAGGAGCTGCACAAAAAAAAAAAATATTAAAAGCCAGCAGCTACTAATATTGCAGCTGCTGACTTTTAATAATATCACACTTACCTGTCCCAGGTTCCAGCGATGTCGGCGGCAGATGACGAGCGATCGCTCGTCTCGCTGCAGCCACCGCCGCCATCCTCTGTCAGGGAATCGGGAAGTGAAGCAAGAGGGCTTCACTGCCCGGTTCCCTACTGCGCATGCGCGAGTCGCGCTGCGCTGGTTCCCCGCTGTGTCTCTGGGAACTGTGTGTTTCCCAGAACACAACGGGGGGCGGAGCCATGCGGCGGTGGGCGGAGCCATGCGGCGGTCTGGCCGGAAGTGGGTGCAGTTACCTGGATTATCCAGGTAACTGCACCCCCCTCCCCCCCGAAAGGTGCCGATTGTGGCACCGGAGGGGGGGAGGGATAATACTAGCGGAACTTCCCCTTTAGGGTGAAGAACCGCTTTAAGTCAATCTCCCCCACAGTGTTAGTGAGTTGCAGAAGTGAAAGGACAAGCAAAGATTATTGTGGGCAGATCAGTTAACAAACTGTGCTTAGAGTAGTATTAAACCCAAAAACAAAAATGTAATAGCTACATAATTATCATAGAGTCAAACAGTTCCAACACCTTGTGTACAATAATTGAATCATAAATAGGACTACTCTTAGGCATGAGAGGACCATAGAATATAACTGTCTGAATCATTATTATTTTCCACTGAGATAAATAGCCCTGGCAATGTCTGGTACCACTGCGTACACAGGATCGGACTATCCGGCAGACTTAGTCCGCTAGACAATTCGCCCGTGTGTGGGCTCTTCCCAAAAGTCCGGCGGACTTAGAAAGAAGTTTTGACTCAAAATTGTCCACAGGACTGACAATCCGCCCGTCCGTGTGCTAGTCCACTGGACTTTTCAAAGTTCTTTCATTTTAAACGTGATTCCAGGTAGATGGGACCAGCGAAGGAAGTCAATGTTGCCGCCTCCATCGGAGAGAGTGACACCTCGCGAGCACCGTCGCCTGGTATGGATTTAAAGGGGAACCCCTAAGCTGAAAAAACGGTGTGGGGGTCCCCCCAAAGTCCATACCAGACCCTTATCCGAGCACGCAGCCCAGCCGGTCAGGAAAGGGGGTGGGGACAAGCGAGCACCTCCCCTCCTGAACCGTACCAGGCCGCGTGCCCTCAACATGGGAGGGTGCTTTGGGGAAGGGAGGCCCTCCGGTCCCCCACCCCAAAGCGCCTTGTCCCCATGTTGATGAGGACAAGGGCCTCTTTCCAACAACCCTGGCCGTTGGTTGTCGGGGTCTGTGGGTGGGGGGCTTATCGGAATCCGGGAGCCCCCTTTAATAAGGGGTCCCCAAGATTCCGGCCCCCCACCCTATGTGAATGAGTATGGGGTACGATGTACCCCCACCCATTCACCTGGGGGAAAAAAATGTACATAAAAAAACACACAATACAGGTTTTTAAAGTAGTTTATTAGTCAGCTCCGGGGGCCTTCTTCCAACTTTGGGGGTCTTCTCGCCAGGTTCCTCCGCTATCTTCTGCTCTTTTACTGCCCTTTTACTTAGATGGGTAGATGTGATGGGGTTTGAGAAAACATGTAATTCTAGGTATAGAGGTCAAGGTACGCCAACGATTGGTTGTATTTAAACTTTTTCATACTATGGTTTATTTGTTCCAAAAATGTTACACATTTTAAACAGTATGGTTAAACTGTCAACACATTTCATGAATCTAAATCTACTTCAACATGAATGATAACAAAAATCATATCACTTCTTAGCTTTCGTTTTCTCTAATGCCATGTACACGCTATCGGAATTCTCGTCGTAAAAAACTCTGATGGTTTTCCCGACGGAATTCCGCTCAAGCTGTCTTCCCTACACACGGTCACACCAAATTCCGATCGTACAACATGTACGATGGGACTAGAAAAAGGAAGTTCAATAGCCAGTAGCCAATAGCTTCTGTCTCGTAGTTGAATCTGAGCATGCGGAATTGCATAGAGACGATCGGAATTTCCGATAGAAAGTTTTTCCGTCTGGAAAATTGAGGACATGCTATCATTTTTTGGCTGGCAGAAATTCAGACAGGATTGTCCAATGGAGCATACACACGGTCACATTTTCCAATGAAAAGCTCTCATCTGTCTTTTTCTGGCCGGAATTCCGATCGTGTGTACGCGGCATAAGACTCTATAAACAGATTAAAATCTTAAAGACATCCATCAAATAAATGAATAAATGAACTAGTATAAATTCATCAAATAGATATTATGTGTAACTGTCACTGTATGATATTAAAGTGTTACTAAACCCACAACAGTAAAATCAGTCTGTAAATGTAGAATAGCATGCTTGTTATACTCACTGTGGAACTTAAGGGGTTATTCCTCTACAGTGCCTTGCGAAAGTATTCGGCCCCCTTGAACTTTTCAACCTTTTGCCACATTTCAGGCTTCAAACATAAAGATATAAAATTTTTATTTTTTGTGAAGAATCACCAACAAGTGGGACACAATTGTGAAGTGGAACGAAATCTATTGGATTTTTGAAACTTTTCTAACTAATAAAAAAATGAAAAGTGGGGCGTGCAAAATTATTCGGCCCCCTTGTATTAATACTTTGTAGAGCCACCTTTTGCTGCGATTACAGCTGCAAGTCGCTTGGGGTATGTCTCTATCAGTTTTGCACATCGAGAGACTGAAATTCTTGCCCATTCTTCCTTGCAAAACAACTCGAGCTCAGTGAGGTTGGATGGAGAGCGTTTGTGAACAGCAGTTTTCAGTTCTTTCCACAGTATCTCGATTGGATTCATGTCTGGACTTTGACTTGGCCATTTTAACACCTGGATACGTTTATTTGTGAACCATTCCTTTGTAGATTTTGCTGTATGTTTGGGATCATTGTCTTGTTGGAAGATAAATCTCCGTCCCAGTTTCCGGTCTTTTGCAGACTCCAACAGGTTTTCATCCAGAATGGTCCTGTATTTGGCTGCATTCATCTTCCCCTCAATTTTAACCATCTTCCCTGTCCCTGCTGAAGAAAAGCAGGCCCAAACCATGATGCTGCCACCACCATGTTTGACAGTGGGGATGGTGTGTTGAGGGTGATGAGCTGTGTTGCTTTTACGCCAAACATATCGTTTTGCATTGTGGGCAAAAAGTTCGATTTTGGTTTCATCTGACCAGAGCACCTTCTTCCACATGTTTGGTGTGTCTCCCAGGTGGCTTGTGGCAAACTTTAGACAAGACTTTTTATGGATATCTTTGAGAAATGGCTTTCTTCTTGCCACTCTTCCATAAAGGCCAGATTTGTGCAGTGTACGACTGATTGTTGTCCTATGGACAGACTCTCCCACCTCAGCTGTAGTTCTTCTCTGCAGTTCATCCAGAGTGATCATGGGCCTCTTGGCTGCATCTCTGATCAGTCTTCTCCTTGTCTGAGCTGAAAATTTAGAGGGACGGCCAGGTCTTGGTAGATTTGCAGTGGTCTGATACTTCTTCCATTTCAAAATGATCGCTTGCACAGTGCTCCTTGGGATGTTTAAAGCTTGGGAAATGTTTTTGTATCCAAATCCGGCTTTAAACTTCTCCACAACAGTATTACGGACCTGCCTGGTGTGTTCCTTGGTCTTCATGATGCTCTCTGCACTTTCAACAGAACCCTGAGACTATCACAGAGCAGGTGCATTTATACAGAGACTTGATTACACACAGGTGGATTCTATTTATCACCATCAGTCATTTAGGACAACATTGGATCATTCAGAGATCCTCGCTGAACTTCTGGAGTGAGTTTTCTGCACTGAAAGTAAAGGGGCTGAATAATTTTGCACGCACCACTTTTCAGTTTTTTATTTGCTAAAAAAGTTTAAAATATCCAATAGATTTTGTTCCACTTCACAATTGTGTCCCACTTGTTGGTGATTCTTCACAAAAAATTAAAATGTTATATCTTTATGTTTGAAGCCTGAAATGTGGCAAAAGGTTGAAAAGTTCAAGGGGGCTGAATACTTTCGCAAGGCACTGTACATTGTGTAAAAAGGCAGTTTTATCCTATATGCACATATCCTTCCCTCCTGCACTGTCTATCTGGGGAAGGCCAGCTAACACACAGGCAGGGTAGCCAACCTGCACATGCTCAGTTGTGTCTTTTATGCTGGAAAGAACATTTCCTTGTTCTCAATGCTAGCCAGGTCACATGGTATTGACATCACACATGTGGGCATGTATACAGGCTATAGTGGAAATCTCCTCCTATCTGAACACACACCTCTGGACAAACTTTGCATTTTATCATGTGACCATGGTATACAGATCAGCCAAAAATGTATATAGTGGCAGTATTTTAATGTAAAAATAAGATTTATAGTCTGTGGGCACTATGGGTGGGCAGATTAACTATTTTCATATTACTGGGTTTAGTAACACTTTAAAGGTGATCTATGATCATGGCATACACTTTCATTTTATAAAATTGGCATTGTAATAACAATAAAAACAATAGTTATTTTTTACAATATAAGCTTACTTTAAAAATCTTTTATGTTGTGAGTGCTGCCTTTCTGCTGGTCATCTCTTTCCACAACTTCCTGGACTCCCTGCATGCTTTTCAGCTTCTCCTCTGTTGTTTACTTTCCATTTCTATGGACTACATATCCCATGGTACCCGACTACCTGCAATCTATGATTCCTGTACTGACTCTGCCTCCTGAAACTCCTGCTCTCACACCTCTAATTCTGATTTCAGGTCCTGTTAAATGTGTGTCACAAGCGTGCATATTTACAGGAAATAATAAATATGTGTCACAAAACTCAAAGAAATATGTAGGGTTCTTCACAAAGCTTGAGCCCAGGTTCACAATGAGCTGCAGGAATGAAGCCGTGCTGGTTCAGCTAAACTCGCACAATTTCACTCCCACATGTCAGTCCCAATTTCGGCTGCAATTTCACTGACATCTGTGCGGGTTTCTGCAAATCGCACCCCGAAGTCACAAAAAGTAGTACAGAAACTACTTTTTGAAATCGGTGCGGCACCGCAAATGCAGCGTTGCACCAATTAGGACGGTGCCATTGCCGGCTATATCCGCCAATTTGACATACGATTTGACATGTCAAATCGCATGTCAAACTGTACCAATGTGATCCAGGGCTAAAGTGGCGTTCCAGTCTGTAAAAAAATAAATAAAAAATTAAAGTCAGCAGCTACAAATACTGTAGCTGCTGACTTTTAATAAGTACACTTACCTGTCCAGGGATCCCGTGATGTCGGCACACCTAGTGGATTCGTCAATCGGTTTCGGGTGCAGGCGCCAGCATCCTTAGTAAGGGAAACAGGAAGTGAAGCCTTGTGATTGTGTAGCCTGTTCACTACTGTGCATGTGCTACATTTTCTGAATGGTCCTGCCATCTTCTGGGACCTCTGTGTGTCCCAGAAGGCAGCGAGGGGAAGGAGTAGGGGCCAGAATTAACGGAGATCACTGTGCGACGATCTTACCAGGAAGTGGGAGTGTGTACCTGTCAAAACCAGGTACCCACTCCCCCAAAAAAGTGGCAAATGTGGCAGTGGAGGTTGTGAACAAGCGAAGCTTCCCCTTTTGGGTGGGGCCCTGCTTTAAAAAAAAAGGTAATTGAGATTAATAAGGGTAGGCAAGAAATAACTGATATTCATTGTGGAAAAGAATATACGATTTTAATTATTTTTGACCATAGATACACTTGAATAATTGTTATATAAAATGTGAACCTTTACAGTTTTTTTATCTATCAAGTTTCTAGACAGAACAAGTAAAAAATCATCTACATCTTACGTGAAACTGCTAGAAAAAAGGCACACCTTATTATTTTTGTTTTAATGGCTTGTAAAAGCCATCGGGTTCTGCATTGGTGTTTATTTACACATGCCTGTACAGCATATTTCCTCAAGCCCAAAAATCATGCTTCTTTGAACATACCGATAATCGCATATACGGGTAACATCAATAAAGAAACCCTCAGCATTTACAATCAGCCGGCCGTGTACAGCTATTCGCTTGTATGAGTGGCTGTACAGGCAACACTGCAGCTCCCTGGGTGCAGGAAAGTAGGATATAGGGCCAGTTCACACCATAAAAACGCAGTCCGGATGTGTTCCAGATGCTTTTCTGCATGCACGATTTTGACACATTTTTGATATGTTCCAGTGCATTTTTGATGAGTTTTTAGTGAATTTTTGATGCATTTTTACCCCTCTTTTTTTGTTGCCCTTAAAGAAGGACATGTGTTGCAGTGCTTTTTTTGTGCATTTATTACACATTTTTGTGTGTGTGTGTGTGTGTGTGTGTGTTCCAGTGCATTCCAGTACAGTCTAGTGCAGGAAAAATGCAGCATGTTCTCCTTTGTTTTCTGGAACTGGAACACACTGAAACTGCAAGCACTGGTGTGAACTATGCCATTGAAAATCATATAACCTGCTTTCCATGTGCTTTTGATGCAGAAAAAAATGCATTGGACTACATGTGGTGTGAACTGGCCCCACAAGTGTGAGTGAAGGCTATTACTAAGCTTAAGCCTGCTCCCACCCCTTCTAAATCCTATTCTAACTACCCTATAGAAGGACGATGTTTTCACTGAAATTTTATTCTACAAGACTTGTTACTGTGCATGAGGCCTAAATTGTGACAGGTACTGTTCTGTCCACTGTATGACATCTCATAAGGGACATCATAAAGAGAATCATAGACACTCACTAAAAATCTGCTTTCCAGATGTCTCAATCCGCAACTTGTATATGCTGGTACATAGTTAGTCTGGTTGAAAAAAGACACAAGTCTTTCTAGTTCAACCAATAAAAGGAGAAAAAAAATGAAATAAAATCCTATATATACACAATCTTATACCCATGGTTGATCCAGAGGAAGGCAAAAAAACAGCAAAGTACGATCCAATTTGCTCCAGCAGGGGAAAGGATTCCTCTCTGATCCCCCAGGAGGCAATCAGATTTTCCCTGGATCAACATTACCAATAAATGTTAGTACCCAGTTATATTATGTACATTCAGGAAATAATCCAGGCCTTTTTTAAAGCAATCTACTGAGCCGGATAGAACCACCTCTGCAGGGAGTCTATTCCACGTTTTCCCAGCTTTTACTGTGAAGACACCTTTCTGTATTTGGAGATGAAATCTTTTTTCCTCCAGACGTAAAGAGTGCCCCCTTGTCCTCTGTGATGACCTTAAAGTGAATAACTCAACACCAAGTTCACTATATTGACCCCTTATGTATTTCTACATGGTGATCATATTCCTCCTTAATCTCCTCTTCTCAAGAGAGAATAAATTCAGCTCAGCTAATCTTTCCTGATAGCTGAGCTCCTCTATACCTCTTTTAGTTGCCCTTCTCTGCACTTTCTCCAGTCCCCTGATATCCTTTTTTGAATTGGTGCCCAAAACTGAACTGCATATTCCAGATGAGGTCTTACTAATGATTTTTACAGGGGCATAATGATACACTATATTGTCAATAGTATTGGGACGCCTGCCTTTAACCACTTCAGCCCCGGACCAATTGTCAGCCTGAGGATCAGAGGTCTTTTTACAATTTCACACTGCACTGCTTTAACTGGTAATTACGCGGTCATGCAATGTTGTACCCAAACGAAATTTGCGTCCTTTTCTTCCCACAAATAGAGCTTTCTTTTGATGGTATTTGATTGCCTCTGCTATATTTTTTTTTTACGATATAAAAGGAAAAAGACTGAAAATTAAAAAAAAAATAAGATATTTTCTACTTTTTGTTATAAGAAAAATCGAATAAACTTAATTTTAGTCATACATTTAGGCCAAAATGTATTCAGCCACATGTCTGAGTACATTTTCTGGAATTTACACAGCTTTTAATTTATGACTGCCTATCTCATTTCTTGAGGTGCTAAAATGGCAGGGCAGTACAAACCCCC
Organism: Lithobates pipiens; assembly: GCF_037356315.1. Taxonomy (NCBI): domain Eukaryota; kingdom Metazoa; phylum Chordata; class Amphibia; order Anura; family Ranidae; genus Lithobates; species Lithobates pipiens. Next base: position 220,048,999 of record NW_027507903.1, on the reverse strand, counting down.
CCAAATGACCCCATTTTGGAAAGTAGACACCCCAAGGAAATTGCTGAGGGGCATGTTGAGCCCATTGAATATTTTTTTTTGTCCCAAGTGATTGAATAATGACAAAATTTTTTTTTACAAAAAGTTGTCACTAAATGATATATTGCTCACACATGCCATTGTTATATGTGGAATTGCACCCCAAAATATATTCTGCTGCTTCTCCTGAGTACGGGGATACAACATATGTGGGACTTTTTGGGAGTCTAGCTGCTTACGGCACCCCGAAAACCAATCACTGCCTTCAGGATTTCTAATGCCGCATACACACGATCAAACAATCCCCCCGTGTGTAGGCTCCAGCGGACTTTTTTTACCCAAAAGTACGGCGGACTTAAAAAGTCGTTTTTCACTCCAATCTTTCCGTCGGACTTGCATTTCGGCGGACAATCCGGCAGTGTGTGTGCCAGTCCACCGTACTTTTGAAATGAACGGATTTTTCCCGCCCGGAGAAAAGTCCGCTCTCCAGATTTTGAGCGCATCTCCAGATAGCCAGTGGGGGTCCCCCCAGGTCCACATCAGACCCTTATCCGAGCACGCTACCCGGCCGGCCAGGCCGCGTGCCCTCAACATGGGGGGGTGCCTTGGGGAAGGGGGGCCGCACGGCCCCCCCACCCCAAAGCACCTTGTCCCCATGTTGATGAGGGCAAGGGCCTCTTCCCGACAACCCTGGCCGTTGGTTGTCAGGGTCTGTGGGCGGGGAGGCTTATCAGAATCCAGGAGCCCCCTTTAATAAGGGGGCACCCGGGATACCGGCCCCCCACCCTATGTGAATGAGTATGCGGTACAATGTACCCCTACCCATTCAACTGTAAATAAAAGTAAAAAAAAAAAACACAACACACAAGGGTTAAAATAGTTTATTGCACAGCTCCGGGGGTCTTTTGTCCGTCTTCGGGGGTCTTCTCGCCGGACTCCTCCGCTATCTTCTGCTAGCTCTTTTGCTAGCGGAGGAGCCCGGCTTTCTTCTTCGCCGCCGCCACCCTCTTCTTCCGACTTCGGGAGTCTTGTCCCCCTCTTCGGTTCTTCTCGCCGGGCCACCGGGCCTTCTTATAGCTCTTTTACAGGCGGAGGCCTGGTCTTCTGTCGCCACCGTCGCCGTCTTCTGTTCTTCTGTTCTTCTCTTCTTCAGATGTTGCCTCGTCGCTCTCTCTGCTCACAATGACGGGGACACGGCGCGCAGCGACTTATATAGGGACATCACCGGATGATGTCCCCGCCCAGTATGATGTCACAGTCCCAGCATCCTCAGAGAGAGCGATGAGGCAACATCTGAAGAGAAGAACAGAAGAACAGAAGACGGCGAAGACATTGCTCACATATGCTATGGGCATAAGTGAAATTACAATCCAAAATAAATTCTTCTACTTCTCCCGAGTACGGGGATACCACATGTGGGGGACTTTTTGGGAGCCTAGCCACGTACGGGACCCCGAAAACCAAGCACCGCCTTCCGGATTTAAATATAAAACGCTACCAAAAAAAACTGTTAGCGATCGCAGGGATCAGGCCTGACTCTGCGAACGCTGCAGTTATGTGTTTAGTGTTTTTTAAGTGACAGTGATCGATCGATACTGCACTTGGGTGGGCTGGGCGGAGGGGCAAAACGCAGGTGCTAGCAGGTACCTGGGCTGATCCCGCTAACAATGCATTTTTTTTGGAACCCTAAACTGCTGGGGACGCTAGTATAGATCTGATCAGATCAGATATTGATCTGTTCAGATACTATACCACTACGGGAGGTGTATGCTTTGAGCGTGGGTGTTAGCGGTACTGGCACTAACCTAGCACTGCCTGGAGCGACGCAGACCCTGACCCTAAAACCTAATTGATATCACCCGCCGGGTGATCAGGGGTTAAACCTTTATTGGGTAATAAATGGTGAGTGCCCTGATGCTATAAAAAGCAAACTAACTAACCAGAGTCACCCGTAACACTTATACGGTGATCACTGGTGAAAGGGTTAACTAGGGGCAATCAGGGGGTTAAAATCTTTATTAGGTAGTATATGGGGGTCCCTGACGCTATATAAAAACCTGACGGGGAACCTAAATAACTAACTGGCTAACCAGCGTCACCAGTGGCACTTATATGGTGATCGCTGGTGAAAGGGTTAACTCTAGGGGCAATCAGGGGGTTAAAATCTTTATTAGGTAGTATATGGGGGTACCTAACGCTATAAAAACCTGGCGGTGAACCTAAAAAAATATCTAGCTACCTAGCGGCACCAGTGACACTAATGCAGCGATCAGAAAAACGATTGCTTAGTGACACTGGCAAAAGGGGGTGAAAGGGTTAACTAGGGGCAATCAGGGGGGTTAAACCTTTATTGGGTAGTATATGGGGGTACCTAGCGCTATAAAAACCTGACGGTGAACCTAAAAAAATAACTAGCTACCTAGCGGCACCAGTGACACTAATGCAGCGATCAGAAAAACGATCGCTTAGTGACACTGGCAAACGGGGGTGAAAAGGTTAACTTTAGGGGAAATCAGGGGGTTAAACCTTTATTGGGGGGTAGGGGGCTACCCTGGACCTAACACTAACTGCCCTGACAGTTTTTACTGTCACAACTGGCACTAAATGCAGTGATCAGTAAATAAATGATCACTGCAATCAGTGACACTGTGACTGGGAGGGGGGGCGCGATCGGGGGGGGGGGTGATGGGGGGGGGATTTGTGTGCCTATGTGTACCTACATGTCAGTGTAGTGTTGGTGCACTTACTATTGTGTTCTCCTCACAGTCCGGTCAAAAAGACGGCCCGAGGAGAATGACATCACTTCCTCCCTGCCTGTGTTTACACTACACAGGCGGGGGAAGCTTCTCATTCACCAGGAGCGATTGAGGGGGGATGGCCAGAAACCAACGGCCATCCCCTCATCCCGGATCGCTCCTGAAGCGAAACGGACCATCGCAACCAGCGGGAGGGGGTCCGATCGGACCCCCCACCCGCTGGAAGGCAAGCACGTACATGTACGTGCTTGTGCCTGTTGGTGCCATTCTGCCGATGTACATTGCCATGCGGCGGTCCTTAAGTGGTTAAACACACATGAAATTTAATGGCATCCCAGTCTTTGTCCATAGGGTTCAATATTGACTTTGCCCACCCTTTGCAGCTATAACAGCTTCAACACTTCTGGGAAGGCTGTCCACAAGGTTTAGAAGTGTGTCTATGAGAATGTTTGACCATTCTTCCAGAAGTGCGTTTTTGAGGTCAGGTACTGATGTTGGACGAAAAGGCCTAAAACGCAGTCTCTGCCCTAATTCAACCCAAAGGTGTTCTATTGGGTTGTGGTCAGGACTTCAACTATTCAAACTATACTGCCAAAAGTATTGGGCCACCTCTCCAAATCATTTGGTTGAGGGGGGATTTTGGCATGGGGTTGTTTTTCAGGCATTGGGCTTGGCCCCTTAGTTCCAGTGAAGGGAACTCTTAAGGCATCAGAAACCAAGACATTTTAGACAATTTCATGCTCCCAAATTTGTGGGAACAGTTTGGGAATTGCCCCTTCCTGTTCCAACATGACTACGCACCAGTGCACGAATCAAGGTCCATAAAGACATGGATGAGCGAGTTTGGGTTGGAGGAACTTGACTGGCCTAGACAGAGACCTGACCTCAACCCGACAGAACACCTTTGGGTTGAATTAGAGCAGAGACTGCCAGTCAGGCCTTCTCTTCCACATCAGTGCCTGACCTCACAAATGTGCTTCTGGAAGAATAGTAAAACATTCCCATAGACACACTTCTAAATCTTGTAGCCAACCTTCCCAGAAGAATTGAAGCTGTTATAGCTGCAAAGGGGAGCCAATGCAATATGAAACCCTGCAGGCTAAGACTGGGATGCCATTAAAGTTCAAGTGTGTGTAAAGGCAGGTGTCCCGATACTTTTCACAATATAGCATATTTCTCTCTCTCTAGTGTCTATACCTCCCAATACAAGAAAGGATTTTGCTTGCTTTGAAAACCACTGCTTGACATTGCATGTAAGGTGTATACGAGTCTTTTGCAACTGTGACAGAACTGCCAAAGCATTTTAAAGTACTCCAAAATGAAATAGCTCCAATTTAGCACCTCTTTCCTTTTTAATGATATGACCGCATTTATTTTTAAATTTGTCACAGTCATAGTGACACAATGTAAAAGAGTCGCCCATAAGAATTACTTGATTTTGCTATGGAACTGTCAGAAGGCTTTTGAGAATTTGATGCAGGCCTTTGTAATATAAGCATACTGCCAGAAAAGTGTTGCAAATGATTTATTGAATCGCTATGACTGTTTCCCAACACCTTGGTATGCTGCATGTGAGGTCAGACATAGACAGGCCACCAACTGACCATCTTAAGGTGACCAAGCACTCAAATTGAAGTGTTTTTTTTTTTTAACATTCATTTTTAATGCTTATATAACTTGACTAAACGTTGGGTTTTCTTTAGCTTTCATTATGATAATATGAATGCATCCTAGCACTAACCACTATGGAAAAAATGAATGGGTCCTAATTATGTGGCTGTATGCAAGCAGCCATAGTAATATTTTGTATGTAATGTAAAGAGCATACCATTTATAATTATTCTTAAAAAATATCCAGGAGAATATTATTATACTCTGATATAATTATAAATACATACAACATTTACATACTCTATTTAAAAAACTAAGGAAGACCACAATAAATGTCTATCATATAACAAAAGAAAAAGGTGTATAATTTTTTTATCATTTTTAAAAGATTGGTTTCTTACAATTGTATAATAAGAAACAGTAAATCATACCAGTATATAAAGAATATTAGTTTGTTCATACGCAAGCCAATCAATCAAACTACAATAGAAGAGTATTATGCCCCGTACATACGCTCAGACATTCCAACGACAGAATGCGGTGACGTACAACGCGTACGACGGGACTATAACCACTTCCCACCCGGCCAATGCACATATACGGCCGGGTGGGAGCCGTCTACTTCTGATGGGACGTTCAGGAACGTCCTTCAGAAGGAGGGGGATCGCGTGCGTGCGCGCGTGCCCGCGCAGCGGCGCAATCCCGATGTGCTCGTGTCACCCGGACACGGCGCATCTCAGATCGGCAGGAGGGCTCTGTGATTGGCCCTCCTGATCACATGACGGCCGTGTCCAATCACGGCCGTCATGTGATGTAAACAAACAGCCGGTTGCTAGGCAATCGGCTCTCCTCTCCTCACACGGAAGTCGTCGATGAGGAGAGGAGAGCAGATCGCTGCAGCCGGCTGGTGATCAGTGAGTATGAGCTGTTTTTACAGCTTTTTTACTAACTGATCACCAGTCTAGTGTCACCATACAGTGTAAACACACATGTCACCACAATACACAGGTCACCACACATGTCCCCAAATAAAAAAAACACATGTCTCCCACATATGTCCCACTAAAATCACATATTCCAATGATTATCTGCACACATATGTACGTGATCACCTGCACACATCTGTACGTGATCACACAAACCAATTATTATACACTTAACGGAATTTTTTTTACCAAACACATGTAGCAGAATACATTTTGGCTTAAATTTATGACAAAATTAGATTTTATTGGATTTCTTTTAAAATAGAAAAAAGAAAATATTGTTTTTTTTCCAAATTTCCGCATTTTTGGCGCTTATATCGCAAAAAATAAAAAACGGAGTCGTGAATAAATACCACCAAAATAAAGCTCTATTTGTGCGAACAAATTGATAAAAATTTCATTTGGGTACAGTGTAGCATGACCACGCAATTGTCATTGAAAGTGCGAGAGCGATGAAAGCTGAAAATTGGGCTGGGAAGGAAGGGGGCGAAAGTATTGTACTGTATTGTAGTGGTTAAAGAGGGCAGTAGCCAATAGCTTTTGTCGCGTAATTTATTCTGAGCATGCGTGGCACTTTGTCTACACACGATCGGAATTTAAATGATCGGATTTTGTTGTCAGAAAATTTTAGATCCTGCTCTCAAACTTTGTGTGTCGGAAATTCCGACTGAAAAAGTCAGAAGGAGCCCACACATGATCGGATTTTTCGACAACACGATCCGATCGCACATTTTCTGACGGAAAGTCCGACCGTGTGTACGGGGCATTAGAGGACAATTATTGCTGCAATTATATGAAAGTTCATATGCACAGAACTACAGATCAGATAAAAATATAAAGATCCACGTAAACCACATATTGTAAGTATTTCATAGTATATCTACTACCCATTTGTCTGATCATGTAAGAACAATTTGTATCAATTTATGAAAATGTTTTATTTGTTCTTAAAGGCATCTTATATAAAAATAATGAGCCTGCCAATCTTACTATTAACCTATACTAGTTGCCTGACTGTCACTTTGGAATGCACAGACCCAGAACACATATGCAGATATGACGTTCTGATTTCATTCTGATATTCTAATCTGCATGCATTTTCTAGGTTAGTGATTCAGAAAGCCAGAGACAACCAGGCAACTTGTATTTTCTCAGTATAGTTTAACTTTAAACTGCACCTTTTCACAATTTTGAATGCATTGTGACAGCGCTGTGTCCTGCCACAGTGAAGAAAACGGGTTTGTATCACCAGCGGTCTCATCCACGCAGGTTGAGGGGCTCCTGGGTGCTTGTCTGTCTGATTTTTCAATTTCCCTATTGGCTGGTAAAATCCAAATGGGATCTGGAGTCCAGAGGCTTTGTAGAGACTTGTGAGAGAAGAACTCTCCAATTCTGGGACCAGGGTTTGCAGACACCCTATCTAGTGTTCAGGGCTCCACCTGGACCAATGAGAAGAGGTCATTGCCCAGGAGTCAGGATGGCTCCACCTAGGAGACAGGCATGAGCCAGTGCAGCAATAGGCTGCTGGGTACAGATAAGGTTTGGGTGAAGGTTGTCTGGAGGATATATACAAAAGGACCTGAATTGTAATGTCAGAGTAGCAGTACTGCATGTGTAGGCCAGTAGACTGTTTATTTATTATGTAACTGAGAAATGCTGAACACCTTTTGAGGAAAAAAAAAAAAAAACTTGTGATTGATTACGTTTTTTTTAATACGGCAGGCAAGAAAAGCTCTAAAAAGAAAGTTGAAGTGTTGAAGTCTTGTTTTGTTTCTGTTTAAAAATAACAAAACATGTTATACTTACCTGCTTTGTGTAATGATTTTGCATATTGCAGCCTCGATCCTCCTCTTCTTGGGACCCTCACCAGCGCTCCTCCTGTTGAGTGCCCCTACAGCAAGCAGCTTGCTATAGGGGGAACACGAGCCAAGCTGCTGCTTTGTATGTCCATTCACACACGGAGCCACAGCTTATCCCCACCCCCACCCCTCCATCGCTCTCATTATTGGCTAACTGACTTTGATTGAAAGCAGCGGGAGCCAATGGTGCCCCGCTGCTGTCTTAGCCAATGAGGAGGGAAGTCCAAGACAGCCCAGACTCTTGTGCAACATCGCGAGGTAGAGATGGGGCTCAAGTATTAGGGGGGCTGAGGGGGGCTGCTGTACACAGAAGGTTTTTTTTTTTAATCTTAATGCATAGAATGCATTAAGATAAAAACCTTCTGACTTTAGAATAACTTTACTATTGTGCTATTATTTGAAACTAGTTCTCACAGCAAAAATACAAGGTACATTGCTAATGTCAAAATATATAGCGACAGTATAATTTTTGAGCTAGAAATTTTGCCTAGGCTGACATGTCATCACGGCTGCAGGCAGGAAAAAGGATTTCCTCAGTCTCCTTTTCCCCATGGATCAGACCACAATACTGTAATTATGCAGCAACTCAAAAGTTGAGAGGCTGCCATTAGGGGAAGAATCAGTGTCAGACAATTGTGAACACAGCCTAACACATCACAGACACTGGGGATTACATGATTATGTCAGTCCAGGAAGTAGATGCTGACCATAAATGATGCCTGAACAAAGATGGTACCCCCTTCCTGGGGTACGAAGCAGCTAAACCATTGTCAGAAAAGAGCATAGAAATTGCTATATATATGTGTTACACTGACACATTCCTTAGCATGAGGCACTAAAAATATATAAAAAAGGATCTTTGATGGTTTTTATTATATTTTTTCATAATAAAGTTTTGCAGTATTTAAGGATTTCTCTTCATGAGTAACAACCAAAGCTTTTTTCAATACATTCCCTGTATATTACCACCTTCCTCCCAGCCCAAAGCTTCCTCAATTCAGGAGGAAGTACTGGTATGTTCTCCTGTTCTCACTGCACAGCAGTGTGATCTATGATCTGCGACTGAACACAGAAATATGCCTAGAGGAGCCATCTTTCCTGCTGGCATGCCCTTCCTAGCACTGCACCAGTCACAGTGTCCCTGTTCACCACCACACCAGTTACAGTATCCCTGATCACCATCATACCAGTCACAGTATTCCTGATCATCACCAAACCAGTCACAGTGTCCCTGATCACCTCCACACCAGTTAGTGTCCCTGATCAATGCCACACCAGTCATAATGTCACCATAAGTACTTGTTCACATATGTTCCCTGAAGAGTGATCTGTGTTTGAGAGAAGCATTTGACAGTTGGAGCAGAGTTGTTGGGTAGCCTCCAGTCCTCACCACCTGCTTTAACCCCTTGGTCCCCACACAAGCTCCCTCATTCACTTGAATGGTTTGTGATTGATCGGCCTACAGGGGGCATAATTTCTGCCATGGCAAAACATCCCAACTTTGGTATGTATACACCCTTTGCAGCTAAAGGGGGTAGAGGTTGAGGAGTGCTAAAAACCATGGCTCAACTGCAAGGTTTTTCTGCCCCCCCCCCACCTCACATGTGAATGAGCCCTAATAGTGAAGCCAGTTACAGTGTCTCTGATCACCACCACACCACACAGTGACGCTAGCACAGCATAGGAAGAATCAGTGTTGCTGATTGCCACCACCTCAGACCAGTGCAGCCTGCAACAGTTTTCCTTATCACCACCAAACCAGACTCAGGCCGCGTACACACGGGCGGACTGTTCGCCCAACCTTGTCCGCTGAACAGTGTTTGGGCGGACAGTCCGCTCGTGTGTGGGCTTTCAGCAGACAGTTTCAGCGGACAGTTGGACGGACAAAGTCTTTCGGAAATTCCGAAAAACTGTCCGCTGAAACTGTGTTTGAGCGAACAGTCCGCCCGTGTGTGGACCAGTCCGCTGTACTTTCGAAATGAGCGGACTGTTCCCGCTCGGAAAGTCCGCCCATTTCGAGCGCGTGTACAGGTAGGCGGGGCCCGCGAAGGAGACGTCGCGGGCTCCGCCGCCTGGAATGGGCTTAAAGGGGAACCCCAACGCCGAAAAAAATCGGCGTGGGGGTTCCCCCAAAGTCCACACCAGACCCTTGTCCGAGCACGCTACCCGGCCGGCCAGGAAAGGGGGGCGAGCGAACGCGCCCCCCCTCCTGAGCCGTACCAGGCCGCGTGCCCTCAACATGGGGGGGTGCCTTGGGGAAGGGGGGGCCGCGCGGCCCCCCCACCCCAAAGCACCTTGTCCCCATGTTGATGAGGACAAGGGCCTCTTCCCGACAACCCTGGCCGTTGGTTGTCGGGTCTGCGGGCGGGGGGCTTATCGGAATCCGGGAGCCCCCTTTAAGAAGGGGGCCCCCGGATACCGGCCCCCCACCCTATGTGAATGAGTATGGGGTACAATGTACCCCTACCCATTCACCTGTGAAATAAAGTACAAAAAAAAACACAACACAGGGGAAAAAATATTTTATTGCACAGCTCCGGGGGTCTTCCGTCTTCGGGGGTCTTCTCGCCGGACTCCTCCGCTATGTGTGTGTAGCTCTTTTGCTAGCGGAGGAGTCCGGCTTTCTTCCTCCCCGCCGCCGGCCTCTTCTCCCGACTTCGGGGGTCTTGTCCCCCTCTTCGGTTCTTCTGCCGGGCCACCGCGCCTTCTTGTAGCTCTTTTACAGGCGGTGGCCCGGTCTTCTGTCGCCGCTGTCGCTGTCGCCGCCTTCCGTTCTTGTTCTTCTTCTTGTTCTTCTTCTTCTTCTCCAGGCGATGTTGACACGTCGCTCCCTCCGGCCGGAATGCCAGAGCCGCGCTGTGCGGTCACGTATATAGTGACAATGGGGCGGGGTCACATGGTATATGTCACATGGGTTGGTCACATGGTGACCCCGCCCCCTTACGATGTCATAGTCCCCATGTGACATCAACCCATGTGACCAACCCATGTGACATATACCATGTGACCCCGCCCCATTGTCACTATATAAGTGACCGCACAGCGCGGCTCTGGCATTCCGGCCGGAGGGAGCGACGTGTCAACATCGCCTGGAGAAGAAGAAGAAGAAGAACAAGAAGAAGAACAAGAACGGAAGGCGGCGACAGCGACAGCGGCGACAGAAGACCGGGCCACCGCCTGCAAAAGAGCTACAAGAAGGCGCGGTGGCCCGGCAGAAGAACCGAAGAGGGGGACAAGACCCCCGAAGTCGGGAGAAGAGGCCGGCGGCGGGGAGGAAGAAAGCCGGACTCCTCCGCTAGCAAAAGAGCTACACACACATAGCGGAGGAGTCTGGCGAGAAGACCCCCGAAGACGGAAGACCCCCGGAGCTGTGCAATAAAATATTTTCCCCTGTGTTGTGTTTTTTTTTGTACTTTATTTCACAGGTGAATGGGTAGGGGTACATTGTACCCCATACTCATTCACATAGGGTGGGGGGCCGGTATCCGGGGGCCCCCTTCTTAAAGGGGGCTCCCGGATTCCGATAAGCCCCCCGCCCGCAGACCCCGACAACCAACGGCCAGGGTTGTCGGGAAGAGGCCCTTGTCCTCATCAACATGGGGACAAGGTGCTTTGGGGTGGGGGGGCCGCGCGGCCCCCCCTTCCCCAAGGCACCCCCCCATGTTGAGGGCACGCGGCCTGGTACGGCTCAGGAGGGGGGGCGCGCTCGCTCGCCCCCCTTTCCTGGCCGGCCGGGTAGCGTGCTCGGACAAGGGTCTGTTGTGGACTTTGGGGGAACCCCCACGCCGATTTTTTTCGGCGTTGGGGTTCCCCTTTAAGCCCATTCCAGGCGGCGGAGCCCGCAACGTCTCCTTCGCGGGCCCCGCCTACCTGTACACGCGCTCGAAATGGGCGGATTTGCTTCCGCCTTACGTGGGCGAGTCCGTTCATTTCAAAAGTTGAGCGGACTGTTTGGCAAACAGTTCGTTGAAACAGTCCGCTCGTGTGTGGGCAAGTCCGCTCATGCAAATTTTGAGCGGACTGTTTGCCGAAACTGTTTGACGAACAAGGTTGGGCAAACAGTCCGCGCGTGTGTACGCGGCCTCAGTGTTACCAGACTGGTGTAAGCCAGCAAAAAAGTTTCCTTAATTGTTACCACACCAGTCTCAGTATCACCAGACTAGTTTAAGTCAGCAACAGTCTTCATTATTCTTGCCACACTAGTCCTAATTGTCACCAATTATATAATTGTATAAGCTTGCAACAGTGTTCCTGATGGCCACTACACAAGTATCAGTGTCACCAGACTAGTGCAGCTAGAAACAATGTTCCTGATCACAGCTACACTTGTGCAGTGTTGTCTCTGCCGACCACTTGAACTGACCCATTTGCACATCTGTGTAACTACATTTCTGTGAGACACCAGTCCCAGCCATCCCTTCAGCCTCCTGCACTTCTTGGCCAATGAATATGGCATTTCTTTGGGCAACCACCTACCAATAGGCTATTCTTGCTTGGCCTACAGGAACAGTGACTGCTGTAGCTGAACTACACTAAGGTATGTTCCCTGACCACTCGTGCAATTTATTTGTGTAGTACACAAGATACAATGTCCAGCACATAGTCAGTTTAAACATTGAAAACATCTTACACATGTGGTATCAACATACTCAAAAAGAGTAGCAATCCCTCTGTGCCTGAAATGTGTTGGGGGTGTGGTGCTGATAGAGGGGACATGTTACATCTATTTTGGTCCTGCCCAGTTCTCAGTACTTTTGGTAATGGAGTACACTCAATCACACAAATATTTACTGACAGGACATTTTAACCTTCCATTTCCTTACTGCACCACAATGAGGTATCCCTATCTAAATACTGTATAAATAAATTGGTGGTGAGGCACCTGCCTGGACCTGCATTCCGCCTTTATAGAAGTCGGTGCACCAACCTATTCTATCGCAATAGATCCTTGAAGTGGAGGACATTAGGGAATTGGAAGGTCTGACTAGCTCCCTCAAGGATACAATTAAATGTTTTACTAAAATGTGGTCCAATTGGCTTAAATTTTTCCTGTATGGATGAATTCAAAAAGATTCTGGCAGTATAATCTTCTGCACTGCTACACTCTACTTACATCGTTGACCCTCTATGTTCTCGAACCCCATTTGTCTGCGTAATTACTTTAGACTATAGGTGTACCCACCCTCCCCCTTTCTTCCCCCCATTCATTTTTCTTTTCTTCTTCTTTCTCTCTCCCTTTCCTTCTTTTCTATGCTTACAGTTCACTTATCATTCATCCCATATACCCCTCCACATGCAATTGGGTTTCATGGTGGGCCTAGTCTTTTCAAGTCTGTTGAGTTATACTATTGGCCCAAGATGGGTTTATGTTGTACCTATGCTGAATGTTTTAGACCTACACTTATGGTGGTATCCTAATGGTACCCTTTGTGTAATGGATGGTTTGTGTAATGTACGTGGATGGGTAGGTCTATGTATCTTGTATATTTCTATGTTTTCTGCTTATTATAATTGTGTGAACATTCCATTAATAAAAAAATGCATACATATGCATTGTGTATATATATATATATATATATATATATATATATATATATATATATATATATATATTGAGGAGTAGCAAAATGTGTTTTGGGCTGTAATTCAAAATATGCCCATGTGTGTGTGAGAAAAAATGTGTTCATTAACAACTTTGTGTAAAACAAATAATTTTATTTCTGCATTTTCCAAAAACTTGTAGCATGAAATGAAGCCTCAAAAAGTGTCACTTTGCCTCTTAAAATATTTTAGGGTATTTACTTTCCAAAATGTGGTCATTGTATAGGTGTTTCTATTGTCTTGGTGCTATAGGGCCTCCGAAAATTGAAAAGGTAATCAGGAAATTAGAAGCATATTTTACACCTCTAGAAAGTCTCAAAGTGCTCCTTGAATTTTGGCCTCTCTATGTGGTTAAGCTGTGAAAAAGTCTCACACATGTGCATGGGCATCCGCAGAACTTTTTTCAGGGGGGGGCATAATTTTAGGGTCACCCATGCGCTGCCCTTTTTCGACAATGTCATTATCACATTATCATGGTCAGAGACTGCAGACATAGTACAGTCCCTAGCATAAGTAGTGGATAATGGCCGACAGACCCTCTTACCAGACCCAGCGAGACTACAGCAGTGATCCCTCCGGCTTGCCGATTGCTCACTCTGGGTTCCCCAGGGGCGACCCTGGTCAGTAGTGTAGTATGTCTGTTCCCTGGCAGTGGCTCCGTCTTTTTCTCTCTGGCGGTGCTGGGCAGTATGCCTCTCTCCGGTGGCACTGGAAAGCATGGCTCTCTGGTGGCACGGGGCAGTGTAGCTCTCTCTGACTTCTGCCCAGCACACCCCTCGTTCTTTTTCCTGTAGCGCTCTCTCCCTTATCTTTTTTTCATGCTGCAGTATCTCAATCTCTCTCTTGATCGAGCTGTAGACTCCTCCCTGTAGAAAATGGGGCTGCCAATCTTTGGGACTACATGTCCCATGATGCTCTCCTCTACTAGTCTCCTTTGATTGGCCCTAAGTTGTGGCCAATAGGGAAGGAACGGAGTGGGCAGGAAGCTGGGCTGGGAACCTGGTGAGAGCTGTCGTCTCTTCTCCCTGACAGGAGAAAGGGAGGGTGACCGGGGGAAACCTGACAGCCCGCAGCTCGCCTTTCTCCTGTCACAGTGCCGCCGAGTTCACTGCTGGACTGAGCAGGGAAAAGAGCCCGCAGTCACACTACACTGATAGGGGGGCTTGACAGCACCTTGATGGTGTCACCCTAATAGTTATGGAACTGTGCCGAATTTAAGATCTGATCCCTGATTCCAGGGGGGGGCACTTGACCCCCCTTGCCCCTACCTGCGGACGCCCATGCACATGTGGTATCACCACACAGACACACACATAAGAAGCAGCAGAATGTGTTTTGGGGTGTAATTCTAAGCATGCCTATGCTGTGTCTTAGAAATATTTGATTTTTTTTGCATTAGTTTTTATTCAAATAGATAAAACACCTTACAGTACAACAAGCATCTGGGGAACTGAACAAGATATGTCGAAGGACCAGTATACGTTCCATAGTTCTCAAATCTGTGACAGTTGTTGCACATAACATTTAAGTAACATATGAATATCATATGAGTAACACGCCAGGTGGTGAAAAAAACAGGCAAAGTAAAGAAATAATAACAATAAAGCAATAAAATGGTGGAATAGTGGAATATTGAAACAAATGGTCGGTTGCAGGTTGTGGTCTGACCACGAGTGATTAGCATATCATACTTTATTTTTTTAGCGAATGGCTTTTAGCTTTCGTCTTTCAACCCATGCATGCCATAGACTCCAATTGTGATTGAACAGTCATTTGTTTCCTTCTCTGTATGCCAGTAAGCTTTCAAAAACGTCATTTTACTTGACCATATCAACCACATCAGATACATTAGGTGACAGATTGTTTTCCATCGTCTGGTGATAATCGCCCTGGCAGCCATCAGGATATGGGTAACAACTCTCTGACACTCAAGAGGAAACAGTTCTATTCCTATGTTGAGAATCACCAAAGCTGGAGAGGATGGGGTAATGATCCCAGTAATTTTTTTTTTTTACTAGTAATGCCGGGGATCAGCAATTTTTAGTGTGACTACGACATTATGGCGGACACATCAGACAATTTTGACACATTTTTGGGACCATTGGCATTAATACAGCGATCAATGCTAAAAAATTGCATTGAATACTGTAAAAATGTCACTGGCAGTGAAGGGGTTAGCCACTAGGTGGCGCTGTAGGGGTTAAGTGTGTCCTAGGGAGAGATTCTAACAGTGGACAGAGGGGCTGTGTGACACTTCACTGATCAGTGTTCCCGACTACAGGGAGAGCTGATCAGTGACAGTGTCACTAGGCAGAACGGGGAGATGCTTATTTACATTAGTATCTCCCTGTTCTTCCTCACTGTGAGACGATCGCGGGTATCCCCTCAGACATCGGGTCCACAATCATGGTCACGGAGCTCCGGGCGGGCATGAACGTGCCCAAAAGCTGCCTCTTAAAGGGCAACGTACAGGTACGTTAATCTGCCTTGTACATGCCCTTCTGCTGACGTATATTAGCGTGAGGGGGGGTCGGGAAGTAGTTAACATCTATGTTTAATAAGAAAATCGGCCTATAATTGGTCAGAGAGGTAGATTCTTTTCCAGGTTTTGGTATTGTTACTATATATGCCTGCAACATCTTAGGAGGAAAGGAGGCAGAGGTCATTGCAGCCATGAACACCGTGGAGAAATTAGAGGTGAAGATTTCAGGAAATTGTTTGTAGTAGTCGTTCTATAAACCATCTGGTCCTGGGGATTTTCCTAGTGGAAGGGATCTAATAGCTTTATTAATCTAGAGGGTTATGGTCACTCTAAGTGCTTGTAGTTGGGTATTTGTAAGAGTAGGAAGTTGAAGGGAGGCTAGAAACGATTCAATACTGGAATCCTGTAGTTGAGGTGTATCGGGATTGTTTTGTAAATTGTAAGAGGCAAAGGCTTCCGCAATTTTCTGTGGGTTGGCAAGTTTATGCTTAGAGTGCTGATCTATTAGATATGCAATTTTGGATTGTATTTTCTTTGTTTTGAAGCGGTTCACTAAGAATTTCCCTGCCTTGTTACCTGAGGAATAATGCAGTAGTTTGAGAGCGTTCAGATGTTTGTCATGCTGTTTTAGTAAAAGGAGTCTAAGGTCTGTATGTACCGTATTTATCGGCGTATAACACGCACCCCAAGTTTAGGAGGGAAATTTAAGGAAAAAAAAAACTTACATTTAAATGCCCATCAATGCAGCCTTATCAGTGTCCATCTGAAGCCTTGTCAGTGTCATTTGCAGCCTGTCAATCATTGCAGCCTTGTTATGCAGCCTGTCCATCGTCCGTCATTACAGCCTGTCCGTCATGCAGCCTGTCCGTCATTGCAGTCTTGTGCATTGTTGTCCCCTCAATGATAATGTCAGCTTTTATTTTTAAAAATGGTGCCGCCGAGATGTCCTGTGTATCTCGGCGGCGCCCGGTAGTTCTCCACAGCTTTTGGCCGCCTTTGGCTGTACTCGGCGGCTTTTGGTCGTCTTCGGCCGTACTCTGCTTTCGGCCGTACTCGGCTTTCGGCCGCCTTCGGCCGTACTCGGCTTTCGGCCGCCTTCGGCTGTACTCGGCTTTCGGCCGCTCTCGGCCCTTCTTGGCAGTTTTCCGAAATCCGCCGAGAAAGGCCGAAGGCGGGCGAAAGCCGCGAGAAGGGCCGAAGGCGGGCGAAAGCCGCCCAGAGCCCAAAAATCACGCAGAAATCGCGGAGGATCAGCGTATAGCACGCACCCGCGATTTTCCCCTGATTTTAAGGGGAAAAATGTGCGTGTTATACGCAGATAAATACAGTAATTTTGAGAGGGTTATGTTTGAGGAGTGGGTTGGATTAGCCTTATTAATGGACTCTAGGACTCTGACATCTCCTAGTAGTTTGACAAGCTACAGTGACCTTTGTCTTTTAATACAAGAGCACCTCTGTATAAAAATACCACTAATGAAAGCCTTATGGGCGCACCATACCATAAAAGGGTCAGATACTGAATTAGAGCTCTGTTAAAAATATTTTTGGAGATGTCTGCTAATATCTTTGACATTTTTCGCTGAATTGAATATTTGAGAATTGACTTTCCTAATGCAAGCAGGGTTAGGTGTGTGTTCTTCCATTATTGGTATGGAAACGGAAGCATGATCTGACCATGAAATATCAGTAATAATGGAAAAAGACACAACTTGAAGCCTTTGTGCTGTGTGTGGTGAACAGATGAGCTCGGGTGTGTTATTTGGATATACCGTATTTGCCGGCGTATAAGACGACCCGGCATATAAGACGACCCCCTAAAAACCTGCACAGTTAAAATGTTTTGCCCGTACTCACCGTTTAAGACGACCCCCGATTCCGAGGCTTCCGACGCTTCATATCCCTCTTCTTCTTCGTTCTTGCTGGAGCCATTTCCTTCTTCCTTCTGGTGCTGGAGCCAATCACGGCGAGCAATGTATTCTATTAATGAATACAAAGCCTGCTGGGATTGGCGGAGGCTGTTACATCATCAGCCCGCGCCTCACTCTCAAAGCCAATCGGAGCAGGCTACTGTGTGTAGCCTGCTCGGATTGGCAGAGATTGCTGCTCCAATCCGAGCAGGCTCTGTATTCATTTGAATACATCGCTCACTGGGATTGGTTCAGTGGTATATACTGTATGTAGCCGAAGCTACATACAGTATTACCGGACAGCCAGAAGGCATCCCAGCAGCGGACCCGGCGTTTAAGACGACCCCTCCTTTTTGCTCAGTTTTTTTAAGTGTAAAAGGCCGTCTTATACGCCGGCAAATACGGTACCGTATTTAATCAGCTTATACCACACACCTTAACTTTAAAAAGGAAATCTCAGGAATTTTTAAGATTTAAATAAAGAACTGTGAAGCAAAATAAGGGTCAGCGCCCATCTGCAGCCCCCACCGTATTGCCATGAATGCAGCCCCCACACTGACATGAATGCAGCCCCCACTGTATTGCCATGAATGCAGCCCCCACACGGATATGAATGCAGCCCCCACCGTATTGCCATGAATGCAACCCCCACCGTATTGCCATGAATGCAGCCCCCACACACTGATATGAATGCAGCCCACACATTGCCATGAATGCAGCCCCCACACACTGATTTGAATGCAGCCCACACATTGCCATGTATGCAGCCCCCATACTGACATGAATGCAGCCCCCATACACTGACATGAATGCAGCCCCCATACACTGACATGAATGCAGCCCCCATACACTGACATGAATGCAGCCCCCACTGTATTGCCATGAATGCAGCCCCCACAGAGACATGAATTCAGCTCCCACCATATTGCCATGAATGCAGCCCTCACACTGACATGAATGCAGCCCCCACACTGACATGAATGCAGCCCCCACACTGACATGAATGCAGCCCCCACACTGACATGAATGCAGCCCCCACCGTATTGCCATGAATGCAACCCCCACCGTATTGCCATGAATGCAACCCCCACCGTATTGCCATGAATGCAGCCCCCACACACTGATATGAATGCAGCCCACACATTCCCATGAATGCAGCCCCCACACACTGATTTGAATGCAGCCCACACATTGCCATGTATGCAGCCCCCATACACTGACATGAATGCAGCCCCCATACACTGACATGAATGCAGCCCCCATACACTGACATGAATGCAGCCCCCATACACTGACATGAACGCAGCCCCCATACACTGACATGAATGCAGCCCCCATACACTGCCATGAATGCAGCCCCCATACACTGCCATGAATGCAGCCCCCATACACTGCCATGAATGCAGCCCACATACACTGCCATGAATGCAGCCCCCACTGTATTGCCATGAATGCAGCCCCCACAGAGACATGAATTCAGCTCCCACCATATTGCCATGAATGCAGCCCTCACACTGACATGAATGCAGCCCCCACACTGACATGAATGCAGCCCCCACACTGACATGAATGCAGCCCCCACACTGACATGAATGCAGCCCCCACACTGACATGAATGCAGCCCCCACACTGACATTAATGCAGCCCCCACCGTATTGCCATGAATGCAACCCCCACCGTATTGCCATGAATGCAGCCCACACATTGCCATGTATGCAGCCCCCATACACTGATATGAATGCAGCCCACACATTGCCATGAACGCAGCCCCCACACTGACATTAACCACTTTCAGACCGGACCATTTTGCTGGTCAATGACCAGAGGTTTTTTTACAATTTGGCACTGCGCTGCTTTAACTGGTAATTGCACGGTCATGCAATGTTTTACCCAATGTTTTACCCAAACAAAATTTGAGTCCTTTTTTTCCCACAAATAGAGCTTTCTTTTAAAGGTATTTGACTGAAAAAAATGATATTTTCTACTTTTTGTTATTAGAAAAATCCAATAAACTCAATTTTAGTCATACATTTAGGCCAAAATGTATTCAGCCACATGTCTTTGGTAAAAAAAAAGTCAATAACTGTATATTTATTGGTTTGCGCAAAAGTTGTCACATCTACAAACTGGAGGCTAAGGTACGTTTTCTGGAATTTACGCAGCTTTTAGTTTATGACTGCCTATCTCATTTCTTGAGGTGCTAAAATGGCAGGGCAGTACAAAACCCCCCCAAATGACCCCATTTTGGAAAGTAGATACCCTAAGGAAATTGATAAGAGGCATGTTGAGCCCATTGAATATTTTATTTTTTGCCTCAAGCGATTGAATAATGACAAAAAAAATCGGCGTGGGGGTCCCCCCCAAGTCCACAACAGACCCTTGTCCGAGCACGCTACCCGGCCGGCCAGGAAAGGGGGGCGAGCGAGCGCCCCCCCCTCCTAAACCGTACCAGGCCGCGTGCCCTCAACATGGGGGGGTGCCTTGGGGAAGGGGGGGCCGCGCGGCCCCCCCACCTTAAAGCACCTTGTCCCCATGTTGATGAGGACAAGGGCCTCTTCCCGACAACCCTGGCCGTTGGTTGTCGGGGTCTGCGGGCGGGGGGGGCTTATCGGAATCCGGGAGCCCCCTTTAATAAGGGGGCCCCCGGATACCGGCCCCCCACCCTATGTGAATGAGTATGGGGTACAATGTACCCCTACCCATTCACATGTAAAATAAAAGTACAAAAAAAAAAAAAACACAACACACGAGATAAAATACTTTATTGCACAGCTCCGGGGGTCTTCTCGCCGGACTCCTCCGCTATCTTCTTGTAGCTCTTTTGCTAGCGGATGAGTCAGGAATGCCAGGGACGCACTGCGCGGCCACTTATATAGGGACAATGGGGCGGTGTCACATGGGTTGGTCACATGGGGACTATGACATCGTAAGGGGGCGGTGTCACATGTCGAAGAAGAAGAAGACGAAGTCGAAGACGAAGACCGGGCCACCGCCTGTAAAAGAGCTATAAGAAGGCGCGGTGGCCCGGCAGAAGAACCGAAGAGGGGGACAAGACCCCCGAAGTCGGGAGAAGAGGCCGGCGGCGAGGAAGAAAGCCGGACTCCTCCGCTAGCAAAAGAGCTACAAGAAGATAGCGGAGGAGTCCGGAGAGAAGACCCCCGAAGACGGAAGACCCCCGGAGCTGTGCAATAAAGTATTTTATCTCGTGTGTAGCGCGGCCCCCCCTTCCCCAAGGCACCCCCCCATGTTGAGGGCACGCGGCCTGGTACGGCTCAGGAGGGGGGCGCTCGCTCGCCCCCCTTTCCTGGCCGGCCGGGTAGCGTGCTCGGACAAGGGTCTGTTGTGGACTTGGGGGGGACCCCCACGCCGATTTTTTTCGGCGTTGGGGTTCCCCTTTAAGTCCATACCAGGCGGCGGGGCCAGCAACGTCTCCTTTGCGGGCCCCGCCTACCTGGATACCCGCTCGAAATGAGCGGACTTTTCTCTGGGCGGGAAAAGTCCGCTCATTTCAAAAGTACGGCGGACTGGCATACACACGGGCGGATTGTCCGCCGAAATGCGAGTCCGACGGACAGTATTACGGAAATTCTGAAATACTTAGTCCGCCAGACTGCACGCTGAAAAACTCCGCTGAAGCCCACACGAGCGGACTGTCCGCTGAAATGTGTTTCGGCGGACTAAGTTGGCCAGACAGTCCGCCCGTGTGTACGCGGCTTAAGGGCGTAAATTTTTGACTTCACTCCTCACTACCTATTACAGTTTTGAAGGCCATAAAATGCCAAGATGGCACAAACCCCCCACAAATGACCTCATTTTAGAAAGTAGACACCCCAAGCTATTTGCTGAGAGGCATGTTGAGTCCATGGAATATTTTATATTTGGCACAAGTTGCGGGAAAATTACAAACTTTTTTTTTTTTTATTCACAAAGGTGTCACTAAATGATATATTGCTCACACATGCTATGGGCATATGTGAAATGACACCCCAAAATAAGTTCTGCTGCTTCTCCTGAGTACGGGGATACCACATATGTGGGACTTTTTGGGAGCCTAGCCGCGTACGGGGCCCCGAAAACCAAGCACCGCCTCCTCACTACCTATTACAGTTTTGAAGGCCATAAAATGCCAAGATGGCACAAACCCCCCCCCCCCCCCAAATGACCCCATTTTGGAAAGTAGACACCCCTAAATTTAGGGGTACACTAGTGAGACTCACAGGTAAAAAAGCACCTAGGCTGTCAGCGACTGTATCAAAACGCTACAAGAAAAACTGTTAGCGATCGCAGGGATCAGGTCTGACTCTGCAAACGCTGCAGTTGTGTGTTGTGTTTTGTAAGTGACAGTGATCGATCGATACTGCACTTGGGTGGGCTGGTCTGGGCTTGGCGGAGGGGCTAAACGCAGGTGCTAGCAGGTATCTGGGCTGATCCCGCTAACAATGCGTTTTGGGAAACCTAAACTGCTGGCGACGCTAATATAGATCTGATCAGATACTATATTACTAAGGGAGGTGTATGCTTTGTGCGTAGGTGTCAGCGGTACTGGCACTAACCTGACGCTGCCTGGGGCGACGCAGACCTTATCTGACCCTCAAACTTATATCACCCGCCGGGTGATCAGGGGGTTAAACCTTTATTAGGTAATAAATGGCGGGTGCCCTGAAACTATAAAAAAATAACTAACCAACCAGCGTCACCTGTAACAGTTATATGGTGATCACTGGTGAAAGGGTTAACTAGGGGGCAATCAGGGGGCTTTATGCGGTAGTATATGGGGGTCCCTGGTGCTATAAAAAGCTGCGGCGAACCTAAATACCTACCTGCCTAACTAGCGTCACCTGTGACACTAATACAGCGATCAGAAAAACGATCGCTTATTAGGCTGGGTTCACACTGGAGCGATGCGGGAACGCCACAAATCCGCGGCGGGTTCCCGCATCGCATGCCTCCCAGCGGCAGTTCACACTGCCCTATGCGAACTGCTGGGCGTGTCAGTGAAATGTTAATGACACCCCCAGATCAGTTTGCATATCGCAGTGCGATCTGCAAACTCGGATCGCATGGTGTGAACACCCATGCGATCCGATTCTGCTGCGGACCAAAAAAGGGTCCCGTGCGAGTTTGCGGCGGGTGCGGCTGGTGCGATGCGAATTCAGCCATACTATCTGTATGGCTGAACTCGAATCGCACAGAGATTGGATGTGATTTGCACTGCAGTGCGGTGCGAATCACATCCGTTCTCATAAACCGCTGCAATGTGAACCCAGCCTTAGTGACACTGGCGACGGGGGGTGATCACGGGGTTAAACCTTTATTGGGGGGGTTAGGGGGGTACCTTAGAACTAAAGGGGGCTAACCCTAACTGCCCTAACAGTTATTACAGTCACAAATGACACCAATGCAAAAAAAAAAAAAAATGCAATTGGTGTCACTGTGACTGGGGGGGCAGGGGTGATTGGGGGGGTGATCGGGGGGTGAAGGGGGGGTGAGAGTGTGCCTGGCATGTTCTACTGTGTAGTGTCGTGTTGGTGCAACTCACCGATCCTCTCTCCTCGGTGCCGGAACGAAAAATACCGACACGGAGGAGAGATTACATCACTTCTTCTGCCTGTGTTTACATTACAGGAGAGGAAGTGATGTCACGCCTCACTTCCATTCATCAGGAGCGATCGCGAGGGGGTGGCCATGAACGAATGGCCGCCCCCTCATCCCGGATCACTCCTGAACGGATACCGACCGCCGCTGGCACCGGGGGGGGGGTGCCCCACCCGCGGGAAGGCCGGGACGTGCAGGTACGCCCATATGCCTGCCCGTGCCATTCTGTCGACGTACATCGTCGTGCGGCGGTCGGCAAGTGGTTAATGCAGCCCCCACACTGACATGAATGCAGCCTCCACACTGACATGAATGCAGCCCCCACCGTATTGCCATGAATGCAACCCCCACCGTATTGCCATGAATGCAACCCCCACCGTATTGCCATGAATGCAACCCCCACCGTATTGCCATGAATGCAGCCCCCACACATTGCCATGTATGCAGCCCCCCATACACTGCCATGTATGCAGCCCCCATACACTGATATGAATGCAGCCCACACATTGCCATGAACGCAGCCCCCACACTGCCATGAATGCAGCCCCCACACTGACAAGAATGCAGACTCACCATTGCCGTGAGTGCAGCCTGATTCATGTCCATCTGCAGCCTTGGAGGAGACAGGGATGGGGCAGGATGAACGCTGACAGACATACAGGAGAAACTCCTGTTTTTAATCGATGACCTCTTTAATTGAAAGTCCCACCTCCTGTGATGGACAAAACAATTGTCCAATGGCAGCGCAGGAGACAGGACTTCCTTTTACACAGGACGCTGTGTAAACAGTAAATACTCCTGTATCCACGGCACTCGTCCCGTCCCCTCCATCGCAGCCAGCATATCTATCTTTTGTGGCCCCCGGCACTCGGGGATTCGTTGGAGGCCACAAAAGATATATATGTCAACATTACCAGGCGGGCCGTCCAAAACTGGTAAGTGGGCCGCGATTGGCCCAGGGGCCGGACTTTGGACATGCCTGCACTAGTATCATTGATTTTAGAGTATGAGTTGTGGCATAGCAAGTGAAAGGTGTAATCCCACTCTTCAGTGTGTTGACATCTCCATGTGTTGTATGGAATAGTGGTTGAAGTGCTAGAGGAAGTATTTTGGAAGATAAATCCAAATGGGGATCTGTACATATCACTAGGGAGCCCCTTTTGACTTTTGAGATTTTTCCGGGAGGAGTATATGTGCAAAGTGGAACTGATGTGAATTAGGGGAATAAGCATTCACTATGGTGAATGTTTTGTTGTTTATATTGCATAAGAGCATCAATTATCTCCCCTCTGAGTCGCAGATCGCTTCTTATAAGGAGATTTTCAGTGTATGCTGTGCTGATGCGGTGAAGATGTGGGAACTGGTTATGGCAAAAGGTGGGAATGGCTGATGCCTGAAAGTGCATTTCTTGCACGCATATTAGATCACTTCCTAGTTTAAGAGACTCTTACCAGAGATATGCCCTTTTAGCAGGATGATTGAGTCCCCATACATTAAAGGAAGTCACTTTAAGCACCATGGGAATAAATCAAATGAAAATCTTTTGTTACCTTTAGCTGGTGAGAGGAATATGGTATGTGTATGAGGTAGCTGATCCAGGTATAGGCATTAGTAAGCACTGCAGAATAGTATACCAGTTGAGGTCTTGAGAGATAGGCATTTCTGTTGTCAGACCTGAAACTGACAGAGGGTGGAAAACAAAACAAAAATAGAAAGAAAAAAGCATACAAAAATGGTAAATTACAATACACAAGTAAATGCGCAAAAACAGGGTCAAAGATTTTTCCCAATGTCCACCAGTCTCTCACCAATTGAAACCAAAAATCCTATTATATGAGTGAGAGTCCATATTATGTAAAGTTCCGTATGATTATAAATATAAAAGCTACTGTCCAGTAGAACAAAGGAAAGCATTTAAAACCAGGAGCTCCATATCCAGGGCTGCCATCAGTGAAGGACAGAAACCATGTTCCAAAGTCTGTGAAAAAAAGCAAAGGAAGAGGCGCCTCTGGGTGTAGAGATAACATACACTTTAATTAAAAAAACTTATTTAATACAGGCAACTCACATTTTGGATGTGGTCTATGAGCATTCAGTCACTTTAAAAGCTGAGCATGGATGTGGTCATCTGATAGTCCGTCAAGCTGAGGCGCTGTAGCCGCTAGTGGCCAGGAAGTGGCACAGACGCCGGGCGTGGAGCGCAGTTCAAAGCAGAGCGAAGTCTGGAGCGCCGGCGCAGAGAGATGACATCATGAGGTGGGTGCGACCGGTTTCGTGAGCGTACAGGCTGAGGTTGTTTGACAGCCGCGCTCCTTCATCAAGCAAGTGGGACAACAACAAAGACTGATATATATAGGCCATGCACAGGAGGAAGGGGAGGAGGCACTTAAAATGCAGGTGCAGAGGATTACAAATCTTAGTTGCAAAAAAAAAAAAAAAAGGGGGGGGTGTCAGCTAGAACATGAAATAAGATATAAATGAATTGGAAATGGAAGATGAATAAATAAATAATAATAAAAAAAAAAAAAAAAAAACGAATTAAAATAAATAAAATAATAAAGATGATGAATGTAAAAATAAAATTAAAAATAAAATAAATATAACAATGGTACTGAAAAAATAAATAAATAAATAAAATAAAATAAAATAAAAAATCAAGACTCATGGGTAAATACAGAAACAGCAATAGATAAACACACTATATCATAAATAAATTAAAGTTAAACCGACATGATATGGAGAAAAGGGAGGGAGAGAAAAGGAACAATATAAAAATAACTGGCATGAGGAATAAAGACTAGTTGTATAAAAATCATTTATTAAGAAGTTACTGCTGATGCGAAAATATAAATATGTATATAGGTCAAAAAATGTACATATATGTACATATGCACATAAACATAGAAACTATAAAGTATGTACGAGGCGCATGGCTACACAGAGGTGGATGCATCTAGAGCTTTGTGCACACATATTATATGTATATATACACACGTATACACATACACATATATACACATACATACACAAAAACATATGCGTGCGCCCTTAGTTAATGATGCACGCCAATGATTTAGTTACTATTTTACATCTTAAGGAGAGGGAACGCACATAAAACACATGTGAGCACATATACACATGCGCGCGCAATATATGCGCTCACATGCCCATGAATATACATGCGCACACACGCGTGCACCACAGGGCAACCATGCACAACAATGTTTTCAGATCTATTGTACTAAACATATACTAGTTACGCACATGCGCGCGCACATACATACACGCGCATATGCGTGCGCACGCGCATAGTCGAAGGTTACTGCAAGGTCAAAAAAGGGAGGGGGAGGGCAGAATAGAACTGGGGGAAGAGATAAGAAAATAAATAAATAAATAAATAAATAAATAAATAAAAAATACAAAATTCTCCAAGAGGTGAGGGCACATTAGATAACAGTAGATATTTCTATACTCTCATTGACGCCACCAGGGGAAAGTACATCTAGTGTATATATCCAGTACGTTTCACGTGCACAGAGCTTTTTAAATCTCTGCTGCAGGAAGGGCGCTGGAGATTTGCTCAATCACCCAAACTTGAAGGCCTGCAGTGGATTTTTGGTGAACTGTAGCAAAGTGTCGGGGAACACTATGAGGGTCTGTGCCACCCTCTATAAACCTTCTGTGTTCACCGAATCTTGTTCTTAGTGCCCGAATCGTCCGGCCTACATAAAGCAGGCCACAAGGACAGATAAGGGCATAAACGACATAGTCTGATGAACAATTAAAAAAGTCCTTTAGTTGGTAGGATTTCCCTTTTGTCGTGAATGATTTTTGGCCATGACAGACAAAATGGCAAGTTTTGCATAATGTTTTTTTGCATTGATACATGCCTGTAATAGGTATTAGGACAGGTACATTTGGGGAGATAGTATTGGTCTTTAATTTGCTGGGTGCAATTTTGTTTTGTCAAGTTGGGAGCTCTCCGGTAGGTAGCGGTAGGGTGGGCTGGTAAAATAGTTTTTAAATGGGGATCCTGCTGAAGGATATTCCAATGTTTAGATAGTATTCCTTCCATCTTTCTATGTTTAGAGTGAAAGGTTGTAACAAATCTCACAGCACCGACTTTGGGATCATGGCCAGGTTTTTTTGGTTTTCCCTGAAGGTATGATTCATAAGCCTCATCAATCAGGCCTTCAGGGTATTGTTTATCCAGAAATTTATTTTTGAGATGGGTACTTAATTCAATATAGTCAGACTCTTTGGTACAGTTTTGCCTAAGCCGGAAAAACTGACCTTTTGGGATATTTTTTATCCAGTTCGGATGGTGGCAACTTCTAAAGTGCAGATAGGAATTTCCCGCTGTAGGTTTGATATAGTTTTTGGCACAAATCTTCTTTGTGCCAAAAACTATACCAAACCTACAGAGGGAAATTCCTATCTGCACTTTAGAAGTTGCCACCATCCGAACTGGATAAAAAATATCCCAAAAGGTCAGTTTTTCCGGCTTAGGCAAAACTGTACCAAAGAGTCTGACTATTTTACCAGCCCACCCTACCGTTACCTACCGGAGAGCTCCCAACTTGAAAAACAAAATTGCACCCAGCAAATTAAAGACCAATACTATCTCCCCAAATGTACCTGTCCTAATACCTATTACAGGCATGTATCAATGCAAAAAAACATTATGCAAAACTTGCCATTTTGTCTGTCATGGCCAAAAATCATTCACGACAAAAGGGAAATCCTACCAACTAAAGGACTTTTTTAATTGTTCATCAGACTATGTCGTTTATGCCCTTATCTGTCCTTGCGGCCTGCTTTATGTAGGCCGGACGATTCGGGCACTAAGAACAAGATTCGGTGAACATAGAAGGTTTATAGAGGGTGGCACAGACCCTCATAGTGTTCCCCGACACTTTGCTACAGTTCACCAAAAATCCACTGCAGGCCTTCAAGTTTGGGTGATTGAGCAAATCTCCAGCGCCCTTCCTGCAGCAGAGAGATTTAAAAAGCTATGTGCACGTGAAACGTACTGGATATATACACTAGATGTACTTTCCCCTGGTGGCATCAATGAGAGTATAGAAATGTCTACTGTTATCTAATGTGCCCTCACCTCTTGGAGAATTTTGTATTTTTTAATTATTTATTTATTTATTTATTTTCTTATCTCTTCCCCCAGTTCTATTCTGCCCTCCCCCTCCCTTTTTTGACCTTGCAGTAACCTTCGACTATGCGCGTGCGCACGCATATGCGCGTGTATGTATGTGCGCGCGCATGTACGTAACCAGTATATGTTTAGTACAATATGCGTTTCTCCTCTTATAAATAGATCTGAAAACATTGTTGTGCATGGTTGCCCTGTGGTGCACGTGTGTGTGCGCATGTATATTCATGGGCATGTGAGCGCATATATTGCGCGCGCATGTGTATATGTGCTCACATGTGTTTTATGTGCGTTCCCTCTCCTAACGATGTAAAATAGTAACTAAATCATTGGCGTGCATCATTAACTAAGGGCGCACGCATATGTTTTTGTGTATGTATGTGTATATATGTGTATGTGTATACGTGTGTATATATACATATAATATGTGTGCACAAAGCTCTAGATGCATCCACCTCTGTGTAGCCATGCGCCTCGTACATACTTTTTAGTTTCTATGTTTATGTGCATATGTACATATATGTCTATATGTGTACATTTTTTGACCTATATACATATTTATATTTTCGCATCAGCAGTAACTTCTTAATACATGATTTGTATACAACTAGTCTTTAATCCTCATGCCAGTTATTTTTATATTGTTCCTTTTCTCTCCCTCCCTTTTCTCCATATCATGTCGGTTTAACTTTAATTTATTTATGATATAGTGTGTTTATCTATTGCTGTTTCTGTATTTACCCATGAGTCTTGATTTTTGTTTTTGATTTTTTTTTTTTTCAGTACCAATGTTATATTTATTTTATTTTTAATTTTATTTTTACATTCATCATCTTTATTATTTTATTTATTTTAATTAGTTTTTATTTATTTTTTTATTTATTCATCTTCCATTTCCAATTCATTTATATCTTATTTCCTGTTCTAGCTGACACCCCCTTTTTTTTTTTACAACTACGATTTGTAATCCTCTGCACCTGCATTTTAAGTGCCTCCTCCCCTTCCTCCTGTGCATGGCCTATATATATCAGTCTTTGTTGTTGTCCCACTTGCTTGATGAAGGAGCGCGGCTGTCAAACAACCTCAGCCTGTACGCTCACGAAACCAGTCGCACCCACCTCATGATGTCATCTCTCTCCGCCGGCGCTCCAGACTTCGCTCTGCTTTGAACTGCACTCCACGCCCGGCGTCTGTGCCACTTCCTGGCCACTAGCGGCTACAGCGCCTCAGCTTGACGGACTATCAGATGACCACATCCATGCTCAGCTTTTAAAGTGACTGAATGCTCATAGACCACATCCAAAATGTGAGTTGCCTGTATTAAATACGTTTTTTTTATTAAAGTGTATGTTATCTCTACACCCAGAGGCGCCTCTTCCTTTGCTTTTTTTTTACAAAAATGGTAAAGAACAGTTATTAAAAAGTAAGGATGATGCCAGCAGGAATCTGAATGCAGGGATACTGCCCGTTATTTGTGGAGGGAGAATTGTGGGTGGTGAGGTCAGATCCTATGATTCCTGTGGAGTTGAGATTTAGAAGCATTAAGGGTGTGAGACTTTTGCTTGCGCTTATGTGAGGCAACCTACCAAGTGCCCTGGCCATTCACCTTAATAGGGGGTGATCGGGATGTGGGTTCTTGCTCCGGAAGAATGTCTTCAGAGCAGTGTCAAGCCTCCAGTAAGTGATGTAATCAAGGAGGTAGCATCATTGTGTGTGACGGTAAGCTTCATAGGGTAGCCCCGGTGGTAGGTGATATTGTGGTTACATAATACTTTTGTGATTGGTAGAAGCAATTTCTTTTTTGCAGTGTGTATTGGGAGAAATCCGTGTACATTTGAAGGTGGGAGATTTGCTCAGGTAGCTGGGCCGTTTTGTGGAAGTTTAACATAAGCTGGTCCTTAACATGATAGAAATGTACCCTCATAATAATATCTCTGGGAATGTTGTCAGGAAGGTATGAGGGTTTGGGTAGGTGATGAATTCTGTCAATGACTATTTTAGAAACTGGAATAGATCATAAGATGTGCGGATTAAGTCGCAGGCATATTGGTTTAGTTGGACATTTTGGATAGATTCAGGGACACCTCTGAGTTTCACATTGTTCTACCTTGAGCTGTCCTCAATATCTGCAACTTTGGCTTTTAGTTTTCCCATTTCTTCATTTTGGTCATTGAGTGCATCTATTAAGTTATTATGAGAGGATGCAAATTATCCAATTTTCTGCTTTATGTGGTTCACCCTCTCTCCCAACTCCTGCATGCAAATTAGTTACACAGGGACACCAACATGTCCTTTAAAGTTGATTCAGAGACAGGCTTATTGTTAGCAGGAAAGGAGTGGAAGGTGTCAGCTAGTTCTCTGGCTGTATTAATGGAGGTACAGCTGTGGCTTACCTCTATAGGGGAAGAGCCTGCTGACAGGCTTAGCTTGCTCTTAGCTGGGCTCTGTGTCACTGGGGTTCAGACCACTGGTGATCATGATTTTGAGGCCTTAGGAGTGCCAGCCTGAGCAGGGCTCTGTAGAGAGCGAGAAGAGCCGCTGGATGAGGCAGGCGAGCGGGCCCCGGGACCATCTTGGATATGCTGCCACTCCATGGGAAGAAAGAAATGAGGCAGCTTCTTAGAGCTGGCAGTGTCCTTCTTCTTTCTGGCCATCTCCGCGGCTAGAGGGACACTGTGGCAAGTTTCCAACCCCGATGGCAACCCTATAGGCTGGAATCCCTGGCGTTCTGGAGGAGCTGCTCGGTCAGACTTCCATCCAGCAGAGCGGCAGACAGGCCCCTAGAAATATTTTATTAATTGACAACTTCGTGTAAAAAAAAAAAAATAATAATAATTTTCATTCTGCATTTTTAAAAACGTGTGGAAAAAATGAAGCATTCAAAAGTCTCTTGGAAAATACCTTGGGGTGTATCATTTATTATTCAAAGGTGCTCCTTGAATTTACACACGTGGCATCCCATACTCAGGAGGAGTATAATGTGTTTGGGGTGTCATTTTAAGTATGCCTATGCTGTGTGTGAGAAATAACTTGTCAAAATGGCAACTTTGTTTTAGTAGTAAGTAATAAGAGTTCAGGGGTCAGTAGTAAGTGACGCAGAGTTTCATATGTCAGGAGTAAGTGAGGCAGAGTTCAGAGGATAGGAGTAAGTGACAGAGTTCAGGGCTCAGTATTAAGTGATGGAGAGTTCAGAGCTTGTCCATTAGGGGCGCCCAGGAGAGTTCCGGAGTCAGCGACACAAAGTTCAGGGGTCAGTAGTAAGTGATACAGTGTTCAGTGCTCAGTAGTGACACAGAGTTTAGATGTCAGGAGTAAATGACACAGGGTTCAGGGGTCAGGAGTAAGTGATGCAGAGTTTAGAGGTCTTTAGTATGTGATGCAGAGACACAAAGTTCATGGGTCAGTAGTAAGTAGGCAGAGTTCAGATGGCAGGAGTAAGTGATGCACAGTTCAGAGGTTTGAAGTGACACAGAGCTCAGGGGTCAGTAGTAATTGATGCAGAGTTCAAAGTTCAGGAGTAAGTGACACAACTTTCAGGGGTCAGTAGTAAGTGATGCAGCATTCAGAGGTCAGTAGTGGCACAGAGTTTAGATGTCAGGAGTAAATTAGTTAAAGGGTCAGGAGTAAGCGATGCAGAGTTCACAGCTCAGGCTTGACTAGAGTTCAAACCTCAGAAATAAGTTACTCTCTATTCCACAGTACGGGCTCTCCTCCTCCTTTTCCTGGAACCAGTAGGTGGGACTAGCAGGACTCTGATTGGCCTCAGCAGTGGTCAATCATGGTCCTATTTCCTCTGTAAACAGGAATCTCCCCCCACTCCCAGGATTATACCAGGACTCTTCGTTCTATACTCATGTGCTGGATGGACTTTGCTGTAGCTGCAAGCAACATTTGCAGCTGCAGCAGACACAGAACTGAACAGCCTTTTCCTACAATTTTTGTTGTGCAATATGTGTGGGGGATAGTGGATCCCACCCCCCTTGGAGGAGCCCCTGTGGGTCCCACGCATTGCACTCATGGAGGATATACCATAGTTGTGTATTTAACAGCTTTAACCCATCTACTCTCCTACAGTGTTGGCTCTATTCATCTAATACATTTTCATTAATAAATTATGCTATGCTCAATAAATAGTTGATTTGATGGTTTGAATAGATGTTCGTTTTCACTATAAAGAAACAACTGGCCTGGAGCAAAATCTGACTGAATATGATTAAATAGATCTCCCTTCTTCTGCGCTGAAAGCTGAATTCCAGGTATGGATTTTACTGCATAGTTACAGTTTGGACCAAAATAGGTATGCATATTCCATTCCAGTGGGATCGCTGTGTAAGCGGAAAAACACTGTAGTATTCAGCACTACTACAGTGATTGCCGCTGTCTTTTGGGTCTTGTGCTGAGCAGCTGCATAATAGCCACAGGAGATTGCTTACTCGGCACAGACGCCATTCACAGCCTTGATTTTTTTCACAAAGAATAGGCAAGGGCATTCTCTGATCTGATCCCACAGGTATGGAGAATGCATACCAAGTTGGACCAATGTAACTATGTAATAAAATCCACCTCTGGAATTCAGCTTTTCAATTTAGTAGATCAATTGAAATTAAATTATCAATCTATTGATATTTCCTTGTTGCATTTATAACCAGAAGTTTTAATATTTTATACATTTGAATGATTTTATCATCTTAGATTTAGGTAAAATTGGCTGAATTGATATCTGCCACTGAATAAACACTGTATTTTTAAAAATATCATGGCATTCTCAACTCTTTCTCTTTTACATGGGATTTATAAAATAATCCAGTTTACTAGTGGGTAGTCTATTCAGACTTTTGTCAAAAGATTTATGTTTCATTATTTATAGTAACTTTAAAAGGCTTTCGTGACAATCCCTTTACAAGTACTGTATTCATTTTTAAGTAAATAAAATATGCCACTTAAAAAAAAAAAAAAAAAATCATTCCACGTCTGTGTGGTAAACAAAGATTTGTTTAATGATGATTAGGCACCTAAATGGTAATGAATATAATGAACATTGCAGCTGATATAGAAAACTCTCAAAACAAATCTCTCTTAAAATGATGCACAATAACAATTTTGTGTGAGGCACATTTCATTAAGACAGCAAATTTTGAATGGGCTCCTAAAAAAACACCTTCAGTATTTTTGAAATGTTATTATTATTATTATACAGGATTTATATAGGGGCAACAGTTTATGCAGCACTTTACAATGTATGAGATTTTAATGTAGCAATTAATTGTCTTTTTATTAGAGTGGATTCACACTCTTCCATTGTGGAAACACACAATATGAAGATTATTCACATCCATGCTTTGTGGTTTGCTTTAGCAGGTATGTTTTATTTATTTTTATTGTACATATGTTGGGGTGACATTCATAACGAGTGTGTTGCAAAAAGTTAATTTATTTCAGTAATTAAATTCAAAAGATTCATTACATACAGAGTGATATATTTCAAGCATTTCTTTATTTTCATTTTTATGATTAAGGCTTACAGCTAGTGAAAACACAAAATCCAGTATCTCAGGAAATTAGTCATGGTGTCACACTCTAATCAGCTAATTAACGCAAAACATTGATAAAGGTTTCCTGAGCCTTTAAATGGCCTCTGTCTGGTTCAGTAGGTTACACAATCATGGGGAAGACTGCTGACTTGATAGCTGTCCAAAAGACAGTCACTGACACCCTCCACAAGGAGGCTAAGTCACAAAAGGTAGTTGCTAAAGAAGTTGGTTGTTAACAGAGTGCTGTATCCAAGCATATTAATGGAAAGTTGAGTGGAATAAAAAAGTGTGGTAGAAAATGGTGCACAAGCAACAGGGATAACTGCAGCCTTGAGAGGATTGTGAAGCAAAGGCCATTGAGGAATTTGGGGGAGATTCACAAGGAATGGACTACGGTTGGTGTCAGTGCTTCAAGAGCCAATACACACAGATGTATCCAGGACATGGGCTACAACTGTCACATTGCTTGTGTCAAGCCACTCCTGATGTCAGAAGCGTCTTACCTGAGCTAAGGAGAAAAAGGACTGGACTGTTGCTCAGTGGTCCAAAGTTCTCTTTTTGGATGAAAGTACATTTTGCCTTTCATTTTTGAAACCAAGGTCCCAGAGTCTGGGGAAGAGTGCAGAGGCATAGTATTCAAGTTGCATGGGGTTCAGTGTGAAGTTTCCACAGTCAGTGATGATTTGGAGAGCCATGTCATCTGCTGGTGTTGGTCCACTGTGTTTTATCAAGTCCAAAGTCAGTGCAGGCCTCTACCAGGAAATTTTAGAGCATGTCATGCTTCCCTCTGCTTACCAGATTAATGGAGATGCTGATTTCATTTTCCAGCAGGACTTGGCACCTACTCAACAATGCAGACGAGCTTAAGGCTGCTATCAGAGCAGCCTGGGCTTCCATAACACCCCACAGGCTGATAGCCTTCATGCCATGCTGCATTGATGCAGTAGTTCATGCAAAAGGAGCCCCAACCAAGTATGGAGTGTATACTATACTGTAAATGGACATACTTTTCAGTAAGCCAACATTTCTTTATTAAAAATCCTTTGTTTTATTGGTCTCAAGTAATATTCCAATTTTCTGAGATACTGAATTTTGGGTTTTCACTAGCTGTAAACCATATTCATCAAAATTAAAAGAAAGAAAAGCTTGAAATATATCACTCTGTGTGTAATGAATCTATATAATATATGAGTTTCACTTTTTGAATTGACTTACTGAAAAAAATTAACTTTTTGATGATATTCAAATTTTTGGAGATGCACCTGTACATTTACCAAAGTATTACTGCATAGTGCTTTTCCACAAGGGAAAAGTGTGAATCCACCCTAATAAAAAGACAATGGATTGCTACATTAAAATCACGTACATTTCCTTATTTCATTTTTTATAAACCAAATGCAGTGTGTATGATCACAAACTTTCAAAAACTGTCACCATATTTGAGTCCATGGACATGGACATGTGTGCCCATCCAAAAGTATCAAAACTAATTTAAATATTTTTTTTCCCACAACTGTCCCGCAAAAGTGGTAGTTGCGGGATTGTGACAAACCATCCCCAGTTGGGGTGAGTTTATTTACATGGCTTAAGCCTTTTTTTTTCTAAAATAAATACATGGCAACACAGTGCCTAAGTGTTTAGCACTTTTGCCTAGTAGCACTAGGTTTAATGGTTCAAGTACCCACCATGGTACTACCTGTCTGGAGCATGTTCTCCCTCTGCCTGTGTGGCTTTCCTCTGGGTATGAGTTTCCTCCCACACTCTAAAGACATGCTGGTAGGTTAATTGGCCCTACTATGTGAGTTAGGAACTTTAGATTGCAAGCTCCTTCAGGGCAGGGATTGATGTGAATGTACAATATACTGTATATGCAAAGCACTGCATACATTGACAGTGCTATCTAAGTACCTATAATGTTGCATGAACTGCATAACATTTATTAGTTAGAGATAGGCTTTCATTTGTTTTTTAATTAAAGTAAATTTAAAATGATATGCTCAGCTAAGACCAGGGCGAGGTTGCTGTGCAATTTTCACTTCAGAAGGAACAGCATTACAGGATATTGATAAAAAATAGTAGATTTGGATAAATATCCTGAGTCAATAATTATCAATAATCTTTTCCTTACCTTAAAAGTCGCTGTAGAGTTGCAGTCATGTAATGACAGTCTCTTCCCCAGTCGCTCCAGCATTGGCTATTTTCAACAAAACTCTGAACATCCTACAGTGTGAGCACTGTTCTTCAATTGTTTTATAGTGATGTAAACATAGGCAACATAATGGCCCCAGGAAATGATGACCAGGAAGCATGTTTATGGCTGCCAGTGCTCACACTTCCTGGCCCTCTTCCTGTATCTAACCTTAACTTTCCTGCACTTCTATGATCTCCCCTCGTTGTCAGCTATGTATTTCGGTTGTAGGGTAGTTTCTTTCCCCACACCTGGTCCTATTGTGCTACCCTTGCATGCATGCTCTTAATAACAGGACTACATTGTGATGTGTGGACACTGCCTGTTCCTACATACACAGGCAGCCTGAGATGAAGACACTCCTCCAAAGTAATTGAAAGCGGCTCCCAAGCTCAGTCAGCATCCTCATGTGGAGTATATTTAATCATTGAATGGGTATGGGCGGTTTGACTAATCTTATAACTAATGGGTCTTGAAGTCCTAAATACTGTAATCAGATGACTGAAGGTAGCTGTGCAATGGGTGGCCCTTGCCCAGAATTTCTTTTAAGTGCCATGGAGATATGATGTGGCTGTACACAAATAGAAATTTGAGTCTTTCTGCACTGTTTGGCAAAAAATGGTTTAAACCTCTGTGCTATATTAATCAATAACTAAGTGTCTTAGGTATAGGTTATTAGGCTTTAGTAATGCTTTAATAAATGCATGGGAATGGCAGATCGACTCCATCAGCAATCTTCACATTCTACAAAGATCAAACTACGCTGAGGAAAAACATCTCCAACATGTACTGCATTCTTATTCACGACTCCTTGCTGGGCAAACCCAGTCTATGCTACATAGGGAAGTGAACTTATATCAGTCATTTTAGCCTGTCCAATAGGCACAGGTTATAAGATTGCCTCTTAAAAAGTTGTGTCACTCACTGAAAAATGTCCCTTAAATTAACACACTATTAACTATGCCCTTGTTCGCCTAGCCAAAATCTTCCCCACTGCTTCAAATACAGTAGATGTTGGGGAGATTACGGGGAGACACTCATACCCTTCTTCATGTTTGGTGGGCCTATTTTAAAGTTTCAAAATTTTGGAACACCTAACCTAGCTATGGCATGACTGTTGCTAAACAATAAGCAGCGGGCTTCAGAACACAGGTCCTTTATTACTTATTGTATAATCGCTGCAAGGAGATTGGTGGCAGCGGCTTGGAAACAGAAGGACCCTCTTGAGTTCATGTCCTTTGTGTATAATTTAAACATGCAAACACAATCTGAATGAATGTTTGCCATCAAAATGGTAAGCAACAGGCCTTTTGGGCATAGTGGTCAACTTGGAGATACCACAGTGGATGCTTGTCTTATAAGGAATGCGGTGAACCCTACCACTCCGAATAAAATAACTTGTACATGTACAGTTTTTGCTGATCCATACTTTTTCAAAAACATTGGATATGCCCTCTCTTCTGTTTATTTGTATTTTAGAGGCGATTGTCTTATAGTATGGCAATGTACTTATACTTTATGCTGCGTGCTTCTGTATTATTTTTACTAAAAATAAATATATAAAGAGAAGAAACAAAACCAAAAAAAGGCAATAAAGATCATAGATTAAATATTCACTATGATGGAGCGTGCCTATCCTGACACACCACTTTTGTAATATCTGAGAAAAAATACACTGTGCTACTTGATTTTTGTAGTTTGACGGTGGCAGAAATAGCTCTCCTGTGCGAATCAGCGTAGGTGTATGGTGGCTCGTGCAGGCTCAGTTGCGGGAGCATGTCCCTGGGTCGGGAGGACTCTATGTTCTCTGGTGGCCCGTGATTGCCTCATACACAGGCAAAACGGGGAAATGTAAATGTAAACAAGGCATTTCCTTGTCCTGACAGGAGACATGACAGGGATCTACTATACCCAGTGGTCGGAAACAGTGATAGCTGTCATGTCCCAGCAAGCCCATCCCCCCCACAGTTAGAGGCACTCATAGGGAACACAGTTAACCCCCTTGATCGCCCCCTAGTGTTAACCCCTTCCCTGCCAGTGACATTTACACAGTATTCAGTGGCTATTTATAGCTCTGATCGCTGTATAAATGTCAATGGCCCCAACAAAGTGTCAAAAGTGTCCGATCTGTCCGCTGCAATGTTGGTGACAATAAAAATCGCGGATCACCGCCATTACTAGTAAAAAAAAAAGTGATCAAAATGTCATAAATCTATTCCCTATTTTGTAGATGCTCTAATTTTTGCGCAAACCAATCAATATACACTTATTGCGATTTCTTTTACCAAAAATATGTAGAAGAATATATAACGGCCTAAACTGATGAAGAGATTTGTTTTAAAAAAAAAAAATGTGGGATATTTATTATAGCAAATTTGTCGCTCTTTTTTGTTTATAGCGCAAAATATAAAAACTGTAGGGGCGATCAAATATTACCAGAAAAAAGCTCTATTTGTGGGAAAAAAAGGACGTCAATTTTGTTTGGGTACAGCGTCGCACACTGCACAATTGTCAGTTAAAGGGACACAGTGCCAAATCGCAAAAAAAGCTCTGGTCATTAAGGGGGTAAAACCTTCTGAGGTTGAAGTGGTTAAAGAAATGCAGATTGAAATTACTGACACATACAGTTAATAAATTGGAATACATTTATTATCATACAAAATTTTTATTTTTACACAAGAGAGTCTGTGGATGAAACAGAACATGCACATTTTGTGTTAGCATGTGTTACTTGTCTGGAGGTCATTGATCAAGGACTAAGGCACAATTCTCATGCTCTCTTGTGTCAATTATAAAGCACAACGGGGTCACAATATGAAGACAAATACTTCCTTCATGAATGTAGACAAATTACTATGTCTAAGTTGAAGCATTTTTTTTTTCGCTATATAAATTGACACAACACAGAATTATGTCACAGTGATTTTTCCCTTGATAAACGACCATCACAGCCACTGGTAAGCTTTTCTATCCCAAGATTCTGTGCCATTGTGCTTTAATGTTTGATCTGTATAAATTCTTTTTAATTCTTCAGGTCTGATCAACACACAATAACATGTTGTGCTGTAGAGGTGGATGGGTTACAGAATGTACAGTAAGTAATGGAAAAACTAGGAGTGTGGGTACACAGCTGCCAAACTTGTGCTTTATTCCTATCATTTCTAAAAGAAGGAATGGCAAAATATAACATACGGCACAAGTTCAAGAAGTCTGCAGTAAGTACAATAGTTCACAATGTTGTTTTCACAGCAAAATAAATGCATTTCAGTAGATCTCCTAAAAAATATCATGCACTCCATTAGCTATATCTTTTTTTTTCTTATCTTACCCAGTGCAACATACCTCTGCTTTATATCTTTGTAACATCTAGAAGCATAACGCATCTAATCTTTCTGTATATTTACAAATTGAACAAAATATCTACATACAAAAGCTTACTTAAAATTAAACTTGATGCAAGTTATGAAAAAGCAATTTATTGGCAAATGAAACTGAGCATTGCTTCAACCATAGGCTGTTATATAATTTTTTATGAAGCTAAACCACAGTATTGGAAAAGTTGACGTACTCAAAGGAAACGGTTTCATAGCGGATGCCCAATATCCGCCTCTACTAATCTTTGTTAGCAGCTTTCTCTATTGCATTCCATTTTTTTTTTTTATCATTTATTTAGTTCTGCAGGAATCTTAATCATGTTTTTCTGCAAGCTGAAGATTTTCTGAAACACCTTCCAAGGAACTGGTGGATGTGTCCTCCAGTTTTATGTGTAAAGAATGTAGGGATTTCGGTGTATGCTGTGCTTTCAGTTCTAAGTGTGATTAGTGTTTGTGCTATGCACTCTTTGCCATTCATAGAAATACCAGTAAACAGTGGATCTGCAGCAGCAATTTACAATATAGAAGATTACTCTCCATTTCAGTATAACATTTATCATATTTTTTTTTAATAATTTACACAATTTACATTTTTGGCAATCAAAATACTGTAGTTCACTAGTCAAACTTTGCTCTTTTATCCAGCCAAGCAGTGCATCATGGAATGCATCTCAAATAAAGGCACTGAACAGTATGCTTGCAGGTTCGTAATGCTGATCATGGCATTCCAATGTTCCCTCAGTGACTGAAAAATACAAATCCCAGAATGCATTGCAAAGCATATTACTTGTTCATTCTAAATAACCTGATTGATACATGGTGTACAAAATACAATGTGTAATACTTTATATGTTAAAGGCGATAAAATAATGGGCGCAGAGAGATTATATTTGGGTTGGAGTAAGCATCAGCAAATGCAAGTGTCATACTTAAATTATTTAGCCATCATATATATATGTTCTAGTCTTTTATAAAGACATGGTATATATTATACAATAAATTCACCAATTTCACCAGCAATGTCTATATAGACATTGAAGTTTTACACACTGTAACACTACTATAATACTGACAAAGGAAACGGACTCTATACCCAGGTGTCAGAGCAAGGACTGCATAACAAAGGACCATACCATGGCATACATACACTAGTTTGTATTTGAAATGTGTACCATTTCATGCATTTACAGTTTTCATGAAGGAAAGAGGATTTTAGGCTTCTTTCATCTTGCTACATTGTAGATTCTGTGTCAGTTCCTGCACACTGTAGAAAACAATTACGCTTTGAACAAGAAGATGACATTGTACTGTCACACTGACATCCAGTATCACTTACAACAGTTTGTGTTTTGATTGTATTGTATTGTTCAATGTATGAATATGCCTCTACATAGTGTTTCCATATAACCACTGAATGATAACTGAGTGCACTGAATGAAACATGGCAGTCTGCAAAAGAGAATGTGACCAAGTGGAAATGTCTACACAAAGGAGTTCATAGCGTTCACAGGAGATGGAGCTTCTGAACTTTCATTGCCTTCTACAGGCTCTTTTTCTTTTTTTCCACTGTATTGTCCTATAAAGGAACCATCTTCATTGAACTGACCATTTACTCCTTCCCCGTAGTCAACTAAACTGTCATCGCTGTCTTCTTTCTTCACCGTTCTATCTGACGGAGTCCGGCTTCCTTTTTTAAGAGGTTTGTTATCTTCAGCATCGCTGACAGAGGAAAAAAAAAGCATAACTTGAGAAAGCATGAACATATAATAAATATAATATAACGCTTATTAGTATTACACAAATGGCACAAACTTGCAGTAGCTTGTTGCGCATAATCATTTTCTTAAACTACATCTTAAAAACACATGCTTTGCCATTGACTACAGCATATTTGTGATTCTTGTCAGTGCATTATAATAATTGTCTATAAACTGTCCTATATAAACATGATCATAGTAGGAGAGATAGAGGAAAGACAACTATTTCTTAATGTACTTTAATACTCAGATGTACAGACTATGCATCTTACTGACACTGTAAACATCTAAGATTTTCAACGTATAATAAACATTTGCAAATGCTATATCAAACATTTATCACGCTAAACAAGGAAAGTCATAGGATAAATGTCAAGCTTTGTATAAATGTTGCAAACCGCTCCTACCTTTCAATTAACCTATATATCCCATAGCAAAAATAAAGAAAATAAATAAATACAAATCACCTAAGAAATAGAAATCATTATTTGAACATGAAATTAGAAAGCTTGATTGCAAACAATTTTTATATTATGATATAGGCAAAAGTAAAGCACAATAGTCTGTAAAACTCTAAATATTACCCAAACATCATAATAAACAATTTATGTTATAAAGTTATGGGGGTTTATTTACTAAAAACAAATAGACAGTGAATTTGCATTCTTCAAGGGAATTTTCCCTAGAGCTTAGTACATGTGCTGAAAATTCACTTAGCAAAAAATACCCAATCACATGCAAGGAAAATAAAAAATATATAGTTTTGCTTGCACATTATTGGATGATGGAAGTCAGGAGAGCTTCACCTCATTCACTAAGTGAAAAGAGAACTTTGCAAACTGAACAGGCTATTTGCCATTAGTAAATCAACCCCATGGTGTCTGATTTACTACAGTGTGAATGAGCGAATACTGGGCCCGACTTTATATGTGATACTAAAATATAACACTAATTACAAGTAGAAGTATGCACAGTTCTGGTGAGATTCAAGCTTAACATCCCAAGCGAAGTGAGGGATGAAGTGAATCTATGCTTGTGTCTAACATCCAGTTATGGCAAAAGAAATCAACTTTTTGCATATTCCTCAGCACATAACTAGGCATTTGAACGGAACACATTACCTTCATAAAAAGCCTCCTAAAATCTTTGAGGCAGCCCTTGATTTAGTCAGTGAAATGAAAAGCATCTGACATTCTGATAAAAAAAATGTATGTATTATTTTTTAAGTTCAATTCATCTCACTTTTGGTTAGAGAGAGGATTTAGAGATGGTATATATCTTTCAGGTACAAAGGAACTGGTAAGGCGTGCCTTATCTGAAGTACATCTTCATCAGTTGTGTGACAGGGGTTGTTTGGAAGATACTTCTGTGCTCCTGATCCTATAATGTGCCCATATAATATGCCTGGCCATAGGCACTACAGGTGGCTGGACATATATTGTCCAGCTGCTGATTAATAAAACTGATTGATGCAAAGTGCATCAATAAGTGTAAATCCTGTTTTTATTCTGCAATTAGCATTTGCAACAAAATCACTTCATAATTTTACCTCTGCCAACAGACAACTGCCTCTACTAGTCAGAGAGCAGATTGTTTTACTTATTCATTTAAAAAATGAAATGCAAATAAAAGTGGAAGTGTTGTCATTGAAAGACAAGCTGTCATTTTTCTAAGACACTTTGGAAAATAAAATAAAAACCTGTCTGATTGTTAAAGGCATCTTCAATAGCTTCTAGGATTTTTTTTTTTAATTACAGAAATTAAGCCAAAAACGTAGAATTTACAGTTAAACTTTTACCTGTATTCACCAAATGTGCCATCATCTTCTTTCATAGGCTGAATTTCAGGATCTGCATGAGCATCCTCTTTTTCTTTAACTTTAACATAAAAGCACAATAAGATTGAATTAATGGGGAGACACACTGATATTCTACCACAAAAGAGAATTCATTACATACAGAATTATTTTTTAAAGGATAACTAACTTTAGGTCTATGTCACACTAGGACTCAACTCACCTTCTCCTATGGAGTCAATAACTTATTGTGCAAACCAGCAAAGGGTGCCTCTATCACCGCTTCCTTGCATTTCAGCTAACAAGGGAGTGACTTCTTTTAGAGAAAGTGGTAGTTAAATAAAGGTGCAGATCCTTTAATTAGCCTTGTCCCTACA
This sequence comes from Lithobates pipiens, assembly GCF_037356315.1. Classification (NCBI taxonomy): domain Eukaryota; kingdom Metazoa; phylum Chordata; class Amphibia; order Anura; family Ranidae; genus Lithobates; species Lithobates pipiens. The sequence continues at coordinate 220,005,995 of NW_027507903.1, read as the reverse complement.
TGATCTACAAACATATTTTTCTTTCTTGCAGGTATCAGCATGTTTGTGACACCACAACCTGTACCCTACCCAGACGGGTTTCTTTCTTGCACAGGAAGCTGCTTATGACCACATCCAAATGAAGAAAAGAAAATATTGCACACCACTTCAACTAAAAACGCCTTTCCTTTATTCTGGAACAGAATATGAGATAAAGTTATGTTGAGTTTCCAGTTGTACTCCTGCTGTGTAAAAGAGCACAACAGTTTTATCGTGTAATTCTATGTTGAGTTGGAACAAAGGACATAGGTTGTTGGTTAATGCAGCGTGATATTTTCTCTTTTTCCCTATTAGGTTATTGTTGAGGTTGGGAAGGAGCCTAGCTCTGACCCTACATACTGTATGGACCAATCTGGAGCAGATTTTACAAATTGCGCTTCTGACCACACTTACAGGAAATTGTGCTCATTCAAACCATTAGGTTTAGTTGTTAGGTTATCCTTTCAAATGTGATGATTCAGTTTAGAAGCTCCAGTTGCAGGATAAGTTGAGAATACAAAATGAAGGCTTAGTTAAGTGTCTGGGCTTAGCATAGAGGTTAGTTTAAGTATGTGTAGGGTTCAAGACCTAGAGGTTTAAGAAGTAGGTGCTGGGGTATAGCTAGTTTTTGGGGAAAGGAGGGGGAGAATAAAATCCAACTCCAAACCCCCCTCACTGGAACACCTATAGAACCTTTTTAGAAAAATCTTTATACATACATTTTCTACAGAAGAGTCAATCTATCTTCTTCCTCTGGCATTGGGTGGATTTTGAATGTTGCAGGGAGCTGTGCCATATATGAGATTGTGCTGCTCTCTGCAGCATTCTCCCATGAGTCCAGGGAAGCCTGATTGGTTCTGCATGCTTTGGGCTCAGAATAAGTGGGTTAAATCACACTTTGCAATGTTCAATCCAGAAGAGGACTGGCTCTGGATTGCAGTATCAGGTGAGTCTGTGGGGTACAGTACTGAAGAGAAGGTAAGTATTTGCAGCCAGAGCTGCATTTTTTATTTCTATACATGCCAAGGACGGAGATTTAAATTTTTTATTTAAGCTGGGCTTGGGATTTAAGTGCTAAGGGCTCTCTTTAAGGCTTAACACTGAGGGTGAGGATTAAGATTGTTAGATTAAGGGGCGCATTTTACAGGAGTTAAGGGTAAAGACATTTTTAAAACTCAAGTGCCTAGGTCTATCATCTAAGACTGGATGTCTGAAGTGAACATGGGTTACTTCACCTCACTTCATACTTTAGTAAATGGGGCCAGTGTGTGAAGTGAGGCAGCTGACAGTATAGCAACTATTGGAGTTCAGAGGACCCATGATACCTGAAAAAGTCAGACTAAGAATCTGCCATAAAAAGGTCTTTGCATTTATAAAAACATAAGAACATCAAGAATCTTGGATAGACCTGGTAGTAACGGGTTACCCTAAGTGATAGATGTTGTTTTAACATTAAAAAAATGCAACAAGTCCCGTTAGTTCTTCTCAAACAATTATTAAAAGATAAACTGACGTCAGATACAGACAGTGTCAATTATTTTCTATGGGAGCAGTGGTCACACACACATGTCATAATACAGAGGATTTTGACTGCAATGAAAGACACTTAATCCCTTACTGCTAAATCTGCCATGGCTTCATCTCCATGCTGCTTTCTTAAAACCAACTCTATGAGAGGACTTCTAATTCTGTTCATATAGTCCTGTTATTTACACCGCTCTGCTGATATTTCTCTGCTGTTGATTAGTGACACAGCCTAGTTACTACTTCAACCGCCTGTGGTTGAACAGTGAATTCACCCTGTCAGCATGTTCTTTTTCAGTACATACGACAACAAAACAACTGAGTACAGACCCAACTACTACCCTCCCCTTGCCTATACTTAGCGCTGCAGTATAGGGGATAATTAGAGGCTGACATCAATTCAAATTAGTTTATACTAATTACCTTTAAAATATAGTACATTACAGTTTTAAAATAAATACAGAAGTACATTTATTGGTGTTTTTTTTTACATCTGGAGTTCTGCTTTAACAAACAGAAATGTGTAAGCCTTACCTGGGTACTTTCCTCCTTTGTTTCTTCGTATAAAACAAACAATCAATAAAACTAATATCAAGAGGGCTACCGCACACATGAGACCAATAAACCATCCTTGCGTTGCAATGTCAACTTGCCGACTTGCCATGGCTGTAGAATGTAAACAGATAGTAAGGTACAGGACTTAGAGGCATATTTCACAATCAATATTAGAGAGAAACATAAAAAAAGCACAGTCAAACCTCAGCATCAAAAAATCCCCAAGACACAGCACACATATGGTGGGAAAAGTCCTCTTACTAACACCAGAGGCCATTTTAATGTATTCAAAGTACAGACAATGTGCTGAAGGGCCCTTAACATTGCTATATAACTCAACCCTATACATAGCCCTTTGTAATTGTCAGTGTGTTCTCAGAATAGTACAGTATATTTCTTTATCATTTGTTCTAAACATACTGAATTTAAAACAAGAAGAGAATGAAAAATTATTCTTTTAACAAACCAAGTGATCCAACTAGCAAGATGCACTTGCAAAAGGAAAAATACTCTACGTAGCAGACATAACAGACCACTTATCGTGTAATTTGTGCACGCACAAAGTAGGTCATACGCTGACTGGCTTAAATTATTAAATTAAGTGAATGGAGTTTTAGGGCAGTTCCTGTAATTATAAATACCTGAATACTGCAATGAATTGCAAACAATGCACATGGGATAAAGTTAGATTTCTCTAAGCATTACGCCTAAGTACATGCGTTATTAAAAACATTCATAGGCAAGTATGTGGATGTTTCAGAGGATAACATATTTCAAATCATGAATATATCAGTTTATTTTAAAACAATATTGCCCATACACAACTGACTTATTCTCTAGCTACCCTTAAAAGGAAAGGGTCAATCTACATTGTTTTCCAAGATTGCACATTACTATATGGGCTCATGCACACTGCACATGCACTTTCTTCGTTCAGGACCTTTCGCCTGGATGCATTTGCCTCTGTACGTGTTTACCTTCATACAGCTACCTACACCAGGGGCACCAAATATATCAGTGAGTTTATGCTGTGAAGAGGAAGATGCCCATGTGCATGAGCTCAATAGGAGTCACGTTTTTCATATGAAAATAATATTCAGATGAGTATGTATACCACAATGTTGCAGTATCCTTCCGCATTTATTATTCTGTGTATGCATAAATACTGCATTCTTAGAAATAAAACCAATTAATCTACTGTGTATAATCAAGCAAAACATCAATACCGTGTGCTGCAAGTAGTGATGGTAATATGCAATATGATTTCTTTAAATGCTTAGACAGTTGTGAATGTGTTATATAGGTAAGGCAAAAAGCAAGACAGTATGTATTTCCTACTAGTGTCCATTTTAGGAAAGTCACTATAGTTTTAGTAAAGCAATCCTAGCAACAGGCCTGTGTCACTAGACAGATCCATGGAACTGGAACTTTCTGCCCATGTTCCAACATATGAACAAATCTCCTGCATGGCTCGGTTTTTATTATACAATAATCTGATGAGCTCATACATTACATGTGTGCATCCACTTTCAGTATTTTCAGTACTTGATAACATAATTTTAATACATTTTGGCATTGTTCTGTGTATATTTTAGGAGCTTGGGATTTTCATAATACAGAAAGTCCTTACTAGCAGTAAACAATCTTTTCATGATACTAATCACCCACAATGTGGCAAGCACTTACAAAAGTATGTAGATCACCTCGTATTTCATTTCATGCATAATTCTAATTAAAAGACAAATAGTAACCTGATATTCATTTAAATGACAGGTACCAGATAACACAAGGAACAACACAAGTAAAAGGTTGCTTCCATTGGTAAAAGCATTACTTGGCTCCAACTTTTCAACACCACCATACCTAAACAATTAACAGCCTTATCCCTTTAAGGCATGCATTCACTTTACCTAAAAAAAAATACACACTTCATACTTTTTCTGTTTTAAACACACAAACACACAAATAGTAAATGCTTATGTCAACAGGAAAAGAATCACACATATTTCTCTCTCTAATTCTCAGACAATACATTTCTTTAAGTTGCATTTGTTGGAAGGACATTTTCACAAGTTTCTTCCACTTCTTATTGCTCAAATTGATTGGCTGCTGACATTTCTCTCTTGTTGCTTGTGAAATTTTTGAATTGATACTGCTTATTTTTTTTCTTGGAAGCATGCAGAAATATAGATACGTTTATGTGAGGCACAGGAGTCACAGATATGCCTCACCTGGACCTGTCTGAAATGTTTCTTCTGCATACAATTCATTGTGATCATCAGAATAAACTTGCACTTTATATGATGTTCCAGGAGATAAACCTTTTATTACCAAAGCACTCCGAGTACTATTTACAGATTCCTCTTTCCAGTCTTCTTTGCCTAGAAGAGTTTCAGGACAACACAGGAAACACTCATTGAACGGTCCATATGTAAGTCTAGATGCTTCTGACTGTACTGTACTAGAGTAACATGCATACCAAGGCTGTACAGGATTTTGTATAGAAAGCATGCAATATCTAGTTAGCTCACCACGCAACAAATCTTGAATCTGCAGTTTTGAAAATGTTAATAGTATTGAAAAGGATGTACTGCCCATTCTTTCACGAAGGTAAATGTAGACATATAGTTTATTTTGGAAAACAATTTTAACTTTTAAAAAGCAGCAGGCCCAATTTATGCCTGCAGGCCCAGATTTTTACCTTACAGAATGTCAGACTGCATCCTTGAATCATCAAAGTTTGTTTGGCCCAAACCCACAGAAGACACATGACAGCAGGCCACTGTCCCAATCAGTTGTGGTCTTAAAATTCTCCGCCCCATAGTCAAACGTACTAAAGGGGCAGGGGTGCTGATGAGATCACTGACCTAATATGGCCACATGCTTACATAATTGTCAGCACACATTTTCCTGAACTTTGTACAAAGTATTGCAATTATTTAATTATATATATATTGTTTGAGCCTTGCAGGCAACATTATTGACCTAATATGGCCATATCTGGTCAATGGCATTGTCTAAATAGAGCCCAGTGGCCATTTTAGGTTATTGATGTCATGATGTCACCAGCATTTCCACCCCTTTGCTATGTGTGGCTGTGAGATGGAGCCACAGCTGTTTGATAGGCGGTCTGTTGTGACAGTTTACTCTGGGTTCGAGATGAACTCAGTTCTGCCCCAAACATTAGTGCACCCCTAATCACAATTTTTTGAGGTAATAACACAGACCATTAACAGTGGTAAAACAGATTTACATGTAGAGTAAACAGATCATCAATGGTTGTAAACTAAACATATCAGTTGAGGAACAAGAAGACTTTACACTTCCTTTAAAAATAAAGGGGTGTAATTATAAGCATTTTCGTTTACCTATAGCAATATAGATATGACTGATCAAGTGAAGTGTTACAGATATTTTAAGATCTACAGGGGCTTCATAATGTTTTTATATACCCTATTTAAAGTAAGAGCATCCCTACATCATCATACAGCAGGGCAACTAGATCAATCTATGCACTGTGCATCTTTACTAGGGGTCTGTATGTGAATAGAGGTTATACTGAGGCGTACTTTGTGTATTGAACTTTAATATATTATATATTAATATTTTGCTTTGATTCATCAATTTACTGAAAGATAATGTATGGTCGTGTATGTTTTATTTGTTTAAAAATGTAAAAATAAAAATATGGGGGAAAAATGCTGCTTGGTCATCAACATAAATGCTCAATGCACAAAGCTAAAACATTAGGATAAGAATAGTAATTTTAAACAATTATTTTATTTTCTGCCAAGTCCTTAGAGATTTGACAATTATAGTAACATGGATAAAATAAAGATCCTTGTGTTGAAGCTTTGAGAGTAGAGCCTAAAATCTCTGAATAAAGCTGAATAAAAACTGTTATACATCTTTCATCACAACAAACTACAGGTCCCTTAGTAACCTAACGTCACAATCAATAATAGAGATTGTAGTCAGTGTTCTGGGAGAAAAGTAGCAAGCACCAAACTATGATGTCTTTGCATCTGTTAATAGAAACAAATTGTCCTGATCCATGGGATGAGCATGGCCTATTCTGCATCTGTTGATGTAATCTCTGAGAGAATTGATGCTGAAAGACATTTAATATGAAGACAACTCCCTTGCAATTTAGCAATAAATTGGGAACAAAGGAGTGAAATGCAAGGGAAAATTACATTTGTCCTATCTACCCTGGGTGCGTAAAGTGTAGTGTATAAGTAACGGGAAACTGCTAAACATAGAATTACTTGCAATGATAAGAGATGTATTAAACATATGAATTAGGAAAAATATAGGTTTAAATTTCACTACATCATTTATGATTATTATTTTGTGGAATCTTGGAAAAAGAGGTGTATAATTATAAAGGGATGGGGGGAATCATGAATGAGGAGCATTGATCTGTATATGTATGTGAGACACTTATGCCGCGTACAGACGATCGGACATTCCGACAACAAAATCCTGGATTTATTTCCGACGGATGTTGGCTCAAACTTGTCTTGCATACACAAGGTCGCACAAATGTTGTCGGAAATGCCGAATGTCAAGAACACGGTGACGTACAACTCGTACGACGAGCCGAGAAAAATTAAGTTCAATAGTCAGTGCAGCTCTTCTGCTTGATTCCGAGCATGCGTGGAATTTTGTGCGTCGGAATTGTATGCCCACAATCGGAATTTACGACAATGGATTTTGTTGTCGGAAAATTTGAGAACCAGCTCTCAAATTTTGTTTGTCGGAAATCCCAACAAAAAATGTCTGATGGAGCCTAAACACAGTCAGAATTTCCAACAACAAGCTCACATTGAACATTTGTTTGCAGAAATTCCGACCACATGTACGCGGCATTAGAATGTCTACTTTGTATTTTGTAGACTTATCTTTTCTTTAAGGAGAATATTAGCAATGTCCCACATATGTAACAGGCATAATGTGTCCCAGTGGCCCTAACAACATACCAAAGACCTCACTGTGAAGTTTGACAACATTTTATATTAAATCACAATTCTTTGGAAGTTTCATTCTGTTCATGAGCCATCATCTTAAACCACTCTAAATTTGAGAGTACAGATACAATTTTGCCTCCTTACCAGAGAGGTTATGTTTACAGAGGGCTCTAGTTATTTTTTGATTTGGGGAATTATGAATGCATGAGACCACACACTACATAAATATTTTTTTTATTATTTGATGGTAAGGATGCCCAGTCATTAAAGTAACCTTCACCTTGGTCTCCCCTTGGTCTGTGTCTGTTAACATGTCTGATTTAACAGTATATATATATATATATATATATATATATATATATATATATATATATATATATGGCTGGAATTGTTTTTTTTAAAAAGGTATACACATAATTATAAGCACTAGCTTTATAGTGAATCTGTCAAATGTGAGACAAGATTAGAGATAATTATTTTCTTTTTAAAATGTTGTCATTACTGAGTAATACGTTGTGGCAAATTTTATGTAAATCTCTTAGCAGATAACAGCATCTCAACTTGATAGAAAATGCATGGAGTGGATCTCTTAGATGCTCTGTTCCTGGATGATGAAGAGAATTATTTAACACAGCAACATCCAGAGTAAATTTATCACACTGTTACAATAGGCTCAGGAAAAATAGGCTTCTGTTGTAGATGACAGATTCTCTTTAAAGCCCATCCCCTTACTGATGTAAACCTAAAAACATGCATTTTTTTAATTGTTTTTAAAGAAAACTGGACCTTACTCAGTTCTACATATTTAACAAAGAGCTTCAATTCTTGATTCTCAACATTCCACAAAATAGTAGCAGATGTTTCCGCAGCAGTGATATTCTTGATCCTGACTGGCTGGGCTGAGCATCAAGTGAGAGAAAAAGTTAAAATGTATACTAACTTCTACACTGGATGCATGCACATCTACTCAGTGCTCAATTTTTGGAGATAAGTCAAATGGATTAAAACCAGTTGCTTCTACAAATTTGGAAGAGTTCACGTTAAGAATTTTAAAGGTTCACTATTAATTTGTCAAACAAAGCAAATAAATGTATAGTAACTAGTTGAATGAGTTGATGTGACCAGACAATTATTAACAAATGTATCAAATTTAGCAGAAGGTTTGCTATTATCTCCAAAAAATAAGCTATGTATCTAGGACTACATGCAAATGTCATGCCAGATCTAAGTGTTGCTGCCATGGAAGCTGAACTGGAATATAGCCGTTGAAATCTTTTTTCTATTCTTTGGAGAAACACCTAGGGCAGTGATGGCAAACCTTGGCACCCCAGATGTTTTGGAACTACATTTCCCATGATGCTCAACTACACCGCAGAGTGCATGAGCATAATGGAAAATGTAGTTCCAAAATATCTGGGGTGCCAAGGTTCACCATCACTGATCTAAGGTAATTCTGCCCTTCAGAAAAAGTGTGTAATTATTTGAGACAACTGTGAGATCAGTTCAATTATTTACAGAATTTCATCTTTTTGCTATCTGAACTAGAATTGCTCTAGATCAGGGGGTCTCCAAAACTATGGCCCCCCCTGTTGTTTAGAAACTACAATTCTCATCATGCCTAGTCATATCTGTGAATGTCAGGGTTTTAGAATGCCTCATGAGATGTGTAATTTCACAATAGCTGAAGGAAAATAGTTTGGAGAACCCTGCTCTAGATCAAAATGAGCTCTTGAGTAGATTTAAAATGTATGCATTTCTAAAAATGAAAAGATGCATCAAAAATCAGTAAAGAATTATTATGCTGCGTAGGCAGTTTCGTGGGAAAAATGTAGGGACAGAACTAAAAGCTTGGAAATGATTAGCCAATGGAGCCCAGAGACATTAACAACCAGGCACTGAAAGCAGGCAATAACGAGGAGTACACCCTAGCAACTAATGACTTTGTATATCCCAAGCTGCCTTATTATATGACAGCAGTTCCTAATGATTCTACTTTTTTAGTCAATTGGCACAAAGCTTTTTATGGATGCAGTGTTACTTTACTACATGCGGTCTTTTTAAATGTTCACATTTTTGTAATAGGACTGAAATTGTCCACGCTTAAAAAAGATCAAAAACAATGTTTAAAATAATAGCCTGTAAATCTATATGTGTAAAACCTACCATGTTTTAATAGGTTTTTATGGTAGGAAATAATGTATATCCAGCCATTAAGTCGCTGATCAAAGGTTTTACATTTTAATTTTAATTTCCTTCTTTCAGAAAGTATACCCTATAACAGGGGTAGGCAACCTCGGCCCTCCAGCTGTGGTGAAACTACAAATCCCATCATGCCTCTAGGATTCATGCCTGTGATTGTTAGGGTCTTGTAATGTCTCATGGGGCTTGTCATTTCAAAACAGCTGGAGGGCCGAGGTTGCCTACTGTTGCCCTATATGGTGATAACTGTGTAAAAGCAGACCTTATAGAATAGTCAAATATAAACACAGTAATACTATTCCATTTCAGGTTAATATCATTACATGCCACAGTTGCTAGCATTGCTATCTGCTTAAGATATTTCCTGCACTTCCTTGTGTAGTAGTTCATTCTAAAACTACAATCCCAATTCCAAAAATATAGTTGGGACACCGTAAAATCTACATAAAAACAGAATGCAATGATTTGCAAATTTCATAAACCCATATTTTATTCACATATCAAATGTACCATTTTAAGAAAACAAATAAGGTAATTTTTTAATTGATGGCAGCAACACATCTTAAAATAGTTGGGACAGAGCTATGTTTACCACAGTGTAGCATCCTCTCTTTTTTTTAACAACACTCGTAAATGTCTGGGAAGTGAGGAGACCTGTTGCTGGAGTATTAAGAGAGAAATGTTGTCCCATTCTTGCCTGATACAAAACTGCTAACTGCTCTACAGTCCTTGGTCTTCTTTGTTAATTTTTTTGTTTTAAGATGCATCAAATATGTTCAATTGGAGAAAGGTCTGGACTGCAGACAGGCTAATTAAGCACCAGGACTCTTCTACCACAAAGTCATGCTTTTGTCATAGATTTAGTATTCAATTTAGCATTGTCCTGCTGAAATATGCAATGCCTTGCCTGAAAAAAGATGCTGCCTGAATGGGAGTATATGCTGCTCCAAAACCTGTGTGTATATATATATATATCTCTTTCAGCATTGATGCTTTCCAGGTGTGCAAGCTGCCTATTCCATATGCACCCTCATACCATCAGAGATGCAGGCTTTTGAACTGAGTGCTGATAACAAACTGGGAGCTCCCTCTCCTCTTTAATCTGGAGGACATGGTGCTCGTGGTTGCCAAAAATAAGTTTCACTTTGCAACAGACCATTTTAAATGAGCTTTGATCTAGAGAAGATAGCAACAGTTCTGGATCATGTTTAAATATGGCTTCTTCTTTGCACGATAGGAGCTTTAACTTGCATTTTTGGATGGAACGGCAAACTGTGTTAGTTAGAGTTCCTAAGCCCATGCTGTTATGTCAATCACAGAATCATGCCTGTATTTAATGCAGCACCATCTGAGGGCCTGAAGATCATGGGCATCCAACATTGCATTTTAGCCTTGTTCCTTGGAATCTTTTGATAAAATTAAGTACTGTAGATGATGATACATTCAAAGTCTTTGTAATTTTATGTTGAAAAACATTATTCTGAAATTGTCCAATAATTGTTTGGATGCAGCTTTCCACAGAAGTGAACCTTTGCCCATTTTTTATTTCTGAGACACTCGGACTCTCTAAGATGCCCTTTTATACCCAATCATGTTACTGAGCAATTGCCAAATAACCTAATTATCTGCAAAATGTTCTTCCAGCCCTTCTTTGTTAATGCCACTTACTTTTACAGCTTTTTTGTTGCCCTGTCCAACTTTTTTGAGGTGTGTTGCTGCAGTTAATTTTAAAAATTACCTTATTTTTTCCCTTAAAATGGTACATTGTTTTCTATTGTGAATCAAATGTGGGTTTACGAGACTTGCAAATCATTCCATTCAGTTTTATGTAGATTTTACACATTTTCCCAACTTGTTTCGAAGTGGAACTTAACAATTTTAGATGTGTTTTCATATAAATGCCCTTTAAATTCAGATATCACTGTATTTGTGTTTATTGTACACACTCGATCAGGTTGAGGAAAAAAATCAAATCTATCCTGCTATAAAGAGCTATAAAAAGAATTGAATGTGCTCATATGATTGCATTATATGAGAAGCAAAGGCTTATTTTAGGGGTAACACTAACTTTTTTCCAATTTGCTCTGAAGTGTTTTGGCCAGGATTTGACTGTATAAATTCTTGAACTGTCATTTATTTGTCTTATACCTGGGCAATACAAATCTGGCAAAACAGGCAATTTTAAACTTTAAATAAATATTTGAGAGCAGTCGGATGCGTGGGCACTAATTTTATTTTTTAACCGAAAGAGGAAGAAATTTGCACTATTTGCTTGAGTTTGCTGTTAATGCCAACAGAGGAGGAAGGTGGGATTACTTTCCTTTATAATGTGTCAGCCAGTGGTGATTAGTGCAGTCTGCAGGTATCCACAAATGTGAAAATCAATGCCCTAATCAGTTGAATTAGGAGGCAAGGTACCTTTACAGTTTATACATTTTTTATGTCATAGTGGTAAATGGCAATATGCACAATTAAAAATCATAATTATCAGCCATCAATACTTCTTCTAAATTATGTGCACATCTTAAAAGGCTGGCGAATCGAAAAACGATATATCAAATGTAGGTGTTGTCATAAGCTTTCTGACTCTTCTTACATAAGCTTCTTACAACTCGGGACATTAGAGACAAGAAAACCTTGACTGTCATTCCGCCACCCCCCCCCCCCCCAATCATTCTTGTATATAAATCATATACAGGGGAGGGGGTATTCAATATTTAAAAAAATTGTTTTTAAATATTTTATTATGCTAATTATATTTTGCAAGTTACAAAAATCTGTCTGTGTGTAAAGAATATTCCAGGAGCTCACATTGATTCTTTTTACATAATCCCCTAAACTATAATTCCAAATATTTACATACTGCATGCAACAGCAGGAAATCTACTGGGAATTAACACACAGCTCGAGCCTCTAATAAATAGTAATAATGGTAAAGAAATACCCATGTAATATGTTGGATGCACAGTGTGAATGACAGCAGAGGTGGCAAAGATGTGCTCTGCCATTTTCCAAGAACATGATAGAAAGTGAGAGAAAGAGAGAGAAAGAGACATTTTTTATACCCTGTTATTAAAGCAATACATGCTTACCTGTTAAAAATAAATGCATGCAATCCTTGCAGATTACATTTATTAAATTAATACAATTAGCGTTAGAAAACTTTGATCAGTAATGTAACATTTACAATTTAGGAATACATTCATTCATGCATCCAAAACAAAGTGATGATCTGTACGGAATACTAGTAGGGCAAACACACACTTACTAAAAAGAGAAAAAAAGAGCTAAGATTTCCTTGTATTACAGGTGCATAGTAAATACTGCAAACGCGACCATATGCAAGCATACATGCATAAGCTTATTAAATCAAGCCAATTGTTAAACTAATTTCTATGTGAAATAACACTTTATTATTTTGAACTACAAGTATATGACAAGTATCTCATTAAAGTACAACATGATTAAACATGATTATGATAAAACACTATAAAAAACACAGGCTCTGCTAGCATCTTATCACACTAGCAACAAGCTAGCACTCTGGTAAAGTCTGCACATGATATTTACAAGGCTAGCCCTATTTGTGATAATAGATGCCACATGGTCAAATGTGCTCACCATATCCACTCACTGGCCACTTTATTAGGTACACTTTGCTAGTACCAGATTGGACCCCCTTTTGCCTTCAGAACTGCCCTAAATCTTTGTGGTATAGATTCAACAAGGTGTTGGAAACATTCCTCAGAGACTTTGGTCCATATTGAAATGATAGCATCACGCAGTTGCTGCAGATTTGTCGGCTGCACAATGATGATGTGAATCTCCCTTCCACCATATCTCAAGGGTTCTCTATTGGATTGAGATCTGGTGACAGTGGAGGCTATTGGTGTACAGAGAACTCATTGTCATGTTCAAGAAAACAGTGGTGAAATGATTTGAGCTTTTGACATCATAAGATGTATACGCTGTAGTCATAAGGGGATGGACATGGTCAGCAACAATACTCAGGTAGGCTGTGGCATTTAAATGATGCTCAATTGGTACAAAGGTCCCAAAGTGTGCCAAGAAAATATCCCCCACACCATTACACCACCACCACCAGCCTGAACCATTGATATAAGGCAGGATGGGTCTTTCCTTTATGTTATTTACGCTAAATTCTGACCATACCATCCGAATGTCGCAGCTGAAATCGAGACTTATCAGATCATGTAAAATTTTTCCAATTTTGGTGAGCCTGTATGAATTGTAGCCTCAGTTTCCTGTTCTTAGCTGACAGGTGTGGCACACGGAGTGGTCTTCTGCTGCTGTAGCCCATCTACTTCAGAGTTTGATGTTTTGTGTGTTCAGAAATGGTATTCTGCATACCTTGGTTGTAGCAAGTGGGTATTTTAGTTACCGTTGCCTTTCTCTCATCTCAAACCAGTCTGCCCATTCTCCACTGACATGAACAAGGCATTTTCGTTCACACAACTGCCTCTCACTGGATATTTTCTCTTTAAACTCTAGAGATGGTTGTGTGTGCAAATCCCAGTAGTTCATCAGTTTTTGAAATACTCAGACCAGCCTGTCTGGCACCAACAACCAAGCCACGTTCAAAGTCACTTAAATACCCTTTCTTCCCCATTTCAATGCTCGGTTTGAACTTCAGTAAGTAATTTTCACCACGTCTACATGCCTAAATACATTGAGTTGCTGTCATGTGATTGACTGATCAGCAATTTGTGTTACTAAGCAATTGAACAGGGACACCTAATAAAGTGGCTAGTGAGTGCATCTCATGTTTTTGTAAAACTTAGATTATATTTGTCACAATGCTAAAGTTTCCATTAGTGGGTGATGCATACAAGAATCATCAGTTAATTCCAAGAGATAAGCAGTGGCAAATATTGTAAATCTTGATTGTATCATTGAATCTTGAAAAAATTGTAAAATTGAATCTTTTCTGTAGAGCTTTCGCTTGAACTAGCCCAACCTCCAAGACTGGTCAGTAAATCCCTTCATTACATTAACAGAGCGGCTAGGGAGCTGGTTATGCCAAGATTGCCTTTTTTAGGTTAAGTGGAGGTTTGCGCATGGATTCAGCTGCCTATGGATTTGATTTACTAAAGGCAAATAGGCTATTCAATCTACAAGGGAATTTTCCCTCAGCTTAATGAATGGGGTGAAAATCAACTTTTCAAAGAATACACAATAATGAGCAAGCAAAAAACAAACAAACAAAACAAAAAACTGTATTGTATCATGGAAGTCAGCAAAGTGTTACCTCATTCACTGAGCTAAGGGAACATTGCCTTGCAAAGTGAAAATTATCCTGTAAAGTAGAGAGCCTGTTTGCCTTTAGTAAATCAACCCCTATGTCTCTAGAGCTACTGATTGTTTTGACAAGGATTTCAGTGACAGTAACCCTTATTATTTTGTTTTTCATCATATTCTCCGTTTGAAGAGTCCGGCTTTGTGACAGGTTTACTTTAAGGGCTCTACTGCAGCAGGAACAGAATATCAATATGGCACACAACCAAAAACGCTACGACATTCTGATCATTGCTTGCCGTGACATTTTCAGAATGTTCTGTCTTCAACAGGGAGCTCGGCAGATTTATTTTTTAATAAACGGAAGAATAACACCACTGAATATTTACAGAGGAACAACCACTTGACACTTATTGTGGCTCTTTATTTTCAATATACATTAAATAAATCTAATACAACAAACAGCTAAGTCTTGATTTCTGTATTTTTAAAAGGAATTTTTTTTTTTTTTATTAAAAATAAAGAATTCTTCAGTTTTTAAAAACAAATGCCAGATCCCAGATTGCCAATTAGGTTTAATAATCTTAATTTTATGTTTGGTTCTGATGTGTATTATGGTCAAGTTAGTGTTGCTCAACTGGTTTAAACATATTGCAGGACATATTGTTGTTTCATTAAAGTGACTACTTTCTATTACATACAGTACTAGGCTGCTGATACCACTAACCCAAGAAAAGCCTTTATAGGGAAATTTTACATTTTATACCTCTAATTAGAAGATTCTCTTAAGCAATGCAATAAGCATTAACTATTAAATACTACTAGTTATTTCCCATACAGTGCTTCATTAATGCAGCCCTCCTACATCCCACTATACAAGCTAAGTCTAATTAACCACAGATGATTTGGCACCGGTGCTACACAGTACTCTGCATAAAACATATATTTGTTCCTAAATATCATTCAGGATTTCCATGAGAAAAATATACCTAATTTTTAAAGCTTTAGGGAAAAAAAAAGACAAACAAATTAGGCGTGAGTCGCTGATGCCATCTAGTGGAAGACGTTAAACTAGTAGAACTGTACACATTTTTTTCTAGGCATTTCACATATTATTCAGATGAAGGAGTCTACTCCTACCATTACTCCTACCAAAATACCAATAAACACTGTATTTTTGCACATTGCAGTTGATGTTTCTGTGCTGAGATGCTATGTAAGATGCTGTGCAGTTATGGAAATAACTCACGCCACTGTCCGTGGTCCTTAAAGGTTTAGCACGGCAACTTCTGCTACATCAACAATTACCTGTATTTTCATCATTCTCTCCATTGTTAGCTAGTTGGCTACCCCATAATGCATAATATATATATATATATTAATAAATATCTATCTATCTAACTATCTATCTATATCTATCTATATATATATCTATCTATATATATCTATCTATCTATCTATCTATATCTATCTATATATATCTATCTCTCTATCTATATCTATCTCTCTATCTATCTCTCTATCTATATCTATCTCTCTCTCTATATCTATCTATCTATCTATCTATATATATATATATATATAGATATACATAATATATATATACATATTTATTTACCAGAAACATCTTAGACTGGCAGCACTACATAATACAATAAAACCAGACTAGCTCCCAGTGTTAACCTTTTGACATGCAGAGGATAATGAGACATGACCGATTTTAAGAAATGATGCTCCCTGAATTTCAGAATATATGTAAAGATTTTAAATAATTAATATATAAACCAACTAAAGATTGCTCAGCATTTTATCTTTACTACATTACATCTAGCTGCATTCCTATGTAACAAAAGTGATGCGCAAACAACACCATAAGTGAAAAAAGGCTGCTCCTAGGTAAATATGTTCTGTATTGTCACACGACCACTGTAGTACTGAACAAAACAAAGTTTGGAATGTGAAAAGATGAGGATGTCTTGCCAGAATATTGCAATCTATTTCTGTATAGCAAGGCGTTTGTTCCAAAAGTGGAGTGAAAGAGGGACTACAGCGAATTAAAATTATGTCTGAAAGGGTCAAACTGGCAACAAAAATATGATTCTGTTATAAAAACGCAAAGCCTATTTATTGCTCCTATTCAAAATGTAGATAATCATTAGTAGGGACAGAAACCCAACTCCAAAAACAACTAACACAAAAAGCCTATGCTCCCTGAATATAAAAAAAATGTAAAGTGAAAGACAACTTATGACACTACAGAACCTTCTGCTCAGTCAACAGAAAATGATTACAATTAAAAAATATTAACAAATGGGTAGGAAAAAATATATAGAGGGTAACAAAGCTAAAAGAGTGGGTTAAAGAGGAACTGCAGTCTGCTCACATAATTTATAATAAAAACATATTTGCCATTCTGAAGCTTCCCTCCAACCACTTTGCATATTATTTCATATTTACTGTGATTCTGTACTTGCCAAATATGCTACAGAAATCTCCCTCCACTGAGTTTGGCTGCAACCATTTTAACTGTGGGAAGCTGATGCTGATGCCTGTTCACTTCCTGGATTTACACAGAGGCACACCTCTTCAGCCTTCATTGGCCCTCTCATGACTCATTCCCCCTCCTTTCCTGGCAAACTCTCACGTAATTTAGAGAGAGAGAGCTGTGCATGATGTCATAAGCCTAGGCTTTTTACCAGACCAGAGACAGGAAGTGGTCTGTATAAGGTATTTACTGGCAGAAAAAAAGTTTCACTATCCAAAGTTAAAACAACAAGGGCAGAAGATTTAATAGATGGAAAGTTAAACAAATTGACTGAAGGTCCGCTTTAATATGTATAACATTTGCATTGCTATAAATCTGTGTCCAATGAGCACCAAGCCTGCTATCTCTATGGTAACTCTCTTGCTGGGACATTCTACAGGTATTCAGATCTCCTCCCACAATCCAAAGACAAAGTGGTAGGATAATAATAAATTATTAACTGAATTATATGTGTATATACACTAAAGTTTTATGCAGGTGTGAAAAAATGCTGGAAAATAAGAATACTTTCAGAAATAGAAGCATCAAAAGTTTATTTTTATCAATTACCAAAATTTGAAAGTCAATGAACAGAGGTGAAATCCAAATCAAATCAATATTTAGTATGAGCACTCTTTGCCTTCAAAACAACATCAATTCTAGGTACGCTTGCACGCAGTTTTTTAAGGAATTTGTCAGGTAGGTTGTTACAAACATCTTGGAGAACTAACCCCAGATTTTCTGTGGGTGTAGGCTGTCTCAAATACTTCTGTCTCTTCATGTAATCTCAGACAGACTTGATGTTGAGATCATGGCTCTGTGGGGGCCAAACCATCACTCCCAGGACTCTTTGTTCTTCTTTACGTTGAAAATAGTTCTTAATGACATTGGCTGTATGTTTGGGATCTTTATCCTGCAGCAGATCAAAATCTGTGCCAATCACAACCCTCCCTGAGTATCTGACTGTATTTCTCAGCACTGAGGACACCATGGATCTTGACCAAATCCCCAACTCTATTTGCAGAAATGCAGCCCCAAAGTTGCAACCTCCACCATGTTTTACTGTTGCCTGCAGACACACATTCTTGTACCGCTTTCCAGCCCTTCGCAAACAAACTGCCTCCTGCTACAGCCAAATATTTCATATTTTTATTCATCAGTCCAGAGCACCTGCTGTAATTTTTTGCACCACGCTTCTTATGTTTTTGTGCATAGATGTTTCCACATTGGAGGGATGGCTTTTTGGCCACAATTCTTCCATGGAGACCACTTTTGGGCAGACTTCTATGAACAGTAGATAGGTGTACCTTGGTCCCACTGGTTTCCGCCAGTTCTATGCTGATGGCACTGCTGGACATCTTCCGATGTTAAAGAGAAGTAAGAATGATGTGCTTTTCATCTGCTGCATAAGGTTTTCTTTGCTGGCCACTGTGTTTATGGTCCTCAATGTTGCCCGTTTCTTTGTGCTACTTCAAAAGAGCTTGAACAGCACATCTTGAAACATCAGCCTGCTTTGAAATAGTTGCCTGGGACAGAGCTACTACATGTTTTTTTGCTGTGCTCAGTCTTGCCATGGTGCATGACCTGTGATATGAAACAACCTCACCTTAGTGGCAGAGTTTGGCTGTTCCTCCCCCAGGTTTAAGCCTCATACACATCTGTTTTTGTTTCAGTTAATGACCATGTTTCAACCTACATATGAAATTGATGATCATTCCCCTGGGTTTAGACATACAAACATTCAAATGATGGGTGAATAGGGGACTATACCGCATAGGACAATTCTTTACTCCGGGGGAGCCTATAAGCCTTAATCACTGTATCAAAAACTTGGAGCTACCGGATTCAGAACGATCCCGCTTCAGCCAAATCTCACAATACCTACATCAAATTTGGATGGATAAATTGTTACCACCAGAATTCATGAAGTATGGGGCTTGGTGCAGACAGGTTACGAAGCTGAGGGGTGGCATTTCTGTGATATAATCGTCCCTCACTCACCCTAGGGAGAAGTCTTCTATATGGAAGCCTGGGAAAGCGATTTCAATTACAATTGAGACCTGGATACCTGGCATAAGGCTTGCTCAAAGTCCTTCAAGGGAATTCTAAATGTTTCCCTAATATAAGCTAATATCAAGGTGTTAACTAGGTGGTATTTCACTCCCACTAAAATAGCAGCCCTATATCCGTGGGCGGATTTGACAGAGGCTGTCAGCTTTCTGGGTCAATGGCCCACATATGGTGGAAATGTCCTAAGATTCGCCCCTATTGGAGAACAATTTTTAATTTAATTTTCAAGGTCACTAACTGCCAGGTTCCCAGGTCCCCACTTGTAGCTTTCCTAAATTCTCAAATACTTCATATATCAAAGGCTACACAAACATTAATATACTTTATCCTCACAGGAGCCAGAGCCAAACTAACAATAGCCGAGGTGTGGAAGAAACCCAAACCTTTAATTTCAGAAACCAAGTGGAAAATATCATGAATAATGACCCAAGAAAAATTATCCAGTATCCTAAACAACACAATCCCAAAATGGGAAAAAATCTGGGAACCATCACCCAATTTTATAGGGCTATCACGTCATCAAGATGTTCCATCAGTTCCCTAATCTACAATACTCTCTAGTTAGGCACATTCCTCTTTCTATACCCTTCTTCCTTATATTCCTTCCTTTTTTCCCTCTTTTCAATTATTTTTTTTTTAATTCTTGTATATTGATCTCAGATTGATGAGAAACCTGGAGACGACCTTAATTAATTAATTTCTATTCACTTAGAAAAGAAAGTGTTAGACAAGTACTTCTGATGCCTCAAATACATGGTTGAGTCACTATAGTAGAACATTTCAGTAGGTCTCAGGTTGAGGTCACAAAGGTGGTGAAGATCTTAATCCGCTCTAAAAAACTTATAAGAGAGGCCCCACCAAGATATTCTAAAGCTAAAAGCATTTATATGGTTATATGATATGCTGAAACAATATTTACGATGTCTTATTTTCTCTTTATACATATTTTGGATATGTGATCAATTTTTCCAAATTTTCAGCCTCCAGGTTCAAATATTGATTTATTTATGTAAAATTGTTACATCATGCATTGTATTGTATACTGTTTGAAAATAAAATATTTTGAAAGAAATTGATGATCATTAGTACTTGCTTGGTATAATTGATTAATCATATGCCTGACTCCCTGAATTTATGGAACTGTACAAAGTGTGCAAAGTGTAAGAAAGTGTAAGAATTGATTCTGGTTTGAAGCCATAGGGTAGTCACACCAAATATTGATTTGATTTAGATTTTTCTTCTATTCAGTAACTCTGCATTTTGAAAAGTGATAAAAAATAAGCAATTAAGATATATATTTTTGAAAGCATTCTTGCTTTACAGCATTTCTTCACACATGCCAAAAACATTTGCAAAGTATTACATGATGTTAGTAAAGACAGTAGTTGAAGTACCATTGAATAGAAAATTATGTAAATAGTTAGATTTTCTTTTTTTTTATACTTTATAATCCGATCAGGTTTGGCAGGTATAAATCACATTTCGGAATGACAGTTGTGTGCTTACCATGTTGATACTCTGTTGCCAGAACTTTCTGATTTATCAACCCATAACAATTATGCAAATCAACAGAGCTCCTGATGGCATGCTTTTTCTTGGCCAGTGATTTATAATGTATTGAAATTAGGTAATTGTGGCAGTCAGGCACCTAACATCAGAAAGACTACATATGATGAGATTTCCTGATTGTCTTATGATACAAATGTTGGTGTTAGCTATTGACAACTTGGCCAGATAGTGAGACTGAGTTGTGATTTGCATTTAATTGCCACTAATTAAGCAATCTGTAGCACTTTTATATATATTAATTTGTTTACAAACCTGCAATAGCCTTGCCTCTTTCATGTGGCAAAAATAGTATATATATATATATATATATATATATATATATATATATATATATATATATATATATATATATATATGCACACACACGCACACTGATCAAAAAAATGAAAGGAACACTTTTTAATCAGAGTATAGCATCAAGTCAATTAAACTCCTTGATATTGATCTGGTCAGTTAAGTAGTAGAGGAGGTTGTTAATCAATTTCAGCTGCTTTGGTGATATTGAAATTAACCACAGGTGCACTAAATGGGCAACAATGAGATGACCTCCAAAACAGGAATGGTTTTACAGATGGAGGCCACAGACATTTGTTTTCCCTATTCATCGTTTCTGAGTGTTTTTCACTAGTTTTGCATTTGGCTAGGGTCAGTGTAACTACTGGTAGCATGAGGCGTTACCTGGACCCTATAGAGGTTGCACAACTCCTCCAGGATGGCACATCAATATGTGTCATTGCCAGAAGGTTTGCTGTGTCTCCTAGCACAGTCTTAAGAGCATGGAGGAGATTCCGGGAGACAGGCAGTTACTCTAGAAGAGTTGGACAGGGCTGTAGAAGGTCCTTGACCCATCAGCAGGACCATTATCTGCTCCTTTGTGCAAGGAGGAACAGGATGAGCACTGCCAGAGCCCTACAAAATGATCTCCAGCAAGCCACTGGTGTGAATGTCTCTGACCAATCAGAAACAGACTTTATGAGGGGGCCTGAGGGCCCGACGTCCTCTAGTGGGCTCTGTGCTCACTGCCTGGCACCATGGAGCTCGATTGGTATTTTCCATTGAACACCAGAATTGGTAGGTCCACCACTGGCACATTGTGCTTTTCACATACGAGAACAGGTTCACCCTGCGCACATGTGACAGACGTGAAAGGGTCTGGTGGGTCTGGAGAACATTATGCTACCTGTAAATTGTTCAGCATGACCGGTTTGTTGGTGGGTCAGTGATGGCCTGAGGAGTCATATCCATGGAGGGACACACATGTGGTGAGAGTATGCAGTCAGTTCCTGGAGAATAAAGGAATTAATACCATTGAATGGCCCCCACATTCGCCTGACCTAAATACTTCTGGGACATTATGTTTCGGTCCATCTGACACTGCCGAGTTGCACCTTAGTCTGTTTAGGAGCTCAGTGATGCCCTGTTCCAGATCTTGGAGGAAATACCCCAGGACACCGTGTGTTGTCTCATAAGGAGCATACCCCTGATGTTGTCAGGCATGCATACAAGCACGTGGGGGCCATACAAACTAGAGTACCATTTTGAGTTGCTGCAATGAAATTCCATCAAAAAGCACTAGCCTATTGCATCATTTTTTCATTTGATTTTCGGGGTGTCTTTGAATTCAGCCCTCTGTTGGGCTGAACATTATCTGTCAGTTGATAATTTTAGTTTCCATCAAACAATGTGGCATCCTTTCATTCCTAACACATTACCCAGTACATATTAGTATAGATTTTTAGTACAGTACAGTGTTTCTCAACTCCAATCCTCAAGGCGCCCCAACAGGTCATGTTTTCAGGATTTCCATTAGTTTGCACAGGTGATTTCATCAGTTTCACTGCCTTAGTAATTACCACATCCGTTTCATCTGAGGGAAATCCTGAAAACATGACCTGTTGGGGCGCTTTGAGGACTGGAGTTGAGAAACACTGGTATAGATATCCAGTTATAGATTTTTTTTTTTATCCCTTTTTGTGCCTTCATTATCTAGATTTATGTCAGTGGGCTATGAGCATGAAAATTGCTGCAGCTCCATTCACTTCAGCCAATAATAAAGATAACTGCATGTAGTGTTACTGTGTAGGCACATGAATTTATCAGGGGGAAAAGCTTCTCCTCACCATTAGCTAGGGCAGCAATTTGTTCAGAGGTAATGGCAAGAAGAAAAGGAAAACAGCTTTTTGATTTCCTGATGCCCACCTAAGCCAGCTATAATACGCTATATATAAAAAAATGCACCATGGCTTTACAAAAATACAGAGGAAGCATGTTTACTACAGTATGAAGAGTGTCCTTGGTGATACTTCCTGTGATTTTCGGTATCGGATATAAAAGCACTGTGTTCTATATCAGATATCAGAATGTGTTATTGTAGAGACTTTGTAACAGTACAAAGAAAATCTGTGTTAGGTCTCCATAGTTTATTTTTAAGATAAACAAGCGCCCTGCTTTCAAATAGTCATGGCTTTATTTGATGCTAAATTGTTACATCACATGGGTCAAACAGAATCTGGCCTGCCAGGCCATTTCACGTGCCCCCTGCACCTCTCCTGCTGCCCCCTCCTTGTTTTGGCCCCCATGTCTCAGCAGTCAGCAGCAGAGAGGAGGACAGAATTTTCTATTTTCCTCTTGCAACAGCTGAAAGTAGGCTTCAGCTCCTCCCCCTTGCATTCAGCTGCCCCAGGAGGAAAATATAGGGGCTTGGTACCAGTAAATGCTGCCCCCACCGCTCCTCCTATCCCTGTTCCTCTTGTTTCTGCTGCCCTGTCCCATGTGTGCCCCCCCCCCCCACCAGCACTTCTAGCGTCCCTCCTCTCCCGTCAGCTGCTGTGAGGGATCATTTTAAAATGGAGAGCGGGGAAGGGGCAGGTAAATATGTAATTTTCCAGCCCCTTCCTTTTCTGAAGAAACATAGTGAGTGATCGGTACCAACCATTCACTGGGTTTATTCATAACTGAATAATTTTGATCCCAAAATTTCAAATTCTACTTTTTACTGCATACCTTTTTGTTACCAGTTTCCCTGGGTTGGCTTTTTAGCCCCCTGCGATTCAGCGCTGCTGCAGTTAACCCCCGAGGTGGACAATTCCCCTACTCTACCATCAACGTAGTGGTTGAAGGTGGGTTTGATGTTTGTATGTCCCCCCTTCCCCCTTTTTTTTTTTTTTTTCCTCTCTCTGCACTTATGAATTTTGTGATATATCTTATTACTATTCTGTATTTTTGGTTTAGATTTTGTTCAAACATTCACACATCCCCTGAAGAAGCAATCCAATGCGAAACATGTCGGGACTATGTGTGCTTAACAAGAACAACCACTGTACTGTATTATCCTGTATCTTTTAAGCATATATTGCTACTGATTTTAACTTCAAACTTAATAAATATTTGTATTACAAATTTTGTACTTTAATTAATTGTATTTTGTTAACCAGCACCGCCAAAATCCCTAATCTCCCTTCCTGTCTTTTGATTTATGTTTCAAATTTTCAGGGATGTGGTGCCATATTTGTTAGGTGTTGTGTGACGCTGAGCCATCAAAATTATTTCATAGTAAACTGTGTTGTTGTGTGAATGAACAGGAAACTGCTCAGCACAGAGTACTTCCCATTCATTTACTGTTCAGTGCAGAATGTGTGTACACACACTCGCATGTGTGTTTGATCTTTGGGGTGCACACCGTAATGCAATGGGATGCACACACCTATGGTCTTACCTACAAGTTACAGCTACAACACACAAAATATGTATATTCTGTACTCTGGGATGTGCCACAACCTTTGCACTTAGTTTAACCACATTACCAACTATATATCTCATCACTTATATACCATTTCTTCTATGGGTCAGTTTATTCTGTATAGCTGTACACATGCTATGGTTGCAATGCTTTGCGTTGTGGCCTTGGCAAAATTAAAACTGCGTGTTGCATTTAGCAGCATTGCAGCAAAATGCAACCAATTTACGTGTATGGGGCCATGCCAAAACTGCCCTTCAACCATGTGCAGTGCACACAGTTGTGGTGCCGTGGTTCAGCCTATTTAGGGTTAACACGGGCAATAAGGAAGAGGAGATATATCTATTATTTAACATTAACAGCAAATAAAGGAAAATACTTCTTATGACAGCAGGGAAGACATACATTAGGGAAAAGGAAACAAGAATACCAATCACCTCAAAATATGACATGCATCAAGCCAGCAGCAATTTAACAAATGCTTCAACTCATGCAGAACATCCTAAAATAAAGTTTAATAATCTTTGCTTGTAATTATAACATTTTGAGTCAAACTTTTGCAAGCTAAGCAAAACATGCAATGATTCATTTTACCTTTGCCTGCACCCAGAGCAGGTTGAGGAAAAACAGCTTTAAATGGAAACAGAAGGATACTCAATACATTTTGAAAGGATTTGAATAAACACAAATACCTATGTGGAAGATTTATCTTTTGAAACTTAAGTGCAAAACAATCTGGTATATTGTTAGAATTATTCACATTTAAGACTCATGAAAAATCAGTTGATCACATATTCCCAGTATGCTCCCAAGGTTACCATATTGTTGAATTTACCATTAGACACAATAGCCATGTGTCTATAGGCGGCACAGGCACAGAGGTGACTTTTCTATGTATAATTATTGGCCACACATTTTTTTTCATCATTAGGAACAGGAATCTCATGTAAGGTTATTTACACATTATCACAATATTCTAACCTAGGTTAAGACCTAAAACAAGTAAATGTTTTGAGGCAATCCAAGCAGTGTGTGTTATTTGGGGCACCAAAATATGTGTGTCCACAAGCTCCAGTAATGAAAATGAGCTCTGTGATTATTCCACTATTGTTAAACTGAAAAAGTCATGTGGCAAGAAAGTATGGAGGTTGCTGTTACTGATCTCTTCTGCAAATATTTGCTCCCTGACTGGTATGTGATTCATAGGCTTCAGCTCTTTCTGAGTCCTGGAACAATTATGCAGATTAGGCACATTTACTTTGTTTGTTCTAGACCTGTGTCTCAGAAAGTACTGAAGCCAGAGACTGCAAGACAATATTAATGAACTGTGAAAATATTTGGTGCAATTTTGCATGAAAGGATAATGCACTGGAGTTGCTCATTAATTAAAGTTGCTATTTTGACTTTTTTATTATCTAAAAAAACTTCAAGTACAGTGAAAATTCAACATTTGCATATAGAATAGATCCATGTCTAGGTACATACCCATCTTACCTTCATCCATTGCAGTTACTGCTTCTTGTGTACTTTGGATCCCAGGTCCCACGGCAGTGTGTGCATAAAAGTAAAACTTGTACCTCGTGTTCTGGTTTAAATTTTTAAGAATATGACTTGATTCATTTGCTGGGATTATAACTTCCACGGGTGGTCCTAGCTCATGTGTAGCATTTACTAAAATAAAAATAAAAAAACAAAAAAGCATTTACATTAACCAAAATGTTTAAATGCGGGTTACTCTATGAAGTTTTGTACATTCAACTGGGTACAGAAGTTTAGGAACCCTTAAGAAAGTAATAAATACAGTCTTATGTAACAAAAACAATAAAGTACTTTCCATTATTTTTTTTTATTTACCCAAACATTCACATTTTTTGAACAAGCTTTTTGGTGTACCATTTTCTTCAGGTCACATCTAATATTTAATTTAGTCAAATATTTAATGAGAAAATAGTTGAAACAGAATACATTATGGATGGAATATATATATATATATATATATATATATATATATATATATATATATATATATATATATATATATCACACATTATATATACACACAATGCTATACTTAAAGGACTTGGTTGAGATCATTCCACATTGTTTTAGTAGAACTGTGGTGACTGACATGGCCATTCTTAAATTTGACCAGTCAGCTGTTGATTTATTTCTGTGTTTTGAGACCTTTCCGTGTTTCATGACCCAACTTATTTTGAGTTTTAGATTTCCTGACATTGTGTTGTAGGAATGTCTGATATGACTTGGAATTCATTGGTCCTCAATGGTTGCAAGCTATCCAGACACTGAGACATCAAAGCTGCCTTCCACAATGATATGATTATAAAGTCTTGTAATTTCGGAGCTTCAACAGGTTATCGTTTAAGGCCCTCTGAAATCTCATTTGAGCCGTACTGCATTTTAGCAAAATGTGGAGCAAATAAATATTGTGTTAGAAACATAGAAGACCGGTGGCAGAAAAGAGACCAAATCGTCAAGTCTTGCTTCATTTTTCAAAATTTATATATACGAGTTTAGTAACTAAATATTATTGCACTGTGCCTTTTAATCTAAAACAAACAAATGTGTGCGATAAGTGCAGCATACAATATGCAGTGCTTATGAAACATAATCATATATGACAAACATGTCAAAAAGTGCAATGCCTTATGAACATCAAAAGAAAACCGGCATGAGAAAACAAATAGCAGCCCATAGTGTTAAACGTATATATTTTTAATAAATAACAAAAAAGTGCACATCTACTTAAAAGCATTGCTGAATGTAAGACATAAAAAGCTTTCAAAACACAACCGCTGACTTGGCGTGATGATGTCAGCACAGGCTCTGCACCCTGAGTCAGCGGCGTTGTTTAAAATCTTTTGATGCCTTAGATTTAGCGATGCTTATGAGTATATGTACACTTGATTTCTTTTTCGTACATCATGGGACACAGACCCATAGTATTTACTGATGGGTTTTATAGGCACCACTAGGTGATGGACACTGCCACACCCTAGAGAGGAAGATTAGCCCCCCTATATAACCCCTCCCCTTACCTTTTTCGCCAGTGTCTTAGGTGTTGGTCGGGGTCAGGGGCTGCAACTGCTTCTGGCATTTCAGCCCCTGTATATATTACTCAGGAGGTTTTTTTCCTCAACCATAAGTGGATTAGAGGAAAGATTAATGGCATTGTATCTTCACAAAGTAGAAGAAAACGCATTACGTCTCCGTCTATCACACAGGACCCTCAAACTTGCTGGTGCATTCTCTTACTGAAATGGTCTGCTCCATATTTAAGTTACCCGTAACTGAGTCAGTTGAAAAACCCACATCTTCTTTGGGTTCACTGAAGCCTCCTCAAGCTGCGCATGCTTTTCCTGTTCATTTCTTGCTGGAAAAGCTTATTCATTCTGAGTGGGATCACCCAGATAAACATTTTTTCCCTCCTAAAAAGTTTTCAACACTTTATCCTTGATATGCAGAAATAGGGAACATGGCGGTAGCGTCCCTATGGACCCTACCACCACATTCAGACCTGCTATCGCAGGGACCAGTGTTCCATCCTACCTTACAAATGCTAAATTTAACAGTTTGGTTATTGAAACCCACATTCTGAAGTAATTTCTACCTTAATTAATGCAAGGAAGCCAGCTTCCAGAATCATTTATTATAGAGTCTGGGAGGCATATGTCTCCTGGTGTGAATCCAGGGGTTGGCATCCCAGAAAGTTTGATTGCACCCTACTTTTGTTGTGTCTCCCTTCCCTCAGATAGCATTGCGCTGGGACATCCCATCAGTAAATACTATGGCTCTGTGTCTCATGATGTATGAAAAAGAAAATAGGATTTTTATAACAGCTTACCTGTAAAATCCTTTTCTTTGAGTACATCACGGGACACAGAGGTCCCTCCCCTTTTCTAATACACATATATTGCTTTGCTACAAAACTGAGGTACTCCCAGTAAGGGGAGGTGTTATATAGGGGGCTAAACTTCCGTCTAGGGTGTGCCAGTGTCTATAACCTAGTGGTGCCTATATAACCCATCATTAAATACTATGGCTCTGTGTCTGGTGATGTACTAGAAGAAAAGGATTTTACAGGTAAGCTGTTATAAAAATCCTATTTTTTATTACTACAAATATACGGTTTTACACTATGTCTGCCATTTGTTTTCTCGACTGGATGGTGATGATGGTAGCGAGAAAAGAATATTAAGCAGTCTTTTGGTATTCTGTTTGGTTCCTGGCTCTCCTTGTACGTGATCTGACATTTCCAGGTCTGGGGCACGCACATGCGCTGCTGGCGGCCCATTCCCGCTGTAATCACACACAGCAGGAGCTCCACGGCGGGTACCACTGACTCAATGTCCGCTGGCACCCTCCAATTGTACAGTACACAGGCAGAATGGTGATCTGCCTATGTAAACAAGGCAGTTTGTCACTCTGTCAGTAGGGATGATATTGATCCTGTGTTCCTGCAAAGCGTTCCATTATCACCATAATGATTACTGTATCTGATGATCTTCATATACAAGATTATAAAGAGCAGCAGTATTAAAGAACCACCACCGT
This sequence comes from Lithobates pipiens, assembly GCF_037356315.1. NCBI lineage: Eukaryota > Metazoa > Chordata > Amphibia > Anura > Ranidae > Lithobates > Lithobates pipiens. Next base: position 219,977,002 of record NW_027507903.1, on the reverse strand, counting down.
CCTCCAATGTCGTTGTGAATATAGCTTTGTGTTTGGCTTACAGTCTAGATCAGGGGTCTCCAGACTTTCTAAACAAAGGGTCAGTTTACTCTCCTTCAGACTTTAGTAGGGCCGACCTATGGCCAGTGAGAGAAAACAATGTCTCAGGCTTGGTGACCAGTAGGAATAAAAAAAAAAAAGACAGTGCCAGTGGTCAGTAGGATAGAGAATAGTGCCCCACCATTGGTATTAGTTGGAGGAATAGTGCCCCATTGTTGGTGTCAGTGGGAGAAATCATGCCCAATCATATATCAATGGAAGGATGTATGCCACATTGCTGGTGTCAGTGAAAGGAATGGTGTTCCATCATTGGTGTCAGTGAGAAGAATAGTGCCCCATTGTTTGTATCTCTGGGAGGAATGTAAAGTCATTGTTGGTGTCAGTGGGAAGAAGAGTGCCCCATTGTTTGTATCTCTGGGAGGAATGTAAAGTCATTGTTGGTGTCAGTGGGAAGAAGAGTGCCTCTTATCAGTGGGAGAAACAGTGCCACAAGGGCCACATATAGGTAAGCAAAGAGCTGCATCCATTCCACAGACCGCAGTTTGGAGACCACTGGTCTAGATTGTAATGAAAATGGGCAGTACTTTTAAAAGTAGAAGCATGACTTGTATAAAACATGATGGAGAAATTTTAGATTTATGAAGTTTTCCATACATATATAAATTGTTTTAGCTACTACCTTTTAGCGTTTAATTACCTTTTAATTTTTTATCAGTGCAGAAAAGTTTTAAGGTTAAATTGGTACATATAGATTTTATTTCAGATGCATAGCTGGAAGATCTATATGAATTATATAGCTTCAAATAAGAAGCAGGTTTCTGGACTTACTTGACTGATACTTCAGAGTGTATTGTGTCAGGACTCCATTTGGATGGAGTGGTGGACTCCATGTCAAAGTCAGTGAATCAGAAGTTCGATGATGAATTTGTAGAACTGCCATACTAGGAACTGTGAAAACAACAGGTATAGCTTGTAAATGATAAAATACATACTAAGGTTAAAGCTGAACTTGAAAATACTCCCTTGCAGTGGGGCTGCACCTGCACTACAAGGATTAACTGCTCATTTACAGCTAGGGGGCAGGAAAAAGTAGATTTATTTAGCCAATCCTCTGTGCTGCGAAACCAGTCCCCACATCGTCTTCTCCTCCATGCTCCAGCGATCTAAGGTCCTGACATCATCAAGAATTCTAAGGACAGGACTCCAAGGAAAGTCCACCATCAGAGTATGGGGGAGCACCATCTGTCCTGGAGCAGCCCCAGTGCAGAAGAATTTTCAGATTTTTCGTAGTGGGTAATGCAATATCAATAATATTTCTTGGAAAAGTACCAGCAGTTGCAATTCTTAATTTCCTTTGCAGCATCATTTGCCAGTAAGATCTAGCTCATAAAGTTTAATGGCCTACAAGGTATGTATTACTTGCGGGGAAAAGCTTTAGTCCCCTGAGCAATGTAGGAACAATAAAATAAAAAAGAGTGTGCTGTTTACAATTGGCTGTGTAATGGTTATATAATACAATCAGTGGTGTGTTCATAGCCTAGCAACTTCTTCCAGAATGCTTTGAAAAAAAATTCATGCTGCATTGTTAACCATCGGTTACCTTGACCCATGTCTGGAGTGGGACTGGCAATAGTATGGCATTTGAAGGATTTTAAAGGTTGTGCTGTAAGGCTTGAGCGTGTGGGCCCCTGCTAATATCTCATTAGTCTGAATGTTCTTAAGCATTAGGTGACATATTTAAGAGGGGTATTAAAAAACTAGACTAACGCTGACAGTTTCCTGTGCCGAAATAGTTATAAGAAAGTTGGTATTGGAGAAGGGGAACTACAGGAAATCTATGTGGCCCACTGTGTAGGCACTGCCTTTTGTGCTGGAGACAGGTGAGGGGTATCTCTGATCCCTTACTTCTTCACTGTGACACAAGTAAAAATAATAATAAATAAAAATCTAACAATGCAAAAAAAGAAAAAAAATGTCATTAGAAATAGAAAATTTGCAGGGACTCCTTCCTAGTCCAATGGCAGGCCTCTCCCTTACTGAAAAAAAAAACCCTTTAGGAAATTAGGTATAAGGTGTCCTTTTATGAAGCAGTGAAATCTATTCACTGCTTCATTCTCCGGCATTCACATAGGAGATCTTTCTCCTCTGTGTGCCACTTTATGAAGCGGAGTAGATCGCTTCACCCTTGGAGGAGTGAAGTGATCTACAAACGTTTCTAACACTGGAGAATGGCCCCTAATACTGGAATCTCGTGAGACTTTACGAGATTACAGTACTAGAAATTCACCGATACACAGAGATGTCAATTTATTAAGCAGTGATAAATTATCACAGCTCAATACACTGACACACAGTGTGATTAATGTTAGTGAAATAAAGAGTCCCCCTACATAATATATACATGTATACACACACACAGACATTATACATACATGTATATACACACACATTATATATATATACATATACACATTATATATATATGTATATATATGTATACACATAAATATGACAGGGGGACATGGTTACAGTGTTGGGGGGGTCTGAACGAGGCATAAGGAAGTTAATCATCTTCCTCTTTCCTCCTCAGATCCCCCCAGATTCTCTCTTCACTCCCCAGTTCTCCACCTCTGAGCTGGTGAATCAGGGAGTGTGAATTCTGACACAGATCGCCAGTGAAGCGCTGAGATCCCAGCTTCATAAAGTGGCCGTTACTGTGTCATTCAATGAGGATTCTCAGTGTGCGGAGATAATCGGCGGGAGAACAAGTTCAAACACTTCTCCCCTGATTATCTCTGGTTTATAAACTGTTTATGGGCTGTGATCAGCAGCGATCCTCTGGATCTCCACTGATCACTGCTTCATAAACGGACACCTAAATATGTAAGAATAAAGATCCTCTTTGTCTTTTCTCTGGGTTTTGTGGTCCCAGGGTAGATGAAGCTCACAAGCTCACAGAAATAAAATGTAGCACATGGAGTGTAGGATTCTACATTTCTATTCTCTGGCAGGTCAATTACAGTAGTTTGTACACTAGTAAACACAGTAGCAAGTCTTTTAGCCATACTTCTCTTGTGATTCACAGGAGTGCACTCCTGTGGGCCAGATTCAGCTGACAGTGAGCCTGCTGTGGGTTGTCATCACAGAGCTGGCCCCTGGCTCTGCACGGATCCTGACAATAATGTCAGGATTCATCCAGATGCCAGTATAGGTGGGTTTTTGGTTTTAACTGGAGAACATTATTCACAATGTCAGGATTCCTCTTTTACTTAGGTTGTAGTGAACAATTAAGAAGAATGTTCACAAGAAAAAGGGGTAGCAAGTTAGCCAATGCAGATAAGCCATACAGGAACTCCCTTCTCTCAACTCCAACACCAACTTTGAGGGGTACAGGTGCTGTTTAGCCCAGAAACTAAATTGTAGAAGTGGATCAGTGAAGTATCAGTGTAGTGGACCTGTCTTTTTTCAGTTACCGTTTCATGAATTATATACCTCCTTCAGGTGTCTCAAAGTATTTATCCTTGCTGGAAGGGCCTTCTCCTTTGCCATTGACAACTCTCACATTAAGGATATAGTTGGTGTCTGGCTGTAATCCAGGAAGCATCCCATGGGTCCTGTTTCCAGAAAACGTTAGCATCCATTTTTCAATGTGCCTTCTATTTCTGTTTGTTCGATTTAGTGCTTTCCAGTAGTAGACCTGCAATATGCAATAGGATGGAAGGAAGAACTATGAAAAATCAAATAAAATAAACCATTCACTAACATTGATTATCCATACTGAATGTATCACAGAAAATGAGGAATTCTGCTGCGCCTGTAAATTCTGTATCTTGAAGTACAGTTTAGGCCTCACAAATTGATTAGTTGACCATGGGTTATATACTGTTACCTTAAGGTGATTGCACATTTGAGAAAAGCTTCCCTGGGCCAACCCATTAGTGTCCCCATATAACCAGGCTCACTCCGTTAGACCCCAGTTTTGTTAGCAAGGAATAAAGAGATCACAGAAAAGTGAGAGGAGGGAGCTGTGTTCCATACTGTACTCCAACATATGTAATTTACAGGTACACCAACATTTCTCTTACCTTTATCATACAGTAAAGGATGTAGGAATCAATTCATAGACCATGGGATGCCACCAAGCAATAATCAAGAGGTAGGCAACAATACAGTTAAACAGCAGCAACAGGTCCACAGGAGAAAGCAAGAATACCAACATGCACAAGACAAACTGTTGACAGTAAAAGCACCATGCTGCTGGAGCAACAGCTGCCTAGCAATTAATGATTTGGGGGGAAACAGAATTTTGGCAGTGGCTCCATTCAAAAGAGGAGTGCAGATTCTAGGTGCAGTAATGGGCCCCCTGTATAGGCCTCAGAATCCCTTGAGAACCATATGCCAAGATGATCAGTATGATCAAAGATATAAATAGATAAACTAATTTTTCAAACTCAACCTATCATGTAAATGCCAAGCTTGGCCCTCCGCAGATGCTATATGGACATACATGTGACAGCTGTTTTACTGATCACTAAGAGGGTTAGATGGGATGAGGGGGTGGAATCAAGTTTGACTATTACTAGAAAACTCAGGATTTGCTTTCAACTTCAGCAACCTATGTAATCAATTGAATGATTTGATATGAGATTTCATTGCTGGTTACCTCTGCTCCCTTATTTGTTGACATTGGGGTACAACCTATATGATAAAGGTTTGCATCTAAATGGAAAAGGGTTCAGTATGGTTCATGTCAATTGCAGGTGATATGGAGTTTCCTATGTTACAACAATCTTTGCCAATTATAGTGCTATTTATAAATAGAAACAAAGATATGTAAAACATAAAATACAACAATGGATTAAGGTCTTTGTTCACCAATGCTTGAAGTCTGCCAAGCAAAATAGGGGATTTGAAAGCTTTGGTGCATGAAAAGTACTATGATTTAACTGGTATTGCTGAAACTTGGCTCCATCCTTCACACAGTTGGGCTATGTATTTTTCTGGATATGTGCCATTTCAGAGAGAAAGGGTAGAACAGAAAGGTGGTGGTGTCTGTCTTTATGCGAGAAGTGATCCCAAAGTGAATGTGGAAGATGACCTTGTTGATAGAGTGTGCTGGTGCATTATGGATGAATTAGCATAGGGGTGGGAATACTTCAAATGTAATTATTGGAGTTTTCTAAAGGCCACCCAGTGTTAATGAGGATGTGGAGATTCAGCTCCTTGTACAGATAGAAAGTGCTGCAAGGGCTGGGACAGTGATAATGGATGATTTTAACTACCCTGAAATTGACTGAAGTAGTGGCACTACTGGAACAGTAAAAGGGTGTAAATATAAATTACAATTACAAGTTCCTTTTATGGTACAATTTACTGAAGCTCCAACTAGAAATGATGCTTGGCAGGACCTGGTAATCTCAAACTATGCAGCGCTTATTAGTAGCTCATATAAAGGAAAATCTGGATTGCAGAGACCATAACATCATTTCATTTATAAATAAGCTGTAAATGAAAATCACACACCTGAAAGATAAAAATGCTTAATTTTAGGAGAACAAATTTTCCAAGGCTGAGGCTGCTCAAAAAACAGACTGTGAGGGACAATTGCCATCAAAATACATAGAACAGAAATGGGAATGTTTCAACTGCATGCAAACAAACTGTAGCAGCTCTTTCCCTTTTCCCCCTCTCACAGGCTTTTCTGACAGCTGCAGAAGGCATTGGTTTCTGCTGCCGTCAGTCAAATCCTGTGATGAGGAAATGGGGCTGACCCTCACTGTCTGTGTCTATAGACACAGGCAGCGTGGCTCAGGATCAAGTCCACAGGTGTGCCACAGTAGGAAGCAGCTGCCTAGGGTGACACATCAAAAAGAGGAGAAGCCAGGAGCGCCGGTGGGGGACCTAGGAAGAAGAGGATTGGGCTGCTCTCTACAATAGTATTGCACAGAGCAGGTTAGTATAACATGTTTGTTATGTCAAAAGTAAAAAAAAATACTTTACAAACACTTTAAGCCAATAATGGGGTTAGTATTAACATACCCCCAAAAACAATCACAATGGCTCAAAAATTGAGATGGTCAGGAAACATTAAACAAAATAAAGGTGAATAAAGCACCTGGATTTGATGGCTAATACCTAGATGAGCTCAAAGAGTTGAGCTCTGTTATTTCAAAGCCATTGTTTCTAATCATTAGAGACTCTTTAAAGATGGTTGTAAACCCTTACAAACCACTTTGATCTACAGGTAAGCCTAGATTAAGGCTTACCTGTAGGTCTAAGAAATATCTCCTAAACCAGGGTTCTCAAACTGGTGGCCCTCCAGCTGTGGCAAAACTACAAGTCCCATAATGACTCAGCCTGTGGGAGTCATGCTTATAACTGTCAGCCTTGCAATGTCTGATGGGACTTGTAGTTTTGCAACAGCTGGAGGGCCACCAGTTTGAGACCCCTGTCCTAAACCTACACGGTTTAGGAGATATTTGCCGAAAGACAGGCACAGCTGTCTATGGCGCATGCGTTATAGACAGCGGCGCGCAGGCGCACTGAGCGCGTCACAGTTAACGGTGATATGCCGCGAGTGGCGGCTCCCGTGCGCATGCGCGGGAGTGACGTCACCGCAGCTCTGATGAATGACAGCGCTGGAGCAGCAAGACCCACCAAGAAGATGGAGGCTCTGGACTACAGGGGACAGCGGTGAAATCTCTGGCTCCTGTGTCAGGTAAGTGACACATAATGGACTACTATGCAATGCATAGTAGTCCATTATGCTTTACCTTTGCAGGGAATCAAAGAGGAAGTAAACCCATCAGGGTTTACTTCCTCTTTAATGACCAGTGCAGTGTCACTGGATTGGGGCAAAGTCACGGTGATGCCTATATTTAAAAAGGGATCAAAGTCTTTCCCATGTAACTACAGATTGACTAGTTTAACTTCTTTAGTCTAATTTCTAAAAGACCACATACAAGAGTTTTTGCTAGAAAACAATATTTATAATAAGACAGCATGCATTCACGAAAGACCTAAGTTGTTAAATAAATCAGATTTATTTAACAGGAAGTAAGCAAAAAACTTGGACAAAGTAGTGGCTCTGAATATAGTAGTATACTTGGATTTTTCAAAGGCATTTGACTACAGGCTTGGAAAATTCAGTTTGTAAATGGATAGAAAAATAGCTAAAGTATTGCATTCAAGGACTAGTTATTAAAGTGGAGCTCCACCCAAAAGGGGAAGCTCTGCTTGTTTCCTTCCTCCCTCCCTCCACTGCCACATTTGGCACCTTTCGGGGGGAGTCCCACTACTGCATAAGATCGACACAATCATTGTGCAGCTATACCACCAGCAAAGCGCTTTGTGGGCGGTTTTAACCCTTGTTCGGCCGCTAGTGGGGATTAAAACCGCCCCACTAGCAGTCGAATAGAGCCACTAAAAGGACAGTAAAAAGGCACTAAAAATAGACATCCGCACCACACCAGTGTGAAAGGGGCCTAAGTGTCCTTATATTAAAAGTCAGCAGCTACAGTATTTGTAGCTGCTGACTTTTACTTTTTTTCTCCCTAGGCTGGAACTCCGCTTTAATTATTCCTAAGCTACATGGTCTAAGGGTACAAGTGGTGTACCACAAAGTTCAACGCTGGGACCCTTATTTTTTTAACACATTTAGGTTATCAGTGGTAAAGAAAGGGTGGTATTAACAGCATGCAATGCCAAGATGCATATTTTACAACTTGCAAAAGACTTTCTTCTATTAAAAGAGGTAGAAATTCCAGAGAGACATAATTTTGCTCCTGTACAAATCATTAGTAAGACCTCATTTGGAGTATGCAATTCAGTTTTGGGCACCAGTTCACAAAAAAGTTATTGGAAAACTGAAGAAAATGTAGAGAAGGGCAACCAAACTGATAAGAAGCATGGGGGACATCAGCTATAAAGAAAAAATTAGACAAGCTGAATGTATTCTCTCTTGAGAAGAAAGGATTAAGGGGGGATATGATCACCTTGTATAAATTCATAGGTGATTCATATAGTCAACTTGAAGCAGACTAATTCATTTTAAGGTCATTAGAGAGGACAAGGGGGCACACTTTAGATGAAAATAGATTAAGCTTTTCAAAAGGAAAGGTTTCTTCGCAGTAACAGCTGTGAAAATGTGGTAAATCCGTTCTGGCCAGCTCAGTGGGTTGTTTAACCACTTCAGGAACGAGGCTCTTTCTTGTTGTTTACAAGTTAAAAACAGGTTTATTTGCTAGAAAATTACTTAAAACCCCCAAACATTATAAAAAATGTTTTTTTAACACCCTAGAGCAGGGATATGCAATTAGCGGACCTCCAGCTGTTGCAGAACTACAAGTCCCATGAGGCATAGCAAGACCCTGACAGCCACAAGCATGACACCCAGAGGCAGAGGCATGATGGAACTTGTAGTTTTGCAACAGCTGGAGGCCCGCTAATTGCATATGCCTGCCCTAGAGAATAAAATGGCGGTCGTTGCAATACTTTCTGTCACATCGTATTTGCGCAGGGGTCTTACAAGCGCACTTTTATGGAAAAAAATACACTTTTTTGAATAAACAAACAAGACAACAGTAAAGTTAGCCCAATTTATTTTATATTGTGAATAATGTTATGCCAAGTAAATTGATACCCAACATGTCACGCTTCAAAATTGTGTCCGCTCATGGAATGGCGACAAACTTTTACCCTTACAAATCTCCATAGGCGACGTTTAAAAAATTCTACAGGTTGCATGTTATAAGTTACAGGGGAGATATAGGGCTAGAATTATTGCTCTCATTCTACCAATTGCGGCGATACCTCACATGTGTGGTTTGAACATCGTTTTCATATGTAGTCGCTAGTCACGTATGCGTTTTCGCTTCTGCACGCAAGCTTGTCGAGACAGTGGGGTATTTAAAAAAAAATGTTTCCTTATTTATTTGAACTTTTTAAAATAAATGTACAACATATAACAGCATATCAGGATTTATAGGTAATAATACCAGAGATTGTTGCTCCAGAGAATAGCCAGTGTCAGGGTCGTTACCTGGATGGTCGCGGTGCTGCCCGTGTTGGTGCGCGCCGATGTCCTGCGGTGCGTGCTGGGGTGCGTGTTCCTGTGCGTGCGGTGTTGAGCGCTCCTGTGGGCGCTGGTGCGCGTCGGTGTGTGCCCTCGCGTGCCCCTGCTGGCGCTGGTGCGCGTCAGCGCGCTGTGGTGGGCACTTCGGGTACCGCTGGTGTGTCTGCCGGCGTTCGGGGGCGCGCGCGCCCGCGGGTGCGCGAACGCCCGTGCGTGCGCCCGCGCGCGTCCGTGCGCGGTGCTTGGCGCCAAACGGCCTATTTAGGTCTGCCACTGACATCTCCCAGGTGCTGCCTGATCAACAGCTTCTCGGTTCCTGTCCCGTTGTTCGTATCCTGTGTTCCTGTTTGCTTACCTCCTGACGACCCGGCTTTCCCTTGACACCGCTGACCTCTGCCTGCATCTGACCTCGGCCTGTTTGACCTCTCTTTCGCCTGCTCCTTCTGTGCCTCTGCTGCCCGCCTGTTGCCGTACCCTGCCTGCACCCGGACTTGCCTGCTCTGCTCCTGTTCTGTACCCAGTTGCCTGTGTCCTATCTACACACCTGCTGCCAGAAGCTTCCTGCAAGTTCCTGCTCCTGGAGCCATATCACAGGCTCTCTTACCACTCCGCACTCTCAGCCACCTGTCTGCTCTATCAGGGGTTGTAAGTCGGACACGTACGGGAGACCACCCTCTGCCCAAGCGGACTCATCGGTTCGGTAAGTGCCAGCCTGACAGTATCAGGCAGCCATGACTGAGTCCGGGCAGGGGGCCTCCCCTATGGATGAGTTATGCAGACATTTGGCCGGTCTGATCCAAGCCGTGAAGAGTCTCCAGGATGGCTACTCAAGGTTGGAGGAGCAAGTCCAAGCCTTGTCCTCCTCATCTAACCCTCAAGGAACCTCCCCCACCGGTCTTTCATCTGCACCCTCCGTAGTGATGCTTCCTCCAGAGCCAAGGGTACCTACACCCGAGAGGTTTTCCGGCGATCGCACCAAGTATCGTGCGTTTCGCAACTCCTGCGAATTGTACTTCGCACTGCAGCCCCGGACATTCTCTCTAGAGGCAACCAAGGTGGGCTTTGTGATATCCCTGTTGTCCGGCGAGCCTCAAACCTGGGCCCATCGTTTATTGGAGCAGAAATCTGGAACCCTGGATAGCCTTGACAACTTCTTCTTGGCCATGTCTCAGCTCTATGAGGACCCTCAGTTGACTGCGACTGCAGAAGCCGCACTACACTCTCTCCAACAAGGTCGCAGAGCGGCCGAGGACTACGCAGTGGAGTTTCGCCGTTGGAGCTCCGACACGGATTGGAATGACGCCGCCTTGCGTCACCAATTCCAGATGGGACTTTCTGACCCCCTTAAGGATGAGTTGGCACGGGTAGGAATACCACAAACCCTGGACGAGTTAGTCAACCTCTCCATTCAGATTGACCGCCGGTTAAGGGAACGCCGGTCGGAGAGGTCCTCCAGCCACTTCCGTCCCACCTGGGTGCTCCCCAAGGTTCCCAGTTCTGCTGGTCAGTTCTCTTCTACCTCTTCTGCTCCCGCTCAGGAAGCTCCGGAACCAATGCAGCTCGGGTTACTCCGGCCCTCGTTGACCCCTGAAGAAAAGCAGCGCAGACGTACCCTTAACTTATGTCTCTACTGTGGTGAACCTGGGCACTATGTCAGGGCTTGCCCCAACAAGACACGTAAGTGTGTTTCCTCTTCCTTCACGTGTGCCTCTGTTCTACGAAAACCCAGTTCTCACCTTGCCCTTCTCCTCACTTTGCAGCTTCCAGGAGGGAGTTTTCCAGTGTCAGCCATCATTGACTCCGGAGCATGCAGCTGCTTTATCGATCTGACTTTCGCTGCCAACCATCACATCTCGCTCATACCCAAGGCCCAGGGGCTTGCTGTACATCTAGCCGATGGCTCCGCCCTTAGTTCCGGTCCTGTCACTCAAGAGACTGTTCCTCTGCTGGCTACTATGGGCACCTGTCACCAGGAGCACCTGCGTCTGGATGCCATCTCCTCCCCCTTGTTTCCAATTATCCTGGGGATACCCTGGTTGCAGGCCCACAATCCAAGCATTAACTGGGCCACAGGAGAAATCAAGTTTCTCTCAGATTACTGTCAACAACACTGCTTGGCCCGACCGACATGCAACTCCTCTTCACTTCTCTGTTTGGATGTCGATCCAAAATTGCTTCAGACCATTCCGGAACCCTACAAGGACTTTGTGGATGTTTTCAGCAAAAAAGGCGCAGATATTCTTCCCCCCCACAGGCCTTATGACTGCCCTATTGAACTGTTACCAGGTACCGAAGTCCCCTTTGGGAGAATTTTTCAATTAACGGAACAGGAGTTAGGCACGCTGAAGGAATATATTGACGAAAACCTAAAGAAAGGGTTTATCCGTCCTTCTACTTCCCCTGCCGGTGCTGGCATTTTTTTCGTCGAAAAAAAGGACCATTCCTTACGTCCCTGCATTGACTATCGGGAATTGAATAAGATAACTGTCAAAAATCGTTACCCTTTACCCCTAGTACCCGAGTTGTTCCAGAGGCTGGGGTCTGCAGTCATCTTTTCGAAATTGGATCTTCGCGGAGCTTACAATTTAATCCGTATCCGAGAGGGAGACGAGTGGAAGACAGCGTTTCGTACTCGTTTTGGGCACTACGAGTACCTTGTCATGCCCTTCGGGCTGTGTAATGCACCCGCAACCTTTCAACATTTTGTCAACTATATCTTCCGCGACTACCTGGACCTATACGTAATTGCATACCTGGACGATATCCTAATCTTTTCCTCATCCTTGGAAGACCATCGTAGACATGTCCGTAGTGTGCTAGCTCGTCTCAGGGTACACGGGCTCTACGCGAAACTCGAAAAATGCGAGTTTGAACGCCAGTCCATCCAATTCCTGGGCCTGGTTATATCTGTGGAGGGCATCAAGATGGACCCCCAAAAAGTATCTGCCATCCTGGACTGGCCTGCACCTGTGGACAGGAAGGGCGTACAACGTTTCGTCGGTTTTTCCAACTTTTACCGGAAATTTATCAGGGGCTTCTCTGCGATTATTGCTCCCATCACCGAACTGACCAGGCAGGGTACCCGATTCTCTTGGACCCCTGAGGCACAGCTGGCCTTCGAAAAACTTAAGATGCTGTTCACCTCTGCATCTATTCTAAAACATCCGGACCCAGCCTTACCCTTCGTTCTTGAAGTGGATGCTTCGGAAATCGCTGTGGGGGCGGTGTTATCTCAACGGCAGGGTGCCAAGGCCCTTCTTTTCCCGGTGGCGTTCTTTTCTCGCAAACTGTCATCATCCGAAAGGAACTATGATGTTGGGGACCGAGAACTTCTGGCCATTAAGGCGGCTCTGGAGGAGTGGCGTTACCTATTGGAAGGTGCTGCACATCCCATCCTGGTTTACACCGACCACAAAAACCTGGAATATTTGAGAACTGCCAAAAGACTTAGACCACGGCAAGCCAGATGGGCTCTTTTTTTTTCCCGGTTTCAATTTCATATCACCTATAGACCTGGTTCTAAGAATGTCAAGCCGGACGCCCTGTCACGTATGTTTTCTATCCCTGAAGAGACTCGGCCTCCTGATACTATTCTCCCTTCTGGGAACTTCTTGCTCCTCCAAGGGGACCTTATCTCCCGGATCAGACAGGCTTCTGTTGGAATGCCCCCGAGCCCCGAGGTCAGCTGTAGTGAGGGGTTGTTCTGGCATAAAGGCAAGATTGTAGTCCCTGAAGCCTTGAAGTTAAACGTGTTGGAACTCTGCCACGATCATAAGATGGCCGGACACTTTGGTACCCGGAAGACTGCCGAACTGATTCAGCGCACCTTTTGGTGGCCTCAACTTCTTAAGGACTGCAAGGACTATGTGGACTCGTGCAGCACTTGCTCCCGAAATAAAAACAGCCGGACGCGGGCTTGGGGCCTACTGAAACCTTTACCTGTCCCTGAGAGACCGTGGAAAATGATTTCGATGGACTTTATCGTGGAACTCCCCCTTTCCGAGGGGTTCTCTACTATCTTTGTTGTCGTAGATAGGCTGTCCAAGATGGCCCACTTCCTCCCGATGAGGGGCACTCCCTCGGCTATGGAGACGGCCAAGATCTTTGTCAAAGAAGTTGTAAGGCTGCATGGGATCCCGGCAAGTATTGTTTCTGACCGAGGCGCCCAATTCACCTCGAGGTTTTGGAAAGCGCTCTGCGGGTCTCTTGAAATTGAACTGGCCTTTTCCTCCGCTTATCACCCCCAGACAAACGGACAAACGGAGAGAACCAATCAGTCCCTGGAGCAGTACATCCGCTGTTTTTCTTCCTTCTCGCAGGATGACTGGGTCTCGCTACTACCCATGGCGGAGTTTGCTTATAACAACTCCTTGCACTCCGCCATCAACCAGACACCGTTCTTTGCCAATTACGGCTTCCACCCAGCCTTCTTGCCCAGCTCAGTCCCAGAATGCCTTGTTCCAGCAGTTTCCGAGACATTGGACTTCTTTTCTAAAATCAACCAACTCCTAAAGGAAACCATGGCCCGGTCCCAGGAATGCTACAAACGGGCGTTTGACAAAAGGAGACGGGGAGAACTCGTTCTGGCTCCCGGCAGCCAAGTATGGTTATCTACAGTCAACCTTAAGATGGCCTGTCCTTCCAGGAAGTTAGGCCCTAAATTCATGGGCCCCTTTTCTGTAAAAAGGAAGATAAACGAAGTGGCATATGAACTTAACCTGCCTGACTCTTTTAGAGTGCACCCGGTCTTTCACGTGACCCTACTGAAGCCCGTTACCCCAAATCCCTTTGCTGACCGCACCACCGACCCACCCGAACCTGTTATAGTGAACAATGAAGAGGAGTTTGAGGTTGAAGCAATCCTTGATTGCAGGAAGAGGGGTAATGTAACCCAGTACCTCATCAAGTGGAAGGGTTATGGACCTGAGGACAACTCCTGGGAACCCGAGGACAATCTACATGCTCAGGAACTTTTGCGGGCCTTCAAGAACCGTCAGGTTTCCAGATCGGCTCACCTGGGCAGCCGGAGTCTGCCCTTAGGGAGGGGGCACTGTCAGGGTCGTTACCTGGATGGTCGCGGTGCTGCCCGTGTTGGTGCGCGCCGATGTCCTGCGGTGCGTGCTGGGGTGCGTGTTCCTGTGCGTGCGGTGTTGCGCGCTCCTGTGGGCGCTGGTGCGCGTTGGTGTGTGCCCTCGCGTGCCCCTGCTGGTGCTGGTGCGCGTCAGCGCGCTGTGGTGGGCACTTCGGGTACCACTGGTGTGTCTGCCGGCGTTCGGGGGCGCGCGCCCGTGCGCGGTGCTTGGCGCCAAACGGCCTATTTAGGTCTGCCACTGACATCTCCCAGGTGCTGCCTGATCAACAGCTTCTCGGTTCCTGTCCCGTTGTTCGTATCCTGTGTTCCTGTTTGCTTACCTCCTGACGACCCGGCTTTCCCTTGACACCGCTGACCTCTGCCTGCATCTGACCTCGGCCTGTTTGACCTCTCTTTTGCCTGCTCCTTCTGTGCCTCTGCTGCCCGCCTGTTGCCGTACCCTGCCTGCACCCGGACTTGCCTGCTCTGCTCCTGTTCTGTACCCAGTTGCCTGTGTCCTATCTACACACCTGCTGCCAGAAGCTTCCTGCAAGTTCCTGCTCCTGGAGCCATATCACAGGCTCTCTTACTACTCCGCACTCTCAGCCACCTGTCTGCTCTATCAGGGGTTGTAAGTCGGACACGTACGGGAGACCACCCTCTGCCCAAGCGGACTCATCGGTTCGGTAAGTGCCAGCCTGACAGCCAGACATTTTTCCCCACTGGAGCAAATTGGGCCAAAGTTTTTTTTTTTCCTATCCTCTGGATCAAATGTAGATATAGGATTGTAAATAGGGAGGTTTTTTAATAATTTTTTGAACTAGATGGACTTTTTTCAACTTAACTATGTGTAACTATGTTTATCATATTTTGAATTGTGACTTTATGTAAAATATTACAGAATATAAGAAATCTTGGCTAAAACATGTAACAGACTAAGCAGGTCAAGCTTCTGCACGCAAGCTTGTCGGGACGGGGCGTGTTTACAAAAAAATTTCTTATTTATTTTAACTTTTTTTTTATACTGCTTTAAAAAAAATTGTGTCACTGTTGTGTCAATGTAAACATCCCTTGTAATAGAAAAAAGCATGACAGGACCTCTTAATATGAGATCTGGGGTCAAAAAGACCCCAGATTAAAATGCAAAAAAATTGTAATTTAAAAAATAAAATAAAAAATGGCCTTTAAAAGCTATGGGCAGAAGTGACGTTTTGACGTCGCTTCCACCCTACAGTGATATGGAGATGGGTGGGGGCCATCCTCCCCTCACTCATCTCCATACCCAGGCAGGGGACAGACACAATCGCCTCTGCCACTGCTGACAGCTCTGGTAAGCACGGAGGGCACTGGATCACGGCGGGAGTGGCCACTCTCCCACCACCGATATAAGTGATCTTGCGGCGAATCTGTCGCAGAGACCACTTTTATCTTAAACTGGACCACTCACTGAAGAAGAGGATACCGGGGTTATGGCAGCTCGCTGCTGCCATAACAACGATATCCTCCTTCAAAATACCGACGTATAACGTGGGTGGCCCGGAAGTGGCTATAAAAAGTGCTAGATAGATGTACAAAATAAATGTACAACATATAACAGCATATTACGATTTATAGGTAATAATACCAGAGATTGTTGCTCCAGAGAATAGCCAGACATTTTTCCCCACTGGAGCAAATTGGGCCATAGTTTTTTTTTTCTATCCTCTGGATCAAATGTAGATATAGGATTGTAAATAGGGAGGTTTTTTAATGATTTTTTGAACCAGATGGACTTTTTTCAACTTAACTATGTTTATCATATTTTGAATTGGGACTTTATGTAAAATATTACAGAATATAAGAAATCTTGGCTAAAACATGTAACAGACTAAGCAGGGCAAAATAAAAACTCATTAATGTGTGGCTATATATACTGTAGGTAATTTTTCAAAAATCAAAGTATTAAGTTATTGGCCAGGACAAGAATAATAGCTGGCATAGCAGCAAATTATTTTTATAAATACAGAGTATTGAGTAACTACATATTTGCAACATAACACTATTAGTATGAAACAAAAATAAATACCCACCCGGTATCCCTGCAAGTGACCCCTGACCGATGTCAGAGGGACAGAGTCCCACTGGACTTTTGCTAAAGTGGCATTAATGACTTCTACTTCAACATTACCAGGTGCAACCATGGGAACTAAAAACATAAGAAAAATGTAAACAAGTGGTCATTGTGGTGCATTTTAGACTCATTTACTTCTATTTTTAAAGTTATATTTTAGGTCATTCTAAAGACCTCCGAAACTTACGATCTTCTCCGGAATGTCCAATTACAACAAGTGGCACAGGGGCATAACCAAGGTCATTTAATGCTTGAACCTTTATTTCATAAGGAACAAAGGTAGGTGTGCCAGACACTATGTATTTGGAAACGTTTGCAACTATGACATCTGTCCAGTCTTCATCAAAATCTTTCTGCCTCCAGCTGACTTTGTACTGGAGACCAGGTCCATTGGAGTCAAAACCTCTTATAGGCTGTATGAGAGAGGATAAGGCAACAATTATTTAGAGATGATTAAATAATCTGCTCTTTTCTGTAAAGAAATACAACCTATTTCCAGAGCCTGGCTAGTTAACCTAAACCAAAATGACCAATGTGTATGTCCCAAAGTTTTTATGGACACATAAAAATACATATTTGTATATCTTGTCACAAAAAGAATCAGAGTATAATATTAGGTTAGTGTGCATGTTTCACAGTGTGGCAAATATCCTAGTAGCCTTAACTTTGACACCCTCCTTCAGCTCTAGATGTGCGTTATCTGCTTATATAGAACAGGCATCACTAAATGGAGGACCATAGCATACCAAGATTAAGTGACAATTCTATCAAGGCCAGGATGCATTTCTGAAAAGGGAATACCATTCACAGTGGTGTATCCAGGATGTAGCAGCTACGGTACATGCCTTGGGTGACACTTGATTGGGGGCACCATGGCCATGCCACACAGCAACCTGAGTGTCCCTCTCTCTCTACTTCTCTCCCCCCCCCCCCCTCTGCCTGGCCACCCTGTATTTTTCAGTGCAGCCAGATTCCTCTCCTGGATTTGCCCCCTCCACTGTCATCCTTTGGTTGCTGGGGCCACCCTGCATCTTAGCAAACAATCACCCCTTTGTCATCATGTTTTTGCTTCAGACCTGTTCTGCTTCCTTCCCTCTGCCATGCTGCCATGAATCTGTGTAAGAAAGGTCTGTGGTGCATGGGGGCTATGCTGTAAAGGAAAGACTGAGATGGGAAAGGGGCTGTGACACAGATGTATTTCTGAAAAGGAAATACCATTCACAGTGGTGTATCCAAGATGTAGCAGCTATGGTGCATGCCCTGGGGGACACTTGATTGGGGACACCATGGCCATGCCACACAGCAGCATGGGTGTCCCTCTCTCTCTACTTCTTCCCCCCTCTGCCTGGCCACCCTGTAGTCGCCAGTGCAGCCTGATACCTTTCCTGAGTTTGCCCCCTCCACTCTCATCCTTTGGTTGCTGGGGCCACCCCACATCTTAGCAAACAATCACCAATTTGTCGAAATGTTTTCGCTCCAGACCTGCTTTGCCTCCTGCCCTCTGCCAGGCTGTCGTGAAGCTGTGTCGTGAAGAAAGGTCTGGGATGCATGGGGGCTGTTCTGTAAAGGAAAGTCTGTGATGGGAAAGAGGCTGTGATATGGACTAAGGACACTGATGTATAGGGGGACTGAGATTGGGGGGGGGGGGGAGGGGGGCTGTGATGTGATGTGGTTCAAAATGTGTTATAAATTCAGTTTGAAAAGAAAGCTAAATATACTTACGTTCCAAGTGATTACCAAATTATCTGGCTCTGTACCAACTCCTTTAATACCAGATGGGTTTGTATCAGGCTCTGAAAATGTTATAATAGTATTAATTTAGTTATGTACTTTGTATATGTTTAGTAAGTTATGGTAATTACCTCCTAAATGCAGTATGTAAAATTAAAATACCAATTTAATAACCCCAATGTTCCTTCTATACATAACTGGAATGGAGTCATACATTTATTCAATTGCAAAAATGTATTTAAACTACAATGAAATAGAAATGACTGAACCCAGCATTAAATATAAACATTGTGTAGGGGTTTTAGGTGAACTAAAGAAACCTAAAAAATGAAGAATAGTGCTACTGGCACATCAACTTACTTAAGAGAAGCTATTTTTTTCTCCTATGGAAAAAACAAGGTTTTTAGAGCCATTAAAAGGACAATCAGGCAACAGTGACTAAAAGAAACCTCAACATAGGAAGGTGGGAACTACATTGCCATTGCTTTTTCTTTTTTGCATTTCTCATAGCACAGCTCTAGGCAAATGTTTTCTAGTTTTGAACAGTGCTAAAGGGTTAAAATCTCTAAGGCAGCCCATAGATGATTCTTTTATCATATTTTTATTGAGATTTTATTGAAAATGGGTTTTACAAACAATTCAAAGGAGAAATGGAATAAAAATGACTCAATTCCCCCATCCGCATTCAATCCTCCCTGCTGAGCCTTTGCATTATGACAGTGGGGAGCCTTCTGCTGATGGCCACCCCCCTCATTTCACAGGGACAGGAATTATGGTAGAATCTTAACAGTATCACAGATGGCAATAAAAACTTGATAGTAGTACTTAAGCTGGCCATAGATGGGTAGAATTCCAAATGAAAATTCTTAGGAAAAGAAGTTTCCTAGAAAGTGTATTCATTTTTCTAATCATTAGTGAGGTCAAATCGACATTTATTTTCCACCGCATTGATGAGAAAATTCGAAGGAGCAGGATGGAAATTGTTTCTCAAACAAATTAATCTCTATCAGTGTATGTGGTTTTCGTTCGGTAAAGTCCATTAATTTCAAAATCAATCATATGCTAAAAGAAAACAAAATCTTTCAAACATGAATGTTCTGAGATTTTTCATACAATTTTTCCTAATGCACTGTACACACGATTGGATTTTCCGACAACAAAACTGTGGATTTTTTTTCGAAGGACGTTGGCTCAAAATTTTGTTGCATACACACGGTCACACAAATGTTGTCGGAAATTCTGAACGTCAAGAATGCGGTGACGTACAATGCGTACGACAAGCCGAGAAAAATGAAGTTCAATAGCCAGTGCGGCTCTTCCGAGCGTGCATGAACTTTTGTGCGTCGGAATTTTGAACACGCACTCAGAATTTCCCGACAACAAGTTTTGTTGTGGGAAAATTTGAGAGCCTGCTCTCAAACATTTGTTGGCGGAAATTCCGCCAACAAATGTTCAATGGAGCATACACACGGTCGGACTTTCCATCAACCAGCTCACATCCAATATTTGTTGTTGGAAAATCGTGTGTACAGGGCATTAGACTTTTTGTTCATAATTCTATCTATCTATGGCCAGTACTTCACACGTCTATTCAAAACTAAAAAAAAAAGTAGTCTTTGGTTGCAGTCGGATGCAAAGTGGTCAACATGGTACTAACATGATAGAAGGCACAGAAGCATTACAACTAAATATATTAATTTTAGCATCACTGAGGTGAGATTAGACATATTTTACAAACCTGCTGCCTTTGTCATATAGCGTTCAGAAGGTACACTGGGGTCACTTCTGCCAATTTCATTAACAGCAATAACTCGGAAGGAGTAGTTAACATAAGGAGAAAGACTCAGAGATGCTGTAGTCTGTGTACCGCTAACTTTGGTCTGGAGGTGCCACATGCCTGGTTCACGCATGGCATCTTCATATTCAATGATAAATTCTATAGAGAAAAAAAATGTTCAGGAAGGTAAAAATATAAATTCTATAGAGAAACATGTTCAGGAAGATAAAAATATTATCTATTTAGTGGTTAAATTAAAAAAATGACATGGACTGTGTTATGCATCTGTTTTTGATGGTAATTACCTCCTAAATGCAATATGTAAAATTAAAATACCAACTTAATAACCACAATGTTCCTTCTGTACATAACTGGAATGGAGTCATACATTTATTCAATTGCAAAAATGTATTTAAAACTACAATGAAATAGAAATGACTGAACCCAGAATTAAATATAAACAATACATTAAGTTCAGTGAAATGCAGCCTGTAATGTTGAAAGTGGGCGATTCCCAGCTAGTTTTAAACTGGTTCTAAAGGCAGGACATTAAGGTAAAAAAATATCAAAGTAATTGTATTAGCCCTCACCTCCCATATACTTACCTGAGTCCTATCTCAATTCAGCACTGTGCCTGCAGTTGTGCTGCTCTGTGTTCCTCTCCTCACAGAACACAGAGGCAGCAGCGGGAGCCATTGGCTCTTGCTGCTGTCAATCAAATGCTATGAGGAGAGAGCAGGAAGCTGAGTCCAGCTGTGCTCTATTAACGCACACAGGCCAGGTTGGGAACAAGTCTGCAGGTGTGCCCCAATAGCAAGCGACTTGTTATGGAAGCACACATAAAAGAGGAGAGGCCAAGAGCACCGGCGAGGGACACCAGGATGAAGAGGTTCAGGGCCACTCTGTGCAATACCATTCTACAGAGCAGGTAAGTATACCATGTTTATTATTTTAATAAAAAAAAAAAATACTTTACAACCATTTTAACTTACCAGTAATAGGACTGTTATTGTCATCTCCTGACACCCATGACAGCTGCACGCTCTTTTCAAGAGGATCGGTCAATTCCAAATCAGAAGGTGCCTCTGGCCGATCTGAAAGTCAAATGTTTCATTATATAGTGTAAATAGCCTGTATCCTGTAATAAAAAACTGAGAGAGATTAGCTGCGCTGGCACAAAAGAATCTTTGAAGCATATCTACTAATTCATATGAAGCAAAAAGGAAAAAAAAATGAGTGAGCCCATTCACATGCAGCCAATCATTGCACTGTAGATGACAGCAGTGGCAGGTCAGATACACGATGCTGGCAGAAGAGAAAGACAATGTTTCTGTAGATAAATAAATGTAAAAATATCATAAAGTTTTAAGTGCAGCCATAAATAAAGCAAAATTCCATGCTGCATTCAGTGCAAAATTTACTTTTGTTATTTTATAATACTCCATTATTCAGAGCTATAACATTTTCGGTCTTGTACTCTACAGTATATTCAGTACCAATGTACATAAATACAGAGTCTGGCACTCTGCTTTACTAGAGAAGTTCCTGCCTTTGCAGTATACCTGCACTCATTCATATGACCCATACTGTAGCAGGAATTCAGAGGCTAAGTTCACCCAAAACCAATATTTCTGTTTGAGGAGAAAGTTTGAGGATATAAAGTGATACACCATAAAACAGGTAGACACACAGTTCAAATAGATATGCTTTATCTAACCATGGACACATTGTCCATTCTTGTAAGAAACACACCTCTATTAGTCAGGATGATCATTCTGTTTCTTCCTGGTGAACCATTACTGTTTTCTGGTTCCGCTTCTGAGGTGATGAGGTTCTAATTGACAATTATCTTTTCAAATAAATGGGCAACACTTCCAGAAACACACTCCAATATCATGCTGAATGCCCTCCGAGAAGAGTGGAGACTATTACTCAGATAGCAAGGATAACTTGCCACAAATTTGTGGCAGTGTTGAATTGTAAGTCTGTTAACTTGCTGCACATTTTCACGGTCAGGTTGTACACTTGTAGAGCACTTGAAGAACAAGTTCTAGTTGACACTATTCCAATTTGTAGCAAATTTGTGTGGCAAGTCTCTAGCAAGAGCCAAGTTGCAGTGGTGAGTCTACAGCAAGAGCTCTGCAAGTCTACAGCACGGAAATTCAGCCACAGTGACCCTTGCAGTGGGATGACTATTGCACAACATAACTGAACCAGAACTTGCACAAGACTTGCAGAATGTTTGCAAAGAAATTTGATCTGGAGGCATGCAATGTGGACTTGCTGCAAATGTGCAACAAACTTGTGAAGCCTGTCAAGTCTAGCAATAGCTTAGCAAGTCATTTTCAAACTTGCAGCACAATTGCTTGCTATCTGGGTATAGTCATAAAGGTAGCTGGAGAAATTCCAAACTAATGCCCATAGTCTTGGAGTTGGATGTCCAGTAAGGTCTGTTGGTCAGTTGTCCAAAAACCTTCATCCATATATTGTATGTTTTTCAACTGGTAATTTAGCTATATGCCTCGTTTCACTTTAATCTTTGTCATACTAGTTTAATCTCTGGGAATTCTAGCTAAACAATAGACCCATGCACCCTGTCATGTTTTCCACCATAGTCTCCATGACAGAAGGTGGGTGCTCCATCTTGCCTCAATCTTTAAAAATCGACAGAGCTTTAAAAAAATAATGCACAACATATGTAATAATCCATAATGTGCCTCTTGACAGTAATCACATATCTGTGTTAAAATGAAGGGTCACTTGCACAGTAATACTATAAACACAAGACTTCCAACCAACACACTGTACAACACAATAAGTACCACAACACAACAACGAACTAAAGATCCTTGTCATATCTAGCAGCAGAAAGATATGTGGGCACAAATGAACAATTTTTGTTGCAGCATAAGCCATGCAAAAATGACTATTATATTTACCAAAAAAATTGTTTAATTAAAGGGGAAGCATCAGTGTCAGTAAAACAAAACAAATTTGGGATGCTGTAATTATCCATGATGAGCTTGGTCAGCTATCAAATTAAAAATAATCAGCATGATCATACAGTTATTTTACTTATCGAAAATGGTGAATATTTTCAATTAGACTTATCAATAATCATTTACAAATAGGGTATTATGCAGGGTCACACTGGGGCATAAATGGCTACAAATTCCCCCAAAAAGCATAAAATAACATTCATTGTAAATGTCTTATTAATTTGAGATATTAAGTTACCCACAGACATTGGATGACTGTTGGCTTAACCAAAATGTCTATGGGAGACTTCCAACCCTGCAGGCTGGCTCTTATTGGGGAAAACAATTGATCAGACAGGTTAGAAAACCTATTCTGATTAACACTCTTCCCTACTAATAAACTGCTGTCAGTCTGTTGTTTTGACAATCTGCTCCTCTCCACTTCATTTACATAAATAACCCTGTAGGTCTACATAGCTGACCTTACAGGTTTATACAGCCCTCTGAGGATGGTCTAATAATTATATAGGCCTGACCATCCTCCAAATAAGACAGGTAGCCTTAGACAGCTGTAACATTTACATGAGCCAGACATGTGAACAACATTACAGATGCACACTAAGACTAGTGGGCAGCAGATGATCTTCTATTAAGTCTGACACTGGCATTTAGTTTAATGCATAGTGTAGATTGCTACGTGTATTTATTATTGTAAAATGCATATTTCCCCTTTAAACTATGCATGTAGTAAAATAAAAATCAGAAAATGCCATGCAACGTTCTCATAAAAATGGACATGATGAACTTATGATATGTTTAAAGCAGAAACATATACATGAGTGGAAGTTTTGTTTTACCGTTCTTTACAGGTGGTGGCAGAGTAGCTTCTGCAAGGAATATTAAAAAAGTATTAGCAACAATCAATGGCCCCAAAACAATGGCCAAACCATCTTAACCATATTTTAGTAGGGTTAACTGAAAAAATATATTTTTATAAATCTTTATTTGTCTGAGTAGGTTTATTGAAAATGGCATATTCGATGAGTTCCTGTAATCACATCTTTGCAAAGGTCACTGCACAGTACATCACATCTTTCAGAACACAGCTTTGTGGCTTCTATACAATGAGACTTGCTGTGCTGTAACCTGCAGAGGATATGCATTATAGCCTGTGTTTACCATTACAATCAATGCATACTATAGATACATGGGAATGAGTGTCTATGTGCAGCCTGAACTCCAGCTAGGGTGATGCATCTGCAAATACAAACCCATTAGCCCATGTACCTTGATGGAACTGGTATTTTCTGGATACCATGCACTGCAGCAACAATTTGTCAAAGTGATCTTTTTTGTGATGTCATGTCAATCAAAGTCTATTTCTTTTACAAATGAAATCAACACCTGACAGGGTGCTAAGAACTTAATTATGGTATTTTCATTTAATTTTCAGAAAACATGCAAAGTGATTGGTTAATTTGAAACAGACCCACTTCCCATAAACCTGAACTAGTATCTTTAGAAACAGACTGAATATTGAAATGTGTATTCAAAAAGTTTAGCATACAAATCCTGTGGCTAAATATTGCAAATCAGTTAGGCCCCTTTCTCAGGTGCGGACCGTATTTCCGTATTTCATCCATCTGTTTTCGGATAAAATACGGACATACATGCATCCCTATGGGATAGCAAGTGTCAGCGAATGAACATACGCTGACACCCGATATCATCCGTCTTCGCTATGGTCCGATTCTGCAGACGGAGGAAAATCCTATTTTTCTATCCTTCTCCAGAGCGGATCAGATGAACACAGACAGACGGTCCGTGTTCATCCGATCCCCCATAGAGGAGAGCGGAGATCTGACAGGTCCCTACACACTGTGCAGGGACCGCCCTGTCATCCGGCGGCTCAGCAGGGATCAACGGAGCGATCCCCGCTGAGCAAGCGGATTTTCACGGGGCGGATCATCACATATCCGTCCTGTGTGAAAGGGGCCTTGAGACATACACTTTTTTTATTGTTGTTTTATAAAAAATGTAATCAAGTAAATATGAGATAATACATAGGAATTATCTCATGTTCATGGCTTTGCAGTCAGCATATTGTAACTCTAAACAAGACCAGAGTGCTCTAGTACTCCAAACACAGTTCTTCTCGCAGAGGTCAAACTAAGCAGAATGACTCAGAGACTTGATAGGCATGGACTCTGCGCAATTAGAATTGGGACTGAAAGAACTGCCATCCAGCATGCTTTGCAAACTGAAGGTCATGAATGCACTCTGATTTGCATGTGTTTTTGTAAAGTGTTTTGGTACACTAAAAACAAATTATTAAGTAATATAAAACATGTTTATAAATGAGTAACCATGAAATATGAAACTATTTGATTTACTGTGTGATAAGCTGACTCATGGTTTCCTCTAGTGTGCATTTTATTAAGATGCCTATAAATGACTAGGATGACTAAATTTATAGCAAGATAGATCTGTAGTTTAATTATCATAATATATTTAATATTATCCACTTAGAAGTACATATAATATACAGATAATTCTTGCATGTATACACAATAGACAGTATTACTAAAAGCAGAGTGAACTGTGGGTTTAACCACTTAAGCCCCAGATCATTTGGCTGGCCAAAGACCAGAGCATTTTTTGCGATTCTGCACTGCGTCATTTTAACTGACAATTGTGCGGTTGTGCGACGTGGCTCCCAAACAAAATTGACATCCTTTTTTCACAAATAGAGCTTTCTTTTGGTGGAATTTGATCACCTCTGCGGTTTTTATTTTTTGCGCTATAAACAAAAAAATAGCGACAATTTTGAAAAGAGCTCATTGTTTTTTACTTTTTGCTATAATAAATATCCCCCAAAAATATATAAAAAACATTTTTTTCCCTCAGTTTAGGACGATACGTATTCTTTTACATATTTTTGGTAAAAAAAAAAATCACAATAAGTGTTTATTGATTGGTTTGCGCAAAAGTTATAGCATCTACAAATAGGGGATAGTTTTATGGCATTTTTATTATTCTTTTTTTCTTCTACTCTCCCAAGGGTTAAGACCTAGTTTGTACAACCATTTTTACTACAATGTAGATCATTATGTGGACCGCTATGAAATGTCTTGCTGAAATCAAGATAGGCTAGGATAGATTTGCTGCTTTGGGTACAGCAAGTTGTGTGATTTGAAATGATCAATGATGATTTTTTTTAGGAGTGATTCCATTACCTTGACTATAACAGATGTTACATTAAAGGGGTTGTAAAGGTAAATATTTTTTCACCTTAATGCATTCTATGCATTAAGGCGAAAAAACATTTGGCAGTGCCGGCGCCCCTAGCCCCCCGTTTAACTTACCTGACCCCTTGAAAGTCCAGCGCTCGCCCCCCAACGTCCTCTTCGCCACTCAGCCTGGCCGCTGATTGGCTAGAGTGGATGGATTGAAAGCAGCGCAGCCATTGGCTCGCCAGGGGCGGGGCCGAGTGATACAGTGAGCGGCTATAGCCGCCGGCTGTATCACGGGAGCGCGCCTGCAAGTGCTTCTCACCATGCGAGGGAGCTTGCATGAACGTGAGAAGTCCTTGCGGGGGGAAGCCGGGACAGCCGCCGAGGGACCCCAGAAGACCAGGTTCGGGGCCACTCTGTGCAAAACGAGCTGCACAGTGGAGGTAAGTATAACATGTTTGTTATTAAAAAAAAAATATATATATTACATTTACAACCCCTTTAACTGGACTATAATAGTCAGCTGCTAACTTGCTACCTTTCTTGTGGATAGGTACAATAATAGCTGTCTGCCAGTCGTGGGAAACTTAGAACTGTTAGAAGAGATTGATTAAGAAGATCCAGTAATGTTCCAACAGTTATATTTTGAAGTTCTCTTAGAACTCTGGGATGAATACCATCAGGACCCGTTGATTTATTAAGCTTCAACTGAGCGAGTTCCTCTGTGATAGCAGTATTCCTAGTGTTCAGTAAAAATGTCAATAGTAAATAAAATAGATAAGTCCTTACACATCATTGGACTTAACTCATTGGAAGCCAGAAATCTTAAAATTGCCGCAATTCCTGGAGTTTTACTGTATTGTATCGCTGCCTGTTGTTCCCAGGAAACTATCATGATATCTGGGGTTTTCTATTAAGTTTAATACATTACAATTGATGGGTGATAACTATAAGTGTAACACAATAGATGCCATTTTCTGTTGTTTCCTCCACTGAATAGATAACACAAAAATAAGCCAAACAGTACATATAGGAAATATGAGATGAAAAAAAAGTTACATATTTGCAGTATAAACTCTTATCCAACCTATTACCTTCATCTATATCTAACCCTTGAACCTAACCACTTGATAAATTACGTTAAACCTGAACCTCTACAGGCTCCTCCTCTTTATCAAAATAATTTACTCTGATTTCACTGCACATTGAGTTTTCTCAGTCTGATAGAGCCCACCTCATTTCCTGGCTAAAGGACATCTAGTATCATCTAGCCCTTTCCTCGCTAGCCTTACTGTCACTGGTCCACCCATTTTATTCATTGGATTTCAGTTCCTTCAATCATGGCGGTCAAGCATCAAATATGGGCATTACCTAAGGCAGTCTGCATGTGAATGCAGTCTACCATTGCTTGCACCTGGGCTGAGAGATCTTGACAGAATTTCTGAGACAGATTGCTGTTGATGCTTTCAGGAAGCTATGTACAGCACAGTGACGACAAGTTTAGAGACTGTGACATGGAGTATTCATTAGTGCCTGGCTGCTACTATCCTAAAGTTAGTGTTTTTAATCTTGCTTTGATTTTATAAATGATTCAGCACAGAGCACTATATGGCTATTTATTATTCCACTGAGAGTATAAAGACATCGGAGGAGAGGTGAAGGTAGAGAGAGGTTGAAAGAAGGAATATCTTGACAGCACCTGGGATATCCTACATAGAGATCCTTCCTTAAAGGATAAGTTCACCCTTTTTAACATGTTACCCGTTAGGCCACTTTCAAATGGAGAGGATCCGCTCAGCGGGAGATCGCTCTGTTGATCCCCGCTGAGCCGTCTCTGCTTCCTGATCTCTATGGGGAGATTGGATGAAAACTGACAGCATGTCCGTTTTCATCAGATCTCATTAGATCCGATCCACCAAGATGGATGGCAGACATTTTGCCATACATCTGTCTTGAGCAGATCAAATGGTAGACGGGTGTCAGCAGACACATCTTCGCTGACATCCACCTGTCCATAGGAGTCAATGGATGGCCCCGCTTTGATCCGCCTGAAAAACAGACAGCTTATCATGTTAAAGGGGTGTTACACCCATACTTAGGGTGTAAAAAGTTACAAGTCCGCCAGCCCCCGCAACTCTGGGGCTCCCCAATATCACAGGTGGGGGGGGATCTTCTTCCTTCACTCCCTGTCAGAATCTGTAAAGAATGTGGTCATATAGGGCTCTGTTCGCCCGGCCACATCACTAATACATAGAGTTCTGTGAATTAAAAACTACAAGGTCCAGAAGCCTTCGTGGCTGTTGGCTTGAAGTTCTCAATGAAATACCATGGCACTCTTGAGCGCTGTGGTATTTCATTGACGGTTCCTGTTAAGGCAAAACTGCTTGGCTGTATGATGTTTGTCCAAAAAGCTTATACACAGGGCCTGCAAGAGCCCTGCATAGCACCCACAATCTGCTGATCATGGATGCAATGCTTTCTAGATTCCCAATAAAATTAATAATAAAAGCATATTTTTTTACCTGCAAAAAAGATGTGCATTTATTATTTTCTTTAAAAAGGTGAACTTATCCTTTAAAAGGTGAGAGCGTTAAACACACTGGTGGGAGCTCTTAATGGTGTGAAGGAAACCAGAATATGTTTGGAAATTATATAAGGATGGGTTCACACTATCTTTGCATGCGGCTCACAGCAGGAGTCTGGTGTGTCCCCATTCACCATTTCAGGTCCGATTTCAACCCAAATTTTTGGCTGAATTCAGACCTGAAATGCACCAAAGGATGCACAGGGTTACTGTGCAAATTCACCATGGATCCGCAGCAGAGATATGTGAACTGGATCCATAGAGAGCCGGTCAAAATCTCCTGTTATTGCGAATTGGATGCGGAAAATTCGCAATAATGTGAACCCAGCCTAAAAGTACTAAAATTCTCAGTTTAATAGAGTAAAGAACCCATTCAGATTAAAATAGAAATGAAAGGCAAAACATGTGTGTATAGATATAAAAAACATTATAAATAACTTTTTTCCCCTTTTTTTATAAGTGATCAATCCCCTGTGTTCTCAGCAGCATAAGAGTTGGTGGAGGAGAAGCTGTAGCACACTGATCTCCCCCAGTGAAAGGCTGTGCAGAGGAGGGCATGTCAGGACAAGTCTGATCATTGGAGGAGAGCAACCTGAGTTCCCAGCATAGCTAGAGAACTGACCACGCTGTACTCTCTTCCTTAGTGTGGTCAGTTTCTAATAGGAACTCAGATGGACTAGCAGAAACACCAGGGTTTTCACACAAAGGAAGCAATAAAAGATAACAGGACACTTTTTCATACAAGTACATGGTACAGCAGGCACATATCAGGAAAATAAAATGTTGGGTTTCCAAACGCTTTAGGTATACCTGGAAAGAAACCTAACCTAAGTTATGTATACCTCACAGTAAAATTGGCAGTGTTAAATGCAACTCTTTGGGATTATATAAACCCTTTCCTGGTGTTTATATAATCAACACTGTTCAGAGTTAAATTAGCACACATAAGGCCCCTTTCACACAGGGCGGATCCACTCAGCGGACTCCGTCACCTCTACGGGTGATCAACAGAGTGATCCGCTGAGTGGATCACTCTGTTGATCTCAGCTGTGCAGGCGGATGACAGGTCCGTCTCTGGTCACTGTGCAGGGATGGACCTATCAGAGTCACACTCTCCTCTATGGGAAGATCGGATGAAAATGGACAGCATGTCCGTTTTCATTAGATTCGCTGGATGGATGGCGAACGCATCGCCAGCCATCTGTTTTCAGTGGATCTTGTCGGATCGGATGGCAGGTAGGTGTCACGGAACACATCTCCGCTGACATCTGCCTGACCAAAAAGTCAATGGGTGGCCCGCTCAGATCTGCCTGAACAATGAACAGGCGGATCTTTGCTGGTTGATCATGTGAGAAGGAGCCTAAAAGTTGTTCAACTCTGTATTTTCACCGGATAGAGAGGATTGTTTACACTAATAGTGTTAATGAATTCCCTGTAATTCAATATCATAATATTAACACTTTATTCTAAACAACGTAACACCAGGATTTTAACATTGGCGATTTTACTGTGCTGAAAACCTGAATTAGCAAGCTAATACTTGCTTTGCAATGACAGAATCAGACAAAATCGCGTTAGCAGTCTTTAATATTATCAGCTGTTGGTTTAAGTAATAATTACAATAAGCTTCATTGAACATATATTTTCTAATGCCGGGCCAGTATAAATGTAGTAAAGACAAACTGAAAGCCCAAATGGAAAACACTAGTTAAGTCTTACCAACAACAGTGAGCACTGCACTAGCGGAGGCGCTGTCCAAGGTAGTATTTGCTACACAAGTGTATGTGCCTTTATCCTTGTCTGTTATGTTCTTGATAGTCAGACGCTCCTTTTCGACAATGAATCTAGAAAGAAAAGCTTGTTGTTTTACCCTTGATTTGTGTAGGGTAGTTAATGCTTTCTGATTATAGACATTTAATAAATATTTTTTAGGCCAATTTAATATGGGATTGTATAATAACCAAGTAACAAATATTCAAAACATCCAAATTTCAGCTTCCTGTAGTCAGGAATGCTCTTTGGTTGTCATGGGCTTTCGGCACCTGTCCCCCACTACTAATCCAATAGCTTTATAGCGAGCCATTTTAGAAACTGTTAGCACACAGGATTCAGCAGAGGGATGCAAACAACCTCAGAAGGCTTGCAATCAAGATTGCAAGTCTTTCCTTGAAGAGGGAAAAGGGGTCAAAAAGAATAAGTGCATTTTATTTGAAAGTGTACTTATCCTATATAGTAAGAGTAAAAATTTAATTAAAAGCATGATAAAGTCTTAGGCTTCATGTACACTGCTGCTGGTAAATGGATGTTTAGGAGCAGTTGGGCATTTTTTTCAACTGCTCCTGCACTCTCCTCTATGTGAACATACATATTAGAAAGGTATCCTGTGGACATGTGTTGAGCCATCAATGGATGTGTCCAGTAGCGATGAATTCTGGTCCTCTCATGCAATTTTCTACGTCTTTAGAGCCTCAGCAAAAGCAACATCAGGAGCATTTCCTCACACATGCTCATCATGGGATACATATTAAAAAACCAACCAAAAAATAACAGGTAGCTGCAAGCACACTGCTTTCTCAGATTCTACTCACACTGTTTTGTCACAGAAGGGCTGAAATAGTTAATAACTACTTGTTTTTAATGCTTTCTAATCATTTGGGAGGGTCTCCTGAGGTTATCTTCAGTAAACGCTTCTGAACACAAATGCGGCTTGTAAATGCTGCTAAACACACGTTTTTAAATGTGGATTACTAGCTGTGATGTTCCAGCGTTCAGGAGAGGTTGAGAAACATCCCGTGTACATGAAGCCTTATTCTCTTCTCTATGGAGTCATCTGTCCAATTATCTCACATTGCATACAGTATATATTACTTATATTACTTATATTATTATATTGTTACTTAAAAAAAGTTGCACTACCTTTCATCAATGGACAGGTCACTGTTGTCTTTCAGCCACAGAATTTCTGCTGCTAGAGTGGGATCGTGCTTAACTTTGCATTCAAAGGATACACTACCATATCTCTGAACCACTTTGTATTCTGGTTGAGAGATAATCATTGTTGGATCTACAAAGCAAAACAGAATAAATTATACATGTGTATTCCTAAACATATCCTGAGTCTCCAATTTGATGTGTTTAACCTATGAATCTTTCATTACCTTTGACTTCAAGCTCGACAGTTTTTTGGTCTGTTCCTAATTTATTTCTGGCTACACATGTGTAGGTCCCAGTGCTGTCTTTCTGGGCAACAGGCACTTCTAGTGTCCCATTATCATGGAAAATATACCCGTTACCATACAGAACACTGGCTTGCATGGCTTTAAACCTTCAACAGAGAATAAACGCATTAAGAATTAAGAAGAATACAAGAGAGAAATATTAGTTACTGAACTGCAAATGAATATACAGTGGGTAGGCACTGAACACATCACCATTTTTTAAGGTAAATATATTTCTAAAATTGCTATTGACATGAAATTTTCACCACATGTCTATAACAACCCATGCAATCCATACAAAGAAACCAAACCAAATACATTCTTAAATTAAGTTATGTGTAATGAAATAGAATGACACAGGGAAAAAGTATTAAACAAATGGAAGTGCAAAAAGGTATGGAAAGCCAAGATGTCAGCTGAAATCTATCAGTAATTAGAAAGCAATCCTGACCCTGGTCAGTGCAAATTAATATCAGCTGGTTCAGTCTCAACTGATGGCATCTAAAAAGACATCTCATTACCAAGGAGTCACAGAATAAAAATCTCATGATGGGTAAAAGCAAAGAGCCCTCTCAAGACCTTTGCAACCTTATCGTTGCAAAACATACTGATGGTATTAAGTACAGAAGGATTTCTTTTGAATGTTCCAGTGAGCATTGTTGGGGCCATAATCCGGAACTGGAAAGAACGTTGTTTCACCATAAACTGGCATGAAAAGAATTATGAGAAGAGTTGTCCAAAAGCCAAGGATCAATTGTGGAGAGCTTCAGGAAGATCTGGAATTAGTAGGTCCAATTGTTTCAAAGAAAACAATAAGTAATGCACTTAACCACCATGGCCTGTATGCATATCACCACGCAAGACTCCATTGCTGAAGAAAAAACTTGTTGAAGCTTGTTTAAAGTTTGCTGCACAACATTTAAACAAGCCTGTGAAATACTGGGAGAATATAGTCTGGTCAGATGGGACCAAAATTTAACTCTTTGGATGCCATAATACACACCATGTTTGGAGGTCAAATGGCACTGCCCATCACCCAAAAACACCCTCATACCAAGGTTTGCAAGAGGGAACATCATGGTATGGGGCTGTTTTTCATCATACAGTACTGGCAAACTTCATATCACTGAAAGAAGGATAAATGGGAAAATGTACCAAGACATTCTTGATAAAAAATATGCTCGCATCTACCAGAGTGATGAAGATGAAACAAGGGTGGATATTTCAGCAAGACAATGATCCCAAACATAAAGCCAAGGAAACTCTCAATTGGTTTTGAAGGAAGAAAATAAAGTTGCTAGAATGGCCCAGCCAATCACCTGACTTGAATCCAATAGAAAATCTATGGAAAGAACTAAAGATCAGAGTTCATAGAAGAGGCCCATGGAACGTTCAAGATTTGAAGACTGTTTGTGTGAAAGAATGGGCCAAAATCACACCTGAGCAATGCACGCGACTAGAGTCTTGAAGGGATCATTACCAACAAAGGATTTTATACGTTTATAAGTATTAAGTGTTGCTTGCTCAATACTTTTTCCCTGTGTCATTCAATTTTATTTCACATAACTTTATTTCTGAACTAATTTGTTTCTTTGTATGTATGGATTGTATGGGTTGTTACCGACATGTGGTGAAATTTTCATGTCAATAGCACCTTTAGAAATCTATTTACCTAGGAAAATGGTGACGTGTTGAATACATATTTTACCTGCTATATACTGAAAAAAAAGACAGCCATTGCCAACCATTCCTGAAAATGCTGGTTGCCTAGCTGACTGGTTTCAGTACTTTCAGTGTCTGTAAGTTACTGACCTGGAACAGGAATACAGGTAAGTTAATTTTTAGCTTACCATTAAAATGCTGCCCAAGGATATGGATTCAAAGTTGTGCATCTAAGCCACAATAATCTGTCTTGGGAAACTGTTAATAGAATCAATACTGGAGTACAAAACAATAAGGCCCCATCCTGACCTGTCCATTTTGATGTATTGCATTACTGTGCAAGCATAATCTTCTGCTATGTTGCATAAAGTGTTATTCAAATGAATGGCTGTTAATGCACCACACAAGACAAAATAATAGATGTTAAGATTTGTTTATGGCACAGCGGCACCACAAAGCACAGTAGTGCATTACTGTGATTTGTAATACACTGTAATGCATGTTTGTTGGAGTTGCTTTTCCTTAGTGCATTGTGGTGCCATTCAAAATGTAAGAGACCGCAATGCACTAATGCTCAAAACACAAAAGTGGATTCAGCCCTCAGTGTAAAGAAAACAAACCTACTTAGTACAAGCTGTCTTAGTACTAGGTGCCAACATATTTGAATATTTAAAATAGAATACAAATTGAAAATGTCACCAGTGCTTACTGAATTTCTTTATTAGTAAAGGTGAAAATGTCAAGAATATGATTTTGCACTAGGTGTCTTATGGCATCTGTAAAAATATTAGCTTAAGATCAATTTAAAGGCGAACTCCAGAGCAAAATATTTTTTCTAGTTTTCACTGTAGAGGGGTTGGAACAATTGTCAGGTTTACATTGCTTCCTGTAACCAGGGACATTTCTACTTACTTTTTGTCCATGAGATAATAGGACATTTAGGGCACAAATGCCAATGGGAGGTTCTAACCCTTCCTCACTCCACTAGACAAAGTGCTCTTGTTAATGTTTGTGTTTTGTCTGTATTTTGGTATTTTTGTTTGAGTGTTGCATACATTATAACAGCATTTTAATAAAATACAGAACCTTTTGCCTTACCATTCTATATGAGGAACAGGTGACCCAAAAAAGGGGCAGTCAAGAAAGGCAGCTTTATTAGCAATGACTTGATAAACCTTCTTTGATGAAAGGATCCGCGGCTTCTCAGCTAAAACAATAAGCACATTTTGCTGATAAGAAATTCAATAAAATAATATATGTTACCATCTATAAAAAATAAATAACAATGCCTTCTCTTACCTAGAACATTTACAAATGCATTTGCCAACTGGTAACCATATATATTAGAAACATTACACTGGTAGACTGCGCTAGCTCGTTCTTGCACCTTTGTAAACATCACTGTATCTCCTTCTACTCTTCTGCTCGGGTCATGAGGAGCCACTGCAGAAACATATTACAGGTTACATGTATTGTGATCAGTTTTTTTAAATGCCAGAAAAAATACATTTTCAATCATTTTAAGAGACAAAAGATGCAAAGACATTTGGATACTTAACAATGTCTTAACAAGGCCTTTTTATTCATGACAACAGGAGCTAGACCAACAGGAGCTAGACCGACGAAGCAGTGATTTCCAAAACAGTTGTCCATTAAAGATGTCACCCTCATTTGATTCTGTAACTGTCAGCCAAGAATCATCCTTATTTTAACAAACTGCTAACATTGTGCCAGTTTTCAATGTGATTGTAAGGTCAAAGACAAGTTCTGCTTGAGAGGGAAGCAAATCTTGTATGACTGTATTTGGTAAGGAAAAGCAAAAAGACAGTTGTGTTGGCCTTAAACGGGTAGTTCTCTAACAGCTATAACCACTTTATACCAGGTTTTGAACATAATTAAACCAAGTCAACCTACCACTGTATATATATATATATATATATATATATATATATATATATATATATATACAGTGGTGTGAAAAAGTGTTTGCCCCCTTCCTCATTTCCTGTTCCTTTGCATGTTTGTCACACTTAAGTGTTTCGGAACATCAAACCAATTTAAACAATAGTCAAGGACAACACAAGTAAACACAAAATGCAATTTGTAAATGAAGGTGTTTATTATTAAAGGTGAAAAAAAATCCAAACCATCATGGCCCTGTGTGAAAAAGTGATTGCCCCCCTTGTTAAAACATACTATAACTGTGGTTGTCCACACCTGAGTTCAATTTCTCTAGCCATACCCAGGCCTGATTATTGCCACACCTGTTCACAATCAAGGCATCACTTAAATAGGAGCTGCTTGACACAGTAAGGTCCACCAGAAGATCCTTAAAAGCTACACATCATGCCGAGACCCAAAGAAATTCAGGAACAATTGAGAAAGAAAGTAATTGAGATCTATCAGTCTGGAAAGGGTTATAAAGCCATTTCCAAAGCTTTGGGAATCCAGCGAACCACAGTGAGAGCCATTATCCACAAATGGCGAAGATATGGAACAGTGGTGAACCTTCCCAGGAGTGGCCGGCCGCCCAAAATTACCCCAAGAGCGCAGCGACGACTCATCCAAGAGGTCACAAAAGACCCCACAACAACGTCCAAGGAACTGCAGGCCTCACTTGCCTCAGTTAAGGTCAGCGTTCATGCCTCCACCATCAGGAAAAGACTGGGCAAAAATGGCCTGCATGGCAGAGTTCCAAGGAGAAAACCACTGCTGAGCAAAAAGAACATCAAAGCTCGTCTCAATTTCTCCACAACACATCTTGATGATCCCCAAGACTTTTGGGACAACATTCTGTGGACCGATGAGACAAAAGTGGAACTCTTTGGAAGGTGTGTGTCCAAGTATATCTGGCGTAGAAGGAACACTGCATTTCATAAAAAGAACATTATACCAACAGTAAAATATGGTGGGGGTAGTGTGATGGTCTGGGGCTGTTTTGCTGCTTCAGGACCTGGAAGACTTGCCGTGATAAAAGGAACTATGAATTCTGCTGTCTACCAAGAGATCCTGAAGGAGAATGTCCGACCATCTGTTCGTGTACTCAAGCTGAAACAAACTTGGGTTCTGCAGCAGGACAATGATCCTAAACACACCAGCAAGTCCACCACCGAATGGCTGAAGAAAAACAAAATGAAGACTTTGGAGTGGCCTAGCCAAAGTCCTGACCTGAATCCTATTGAGATGTTGTGGTATGACCTTAAAAAGGCCGTTCATGCTCGAAAACCCTCTAATGTAACTGAATTAGGACAATTCTGCAAAGATGAGTGGGCCAAAATTCCTCCAGGACGCTGTAAAAGCCTCATTGCACGTTATCGCAAACGCTTGGTTGCAGTTGTTGCTGCTAAGGGTGGCCCAACCAGTTATTAGGTTTAGAGGGCAATCACTTTTTCACACAGGGCCATGATGGTTTGGATTTTTTTTCACCTTTAATAATAAACACCTTAATTTACAAATTGCATTTTGTGTTTACTTGTGTTGTCCTTGACTATTGTTTAAATTGGTTTGATGTTCCGAAACACTTAAGTGTGACAAACATGCAAAGGAACAGGAAATGAGGAAGGGGGCAAACACTTTTTCACACCACTGTATATATATATATATATATCAAGCTCAATCACGTGGCCCAGCCCCCAGAACCACCCCTCTAGCATCTTTCACCCAATGGGCTTGGTCATGGAAGATCTCTAGAATTAAGCCCACCAATGGAGGAGCATCTTTTTTATTTTATCCTACAAACCAAAAGAGAGAGGGGTTGCAATATTTATTGCTCACTAGACAGCATATAAATCCAACAAGATTTCACGTAGCCCTGCCCTTTATCGAGCTTGATAGGGAAGTAAAGCCTAAAACATTGTTTGATTCATATGCTGTTTAATGAGCAAAATATACCACTCTATGTGCTGTAGTCCTTTTTGTTTATCTTTGGTGGTTTATTGTTGGAGTTGTCTATCCTCAAAAAATATCTATCTAAAATATTATTAAACGGCAGTGATGTTGGTAGGTTGCCCTAATCCTGTCATTGTTTGCAATGGAAATCTGTTACAAGGTTCTACAAATGGAGTGCCTCTGTAATCTGATTATATGCATAGTGAATCTCTAGCCCTGGAATGGAATAATGTAATTGTTCTCTATTACGTAAAAGGTGTGTAGTAAACAAGAGTTCTGTATTACGTACAATCAATTGCCACTCCGTTTATTAGCCATGTAATAGAGGGAGGAGGATTTCCATTGGCTCTACAAATCAATGTGCCATCTTCTCCTGGTGACAATACAAGATTCTTAGGTCCAGTGATCCAGTAAGGTGCAGCTGCAAAAGAGACCAACAGAGGAGTAATCAGCAGGTATTTCTGGGAAAATCAAATTACCGGTATATCCCAAACCATCTAACAAGTAGTTCACATAAGGATATTAGCTATAACAAAATGTTTACAGACTTAACTTTATGTTTGCAGAATCATCTCACATTAAGCTTAATCCCCCAATTTATGACCCCTGGAGAGTAGTTGGGAACCTAAATCTAAATCTTACACATGGAATTAAGCACACGCAAACCCAAGGATTCAAGAAAACAAGTTAGAAAATTCAGGACAAAACGTTTAGCGGTTCATTAACTACCCTGACAGTTACTGCTGAGTGTGACATTTACCAAATACAGCTTGTATAAGCATTGACACTGAAATGCTATTTCAGAAATTAAAGTGGTTGTAAAGTTAGAAGTTTTTTTATCTTAATGCATTCTATGCATTAAGATAAAAAAAAACCTTCTGTGTGCAGTAGCTCCCCCTAATACTACCTCAGCCCGATCTCAACCCAGCGATGTTGCACGAGAGTCTTGGCTGTCCAGGACTCTCACTCCTCATTGGCTGATACAGCAGTGGAGCACCATTGGCTCCTGCTGCTCTCAATCACAGTCAGTGAGCTAATGAGGAGATAGAGAGGGGCCACTGCCCCTAGCTTGCTGTGGGGGTGCTTGGCAGGAGAGAGGGGCCAGGAGCACTGGCAAGGGACCCGAGAAGAAGAGGATCTGGGCTGCTCTGTGCAAAACCAATGCTCAGAGCAGGCAAGTATGACATGTTTATTTTGAAAAAAAAACAAAAAAAAAACGAGACTTTAGTATCACTTTAATACATTCAATACATGTTTTTGGGTTTAACTCCTTCCTGCTGAGCTTACGCACATATGCGGCATCGGCTTTCAGGGGTTAAACCAGGATGATGCCTGCATCCATGACCCGATCTGTGATCCAGCACTTCCGCCAGCTACAGTGAGACTGGAAGGAAGCCGGAAATGGCTTTGATCCAGTCTCCTTAGTGTAAACGTGGAAGTGACGTAACACAACGTCACTTCCGTGTTTACTCGGCTGCCAATGGCACAGTTTAAAAAAAAATACGGTTTTCAGAATCGCCTTTTTTGTCGATCTGAATACTTTAAAGTGCAAAGGAGGGATTGTAGACCACCGATCCCTCCATAAAGAGTACCTGTCACCATCTATTACTGTCACAAGGGATGTTTACATTCCTTGTGACAGCAATAAAAGTGATCAAAGAAAACGCACACTTAAGTCGCGCCCGCATATGAAAACGGTGTTCAAATCACACATGTGAGGTATCACCATGATCGTCAGAGTGAGAACAATACTTCTAGCACTAGACCTCCTCTGTAACTCTAACCTGGTAATGTTTTTTTTTTTTTTTTAAAGCACCACCCAAGGAGATTTTTAGGTACCGTAGCTTGTCGCCATTCCACAAGTGTGTGCAATTTCAAAGCATGCCATATTATCTATTTACTCTGCGTAAA
Source organism: Lithobates pipiens (assembly GCF_037356315.1). Classification (NCBI taxonomy): domain Eukaryota; kingdom Metazoa; phylum Chordata; class Amphibia; order Anura; family Ranidae; genus Lithobates; species Lithobates pipiens. The sequence goes on along the minus strand of NW_027507903.1, from coordinate 219,937,727 downwards.
ATATTCTTTCACATTATAGAAAAAAAGTGGGCTAACTTTACTGTTTAGTTTTTTTAATTTGTGAAAGTGTTTTTTTCCCAAAAAATTTGTTTGAAAGACTGCTGCGCAAACACAGTGTGACATAAAATTTTGCAACGATCGCCATTTTATTCTCTAGAGTCTCTGCTAAAAAATATATATATCTTTGGGGGTTCTAAGTAAATTTTCTAGCCAAAAATACATATTTTAACTTTTTAACTCAAAAAATGTCAGCAATAGGCTTAGTCATGAAAGGGTTAATATCACTTTAGGATATGCACAGCATTACAGATAAGCCATTACATAACACTAGATATTCTGTAATCTAAACCACATCTGTATTACACTATCAGCCTCAACCCAAGAGATGAGATTTGTGTTTCACAGTAAAATTCAGCAATGTCTGCTCCACCTGTGGACCCTATTCACAGCACACATCAGTCAAGTGTGCACTGTGCAAATTTCTTCTGTAGAAAGGGCAATGCCTATGGCATAGGAAGAACTGTGCTTTTTTTTGCAGAGTAAATCATTTGGACAGGAATAGAAAGCATTGCCGTGGATTACTATGGCAACCAGCTTCTTCTCCGACATTATTCTGGGGAAAAAAGGTAATAAATGCTAGAAAATATACGAGTCTTTAATCTCTGCTCCATTTAGAGTTTTTAATAAATCTCATCAGCTTTTTGGGACTATCTGAAAATGCTGCTGATTAAAAAGGGAGTATATTGTATGTTTGAAATCTTCATGTAATTCACTTTGCATTGCTTTTGCATGTTTTGGTCATTCCTTCCTCAACTTAAACGTATATTTTAAATAAAATGTGTCCCTGATTTAGAAAAATAATTAAAATAATTATGACCATTCACATGTAATTTGCTTTGTAGGACTCGGGCAACAGTACAGGCTGTAGGTATCTTCATTATCACACTAAAAAAACTTTTTTATTGTCCTTTTATCAAAACGTCCAGGCTAATTTATCAGTTTGAATAGATGTCAAATCGGAATATTACCCCATGGTGCCCAAAGTTTTAAAAAAGCAGGTACATTATATTGCTCTGGGTTACAGAGCCCCTTTCCTTAGCTTTAATGCAGTTGTAAACCTCTGCAATAAAAAAAAAAAATGTCCTTCTATAGTGTATATTGCCTCAATCCAAAGCACTTACTGTGATTTTTGGATGCACTGTCCTCCCTCTGCTATCTGAACAAGCTTCCAGATTCGCAACATTTGTGCGATTAACAGCATTGTAATATTTTTACCTATTACCGTATATACTCGAGTATAAGCCGAGATTTTCAGCCTCTTTTTTTAGGCTGAAAGTGCCCCCTCGGCTTATACTCGAGTCACCGCCGTCTGTCTACCCGATCAGCGTGTCGAGCAGACAGACGGCGGCCATTCAACTATTCAAAAGCCGCGCCTCCCTGTCTGTGATAGGCGGAACACTCAATTTCCCAGCAGTCAGTGGTCCGCCTATCACGGACATCCACTCATCCTCATACTACGGACAAGGATGAGAGGATGTCCGTGATAGGCGGAACACAGACTGCTGGGAAATTGAGTGTTCCGCCTATCACAGACGGAGGCGTGGCTTTTGAACAGTGGAATGGCCGCCGTCTGTCAGACGAGAAGAGGTGCGGCGATCCTGGCATGGCCGCCGTATGTGCAGAAGCACACAGGCTCGGGACACAGGTAGGCTGGACACACAAGGCTGCACACACAAGGCTGCACACACAGGGATGGACGGACACACAGGGATGAACGGACACACAGGGATGGACGGACACACAGGGATGGACGGACACACAGGGATGGACGGACACACAGGGATGGACGGACACACAGGGATGGACGGACACACAGGGATGGACGGACACACAGGGATGGACGGACACACAGGGATGGACGGACACACAGGGATGGACAGGCATGTCTCACCCTCGGCTTATACACGAGTCAATAAGTTTTCCCATTTTTTTTGTGGTAAATTAGGGGCCTCGGCTTATATTCGGATCGACCTATACTCGAGTATATACGGTAGTTGCACTTTTTTGTCGTTATTAAAGCTTGATACAAGCTGGACTGGAGCAACCAGAGGAAATACATTTATTGCCTTATTGGGTTGTGCTGGGGTACATGTAATAAATCTACATGATTGTTATCTGTTATAGGGCTGGGTACACACTAACTTAATATTGGCCAGTTCAGCAGGAACTGGTCAACATTCGGACAGTGTATACAGATGCCTGTCCGGTAGATGCTGGTCTCATGACTGGCTTCTGTTGAGTGGTCTTGCTGGAAAATCAGCACCCGATCATTATGTTCTGGCAGGGGGGTAAGCCCCCTATCAGAATATAATGGCACAGTGGGGAAGATTGCTGCACTAGTATCACTTATGTTAGAATGACAATCTCAGATTTTTTTGCGTTCAGCTCACTAGGTTGAGTGAAAAAAGCGTGTATACCCAGCTTTAGGCTAGTGACTCTCAGGTGGCAGTATTACAAATAGTTGTTTTGTTACCACTTACCTTTGACAATTACTGTTATGATATGGTGAACTGAGCCCCTAATATTGTGAGCTGCACATCTGTACTTCCCAGCATCCGCTTCTGACACATCTACTATCTTCAAAGTTTTATTAAAGTTTTCGTAGAACACTCTGTCGCTTGGTAATTCGGCTCCTTCTTTATTCCAACGAATTTCTGGTGTAGGCCTGAAAAACAGCAACACGAATGCTGAAGTGCTATAAAAGAAATATGTATGTTGACAGTAGACAGAAGAAACACAATTTGCTCCAGAAATAAGTGAATTGCCTCATGCACACAGACGGTGAGAGGCTGAAATTGCTGGGCGTAAAATTCCAGGCATTTTCCTACACCTGGGGAGCTGCCTGCCATACAAGTGAATGGCTGTATGCAGCCATAGTCTTGAAAAAGCCACTATTTATGTGTGTACAACATTTTTTAAAGTTACATATTTGGTCAGGTTGAATAAAGACACCAGTCAATCCAGTTCAACCTGTGAGGGTGTCTAAAAAGGAAGAAAGCACAGCGCCGCTAAGTGCAGTATTTTGGAACCATTTAGTGGTAAAGAAAGTAAACAGGCTATTCACGAAGGGAATACAGATAAAAGCATTGTGACATTAATCCAGAGGAGGTTTCTCTTTGTGTCTGAGTCTCTTGGGTCCAGCTGGCAGCTTGCACGGGTGGTTTCTGGCACTTGCAGCCTATTCTGAACAACGGGGAATGCTGGAGACTCAGGAGTGACGTCACTTCCGGGTGCAGGGTAAAGAAGGCGGCTCCTTTACCCAGAGAGATAGACACCACCACCTTTGTGTTTTACCCGGTCTCTCCAGAGGGCTTAGCCAGAAATACTAATAGCCCCATCATGTAAAGAATGAAGCCAAGATTCAGCAATACCAATTAAATCATAGTTCTCTTTGTGCAACAAAGTCTCCAACTCACCCATTTTGCTTGGCAGAAATCTGGCATTGGTGAAAAAACACTTTAATTCATTGTCACATTTTGCACATGTATTTTGCTGATTTTTTTTTTTTTGCAGTACAAATAGTACCATTTCCAATGGTTGTTTGTAACACGGGAACCTTTTTTTCACCCACCATTAGGGACCAACCCCTGTCTGACCCATTATAATCTAATTCACTCTCCCCCCTCAATCAAAGTTGAAATACTCTTCCAGCCTTCACATAAACCTCTCCCCCAGAACAGCAGATCCCCTTCCATTTAGGTGCAAGCCATCTTTAGCATATAGGTTGTACCACAATGAAAAGACAGCCAAGTGCTCTAGAAACCTTCCATGTATTCTGTCATTGGTTCCAGCATGGACCAAGACAGCTGGGTCATGCCTAGTCCCTCCCAGTAATTTAATAACTATGTGTCGATCCCTGTCACCAGGGAGACAGCAAACCACTTTGATACGATCCTGGCAACAAATTGTTCAATCAGTCCTTCGGATTATAGAATCCTCTATTACCACCAACTGTCTAAGCCTGTTTGGGTGCTCAAACCCAGGGCCAGCTTTCCTTTTCTATGAGCCCCTACCGCTCCCTCTGACTACAGTAACCTATTTTATTACCTGATAATCCTACCTTAATCCTCTGCCCTCCACATCAATCCCATTAACCACCTGCTCAGTGAGCAGAAGGTCCCTTTCAAGGATGTCAGTTCTGCCCAGTGGTAATGTAGAACTATAGGCAAAACATTTTTTTTTTCATTTTGGATAGAGCGTGTGGATAGTTTGGCTAGAGGAGGGTCAGAATTATTAGTAATCAGTAGATCTAGCAATGCATTATGTCTAGTTGGGGTATCCACCAACTTGTCCAATGATGATTCTTAACCCCTTGTCGCCGATATACATCGGTAGAAGGGCACATACAGGCATATTAACGTACCTATACATTGCCCTTTAAGATGCGGCATTGTGGGCGCATGTGCTGCGAGCTCCGTGAGTGGAATTGCGGGTCCCGCAGACTCGATGTCCGCAGGGAATCCTGCGATCGACTCACGGAGAGGAAGAACAGGGAAATTCTGATGTAAACAAGCACTTCCCCATTCTTCTTAGTGACAGGACCCTGATCACAACTCCCTGTGATCTGGAGCAGTGATCAGTGTTGTGTCACACGTATCCCATCCCCCCACACTTAGAATCACTCCCTAGGACACACTTAACCCCTGCAGCACCACCTACTGGTTAACCCCTTCACTGCCAGTCACATTTACACAGTAATCAGTGCATTTTTAATCGCACTGATCGCTGTATAAATGTGAATGGTCCCAAAATAGTGCCAAAAGTGTCCGATCTGTCCGCCATAATGTTGCAGTCACGATAAAAATCGCAGATCGCCACCATCACTAGTAAAAAAAAAGAAATATTAATAAAAATGCCATAAAACTATCCCCTATTTTGTAGACACTTTAACTTTTGGGCAAACCAATCAGTAAACGCTTATTGCAATTTTTTTACCAAAACTATGTAGAAGAATATGTATAGGCATAAACTGAGGGGAAAAAAGGTTTTATATATTTTTTGGGGATATTTATTATAGCAAAAAGTAAAAAATAGAGTTTTTTTTTTTAAATTGTCGCTCTTTTTTTGTTTATAGCGCAAAAAATAAAAACCACAGAGGTGATCAAATGCCGCCAAAAGAAAGCTCTATTTGTGGGAGCCACATCGCACAATTGTTAGTTAAAGCGACGCAGTGCCAAATCGCAAAAAACGCTCTGGTCTTTGGCCAGCCAAATGGTCCGGGGCTGAAGTGGTTAAATGAGCGGGCAGTTACTTCTGTCCAGTCAATATCTGGATCATTTAAGTTCCCCATTATAACATTGCCCTGTGCCGCCACTATTTCTAACTGTAATAGGAGATCCTCTTCCTTCAAGCTAGAGGGCGTGTAGCATATGCCCATTATTACTTTCCCATTTGTTTCCTCCCTTGCCAATATATATTCTCATGTTCCCCAGCAAATCCTTTTTTATATACAGGCACATCCTTACCCCTCTTCTACCCTCCCGAGCTGGTATGTATGGTAGTATGATAATCTGCCAAAAAGGAAGGACTGGGTGTTAGCTTTGGCTCGCAACCATGAACATGTAGACCAAACAGAAATGATTAGCTGCACACCAACACCCATCCAACAGGTTTATTGAAAAACTGCCACCAGGACCAAAGGGTGACGACATTTTACACATACATTGTCAAACGTTGTCATCCTTTGGCCTGTTGTCATAGTCCTGGTGGCAGTTTTTCAATAAACATATTGGATGGATGTTGGTGTGTAGCTAATCATTTCTATTTAGTCATGTGAGCTGTCAAATTACATTTCTGATATTCAGACAAAGTCAAAAATACTCCTTATGTATCAGCAGCTTCAGTTTTTCCGTTTTATTAGCTAAGCTTCTAGCATTTGTGTACATGCCTCTTAATTTTGTAGGGGCACATACTATTTGCTCCTCAGTTGTTCTGAGGCTGCAATTGGATAATGCCAACATAGTCAACTTTGGTTTAGGTATTCTGGTTATACAAGCACTAATGCCCCCAGTTATTGCTTCCTCTGAGATACAGCCTCCAACTTATCACATTTTTTTCCAGCATGTGCAACTCCAATGTGCCAATTTTACAAGAAAGTCAAACATATGTGCTACATTATGAGGCTGATTTACTAAAGGAGTTAAAGTGGATGTAAACCTCAATTTTTTATTTATTTTTTTGATGTCATAATGTAGAGTATAAGATTTCCTATCATTTGAGCCCAGTCTTGCCAAAAAGAGTTATTCCATCTCTGAGCAATCCTCTTTTATTATTCAGTGATTTAAATCTTGACAAACAGAGAAACATTTTGTCAAATCCTCCCCCTTGCTGTAAGTGACAGGTGATTTACATATCTCGTGCACTAGCCTAAGAGACATGCATTATTTTTTAATTCCCTCCCACTCCTTTCTTCTGCTGCTCTGCCAGAATTGGATGTTCCACACCTCAGCATGATTTGGAATGCTGGAGTCATGTGGTTACTTTCCTGTCTTTTCGCTGGATGTTAGAGATCATAGCAGAAGCTCAGTGTAAGAAATACACAGGAGAATATGCATATTGGCAAGGGGAGTGTAGAGGTCAGCGGGGAGTTTACTGACATTACAACTCCACCCACTGAGCTCCAGACAACAGACCCGCCCACAGAATATGCAGTTTTTCGGGTCTCATAGCAGGCAGAGGGGAGACATTTGACAAGTAAAGATGCATGCAGGAGGCATGTATATCCTTATAGATAACCCCTATGGCAGTAGTTTAGAAAGGATGACATTGGGATAACATCCACTTTAAGAATATTCACTCAGACAATTAATTTTAACTATCCAATCTTGTTAAAAGAAAATGAATGTTTTGTATTTGATCTGCACATGACTGGACATAGAAACTAAGCATATCTTAAAACAGCCTCATTTTTTGTTACTTTGATTTCTTACACATAAAAGCTTCCTTTTTTTGTAATTAGCAGACAGTTATCATCTGCCTTTCATTGTCCAACCCTCACCAACATGATGAAAAAAAGAACTTCCCTATAATAGATAACAAATTAATAATTTAGAGAAGGGTAATACATTATTCCCTTGTGCTAGGCAATTTAAACTGAGTGACATATCATTTGAAACCACCAGCAGAAAAATTATGGTGTGCAGGACACTATGGTATTGAGTGCATTACTAAGGAGGTGTTTCCTTTCAACCTCCTGTCATTGACAGCTCAGAAGAAAATAATAATTTGGTTGCTTAAAGACCATATATTAGGCTCATCTAATCAAATCAAGCATGTTTGTAAAAACTTTCCAAATTTTTCATTTCTTCTTCTGTCACCTAAGGGAAATTACAGCAATCACCCAATGATCCCAATAGTTCAAGTTTACTCCATAAATCATTAAAAGATTCATATGGGTAGTAAATACATTTTTTTCTATGGCCTTCCTACTTTTTTATTCTTTTTTTCTTTTGTAGGCTAGCTAGAAAAAAAAATATTCTAAAGTGATACCAGGGATGCATTTTTTGTGCAGTTTCTTACCACCTGTTTCTTATAGAATTACATTTCTCTACATGCTCTATGAATATAAATTAAAAGCCTGGGCTGTTAAGAAAAAATAAATAATTTTATTGATCGTGCCATTCTATAAAGAACATTGTACCAGCCACCAGGCTAATGCACGTGTAATGCACATAAGCGCAAACATTTTTGCAGGTATAGAAGGCTAAGTTTACATGCAACATTACTCAACACGTATGCACAGATGCATGAGCACACACATGTGTGGACTTACGTGCACACAGTCTATTTTTCTTTAGTAAATGAATTCATTGGCTTGTAAAGCTGTGTGATGGCATATAAAGATGCTGCTGGAATAGGGTATCAGCCTGAGACATATGGCAACAGGTTTAATAGATAGAGGTAATATATATAAAAAAAAAAACAGTGATCAATTTCAAACCTCAAAGTGTTTAGCCTGTCTTAATAGACCACTAATACCTTGCAAGTGCCGGCATACAGTGTGCACGTACTGTGGTTAGAGAGTCTTATTACCCCATAACCATAGATTTAATGATGGTGGTTGGAACCGCATCGTTATTAGAGTCTGACATTCACAAACCAGTGTCTGTAGAATTCAAATGAATTCAGGTGATCATATCCTATTATATTTTAAATGGCAGAGCTAACATATTGTTTCAGTCATTGTCATTTATACCCCCATAATGTCTAAGCTTTGTACTAATACATTACCACTGATATCCCTAAAGTTCTCAGTGAAACCCCAGCAGGGCAATTACAGGAGAATCTTCAGTCATCCTATTTATTACTCCACACAGTTTCTGGAAGTAGCTCCTGAAGGGATTTCTACAGCCGGGGCTGGAGATACTTTCCAGCATAATTCGTTTTAATCAAAGACAATGGCTGTGTGTTGACAGGTCAGGTATGAGGCCTACATGTAGAAAAACAGTGCTTTACACCTGGCAGCAACATCTCTGAATCTCCCCGAGAAGAGCCTGATATTTCAAAGCGGGCGCCTGTCAGATGAGGCTGCAGTTTCCATGACAATAAAGAAGATCAGAGCAGGAAGCTAAGCCGGGCTGGAAAAGACACATCTTAAAACTGCTATTGTTTTATTTATAAACATATCCAATAAAAAGATCCTGCAACTACCAATGAATATATACCAGGTGAATCAATACACTGTGCCTGTAGCAGTATCTACAGTTACTAAAACATAATGTGAAACTGGCATGTTTGTAGATAAATGTATAAATAAGTTTAAGGGGCATTTATTCTGGTTTAATAGTTTTAACCATTTTTCATTACCCTTCAATACCCTCTACTAAACAACAGCTGGACCCTTGTAACAATGTTTACACTGCTTCCAGAATGCTCCTTGATCATCATTATAAAAAGCAGAAGATCAACGTTTTACCAACAGGTTGTGGTGCGTGTGACCTCTGTAATTACATATCCTGATCTTAGGCTCCGTTCACACCATCAAGCCTGTGGTTCCTCGCATTACTGCGCATCACATGCAGGGCAGCTTGTTCATTTCAATTGGCTGCCCTATGAATGAGAAACACTCAAAAAAAGTCCCTGACCCTTTTGAGACAACATGCCACACCAAATTCATGATAACGTGCTCATTTGCAGATGCATGGGGGTGCCATGTGGCGCCACCGTACATCTGGAAAAGGGAAGTTTGTTTCTGTGCATTGCAGGATTCTGAATATATATGCATTATAAACATTCTTCTTACTTTGGCATTTTATTATATTGTTTATCTTTGTTTCAAATAAGCTTACAAGGCCATAAGTCCAAGGCAATTTTTTTATTTAGGGCTGGGGCGTTGCTAGGGGGTGGCTTCTGGGGCTATAGCACCGAATCTAGGGCCCATAGCCCAGAGTTTCTTACCGGGTGCCGTACCTCCTGCCCAATGGCATTGCTGGGGGGTGTGGGCCCTACCATGTTTTTATGCACCAGGTGACACCAACCCTAGTGACCGCAGTGCCTCCTCCTTCACACGTGAATTTAAAGAAAGTAAGAAACTTTAGGAGGCTTATATTTAATATTAGAGGAGGTGTAGCTCTGGTGACCCTGATGTAAGGTGGGAGGGGGGCGGCTCTCTGGGGACCCTGAAGTAAGGGGGGCTCTCTGGGGACCCTAATGTAAGGGGAGGCTCTCTGGGAACCCTGGTGTGAAGAAGGACCTCTCTGGGGACCCTGATGCAATGATGGGGACTCTTATATATGTGGTAAAGGTGGCCAACAGTTGGGTTTCTCTCTTCCTCAGTCACATACGTGAGTGCAGATATCATTAGTAGAAATAAAAAAATCTAAAGTAAGATATACATATATATGTGTGCGTGTGTATATATATATATCAATAATAACAAACCCTCAGATCCACACTCAGAATATATATATATATATATATATATATATATATATATATATATATATATATATATGCAATGATATTTTATATAAATACACGTATATACAGTATCTCACAAAAGTGAGTACACCCTCACATTTTTGTAAATATTTTATTATATCTTTTCATGTGACAATACTGAAGGAATGACACTTTGCTACAATGTAAAGTAGTGAGTGTACAGCTTGTATAACAGTGCAAATTTGCTGCCCCCTCACAATAACTCAACACACAACCATTAATGTCTACGCCACTGGCAAAAAAAAAAGTGAAAATGTCCAAATTGGAGCGCAAACTGTCAATATTTTGTGTGACCACCATTATTTTCCAGCACTGCCTTAACCCTCTTGGGCATGGCGTTCACCAAAGCTTCACAGGTTGCCACTGGAGTCCTCTTCCACTCCTCCATGACAACATCACGGAGCTGGTGGATGTAAGAGACATTGCGCTCCTCAACCTTCCGTTTGAGGTTGCCCCACAGATTGCTCAATAGAGTTTAGGTCTGAAGACATGCTTGGCCAGTCTATCACCTTTTCCCTCAGCTTCTTTAGCAAGGCAGTGGTCGTCTTGGAGGTGTGTTTGGGGTCGTTATGTTGAAATGCTGCCCTGCAGCCCAGTCTCCGAAATTAGGGGATCATGCTCTGTTTCAGTATGTCACAGTACATGTTGGCATTCATGATTTCCTCACCGTAGCTCCCCTGTGTTGGCAGCACGCATGCAGCCCCAGACCATGAAACCCCCACCCCACCACTATGCTTGACTGTAGGCAAAACACACTTGTCTTTGTACTCCTCACCTGGTTGCCGCCACACACACTTGACACCATCAGAACCAAATAAGTTTATCTTGGTCCCATCAGACCACAGGACATGGTTCCAGTAATCCATGTCTTTAGTCTGCTTGTCTTCAGCAAAATGTTTGCGGGCTTTCTTGTGCATTATTTATAGAAGAGGCTTCCTTCTGGAACGACAGCCATGCAGACTAATTTGTTGCAGTATGCAGCATATTGCCTGAGAACTGACAGGCTGATTCCCCACCATTTCAACCTCTGCAGCAATGCTGGCAGCACTGATACATCAATTTCCCAAAGACAGCCTCTGGATATGACGCTGAGCACGTGCACTCAACTTCTTTTGTCGACCATGGCGAAGCCTGTTCGGGGTGAAACCTGTCCTGTTAAACCGCTGTATGGTCTTGGCCACCGTGCTGCAGCTCAATTTCAGGGTCTTGGCAATCTTCTTATAACCAAGGCCATCTTTATGTAGAGCAAAAATTTGTTTTTTTTCAGATCCTCAGAGACTTCTGAGAGAGTGAAAGCGATAATACCAAATTTAACACAGCTGCTCCCCATTCACACCTGAGACCTTGTAACACTAACGGGTCACATGACACCAGGGAGGGAAAATGGCTAATTGGGCCCAACTTGGACATTTTCACTTATGGGTGTACTCATTTTGTTGCCAGAGGTTTAGACATTAATGGCTGTGTGGGACAGCAAATTTACACGGTTATATAAACTGTACACCCACTACTTTACATTGTAGCAAAGTGTTATTTCTTCAGTGCTGTCACATGAAAAGATATAATAAAATATTTACAGAAATGTGAAGGGTGTACTCACTTTTGTAAGATACTGTATATGGCCGGCCAAGCTTAAAGTGGGGTGCCCCCTAAAAAAAAAATGTAAAAGTCAGCAGCTACAAATACTGCAGCTGCTGACTTTTAATAATCGGACACTTACCTGTCCCAGGGTCCAGCGATGTGGGGGAACGAAGCCCCCCCCTCGTTCCCCACTCCGCTCGCGGCGCCAGCATTCTTGCTGTGGGCACCCGGCTGTGGCTTCACAGCTGGGCACCCACTGCGCATGCCGAGGGGAAGTGATGTCAGTGCCCGGGCACCGAAGGAGGCAGACTATGAGGAACCCCCTAGCAACAGGCATTTAGAGGTGAGTAAAAAATGATTTTTTTTCCAATTATTTTATTTTTTTATGAATTTTAAGCTATTTTTTTTGGGTGGAAACACCACTTTAAGACTTCTTTACATCGCTGCTATGGACTCTACCCCCAGATCTTTTGTAGACCTAGCAACGCTCCTGGCTGTGGGTAATATTTTCAATGTGTAAAAGAACCTTCAGAGCCTGTACTATAAATTTCTTGATGATCCCCCTTTTCACACTGCTCACCTTACCTCTGCTCCATGTCTATATTTCAGGTACGTAGCAGCAGTACCAGCAATGGAGAGTAGTCTACCAGAAGAATTTTATGGTCCTGAATAGGTAATTGGAAGATGGCCACACAGCCTGCTTTTCTATCATTCTAAAACCATGCAAGTATTTCTTTGGACAAGTTAGCCTTATGCCCTGTACACACGGTCGGACTTTCTGATGGAAAATGTGTGATTGGACTGTGTTGTCAGAAAATCTGATCGTGTGTGGTTTGGACTGTGTGATTGGACTGTGTTGTCAGAAAATCTGATCGTGTCCATCTGACTTTTTCTGTCGGAATTTCCGACACACAAAGTTTGAGAACAGGATCTAAATTTTTCCGGCAACAAAATCCGATCGTGCGTAGACAATTCCGACGGACAAAGTGCCACGCATGCTCAGAATAAGTTAAGAGACGAAAGCTATTTCGTCTCTTTATAGTCCCGTTGTACGTGTTGTACGTCACCGCGTTCAGAACGATCGGATTTTCCGACAACTTTGTGCTACTGTGTGTATGCAAGACAAGTTTGGGCCAAAATCAGTCGGAAAAAATCTGACTTATTTTGTCATCGGAATGTCCGACCGTGTGTACAGGGCATAAGACCCCTTTCACACTGAAACATTTTTCAGGCACTTTAGCGCTAAAAAAAGCTTCATTTGTAGTCCCGGTGTGAAAATCCCGCCAGCGCACCACTCCAGTATGAAAGCCTGAGTTCTTTCATACTGGAGTGGTGCGCTGGCAGGACGTTAAAGAAAGTCCTGCAAGCAGCATCTTTGGGGCGGTATACACTGCTCCTAAAGCGTCTCTGCCCATTGAAAGCAATTGAAAGCAATGCGCAGCGCCGCCGAAGCGCCTGCAAAGCATATGCTGTGACCATAGATTTCCTTCAACTTACTTTTTTCATCCAGAAATCTAATGGAGATAAAGGGAAATATAAAAATGTCACCCCTCTATCAGTAGCACATTAACATGATATTAAGGCTAGATTTAAAATGCACATCGTTGGATCGAGATGGGGCTCAGGTAAGTTATAGGGGTAAGTTATACATTTATGCATAGAATGCATGTAGGTAAAATAACCTTCACTCTTTACAACCACTTTTATAACAGGTCCTAACTGTATGCAACAGTCTGCAGATGGCAGCCCAAGTGACATAATATGTTTCCACGGTTCTTCTGCTAGGAAACTGTAATTTATAGCAGTGGATTAGGGAAAAAAAATACCCCAAATTGTGATAGGGTCCGCAATGGTGGCACTTTTTTTCAGACATAAATATCCTCTGATGACTCAAACCTTGTGTAATATCCACTGTAAGAAAAGTTTGGAAAACAGCTGTCATTAGGTTTGCTCAATGGAATGACATCTTGTATAATTATGACTTAAAGTGGAGCTTCGTAATTTTTTTCATCTTTCCATCTATTAAACCTTCTGTCTTTGTTGTTTTAACTTTGGATAGTAAAACATTTTTTTTCTGTCAGTAAATACCTTACACAGCCCACTTCCTGTTTCTCGTCTGGAAAAAAGCCTAGGCTTATGACCTCATACACAGCTCTTGCTCTCACTCTCCTGAGAGTTTGCCAGGAAGAGAGGGGGGATGAGTCATAAGAAGGCCAATGAGAGCTGCAGAGCTGGAGGTGTGCCTCTATGTAAATCCAGGAAGTGAACAGGCAACAGCTTCAGCTGCCCACAATTAAAATGACTGGTGGAGGGAGAGATCTGCAGCATATCTGGCAAGTAAAGAATCACGGTATATATAAAATACAGGCATACCCCACTTTTAAGTAAACAATGGGTTTTATTTACTAAAGCTGGAAAGTGAAAAATCAGGCTCACTTCTGCATAGAAACCAATGAGCTTCTAACCCCAGCTTGTTCAATTAAGCTTTGGTAATAAAACCTGGAATCTCATTGCTTTCTATGCAGAAGTGAGCCTGATTTTGCACTTTCCAGCTTTAGTAAATAAACCCCATTGTGTACTTAAAAGTGGGGTATGCCTGTATTTTATATATACAGGCATATATACAGGCAAAGTGGTTGGAGGGAAGCTTCAGAATGGCAAAGATAGATGTTTTTATTACAAATTATGTGAGCAGACTGCAGTTCCCCTTTAACTAAAGGACTGCAATCTAAAATACACCAGCAGATGGTGCTAAGACTGAATCTATATATAACAGCTCCTGGTTTCCTTAAAAAGTGAGCATCATTTATAAAAAGTTACTCTCTGTAAAATTTCTTGCTGCCAACAGCAAACAATCGAGTACCTAAGTTTAAGTAAAAATTTTGCTAAAATGTTACGCTACTAACATACTAAATATGAAGTGTCCCAGCTGGCAAAGTTGAAAACTTCTGTTCTCTGCCCCCCTTTTGTATCCATAATCTTCTGGTGTTGCAGGGGTTAATAGAGACAAGGGACCTGTCAAAGGCACTCATCTAGCGTGCCGATTAACCCACGCTTTCCACTTCCCTCCCCCATTCACAGACGTTGTACTATAGCTTCCATCAATAAACAGCGCACTATTAATGGAGGAGGCAGACCTTTTATTCATCTGCTCATTCTCCATGTATAGATAGTTTTTCATTGCTGGAATATGGGCGGGGGCATGTCATAGTTTACCCAACGTTAGGCTCTAGTTTATTTTAAACCTGCCTCAAACAAATTTGGGAGCTGTTTAGATGCTATTGTCAAGAAAGGTGATTTTTGGCACACTTTCCATACAAAGCGTCTATATGTAAGTACGCAGCAGGATCTGGATAATCTGGAAATGTGCATCCAAACCATGGAAATTCTTTTCAGACAAAACTGTCATAAAAAATTGTATACAATGTTTGTTCCTTATGACTTTCTTAGTCACAGTACAGAATATTCAGTAAAACTTGCAAGCAACTTACAGTCCTTCAGCAATACATTCCAGCAGCAGCACTTCCCCTCTCAGCACAGTTATGTTACTTGTTTGGCCAGTAGGAACCAAAAGTGATGGACTTCTATGATCTGCAGGGCTGTCTAGTGGATAAACACAAAAAAGTAAGTGTTAAAAAAATAATACTGATGTAAAAAAATAATACTGATTACAAAATAATATCATTCTTTTTTTTTTACGAGAGGTATTTAGATAGGGCAAGAGAAAATAAGAGTTATAGATGACATGCAGAGATGTACCTATGATTTATTAAATGTTAATCAGTGTTCTACTTACAGAGAAATGGGAAAGAAAGATAAAGAAATTGGAATACGGTTGACTAGTCTGCATTTATTATAGTTCTTGCTTCATTTTTTTAAGTGGATTTAATGTAGTAGAATATCATATTTCTAAAAAAAAGGCTGAAAAACGTCCTAGAGAAAATTAAGAAGTACGAGTGACAGACCTGGATTAGCTGTCTTTTTAATGAACTATCACATGTGTGATTCACAGAATAATTAGCATAAACCACCCTGTGGAGCCTCATGTCTTATTTATGGAGCTTTTTATGCAATGGTTAGGAGAGGGAATATGAAATACAGTTTTTACTTGATTATGCGAACATTGGGACACACTATATGTAGCCTGGAAAACAGAAATAAGACCCTTGTGGAATTTAAGTATTCTGCCTTAAAACTGAAAAGATTAAAACAAATTCCCAGAAACCCCTCATATATTTACAACCAAGCATTTGAAAATATTACTGCTTTTTAATAAAACAAAAATTGCTAAAAATAAAGTTTTAATAAAGTCTAAATGTAATATATAACAATGTCCATACTGCACATAATTCAATAAAGGAGAAGCATGATAAGTGAAGAAAAAAGAAAAAAACATGCATACCTCCAGCTTTCCCCTGCCAACTCTAAATCCAAGAACTGAGCAATCACATGACTGTCAGTCAGTCTCTGCTTTGCCCCTCCAGCGCTCACTGAAGCTCCGAGCTTTGGAGCTGCAGGAGTGGCAGGCTCAGGCTCCCAGCAGTGTGCTGAGAGCCTGAACCATCTGCTGATCGGGCATCTGGGTGGATACAGACATTATTGTCAATCTCCTTCCAAATCTTGGAGCAGCTCTGTGATTATCTATGTTGAACTTCAAATCCATATAATGCCCATCACTCAGATACTAATATTTTATAATGTGATATTGACCTTTTGTTTAAAGTTTTCAAACTTCCCGTTTAAATCTGTGCTAGTATAGACTGGAGGGGTATTGAGACCAGAACCTGTGGCATTACCATCTTTATTTTGGTCCCTAGACTATTAAGTATGACATTCACTTGATTATGATATTTTTGGCAATACATAGCTTTGGATCTGCAAAATTGTATGAAATCCCAAACAGTTAATAAAAGCTTCACAATGAAACGTATATAGCAGTGATGACGAACCTTGGCACCCCAGATGTTTTGGAACTACATTTCCCATGATGCTCCACTACACTGCAGTGTAATGGAGTATCATGGGAAATGTAGTTCCAAAACATCTGGGGTGCCAAGGT
The DNA here is from genome assembly GCF_037356315.1 of Lithobates pipiens. Taxonomy (NCBI): domain Eukaryota; kingdom Metazoa; phylum Chordata; class Amphibia; order Anura; family Ranidae; genus Lithobates; species Lithobates pipiens. Next base: position 219,921,088 of record NW_027507903.1, on the reverse strand, counting down.
TCGTCATCACTGGTATATAGTATGTTTTACTGAAATCAACCCCTTCCTACCACTGGGCATATTGGGGTTGATTTACTAAAGGCAAATAGACAGTGCACTTTGCAAAATGAAGGTGCACTCTGCAATAGCAGTTGCTCCAGGGATTAGTAAATGAGCAGAAGTTCTGCTGACTTCCATCATCCAAACATGTGCAAGCAAAAATTCAATTTTTTTTTATATTCCTTGCATGTGAATGGTTACGCTTTGCAAAGTTAAGCTTTACCAAATTTACTAAGCTCTGGAGCAACTTCACTTTGCAAAGTGCATAGTCTATTTTCCTTTAGTAAATCAACCCCACTGTGTAGAGCTGCAGCACAACAGACAGTACAAGTATAACTTGCACCTAAACTGGACTGAATTTTTTTTGGGCGGTCAGCAATCCTTTGTGTTTTTTTTTCAGCTACAAAGAGTTTCTTAATTCTGACACCAAGGCTGCTATGGCAAGCTTCAAAAGTAAGCAATGCTTATTTAAAATTAGTACGGTGATTTACAAAAAAAGTGATACAGTACAGTTACAATACAATTCAAAACAAAAGGGTTAAAAAGGTAAGAGCTTGATATTTCCTAGTTTTTACTAAAAGTAGAAAGATGTCTAATCAACACTTCAATCAAAACTGATGATAAACTCAAAAGAGAAATTCAGTTTTTCATCCAGACATAACTGTACACCAGTCCAACCCACTTCCATTTATCAGTATTCTAGTGATCGGGGAACTCCTTTTGATTGCGTGTTTTCATAGTATGCCTAACAATAATCCTAATAGTATTCCTAGTCTAGGCTTCCTGCTGACTTTCATAAACGCACTATGTATCAAAATGTCAGAACTATAAAGTTTCGGATTACCAACAAATATTTTCTGTAAGGGGCCTGCTATTGTTGACCTCCTGTAAAAATGCTTAATTGCCTTTCTTCAACCACTTACAGACCGGAAGATTTGGCTGCTTAATGACCAGGTAATTTTTTTTTGCGATAAGGCACTGCATCGCTTTAACTGACAATTGTGTGGTGGTGCGACAATGTACCCAAACAAAATTGACATGCTTTTTTCCCACAAATAGAGCTTTCTTTTGGTGGTATTTGATCACCTCTGTGGTTTTTATTTGTTGTGCTATATTTTTTGACAATTTTGAAAAAAAAAAAATAACACAATATTTTTTTACTTTTTGCTATAATAAATATCCCCAAATGTTTTAAAAAAGCTAATTTCTTCCTCAGTTTAAGCCAACATATATTCTTCAATATATTTTTGGTGAAAAAAATTGCAATAAGCGTATATTGATTGGTTTGCGCAAAAGTTATTGCGTCTACAAACTATGGGAAAGATTTATGGCATTTTTTTAAATTTCTTTTTATTTCTTCTTTTTACTAGTAATGGCAGTGATTTGCTAATTTTAGAAGTACTGTGACATTGCAGCGGACAGATTGGACACTTTTGACACATTTTTGGGACCATTGACTGATCTATACAATGATCAGTGCTATTAAAAATACTGTATAAATGTCACTGGCAGGAAAGTGGTTAACACTAGGGGGCAATCAAGGGGTTAAATGTGTTCCCTAGTTAGTGTTTCTAATTGTATGGTGAAAGGACTGACTGGGGGAGGAAACATATTGTTCCTACTTAATAGGAACAAATGATATGTCTCCTCTCCCCTGATAGAACAGGGATTTGTGTTTTCACACACACAAATCCCTGTCCTTGCTCTCGTGCACGCGATCGTGGGTGGCCGGCAGCGATTGCGCCCGCCAGCCATGCGCATTGGGTTCCCGGCCGTGCAGCGGGTGCCTGCTATCACCCTAAAAAGGTACAGATGTACCCATACAGCGATTTGCAGAAACAAACCATGTTTCTTGTAGTTCATTCAAATGAAAGCTGTTACAGCGGGCAATCTCCGCTCTCCGATGATCGGCCAGCTCGACTCTTCCTCTGCACAGGTGAGACTACTGTCTTGATGGGCACAAGTGAGGCTGTATGGATAGGCACAGGTGAGACTACAGACAGGCACAGGTAAGGCTGTATTGACGGTCACAGGTGAGGCTGTATTGATGGGCACAAGTGAGACTACTGAGACACAGGTAAGCCTGTATTGATGGTCACAGGTGAGACTGTACTGATGGGCACAGGTGAGACTGCCCTGGCGGGCAAAGGCGAGACTGTACTGACAGGTACAGGTGAGGCTGTACTGACAGGCACAGGTGAGGCTGTATTGATGGGCACATGTGAGACTATACTGACAGGCACAGGTGAGACTGTACTGATGAGCACAGGTGAGACTGTCCTGGCGGCCACAGGTGAGACTGTATTGATGAGCACATGTGAGACTGTACTGACGGGCACAGGCGAGGCTGTACTGATGGGCACAGGTCACACTGTATTGATGGGCACTGGTAAGGCTGTGCTGAGGGGCACTGACAAAGTTGTTAATATTTATTTTTGTAACTTAATTCTGCATGAAACATTTAAGTGTCATTTCAAGAGATAATTTATGAGGGAGTGTTTAGGGGAAGGATTAGGGGCGAGGAATGTTTGGGTTGGGTGGGGCAACTGGTGGCGAGTAACCCTTAAGGCCTGGCTAGTAGCTCTGGACTTGAAATGTTTAGCCCTGTCTTTTCATGTGACAATACTGAAGAAATTACACTTTGTTACAATGTAAAGTAGTGAGTGTACAGCTTGTATAACAGTGTAAATTTTCTGTCCCCCCATAATAACTCAATGCACAGGCATTAATGTCTAAACCACTGGCAACAAAAGTGAGTACACCCCTAAATGAAAATGTCCAAATTGGGCCCAAAGTGTCAATAGTTTGTGTGGCTACCATTATTTTCCAGCACTGCCTTAACCCTCTTGGGCATAGAGTTCACGAGAGCTTCACAGGTTGCCGCTGAAGTCCTCTTCCACTCCTCCATGATGATATCACGAAGCTGGTGGATGTTAGAGATGTTGCGCTCCTCCACCTTTCATTTGAGGATGCCCCACAGATGCTCAATGGGGTTTAGGTCTGGAGACATGCTGGGCCAGTCCATCACCTATACCCTCCCCTTCTTTAGCAAGGCAGTGGTCATCTTGGAGGTGTGTTTGGGGTTGTTAGCATGTTGGAATACTACCCTGCGGCCTAGTCTCCGAAGGGAGGGGGATCATGCTCTGCTTCCGTATGTCACAGTACATGTTGGCATTCATGGTTCCCTCAATGAACTGTAGCTCCTCAGTGCCTGCAGCACTGCAGCCCCATTAATGACAATCCCACCACTATGGTTGACTGTAGGAAGACACACTTGTCTTTGTACTCCTCACCTGGTTGCTGCCACACACGCTTCAGACCATCTGAATCAAATAAGTTTATCTTGGTCTCATCAGACCACATGACATGGTTCCATTAATCCATGTCCTTAGTCTGCTTGTCTTCAGCAAACTGTGGGCTTTCTTGTGCATCATATTTAGAAGAGGCTTCCTTCTGGGACGACAGCCATGCAGACCAATTTGATGCAGTGTGCAGCGTATGGTATGAGCACTGGCAGGCTGACCCCCCCACCCCTTCAACCTCTCAAGCAATGCTGGCAGCACTCGTGCATCTATTTCCCAAAGACAGCCTCTGGAAAGGATGATGAGCACATGCACTCGACTTCTTTGGTCTACCATGGCGAGGCCTGTTCTGAGTGGAACCTGTCCTGTTAAACCGCTGTATGGTCTTAGCTACCATGCTGCAGTCTTGGATGTCTTCTTGTAGCCTAGGCCATTTTTATGTAGAGCAACAATACATTTTTTTAGAGCCTACGAGAGTTATTTGCCATAAGGTGCCATGTGGAAACTTCCAGTGACCAGTATGAGAGCATGAGAGCGATAACACAAAAGTTAACACACCTGCTCCCCATTCACACCTGATACCTTGTAACACTAACGAGTCACATGACACCGGGGAGAAAAATGGCTAATTGGGCCATTAGATTAGACATTAATGGCTGTGTGTTGAGTTATTTTGAGGGGACAGCAAATGTACACTGTTATACAAGCTGTATACTCACTACTTTACATTGTAGCAAAGTTTAATTTCTTCAGTGTTGTCACATGAAAAGATATGATAAAATATTTACAAAAATGTGAGGGGTGTACTCACTTTTGTGAGATACTGTAGGAATCGCACTGAGGCTGGTAGATTATGGATTACATATTCATACCATATGGTTTATACATGTATGAATACAAATATGACCGTCTTGGATATCCATCCAATCATTACTGTTGCCTGATTTGTAACAGTGACATCCTTGCCTAATATATCATTAAGGATCTCTTGTATTTATTAAAAATGGAGAACAGCAGACCATATACCAGCTTGATAATCTTGTAGAATACCTGCGACAGTATACATCTATGCACCTGGCTGTTCGCATGTATAAATAACAGCAATCTGCAATATGCAGAACCATGAATTAAGAAAAGATATATAAGGCAGGCCATAGGTGATGCAATTTTCTGGTCGCAGGAATGAAAATCGCTTGATTCTCCCATTAACACAGCCAGTGTTGATGGGGAAATCCTTAACACAGAATTATTGTGTTCTCTCAGAGGGAGGGAGCAGGGAGCTGTACCTGCCGGGAGGACACAGTGATTATTGTAAAATATATCAATAATGGCATACTAAAAATCTGATATGCTGGTTGTACCCACGTTACTCAGCCTGCTCATACATGGTTCAAATCTTGGCCTATCCTTGTTGAACCAGACAAAATTCTAACCATTTATGGCTTATTAAAATATAATTTTTTTTGCAAATTGGTGCAAAATGTTTGACTGATGCAAATTACTACTTACTCATGGCCTCAAGGCTAAAGTTTTTAACTGTTTGGTATGTATAAAAATGTATCATTAGCCTTGAATCACTCGCCTTTGTTCTTCAGCGTGAATCATTTTAAAGTTATAAGTCATCATTACTAATTTACTGTTTGTGCATAAGAGCAGAAAAAAGGTCCATGGGTAATTCATCTGATATTATTTCTGGAATGAAGAAAGAAGAGATATCTCTCTCTCTAGAAGAAATGTATATCCCTTGTGGGAGTCCATAGTTTGTGTGAAAAGCTGGAAATCCTGCATGCTGCATTATGTGCAACTTTTACTGTATCTTCTTACTTATTAGGGGGTACAACAGTATAAACTAGAAAGCCCAATAAGACAACAGTCTATACGTGGATAAAACCACACTCTTATCACACCAATGTTCATAATATTTATCTTGTTTTCCTCCCCCTCCACATCTGCAAAAAAAGATCTCTATTTCAACTTACAAAGAAATATTAGTTATGTTTACCATAATGTGGGTGTTCTAGTAAAAGTAGAGTTTAATACAGGTTGTACTATGACACAGACAGGGAGGAAGAAAAAGTGAAATAATTATGTTAGATGGATTAAATATGGATTATTTTAACTAATTCTATTATGATAATAGATGCTATTTTTCTTTTCAGCACAACTCACCACCATAAAAATCAGTGTCAGTTAAATTAGCAGCTATAGTTTCATTCATAGAATCCGCTAAAAGAAATAGAACAATATTTCATAATGGATGATGATCGCAAACATATTAGCATAGGATAAAAAAAAAAAAAATCAGGCAGAAATGGTGAAAAAGTGAAAACAGAAATTACGATTGCTTTGCTTGTGAATTACGGCAACTGAAAATGTATAAAAAACATAAAAATGTAAATCTTTATCTATAATCTATATATATCTATATATCTATATCTATCTATATATCTATATCTATCTATATCTCGATATATATATATATATATATATATATATATATATATATATACACACACACACACACACACACACACATATATACACACATAATGTGGGTTCTAGCACACTGTAATGAATAAATGCCTAGGTTCTCTCAGGCATCAGGCAGAACACTGAAGCAAGGCAATTACAGGACTTGAAATGAGAATATGTGCAACTGTGCCGATCTAATTGTGACGTGACTTATTTTTTATACATGCATTTAAAAACACACACATCCAAGTGTGTGCCTGTGGACTGATGTGCACAATATGCACAAGATTCTAACGCTATCAGAAATATTAGTAAGCTCATAAAGGAAACAAAATTAAACTGTACTTAAAATGTCAGTAGCATATTGTTTTCAGTCCAGTGAAGTGTTCTGTAGCACTGCCAGGATACTGGTAATGCTACAACTGGTTTAATGCCCTCCAGATTTACAGCTGTGAAGCATACTGATAAAATACTTTCCTTTTAAGTGCTCATCCCATAGAGATTTATACTACCTTTAAAATCTCAAGATGACCTTTAATGAAAAAGCAAAGCCAAACTGTTTGTTTCATAGATTTTTAGTTGACAGTTTTCTTAAATGTCAGTAACAGAAATCAAATCATTCTATTGTGAAAATTAATTTTTTGTTCAGAGAAAACGTGTGATGATATATAGCAACATTTAGCTTCTGAGTATCAGGAAGGTCCATAGAATGGGTTGGCATTTAACCATGACAGCAGAGTTTTGCAGATTGCTGAAGGTATTTCTCTTTAAGGCAAACTTTACACTAAAATAATATACTTTATTTAGTGCTCATGTGTATTACCTTAAAAGGGTAACAGTTTATTAATTGGCACCAGTAAATTCTCATTGCACTGCAGCGATGCTTACAACTAGCTAATATGGAATCCTATATATAGACCATTCAAAGTTAAGTTAGGTAATTCATTCATACCAATTGCTAAACAAATATTCATACTTACTTGCCAAAACCTTTAAGGAAATAGGTTGCTTCTGGTGGATAGTCTGAGTTAGGTTAAATCTTGCATAGCAGATGTAAAAATCCCGTGAATCCTCTGGCTGAACATTGGAAAAATAAAGATCGCCATTCAGACCTTGGGAAATCCTTCCATTCTGAGGTAGTCTTTGGAAAACTGGAAAAATAATAGTAATAACGTTGAAGTCATTTATGAATGCTCCTTGGTCTAATACCTTCATGTACAGTAAAGTGTCAAGTACAGAGCGGTGTTCACATTTTTTTTGAGACACCAGACATTAAATAAGTGCTGCTATGGCTTTTACACATCTGTGAAATCTGGGAACATCAAGTCAATCCACATTAGTTCATTAGATTGCTTGAGAGGTTGACTGCACTGACATGAAATAAAAATTGTACTTACAACCAATCACTGTTCTAGTGCCCAACTGGCCCATTGCCTGCTCCATTAACTATCATACTACTTCTTAGATGTTCTGTCCTTATTGGTGTCACACTCAGATTGTTCATGCCTTCTCCTTGCTAATACTTATTTCTTTGTGCTCACACTTATTGGGATTGATTTACTAAAGGCAAATCCACTTTGCACTACAAGTGCACTTGGAAGTGCAGTCGCTTTAGATCTGAGGGGAGGATCTGAAATGAGTGGAAGCTCTGCTGATTTTATCATGCGATCATGTACAAGCTAAAATGCTGTTTTTTATTTAACTTGCATATCTCCTTCAGATCTACAGAAATTGCACTTTCAAGGGAACTTGTAGTGCAAAGTGGATTTGCCTTTAGTAGATAAACCCCATCGTGTCTATTATCCACCTCCTCTATTCCATGTCTCCCTGCTTTAATGCTCTCTCTCTCTCGGCCCCTACTACATTTGTCATTTGGCACTTTCCACATCTCAATTCTGCTCTTCTCGTCAGCTCATCTCACCTCTGCCTTTCATCAGACATGTCCTGCTCTGCTCCTCTCATATCTGAACATGATTAGACAATTTTGATGTGCTCCTCCCACACATGCCCAGATTAGACAAGTTTGATCTGCTTCTCTCAGTTACCTTGATCTGACATTTTCAACAATCTGCAAAATTCCCACTTTTTACACATTCTTCACAATTCAACAATTCATCTTTGTGCTTTTTGTGTCATTATGGTAACATTGTATCCACCTAGTAGCTGTTTTACCCATAAGCCCTAAACACATAAAGGGCTAGTGTCGATGAGCAAATTCAGCACACATTTAGGTGAATTTAGCCTGCTGATTTAGCCAGATCATTTTAGAATATTTCTATGGGATGAATTTAACCTTAATGTCTTTACAAGTGCAGTTGACCTCCTTCTGACCTGCAGTTAAGCTCCTGCTAAGTTGCATCAACCTGCTCCATTCTTCTTTTGCATTTCATTTACTCATACAGGGAGAAAAGCAATTCCCACTCAAACAAAGCCATTGAAACAGACTCTTTAGGTGTACCTCCAGCTAAATGTTGGGCGAATCAGGCAAGGGTTATCACTCTTGGATTGTATGGTTATATGTATCCTGTGCTAATAAACAAGTCTACATTTTCACATTTTTCACTGGTAAAAATCAGCTTCAGAATGGCAAAAATATAGACTCTGAATTCTGACAGCCTATCAAATATATTCAGTTGCTCTTGAATTATTGAATAAAATAAAACATTAATGTGTAAAAGCAAATAAACATGTTATAAAAACAAGTTAATTTAATAACTGGTTGAGTGCCAGTTTGGGGTAATGAAATATAATTTGTGATATTCATTACATATGATTTTTCATCCATGACTGTAGCTGAATCCAATGTCAGGATACACAGTGCCCTGTTTAGATTTTATGGATCATACAAAGGATACACAATTAAGCATTACAAATGTTTTCATAAAATAACAATTATCTATACATTATAAGCATATTCACAGAAATACAAAATTTAAACCAATGACTTACAGTTATCCATCCAGAATACAACAGGAGGTGGTAAACCTCTTGGAGGTTTGCATGGTAAAACCAGGGGCATACCCTGTTGCATCACAATTGGCTCAATTTTCTCTTTTGTCCAGAGAGGGGATCCTGGAAAAATGAACACAAGTGAAAACCGATATATACAGCAAAACCTATCAAAATGTAAGTAACATAAGAAATTGGCATTTATTTGTGCCCTTGGGAAAGTTTGGTCATTTATGTACTGTTCTATATTGCGAATTTGATGAAATAGATTGGAGAAATACTGAGTCCATATTCCTGAATAATGTAATAATTTCTGTAGTGTTTCATCTAAAACTAGTACTAGCATGAACCTCTCACTTGACCAAAGTCCAATTAAAGTGGATTCTCTGCATTAAAGGTAAAAAACCTTCTGCCAGCAGCTCCCTCCTAGACCCCTAAATATTTACCTGATCCCAATCTTGAACCAGTGATATGCACAAGAGCAGCCGCTCTGTCATCTCTCTCCATTGGTTTAGACACAGCAGTGGGAGCAATTGTCTCCAGGTGCTGACAATCACAGCCAGTGAAGCGAGGGTGGGGCCGAGTCGTGCTTTGTGTGTCTTATGGACATACAGAGCTGGCTCAGGAGTGAGCACACTGGCAGGGGGCCTGAGAAGAGGATCCATGTTGGATAGAGTAAGGGAGGGTTCTAATGTCTGTCAGATTTTCTTTTTAGCCATTTCTGTGAAAGGGGGCACATGCCCCCTTTTCATCTATGCTGCTTGCTACTTTGATCCAGTTAGCCTGCAGATTCTGCCTGCCCCTTCTGGCGTCCTGGAGTCTGTGCATGACAGCTGTTTGCGCCGGCCGGCTGTGCTGCTCTTCATCATCTTTACAGACCCTCGCTTACCCATATGTAAGTGTGCGTTTATGCTTTTATTAAATTAGATATGCTCTTATTGATGTTTGCACTGTGGCCACGTTTGTTTTCTAGTGTTTTCAAAAGCTGATCAGCCTCCCACAAATTTGTGTGATAAGGTTGGGTGATCACTATTCATAAATATACCGGCATTCCATTTGTTAGGAAGCACACATGGCATGATGACTGGTGATCCCTAACATGTTGTCCTAAGTCAATAGTCACAACTTGTTTTCACAGGGTGCCATGGGTCACTCTGCTGGCAAAATAATCAGCTGTTATGCGCAAAGCTATCTTTTTATTTGTGGCAATTTGTGTTCATCGCTTGAAAGTTCAGGAATAGGTCTGTTTGTTTAAAGCGATTGTAAAGGGGATTTTTTTTTTCAATAACAAAGATGGTATACTTACCTCCTTCGTGCAATGGTTTAGCACAGAGCAGCCCCGATCCTCTTCTCGGGTCCCTGGCTGGCACTTCTAGATTCTCCCTTGCACCTGCTGAGTGTCCACCATAGCAAGCTAACAAGCCTCGTGCAGGCTTGCTCCGGAGCTGCGCTCTCTGTGTCCATTGGCACACACAGTGTGCCTCAGCCCCGTCCCTGCTCCCTCCTCACTGGCTCTGATTGACAGCAGCATTAAGGTAAAAAAAAAAAAAAGTCTGCCTTCAGAATCACTTTAAAATCTCACTGCATCCAATTTTTTTTTTTTTTTTTACATTTTTGGGGAAGACATAACATATCAAGCTTTTCTTTTTCTGTGACCCCACTGAAGTGATATTACCTCACATCTTGTCCCTATGACACCAGGACAAGAAATGGAAGGGAAAGGGGTGTGGGCATCACAGTCATTTTAATCCTGGTGCACTCAACTGCAAAAATGATTTTCTCTGTGTCACCATTGAAAAGAGTTCCCAGCATTTCCTGCCTAATGGTGAGAGCTACATCAATAAAGATCTGACAGAGGCTGAAACCCTTTCACACGTGTGCTCATATGACTTGTTTATTACATTACACTGCTGTATTACAAATCCCCAACGTATCCTCCCTAAAAATCAGCATACTTGCATTACTGTGGCCTTGTTTTAAATAATAAAAGTGTCACCCCTCACTACTACTTGAATTATATTACAAGCATTTTATCCTTTCTGTTTAAAAAAACAAATATTGTATAGATGTAGAACCATTATTTTGCCCCATTAGCTCTTAACTAATGGAAGTTCCTATTTCTCATGAATCAGTATTTTTTTCACAGCTCGATATTTTTATCACCGCCTCAAACTGCTGCTGTTTCTTCTCTTCTCAATGGACAACTCATTGACATTTACTGAGTGGACATGTTGACACTATGGGGTTCATTTACTAAAGCTAAAGAGAGAAAAATCAAGCTTGCTTCCGCATAGAAACCAATCAGCTTCCAGGTTTTATTACCAAACCTTAATTGAACAAGCTGAAGTTAGAAGCTGATTGGCTACCATGGACAGCTGCACCAGATTTTAGTAAAGAGTGCTCCAGTTTTAGTAAATCTACCCCATGACTTTTCCTGGCAGTTTTCAGTGCTTGGCATAAAGTTGTGGCCCCTTATAAGTTCCCTACAAATTTCAGGTCTAAGTTAATACAGCCAAATAGGCCAATCCCTACATAACAGGTAAGAGGTGAGGTGTTGTGGCAGCTGATCATGGCCAATGGAGCAGACAAGCCAAGGGCATAACACTGTCTGTAAAAACACCCATCAGGAGAGCACCCATTGCAGTGTAATTAAAGCATTAACACTAGTAAGAAGTTTGCAACATTTCTATGAGCAAAACCGTGAAATGATGATTTGAATCTGACATAGAAAATACAGCAAAAATGTAATGGGTGAATTTAGCAGAATTAAAAAAAAGTTGATAAATTAGCAAAAATTGTTAAAAAATAAAAATAAAAATATTTCATGCCTTGGTTTCTGTGAATTGACATTAAAATTGACATTTCACAAAGTTTGCAGTTTTTCTAGATCCTTAAATGCGTATGGCAAAACTAATACGATCCAGAGCTAAGGTCACCCCGATGAACACCTTTAACATTCTACACACTTTATCTGACTACTGGATCTCTATAATTTGTACTTAAGACCATTCCGTCAACTGTGTTCCCTGTTATTTGAGTAACAAGTATATTTCCCGGTGTGACGAATATACTCAAACTGAGATTTTCCATTTAAATGCTTCTACTACAGTGTCCTGGAAATACAATATATGTGTCTTGAGCTTGCTAACATTCAGAGAGTAACTACCATGCTGAGATCTCAACATGCCTTTCACTTTGACCGCCTTCTGCTAATGGTACCACTTCTTTCCCATGCTCGGCATAATAAACCTTAGTGCCACCAAGACCGCTAAATTAGTAGAAATATATAAATATATAAATTACAATATAACTGCTCAATAAATATTACATTACTCTATTTTTGTATACCCACATTTTGCAAATTTACTGTAAATAGAAAAGTACCCATACACATTAGGTGACTGCTGTATTATATGATATTAAGAATTGAGACACATTCATAACTGGATGGTGTATGAAGAACACAGTCCATAACTATGGGACACCAAAGACAAAGCAGATAAAACACAATACTTTTCCTTTTTTAGTTTTGGATAGAGTGGGGAAGGATGAGAACCCGTCTGGATTTTGCTGATATCGTGGGCAACATTAGAGGAGTTTTCCCTCAAGTTCATTCCCATTGACAATGGATTTATGAAACAAGAAGTAAGGGAAAAGTGACAACAGAGACACACAAATCTGTCAAGGGTTCTAGTCTTCTACTTTACTACAAAACAGCATTTTTATTTCTATTTATTTCTTTTTTTGTTGCTGCTGGAGAGTTCATAATCTCTCCAGGTGTCCAACAGGTCCAACAGCTTTTTCAACCCTTCCACACCCTATCCAAAACTAAGAAAAAATGTTTTGACTTGACATACACCTTAATATAGCTGGAACGTTTAATCTAATTATCTCTTGTTCCCCAAATGTGTCTGGTGCTGCACTTCATATTGTATGGACAATATGATATGCACTAAATAATTTCTTTAGATGCTGGATGTGCAAAGTATTTTCTAGTGGTGAGATAGTTAACATCCTCACCATCATCCTATGTCTATGGGTACTTTCAGCATTTACTGTTTAGAACACGCTATTAAGAACACCTCAATGGAACAGTGTGTGCGGCTTGAAGAAAAGGAAAATTAAGAGGAATTGTAATAATAACATACAGGGTTTCTGTGCAATAGACAATAGGACATTGGTGAATTAAGATAAACACTGGGTAATGTAGAAGAAGATTCTATTATGCCTAGTAAGCAGGATTAATTTATATGATATCAATGATAAATCAGCAACGTTACTACTTCATTAATTAGATGAAGGTTATTTATCACCCCTGGCACTATACAAATCCTGTTGTGTTTTATCTGTTTTATATTTCATGACATGAGCTTTCAGACATACTAGTCTGTGTGTGAGTGAACATCTGAAACTGTCATTACCAATTGAGATCAGTACCCTTTCATTTAAATTCTGGTGCAATTACACGCAGTGCCCTTATTTTATCTTTGAGGACACATTACCCAGGTTTACTTCTATACTCATCTGTCTCTACAATCTCTATGGAGAGATTGTATCATTATGGAGGAGAAGGGCGTTCTGGAGGGGTCCCACAAGTAGGAAAGTTGAAGGAACAGTTTGCACTTCCATGCAGTTTTTTTTTTAACCAGTTATAAGGTATTACCTTCTAACAAGATGGCTTTGAGGATTATTAAGATGTCTTTAATCAAAGAAAAAAAAAAGCAAGAGAATTAAACAGAAAATCCAGCATTGAAAAGAAAAGAGAATGGAAAAGTGGTGTATCATCATGAATTATAATCAGAATTTTAATAAAATGAAGCTTGCTTACCAATACTCTTGAAGTAAAATACAAACATAAAAATACAATACAGACAAATAAAAGTAAAAGAATCAAAGAAAAAAAGAAAGCGCATATTGTTAATTGATGAACGCTTTAAAATTTGAACTTTGCAGATCGATAACTTCCATAGTATATTTCACGCAGGTAAGTTAGTTTGTACAGAATGACTTACTGGACTGACGAACAACAATATTATTTGATACAGCTGTTCCACGGTCATTTTTGGCAGTGCACTGGTATTCCCCTTCATAAGATTCTGCTTTTCCACCATTTAATATATTTATTTCAAGGGTTCCTGAGTTTGGTTTCATTGTTACCAGTGGATCTTTTTCTGTGTCAAAAAGGGTGCCATTGCGAGTCCAAGAAAAGCTACAATAAAACACATAGGTCAAAGAGTAGTCATAAGATGGTAAAGCTGAGAAAACTGAACAGGGCCTTACTACACTATGGGGGTTGTTTACGAAAGGCAAATCCACTTTGCACCACAAGAGCAAACTACGAGTGCAAAGTGCACTTGAAAACGCACTGAAAGTGCACTTGGAAGTGTAGTCGCTGTAAATCTGAGGGGTAGATTTGAAATGAGGGGAAGCTCTGTTGATTTTATTATCCAATCATGCGCAAGCTAAAATGCTGTTTTTTTATTTTCCTTGCATGTCCTCCTCAGATCTACAGCAACTAAACTTCCAAGTGCACTTTCAGTGCAATTTCAAGTGCACTTTGTACTTGCAGTTTGCACTTGTAGTGCCAAGTGGATTTGCCTTTAGTAAATAACCCCCAGTGTTACACCATCAATAACATATTTTATAAACAACGCAAGAACATTGTAACTATAATATTCACACTTAATATTGAACGCCCAGTAAATAATAAATACTTTTTAGTCTAATTGACATTTGGGTTTTGACTATAGTGACAAGAATTATCAAAGGACAAGGATGGCAAATTTTTGTTAAAAAACCCATTTCTAACAGTGTATGTGATTTTTGTTCTAGAAATTACATTCATTACAGAGCTGAATGTTAAAAGCAAGCAAAATGTGGAAGTACTTTCGAATGATATTTATCAAGTAAGCACCGAGAATTTTTGAATGACTGTTTGTACAAATGCAAATACAACCGTTCATTTGAAAATCTACTAGTGTACGACCAGCTTTAGTAGCAAACCAGCCTCTACCGCACTGAACAGAGATTCAATTCTAAAAGTTTCAATGGAAGGGAGACTTTGAGAAGAGGTTCATGTTTACAGGAAGAGGGAAGCAAAGAGGCAAGCTCATTAACACTGAGACTCTCATTCAGAATCCAAAGAGCAAGCTGGAAGTGTGGCAGTAGTGTGTTAATCACAGGAGTAGCAAAATTACAACAAATTTACAAAATTTTAAAAAGTAAAATAATTCAAATATATAACAGTGTATTGAGTTCTTTGTCTGAACTTCCAGCTTCCATTTATTGAGAGAGTTGACCTGCCTCCTGGTTGATTTTTGCTTAAAGAAGAGTTCCAGCCTGGGGAAAAAAAAATTAAAAGTCAGCAGCTACAAATACTGTAGCTGCTGTCTTTTAATATAAAGAGACTTACCTGTCCAGGGAGCCTATGATGTCGGCACCCCAAACCATGCCGTCAATGGGGTCTGGGTGCAGGCTCCGGCATCTTCACTAAGGTGGAGCTCCGATTTAACAGAAGTTGGTTCAGTATTAGGCACAGACAGTTGAGCATTTAATATATTGCAGCTAACCAGTTCTCAGATGCTGTGGCTGCATTCGTTTTTTTTTCTCTCTTTTATCTAGACAGACAGCCATGGTTGCCACCCATGCTAGTTTACTTATCCAGACTACAATATAACCCAAAAATAATTGCACGCTTGGTGCAAAAGGGTGATGCTGCACTTATATATTCTGGACACAAGCAAAATCTAAAAATGACGACTCCAAAAGTACACAAAATATCAGTAACTCAGTAATCAATCATATATAAATACTTCAATCATAACTACTTCAACAGTGCGTAAAACCAAAATATACGTAATTCAGTAATAAATCATACATAATCATACAACTGCATACAATATCATAAAGTGTCCATCACAAAACATATAACTGAAGCTTGTACATGATAACAGAGTAAGCCTCACCAGTGGCCTATGATGTTACAGACCTGCTGATGTTCTCCAATTTTGTTTATTTGTGAGTATATTTGCTTTTAATAAATGAAGCGGTTTTAAGCAATACTACTCTATAGTCCTTTGCTCATTCCTCCATGTATCCTTATTCTGAGTAGTGGTCTTTAGATAACCAGTGGAGGACAATGGAGACTCTGGAATCTGCGGTATTCCATTTGGTGGTCATGCTTAGAGTCATGGCCGAAATTGTTGGCACTAGGGGTGCACCGAATGGGTTTTTTGGTGCCGAAACCGATACCGAAAATGAAAAATACACTAGGCCGAAAACCGAAACCGATACCGAAACAGCACCGATACCGAAAATGACTGTTTTTAAAAAATATTTTCATACAGCAGATGGTCAGAGACTGCAGGCATAGTAAAGGAGATGGTCAGAGACTGCAGGCATAGTAAAGGAGATGGTCAGAGACTGCAGGCATGGTGCAGGAGATGGTCAGAGACTGCAGGCATGGTACAGGAGGTGGTCAGAGACTGCAGGCATGGTACAGGAGATGGTCAGAGACTGCAGGCATGGTACAGGAGATGGTCAGAGACTGCAGGCATGGTGCAGGAGATGGTCAGAGACTGCAGGCATGGTACAGGAGATGGTCGGAGACTGCAGACATAATACAGGAGATGGTCAGAGACTGCAGACATAATACAGGAGATGGTCAGAGACTGCAGACATAATACAGGAGATGGTCAGAGACTGCAGACATAATACAGGAGATGGTCAGAGACTGCAGGCATGGTACAGGAGATGGTCAGAGACTGCAGGCATGGTACAGGAGATGGTCAGACTGCAGGCATGGTACAGGAGATGGTCAGAGACTGCAGGCATGGTACAGGAGATGGTCAGAGACTGCAGGCATGGTACAGGAGATGGTCAGAGACTGCAGGCATGGTACAGGAGATGGTCAGAGACTGCAGGCATGGTACAGGAGATGGTCAGAGACTGCAGGCATGGTACAGGAGATCAAAGCAGCCTCACCGATTCCCCTCAGATGCAGCCTGCCTGATAAAAATACATGCACAGTGTTTTCCATGTATTCCAATGGCTGTAGTTCACACCATGCAGTCAGTTACCGGTGCGGAAACTGACTGCATGGTGTGAACTAGAGCCATTGGAAGACATGGAAAACACTGTGCATGCATTTTGTGCAAAAAAAAAAAAAACACACGGAACTGCATCTGGTGTGAACTGGCCCCAAGCAAGCTACCTGGTTCCGTTCCAACAGACTTCTATTGGGAATGCTCATATCGTTACCTCTACTAGCAATAACTTAACCCTTCCCCATTCCATCACATGGAGATAAAAACCTAGCTGGGTCAAAATCAAGATTATTATTATTTTTTATTATATGGTCAATAAAGGGAGTACAGCCTTTGTCCTGTGACCTGGTGTTATATAGCATGGCTACATTCACACAAGTGGCCAGAGGTGGATAGTTTCAGAGGCAAACAAATTACTTTTGGATGCAGCAGCACTGTGGGCACAAAAAACGTGTGATTTAGCTGCGGACAAAACTCTGCAATGCTTGCCATGGGCACACTCTTTCCTCCTCATGCAGCTTGCCAGTGACTAAATGCAGCCTTACCCATGCCCGGATCAGAGCGGTGATCTCCGTTTGTCACGGAGCTGTGCATTGAATTGCCCGGGCGGCTGCAGTAACAATGTCCCGCCTCCTGTAATCACGTCACGCTGATTCAATGTCCCGCCATTGGATCAGTGTACCGTCTGTCACAGGAGGCGGGACATTGTTACTGCAGCCGCCCGGGCAATTCAATGCACAGCTCCGTGACACACGGAGATCACCGCACTGTCGGGCGGGATGAAAGGAGGATAGAGGACTGGGGACGGACAAGGAAAACACCCGTGCAATGGGCGGCACCAGGGGGCGGAGCCCTGCAAGACCCCGCCCCCATTTTCGGCCCCATTATCGGCAAGATTTTCCTTTCGGCATTTTGTCGAAAACACCATTTTCGGCCGATATGTTTCGGCGGCCGAAATTTCGGTGCATCCCTAGTTGGCACCCCAGAAGTTTTTCCACAAAATCAAGTATTTTTCACAGAAAGGTATTGCAGTAACACATGCTTTGCTATACACATGTTTATTCCCTTTGTATGTATTGGAACAAAACAAAAAAGGGAGGAAAAAAAGCAAATTGGACATAATTTCCCCTCAAAACTCCAAAAATGGGCTAATCAAAATTCTTGGCACCCTTTCAAAATTGTGGATAAATAAGATTGTTTCAAGCATGTGATGCTCCTTTAAACTCACCCGGGGCAGTAACAGGTGTGGGCAATATAAAAAAATCACACCTGAAAGCAGATAAAAAGGAGAGAAGTTCACTTAGTCTTTGCATTGTGTGTTTGTGCATGCCATACTAAGCATGAACAGAAAGAGGAGAAGAGCACTGTCTGAGGACTTGAGAACCAAAACTGTGGAAAAATATCAACAATCTCAAGGTTACAAGTCCATCTACAGAGATCTAGATTTGCCTTTGTCCACAGTGCGCAACGTTATCAAGAAGGTTGCAACTCATGGCACTGTAGCTAACCTCTCTGGGCATGGACGGAAAAGAAAAATGTATGAAAGGTTGCAATGCAGGATAGTCCAGATGGTGGATAAGCAGCCCCAAACAGGTTCCAAAGAAATTCAAGCTGTCTTGCAGGCTCAGGGAGTATCAGTGTCAGCGCGAACTATCCGTCAACATTTAAATGAAATGAAACGCTATAGCAGGAGACCCAGGAGGACCCCACTGCTGACACAGACATAAAAAAGCAAGACTACAGTTTGCCAAAATGTACTTCAGTAAGCCAAAATCCTTATGGGAAACGTCTTGTGGATAGATGAGACCAAGATAGAGCTTTTTGGCAAAGCACATCATTCTACTGTTTACCAAAAACGGAATGAAGCCTACAAAGAAAAGAACACAGTACCTACAGTGAAATATGGTGGAGGTTCAATGATGTTTTGGGGTTGTTTTGCTGCCTCTGGCACTGAGTGCCTTGAATGTGTGTAAAGCATCATGAAATCTGAGGATTACCAAAGGATTTTGGGTCGCACTGTAGAGCCCAGTGTCAGAAAGCTGGGTTTGCGTCTGAGATCTTGGGTCTTCCAGTAGGACAATGACCCCAAACACATGTCAAAAAGCACCCAGAAATGGATGGCAACAAAGCGCTGGAGAGTTCTAAAGTGGCCAGCAATGAGTCCAGATCTAAATCCCATTGAACACCTATGGAGAGATCTTAAAATTGCTGTTAGGAAAAGCCCATTTTTGGAGTTTTGAGGGGAAATTATGTCCAATTTGCTTTTTTCCCTCCCTTTTTTTGTTTTGTTCCAATACACACAAAGGGAGTAAACATGTGTATAGCAAAACATGTGTTACTGCAATACTTTTCTGTGAGAAATACTTGATTTTCTGGAATAAATTCTGGGGTGCCAACAATTTCGGCCATGACTGTATAATTTGGAGATCATTACAATTTGGTAAGGGAAGTGGCATACTGATTTCAAGTTGGTTTTAGACTATTACGCATGGATTTTTATTTATTTCTAAAATTCTACAAGTGGACTTGAATATATGTTTTTTAAAGCTTACTCTTTTTATCTTGTACAAGTTTCAATTATATGTTCTGTGATGGACACTTTACCAAGTATTTTGATGTATTATTATATATGTTTATTACTGAGATTTTGGTTTTGCGCACCTTTGAAGTTAGTAGTTACCAGAAGATAACTTGGAATGCTTGTGTTTCCATATGAGCTCCTAGGAGGTGACACGGGCACTGCAACAGGTAATGCAGCCACAACATCAACAAAGCGGCAATATATATTATGTTTATGACTTTGGTTTAGATACTATTTAAAATTCTTTGGTTTTCCATAGACTGATTAATCTCTACCTGTACAAGGATGTGGCTGAAATTGCCTGCAGAAACAGATAAGTATACGTAATGACCTATCTCCCACATTAATCAAACTGACATATAGAGTTAAACGTTATTCAATATATACTTTAGTCTGTATTGACCCTTTGCAATATAAAATCATCTGTACTTTCTAAAATATTTCGTAGTAGATTTATTACAGTGTTCCAAGCTCAGTAATCCACATTGACCAATCAGAAAAAAAAAAAAACTTAATGATCTGACCAAATTAAGCTTAAATCTAATTGGTTTCAATGGGTGAACAGGGTAAACTGTTGGGCTCATATATTACACAGTGCTAAATGTAACAATCCATTAAACCCAACTATATATTTTATTATTTTACATTCTATCTATGAAGGACTCCAGGTGCATTATAAGGATAGGCCACATAGCGAAGTATAAACACTAGTGGGTCTCATGCATATGCATCTCCCATCTGAAAAACATATCCAAATGACAACAGTACTGCAATAATTATCCACTGTGTAGTTTAAATTCTATATTACGTAGTCAGAAAACATATTTAAGGGACTTAATGCAGGGCTTTGCATAAATATACATATATAATAGGTGTCATGTAAAAGAAAGCAATCACTATGGTCATCCAGCAAATCATTTCCAAAACTCAGTACAATGCCTGTCCCAGGGTGTCCACCAATATAAATATACATAAGCATCCATCTCCAAACTCATAGCAAAGTGGATTCTACTCAGAGAATTGAGCTCACATCAGGGTCCATAGATGGTATATCATTACCGGTAGTTGTATATGTTAGCTTCTTAAACACTCTCAAATGTGTTTTTAGGTAAAAAAAAAAAACAGCTTGTGCAAACTCTTTATGGTGCAATCCATAAATATATAACAGAAAAATGAAGAAAATAATATGGACACTCATAAGCTGATATCCTTGATGATACTGAGATTGATACTGGATGTAATGTGATAACTAAACTCCTGACAAAACATGCACAATTAATGTAGACCACAGTAAGTGCACATCCATAAAACAGAAATATGCCAATTGATATGATGCCTCTGTTGTAGTGGTAAGGACATCTGGCAGAGCAGACTATCAATCAGTCGTGTTATACATGCATAGGAATCTTTGATGTATATTACTTAGTAGGGACAGATATAAAGAGACAGATATAGACCACTGTTGATATCACGCACTGACTCCTATCCTTCAATCTATGAAAGCCAGATGTATAAAGCCCCCCAATCTCTATAAAAGGCAAAAGCCTATTCCATGGCATATGCCCATTTTTTTTATCTGTCATATTGCTCTATAGTAATAGAAGCGAATGGGGCCCTCACTCACAACTGCATGATATCCTTCCAATAGCATTACCTCTCTGAGACAAGTGTATAAGTGTGGCCTGCACAGAGAACCAGATGATCGCCCCACGGGGTTTTGCAATATAGAATTTTGATTATAGCTTTTGTTGTAGCATTGTTAATGATTCTTTCTCACATTAGAGATGCCTGTAAATGAAGAGACCCAAAAATACTCAATTGATATAAGATTGGGTTATATCCCAGTAAGAATACAATAATATGATGCTATATTATGGACATCAAGGCCATGTTGACAATAAACATGATAAGCACTTGAATGCTTTCAGATGCCATTCAACCTAGTTTTCAAAAATTCTCCAGGATGAAGACCAACAGAGGATATCAAGTAAAGTTATGCCGCGTACACACGGTCGAACTGTTTGACGTACTTAGTCCGTTAAAACACATTTCAGTGGACAATCCGCTCGTGTGTGGGCTTCAGCTGACTTTTTCAGCGTGCAGTCCGGAGTACTAAGATTTTCGGTTTTTCCAAAAATCTGTCCGTCATACTTTGGTTTCAGTGGACAATACGGTCGTCAGTATGCTAGTTCGACGGACTAAGAATGGCGCATGCCCAGAAAGGATTTACACGGCGGAAGGGTGCTTTGCTGTGTCTTGGATTTCCTATTTCTAGTCCCGTCGTACGTGCTGTACACGTCATCGCGCAAGCTTTTGACGGACTGTTTGTGTATCCGTGTGTGGTCAAGTCCGTTCAGTGGAAAGTACGACGGATTGTCCGTCGGATTGTATGACGGACTAAGTACGTCAAACAGTTCGACCGTGTGTACGCGGCATTAGTGAGACTAGGGAACCTGATGCAGGTCAGAGGCTCAGAGCAGTGTGTAAACACTTATGCCGCATACACAAGAGCACATTTTTCGACGGACTAGGTCCGACGGTCTTCCCGACGGACTTTCGGTGGAGTTCCGACTGACTTTCCGAATGAACGGACTTGGCCACACACAATCACACCAAAGTCCAATGGATTTGAACGTGATGATGTACGACCAGACTAGAATAAGGAAGTTCATAGCCAGTACCCAATAGCTGCCCTAGCGTCTGTTTTTGTCCATCAGACTAACATACACACTAATGAATTTTTCGACCAGACTCTAGTTCATTGGAAAAATTTGAAACATGTTCTATTTCTAAAGTCTGTCAGATTTTTGGACAGCAAAGGTCTGATGGAGCCCACACATGATCAAATTGTCCGATGGATTCGTTCCGTCGGACCTAGTCCATCGAAAAGTCTGGTCGTTTATACACGGCATTAGTGAGTGTTGGTGTGTGCTAAACTGCTCAGCTCAATACAGCTTCCACAGCCAGGAAGCTATTGGCAGGTGTTAGAAATATATAATAAATGCCCCCTTTTGACACCTACTATATATTAGCCTTTCTCTATCTTTTCGACACAGAGAAACCATGAACATAACCTTTTGGTCTCAAAGAACCCCTGCAAATATTTACTAGATCTACAATTCATGAAACATTAATGTGCTGGTCAGTGGGAAGAATGCTCCTTACACTCGAGGCCATTGGGTAGAATTACCCCCCTAAAGATAGCTAAAAGATCAATGGTGTGAGAGGAAACTTATCGGAGAGGCAGAAATTGTTAATTGCTCAAGGAACCCCTAGTAACCTCTGGAGGAACCCTGGGGTTCCATGAAACCCTTGCTGAAAAACCTTGACCTATATGAATAAAGTATATGAAAATGACACACCACTTCCTTTGAACATTTAGCTCCAGT
Organism: Lithobates pipiens; assembly: GCF_037356315.1. NCBI lineage: Eukaryota > Metazoa > Chordata > Amphibia > Anura > Ranidae > Lithobates > Lithobates pipiens. Next base: position 219,898,311 of record NW_027507903.1, on the reverse strand, counting down.
AAATGTCTGTATGTCAGAGACAGTAAAGCGCATCCACAATTTCACCAGCCATGATTGTATCTCACTTGATCTCTGTGCATACAGCGGAGCACTGTGTGAAAACATACCTTGGTGGTGGCTTTCCTTTGGCTTCACACTGAATCACAATATTCTCTCTTGGATCCACAATGTAATGTTTTGGTGACTGATGAGTTATAGTTGGAGGCTGTGGTACTGCATTTTAAGAGCAATAAAACAGTTAGTGGCCAATAAAAATAAAATAAAATTGGATATCATTAAAAAAGACTCACAAAGTATAAAAACAAAAAATCCAACATCACACAAGGGGAACTGCAAACCATAAAAGGTGATACAATAATCAACGCAAAAACAATAATTAACCAATAAGTGTACAAGTGTCAAAAGAACTTGAAGGCAAGCAGGTGAACAGTTACAGCAAACACAAACCAGCTACTGTATTAAGCAGCACAGCACACCACCTCTGCCCAACATGCTGCACAATATCACTTCACCGGAACTTACATTGCTCTAGAAGTTGTGCTTTATTCCACAAGAGAATCAGCCGTTGCAAAGATAAACAAAGATTTAAAAACTGACTGTTAGTGAAAAAAAGTTTTTTCTTCATCTTTATTTACAACTATTTAATAAGACACAGAAAGAAAAAAGTGCAATTTTCAAGTGGAACTGCAGACAAAATGTGTTTGTTTTTGGACTAAAAGAGGAAGGGTTTGGTTTTTATTTTGTCCTTGTCTTCATTGGAAAGAATTTCCCTCACTTTCTCTCTGGGGACAATGGTCACCAACAATATGATTGGCTGATTTACTAAAGTTGATGATAAATAAATTGGGTTGATTTACTGAAACTGGAGAGTGCAAAATCTGGTGCAGCTCTGAGTGGTAGCCAATCAGCATGTAATTTAACCTTGTTCAATAAAGCTTTGACAAAAAAAACACTGGAAGCTGATTGTTTTCTATGCAGAGCTGCACCAGATTTTGCACTCACCAGTTTTGGTACATCAACCCCCATTGCATGAATATTCACTGATAGTATAGTGATAGTAAAGCCTCATTCTTTTTATTTAAATGGTTTTGCACAGAGAGATCCCTTACCTTCTCTTCTGGAGTCCCCCAATGGCACTCTGCGCTCCTCCATTTTTGCAGGTACCCCCATAGAAACTGTGTGCTAGCGGGCAAATTGTGCAGGTGTACTTCCGAGCCACTGTGTGCATCTATAAACATATACAGAGCCACTTGGCTACGCCCTCACTCCCTCCTTATAGGATTTGACTGTCACCAATGGCTCCCACTGCTGCCTGAGTCTCCTGTGAGACCCAGAAGTGAAGGTAGAAGACCCGCTGCCAGGCACATTGCTTAACTGCTGACAGGACTCAGGTAAGTTTTTGGGAGGCCCAGGGGGAACAGTTAGTTGGGAGTTTTTTCCCCTAATGCAGGGAATGCATTAAAAGATAAGAATAGGATTTTTCTTTCAAGAATCGTACTTACCTAGGTGGATGCAGCATTGGTCCAATGCTGCATCTGTTCCCCGCTGGCTTGAACACTAAGAAACAAAAGTTCAAACACCATCGATTGCTCAGTTCTCAGTGCTGCCTGAGCAGAGAGCTGGTGACTGTCAGTCACCGCTGTCTGCTCTGTCTCCCTGCACTAACTGGCGTGCTGGACTATGGAAGGGGTGGGAACCAGTTGCTGGTCCAGGGTTCTGGGTGGATCCTGACCATATGGTTGCAATCTTTCCCAAGCCTGGACTGGCTCTGTGACGTCAGCCGATAGAGGGCTTCAGCCCGCTGTCTGCTAAAAATGGGTCACAGGAGTGCAGAACAAACTGCACTCCTGTGATCCACAGGAGAAGTACAGCCAAACCAGTTTTGGCTGTACTTCTACCTCAAGGTAAAAAATGATGTTGACTTTAGAACCAATTTATTTTATTTTAATTATTCAAAAATGTTAAAAGCAAATTATTGTTTACTTCTTTCTTCTGCATATGATTGCATATGCAGTGAATATTTACAAAATTTATTGTGTGAAGATTCCCAACTCCTTAAATCAGCCTAAATAATTATTTGATCCTCTGCCCACTTACAAAGAAATGAAGTGTCTATAATTGTTATCATAGGTGTATTTTAAGTGACCGAGACAGAATATCAAATAAAAATCCAGAAAAAAACACGATACAAATGTTATAAATTGAGTTCAGTGAGTAAAATAAATATTTGATCCCCTACCAACCAACAATAATTCTGGCTCTCACAGACTGGCTAAAGTATCTTTCTTTTATTCTACCCTCACCATCATGGGCAAGACCAAAGAGCTGTCAAAGGACATCGGGGACAAGATTGTAGACCTGTACAAGGCTGGAATGGGCTACAAGACCATCAGAAAGAAGCTTACTGAGAAGGAAACAACTGTTGGAGCTATTATTTGCAAATGGAAAAAAAACAAAATAACCATCAATCGCCTTCGGTCTGCAGCTCCATGCAAGATTTTGCTTAATGGGGTACGGATGATCATGGGAAAAGTGAGGGATTAGCCCAGAGCTACAAGGGAGGAGCTTGTGAATGATCTCAAGGCAGTTGGGACCACAGACACCAAACAAACCCTTGGTAACAAAATACACTGCCATGGATTGAAATCCTGCACTCCTGCAAGGTCCCCCTCCTCAATAAGGCACAGGTACAGGCCCATCTGAAGTTTGCCAATGAACATCCAAAGGATTCAGAGAAGGATTGGGAGAAAGTGCTGTAGTCAGATGAGACAAAAACTTGGATCTAAGGCATTAACTCGACTTGCCGTGTTTGGAGAAAAATGCTGAGGATGACCCTAAGAACACCATCCCTACAGTCAAGTATGGAGGTGGAAACATTATGCTTTGGGGCCGTTTCTCTGCTAAAGGTACAGGCTGACTTTGTTGCATTGAGGGGCCAATGGACAGGGCCATGTATTGTAAAATCCTGGATGAGAACCTTCTTTCCTCAGCCAGAAAACTGAAGATGGATTTGGATGGGTCTTCCAGCATGACAATGACCCAAAACATACCGCCAAGACAACAAAGGAGTGGCTCAAGAGGAAGCACATTAGGGTCATAGAGTGACAAAAGGGATGTGAAATAATTACATACAGTAAGGTAATCTGCAAGATTAAGTATACTGTATGTATAGTGTGTGTTTCACTTTTTGAATTTGGCGACGTTCTCCGTCCCCGTGCGTCGCAATGCTCGCAGGGAACGGAGCTCAGCTCCATGATGAATCGAGTGGAGGACGAGCCGCTCACACTGCGGGGAGACATTGCAGGATCCAGGGGACAAGGTAAGTAAGCTCTTCCTGGATCCTGCGATGCGATCCCGAGGTCCAGATTCTGGCTCGGGGTCATCGCTTTTGGTTCTGAAATTGCACCCCGAGCCAGACTCGGGAATACCGCCAGGGAGGTTAATCCTATAGAAAATGCATGAAGGTAGCTGAAATTTCGAGTTGCCAAGCGAAAGCCAAGAAACTTTAGAGAAGATCTGTAAAGAAGAGTGGACCAAAATCCCTCTTGAGATGTGTGCAAACCTGGTAACCAGCTACAAGAAATGTTTTACCTCTGTGCTTGCCTACAAGACTTTGTCCATCACTGTTTTTTTCAGGATTTTTGGTTGATATTCTGTCTCTCATTTAGGCCCCTTTCACACCGGGGCAGTTTTCAGGCATTACAGCGCTAAAAATAGCGCCTGTGTAGCACCTGAAAAAACCAGCCCCTTTCACTCCAGTGTGAAAGCCGGAGGGCTTTCACACTGAAGCAGTGCGCTGGCAGGACGGTGAAAAAAGTCCTGCTAGCCGCATCTTTGGAGCGGTGAAGGAGTGGTGTATTCACCGCTCCTAAACCGCTCCTACCCATTGAAATCAATGGGACAGCGTGGCAATACCGCCGGCAAAGCGCCGCTGCAGCGGCGCTTTGCGGGTGGTTTTAACCCTTTTTCGGCCGCTAGCGGGGGTTAAAACCACCCCGCTAGCGCCCGCAGACCACCGCTAAAACGACGGTTAAGCGCTGCAAAAAATAGCGGCGCTTTACCGCCGACGGCCGCACCGCCCCAGTGTGAAAGGGGCCTTAAAATACACCTATGATAAAAATTATAGACTCTTCGTTTTTTTGTAAGTGGGATAACTTACAAAAACTGTAGGGGGTCAAAACATTATTTTCCCCACTGTATAGAAAAAATTTATTCTAAATAGTTTGAAAACATGAAAATCATGTTTGTGGTGATCTTGAAGGGCAATAATATAACTATTTGGATTAGGAATGGCTAGAGATGATTAGGTAAGGTGTCTGAGAATGTTGGGCATGGAGATAATTGCTTATTCTTGAGAAATATGCTGGGTTCCTGGAAGATTCTTTCTGACATTGAAGAGTAAAGTATCTGGGCTGATTTCCATCAAGTTGGAAAAGTTGTTGTAAAAGCTGTGATATTAAGTGTCTTGTGAGACCTCAAGGATGTAAGAAACAGTCCAATTATGGCAAGTGATGCTTGAAATCAGCGACTGTTTATAGGCACCCCTAGTTATGCAGGCATGTAGCCACGTAGTCAAGGTGCAATCTCATTGGTTGTGACAGGTTACTGTACACTAGTACTATTTGTCCTGCTTTCCTAATTATTTATAGTATATGGTTTAGTGGCACAGAGCAAAAGTCTCTAAAATTAAATGAATATCTTTATTAGAGGATTTGTAGACATCTATGTGAAAAAAAAAATCTTCACAGATGCTAGAAATTGCAGAGTTAGTGAATTTTTATGACTTTATGATTACCTTTGCCCATCTGATTCTCCCTTGCATGGCTCCAGTGTCTAGAGTCAGCATAGAGCAAATGTTTTATATTTTGACTATTGCTGGCGATAAGATAAGCTAATGGCGAGAAAAGCTTTTTTGTGTTGTTAATGATGAGATGATAAAAAATGGAATGCAGGCTTTATTCACCTCATGCAGCCTGTGCTTAGTGGGTTTAACAAATGAATGCAAATAAACATAATACCATGGAAGTTGAAGTAGCACTTACGTGTTTCATGAAGAAGATTAATATGTGCCTCTGCTTGTTATTCTATTGTACATGTGTCTTCATTGTAAATAAATTAAGTGATGGCTTGCATGCAACTGTATTTTCATTAGACCTCATTTACATCAGGTGTACTGGAACTAGGTGGCCTTTCCCAGTGTAGACCCAGCGTAAAAAAGACAAGGCAAAAAGCCTTGTTCCCTGTGAGGGCACTTCATATCACTGTGTTGCATACATGCATGCAGTACTTTTATCCAGTGCAGCAGGTTGTGATGCAAATAAACTCCACTGTGTGAATGGAACTTAAAGGGATTGTAAAGTAAATAAATAATAAAAAAATAAAAATAACAAACGTTATACTTACCTCCACTGTACAGCTCGTTTTGCACAGAGTGACCCCGAACCTGGTCTTCTGGGGTCCCTCAGCGGCTGTCTCTGCTTCCTCCTGCAGGTACTTCTCACGTTCATGCAAGCTCCCTTGCATGGTGAGAAGCACCTGCGGGCACGCTCCCGTGATACAGCCGGCGGCTATAGCCGCTCGCTGTATCACACGGCCCCACCCTGGCGCGCTGCGTCATTGGATGTGATTGACAGCAGCGCTGCTTTCAATCCATCCACTCTAGCCAATCAGCGGCCAGGCTGAGCGGCGAAAGGACGGCAGGGGCGAGCGCGGGACTTTCGAGGGGTCACGTAAAAACGGGGGGACTCTGGGCGCCGGCAGTCTGAGATGTTTTTTCACCTTAAGGCATAGAATGCCTTAAGGTGAAAAAACATTTACCTTTACAACCCCTTTAATGAAATTATTTGTGACATTTCAATACATTTCTAACAAAAAAAAGTAAACAGAGTGCTGTTATGAGTTCAGCATATTAGCACATTTATTCCCATCACTTGTGTCATTGCAATAAGGTTCAAACAGAAAATAAATGACATGTTGCTCTGGGATTGGCACATCAGCACTGTTTCTAGTGTCCTAACGCTTGGTTTTCATATATGCAAATTGGATGCCGCATCCAATTCATATGACATGTGAACCATACTGGCTTTCTCTGAAGCCAGTTCACATATCTGTGGGCCAGTCGCAGTGCATTTTTCAAGAGTCTTGTACGATTTCAGGTTCAGGGTGGATTTCAAGTGTCATACCCTAACAAATTTGCTCCTAAATCGGTAAATGAAACCGCACCGGACTCCTTCAAAAGATTGCAATGAAACTATGCATGGACATATGTGAACCGAGCCTAAAGGAAACCTGTCATCACAAAAACATATAGACTTCCATTGCTGACTCCTCCTGATAAAAAAAGTCCTTTGCTTGGCATTCATGTGTATATGTTGGCCTTCTTACTTCCCTGAGTTACTGACCTAGAATAAGTACACAGGATTAGGATTTTGACTTTTCTCTACCTTTTTTATGCTGCAAGTTTGTTCTGGGTCTACTTAAAAGTATTGAAGCGAAACACAGATATACAGCTATCATTCACAGAAGGAGATGTACTTTCAGCCCTGCCATCGATCTACAAGTGGCTTTAAAATATTCCAGTAGTATAGATTCCAGCAGTGCTGAAAGTCACAGGTGGATAACAATAAAAACTGAGTGTACTGATACTTACGATCAAGTGGCACTTCTAGTGCTGTAAGTACTTGGCACAAAATAAGGACCAAAGGAGCTCTGCCGGGTAATAATCTTTTCTTCTGCATTATTTTAAGCTGCCTAAGTCTACTCCCGCTGAGAGACAGAAGCTTTTCTTCTTATCACAACAGATTCCTTCACAATACTGAACCTGGTATCATAGGGATATCAACTAGAAAAAAAAAAGAAAAGGGATCATATTAAAACCGTATAATTGTAGAAATAACAACATAATTTAATCTTTTTTTTTGGGGGGGGGGGGGGGGGGGAATAAATCAAAAACAAAACTATATATATATATATATATATATATATATATATATAAATAAATAAATAAATAATGTTGACAAATGAAACTGCTATGCAGCAATATCAAGTTAACAAACAAGGCAAAAACAGGCAAACAAAAAAAAGCATCCATAAGCATCAGTCAGATACAGAGAGACTGATTTACTAAAAGAGTCAAGAATTTTCACTCAATAAATTTAGTGAATTATATGAAAAATAGCATTTTCCTCTTTACATCTGCAAGATTGGGTATCCAAAATAAACACAGTTGCAATTTACTGAGTGAAGATTTGCAACTCATTTAGTAATGTAACCCAACAGTTTCAGTTTTTGTGTACAGTTTAAAGACAAGTTAATATGGATTCATGTGTTCTAATTTTTTCCAACCTTTGTAAATTAAAACTGTTTAAATGACAAGGAAAAAAAAAACAAATGATACATTTGAAGATTCTGTCTATTTTACCTTTTATTTTTCATAACACAGTAAAGTTCTTTTTTTTAAAAGGTATTCATGTGTCTCACTCTATCAAATATCTCAAAAATAAGAGAATCATTCCTGATTTCGGACCATGGTGGAGCCACACATGTGACTGCTTTACACCGTGTCAGATATATATATATATATATACATATATCTAGAACCACCAGTGTATAGTGTACATATAACCTATTAAGAGCCATTTATACCAAAGTACATGCAGATGTTTCAGGCTTTTTGGTTGTCCTGTAGGACTTGGGACCCAAAGAGACAGATTATAGTGAGAAGGGGCTAAAGTATTAAAAAAATAATAATAATCCACCCACCCAAATCAGTGCATAACACAGCAAGGCCTCTTTTGAAGAGAAGATATGCATTCCATCACATATCCCAAACCTTAGCGCATCATTCCTTAGGCCCCTTTCACACATGCGGACAGTATGTCCATATTTCATCCATCCGTTTGCGGATGAAATACGGACATACATGCATCCCAATGGGATAGCGGGTATCTGCGGATGAACATCCGCAGACACCCGCTATTGTCCGCCTCCGCAACTGTCCGATTCTGCAGAAGGAGGAAAATCCTATTTTTCTATCCGTCTGCAGAGTGGATCGGATGAACACGGACAGACGGTCCGTGCTCATCCAATCCCCATAGAGGAGAGTGGAGAGCTGACAGGGCGGTCCCTGCACAGTGTGCGGAGACCGCCCTGTCCGCCGCCGGCTCAGTGGGGACAACGGAGTGATTCCCGCTGAGCGAGCGGATCATCACGGGGAGGATCATTACTGATCCGTCCCATGTGAAAGGGGCCTTATTTCAGGACAGTAGGTGGAGCCATGGAAATCCCTGCACATCTGGAACTGCTGGTGTATAGTGAAAATATTTAAGAACCATTTATTCCAAAGTGCAGACAGCTGTTTCAGGCTTTTTGGCCATCATTAGTGAAGTGTATGGAAACAATGGCTAAAGACAGGCCTCTAACCTTAGAAAGTTTACATTTTTTTTTACTGTTAATTTCCTTAATCTGTTGGTAAATGTATAAAAGGGGCTAATTAATAATGGCCAGATATTTCACATAAGTCAGACATGATATTTGAACAGAGCATAAGTTATGGTGAAATTACTCTTTTAGTAAATTAATCTCAAAAGGATCTGTAAAACATTTAGTACTTTCTAATGTTCTGTAGACTGTTTTCTTTAATCAAAAAAAACAAAAAAACATGCTGTTTTATATTCAGATTACATAATAAAAACATCAGTGTATAACAAAATCTACCGAAACATAACAATTACAACTCTAAAAAACTTTGGGACGCTATGTAAAATCTAATTAAAATATAGAATGCAATGATCTGCAAATCCCATACTTTATTCACAATAGAAAATAGACCACATATCAAATGTTTAAACTGAGAAAGTGTACCATTTTAAGAAAAAATAAGGTAATTTTAAAATATCAACTGTTTAAACTGAGAAAATTTTAAGATATTTTAAGATACTTAAAATAAGGTAATTTTGAAATTGATGGTCTCAAAAAAGTTGGGACAGGGCCATGTTTACTACTGTTTACTATGGCGTAGCCTTCTCTCTTCTTTTAACACTCTGTAAAGATCTGGGAACTGAGGAGACCAGTTGCTGGAGTTTTGGGAGAGGAATTTCCCATTCTTGGCTAATATAGGATTCTAACTGCTTAACATCCTGTGTCTTCTTTGACATATTTTTTCGTTTCAAGATGTGCAAAATACTTTTAATTGGTGAAAGGTCTGGACTGCAGGCAGGCCAGGTAAGCACCCAAACTCTTCTACTACAAAGCCATGTTGTTGTCATAGATGCAGTATGCATTTACCATTGTCCTGCGGAAATATGCAAGGTCTTTTCGTGAAAAAGATATCGTCTAGATGGGAGCATGTGCTGCTCTACAACCTGGATACATATTTCAGCAATGATGGTGCCTTTCCAGATGTGCAATCTGCCTATTCAATATGCACTACTATATTCCTACACCATGCAAGCTTTTAAACTGAGCACTGATGACAAGTCATAAGATCCCTCTCGAGTCTGGAGGAAGCAGCACTCATGGTTGCCTAAAATAATGTAAAATTTTGACTCATCTGACCACAGAACAGTTTTCCACTTTGCCATTTTAATTATGCTTTGGCCCAGAGAAGAAAGCAGCATTTCTGGATCATGCTCAGATATGGCTTCTTATTTTAATGATAGAGCTTTAACCTCCCTGGTGGTATGATTATGTCAGATTTTTTTCATCTCAAAGCGGTACATTGTTTTGCATGGAAATTTTGTGTTTTATATTGTAGGCCTGTAATTCTTAGGAATAACTTGTCCAAGCAAGAGTCTAGAAGACATCCCGGGTATGATAAAGTTTGAAACACAAAATTATAAATTATAATATAACAAATAACTATAAATAATTCTAAAAAATAATAATATAACAATAATAAAATGTATTCAATAATGTAATCAATTCAAAAACACTGAAATTTGCTCGGTTGCAGAATTGTCGCTGTCGTTACTTTCAGTGTTGGATGATGAATTTCTCCACAAATCACTATCGCTCAATTCTGGAAGTGATTCTAATTTATTATTGCTGTTTTCTAGCTGGTCTAAAACCGCTTTTGACATAGAGGAATGCTTTTTGGTTGTCATGGACAATCTCAAGTTTCCAGGTAGTATGTATAATATAAAACTGTGTGCAGGGCATTGAAAAAAGCATTAGGGACAAAAGGGGTGTGAAATAATTGAATACAGTAATGTAATCTGTAAGATTACAGTGTACTGAATGTGTTTTGTTTTTTTGCACTTTTTGAATTTGGCACCGGGCTCCCTCCCCGTGTGTTGAGACGCACACAGGACACAGTAGGTGGACATCGCAGGATCCTGGGGACAAGGGGTTACCGCTTTGGGTAATGCAAATTCACCTCGTGCCACACCTGGAATTACTGCCAGGGAGGTAACTTGCATTTTAGGATGTTCACAGAGGGCCTGAAGATCATGAGTATCCAATATTGCGTTTCGGCATTGTCCCTTGCACACAGAGATTTCACAGTTGATATTATGTACTGTAATGATGATATATTTAAAGTCTTTGCAATTTTACGTTGAAGAAAATTATTCTGAAATTGTTCGACAATATTTGGGTGCAGCTTTTCACAGATTGGTGAACTTCTGCCCATTTTTACTTCTGAGACACTCTGACTCTCTAAGATGCTCTTGTTACTATCAAAAAAGAGCTGGAAGAACATTTTAGGTTAATTGGCAGTATCACTTACTTTGCCAGCTTTCTGTTGCCCTGTCCTGACTTTTTTGAGACATGTTGCTGCCATCAATTTTAAAATGACCTTATTTTTTTCTTAAAATGGTACACTTTCTCAGTTTAAACATTTGATATGTTGTCTATTTTCTATTGTGAATAAACTATGGTTTTATGGGATTTACAATTCATTGCAGTCTGTTTTTTAAATAGATTTTACACAGCGTCCCAACTTTTTTTTAAATTGGTGTACCATGTATTTGATATGAGTACAAAACGAACATCACTACACATATGCAGCATAAAGAGTACACAGAAAATAAACACATGACAGGGTTAATTGTCCAACATTCAGGTTATGATTGCTTGGCCTAATGGCTGCCTGACATTACTTCTCTCAGAAATGGACCTATAGACACATGCTGCTCAGCACAGTCATGTTTTTCCCCATAATCTTCTGGCTATAAAGAGAAAATACTTTACAAGCACTTAAGGAAAGCAGTAAGGATAATACCATTGTGCTTGGGCACTTCCAGTGTACACAAACAAATTCTAAACAGCACAGTGCACATCAGCAACCATACACACAGGTATGTGAATTCAAGAATTTCTGTCTGCAAAATTACAGTTCTCAAAAAACAGAATTAGAAAATGTCAATTCCATGCCTACAGTTCATTTATTAAAGTCCCATTACAATTTTAAAGGAAGGATCTCTAGGGCAAAATAAGGCAAGTGATTACATATTGATTGCACCCATATTTAATCTTTAGGAATATAAAATACATGTAAATTGGTGCTTACTGCAATACATATGCAGGTGAAATATATCGCACTCCATTACATTAAGTACTCATACAATGTAAATAATCTGAGAATTTTTTTTAAACAAATGAACCTGTCTTGATTTAGCAGCAGGGAACTATGCAAATGCAATATATAAGACATTATAAAAACATTGCAGAATGAAACAGAGATTGCATAATGTACAAATTGCAAAGGCACAGTCATCAACAGTTCTAATACATTGCTGAAAGTATGCTTACTAGAATTGCTTATATGTAGACCATATATCATTATACGAGCAATCATTTACAACACACTGTGTACGAAAAACAAAAATTGCAGATAAGTTCAGCCAAAAAGTATCAGGCATAAGCTAAATTTAATTTTGTAATGGACAACTAATAGAATTCGCAGGTTCAGAGCCAATTCAAAGCAGAAATTTGTTATGTTGATTTTACCAGTCTAGGACAATGATATAAGAAACAGATACACAACCCAAAATAATATAAAGAATCATATAATTCCCAAAGAACATTCATACAATTATTTCCTATCCATCAATATTCATAGATTTGAAAAATAATACTCATGCACATCATTTAACCAGTGAGAATAGGAAGACATGATTTGACAGTCTGAAACTATGAAATATATTCTACCCTGATTACACTTACCACAACGTATCCCTTGTGCTTTCAACATCAAAACCGGTGGCTTTGTATCTGGGTGATTAAAATATTTCGCTCTATCCCTCTTACATGTATGACACTCTTAGCATATCTACAGAATGCAGTTTTAACTCTCCTAAGCCCCTGAGCAAATGTGATTATGTGATGATGCACTTTGCCACAGCAACTACATTGGTGATCATCCATCAGTAGAAAAAGTGATTGATTGAATATTGGCTGCATGCTATGCTGAGTGCATTAGAAAATCGTTTAATGCCTGTATATTAACTGCTTCAGCACTAGATGTAATCAGCACTGGGTGCCTCTAAAAGTGTCTAAAAGACTACTGAAGGCCAACTATAACATCTTTACAATGTGTATTAGGATTCATTTATTACAAAATGTTGCTTTGACAATGACACGACAAATAGTAACAAAACATGTGAACCATACGTCAAAACATACGTACTATGGGGTTGATTTACTTAAACTGTAGAGTGCAAATTCTGCATGGTAGCCAATCAGCTTCTAACTTTAGCTTGTTCAATTAACCTCCCTGGTGGTATGATTATGTCAGATTTTTGAGGCTGAAAGCGATACATTGAAATTTGATGTTTTATATTGTAGGCCTGTAATTCTTAGAAATAACTCCTGTCCAAACAAGAGTCTAGTAGACTCCTGGGTATGATAAAGTTTGAAACACGAAATCATAAATTATAATATAATAAATAACTAGAAATAATTATAACAAATAATAATAAAATGTATTTGAATCAAAACACTGAAATCTGCTCAGTTGCAGAATTGTCGCTGTCATTACTTTCAGTGTTTGATGATGAATTTCCCCACAAATAACTATCGCTCAATTCTGCAAGTGCTTCTAATTTATTGTTGCTGTTTTCTAGCTAGTCTAAAAATGCTTTTGACGTAAAGGGACACTTTTTTGTTGCTATGGACAATCTCAAGTTTCTGTAGCTGAAATAATTCGATACAGTAATGTAATCTGGAAGATTAGAGTGTACTCTATGTATTATATGTTTTTAACTTTTTGAATTTGGCACCAGCCTCTGTCCCCGTGCGTCATGACACTCGCAGGGAACGGAGCTCGGCACTGTGATACATCGAGTGGAGGACACAGCCCGCGGACACAGCGTGGAGATACTGCAGGATCCTGGGGATAAGGTAACTTTGCTTGGATCCTGTGATGTGATTGCGAGTGTGGCTCGAGGTTATTGCTTTTGGTATGGAGAATTCACCCCAAGCCACACTCGAGGTTAAGCATTGACAAAAAAAATTGAAAGCTATGCAGAGCTGCACCAGATTTGGCACTCTCCAGTTTTAGTGAATCAACCAGTATGTATCTAATGTTTAAAGCCCCTGGTTATGCAGTACAGTGAACATCTAGTATACTTTGGATCAACCAAAAATGAAATAAGCGTATACAGAACAACTCTGCTCCACTTCCATATAAAAAGGCCAAATCTAAGTCTCCAATAAAAATACCCAATAATGCTTATGTATTTCAGATAATACAATGTCCATGCACATCACTACTATTTAATTCATATAAATAAAAGTTTTAATTAAACTCTGAGAACTTCTGCTTTTTAAGCTACCTACCTGTCACAACTACCTGCTAATGTTGACACTTCAACCCAGCACATTCCTTCTCTCTTATGGATTTTCGCACTCCCACATCTACCCTTACAGAGCCATACAGCACAAAGTATTGCTCCATAAGCATATGCCTTCCAGGCAGTCAAGTTAACTGCAGTCAAGCCTGAACAAATACTTTACTAGTCATGGCCAAGTGTGTGGCTGGGAAATAGGAAAAGGCACTTGTATCAGCCATCTTTAAAGCCAAGTGTTAAGATGACAGATTCTCCTGGAACTAGATATCTTACTGGATAACATTTAGTGTGCTAATGTATCATGTATTATAACCAACTGCCATTTTAAATACAATAGTTGTTTTCACCTGTTTTCATTCTTTATTGGTCTCCAGCAATTTCTTATAAAGTGCTTCCTATCTACATGCTCTCACTCCAGCAATATCTGCACAGCATTTATCACAGTAGATTTCTGGATGGCTACAACAACAGAGCAATACTTGTATAATGTGTGCTGAACTTGTAACCATTACTGGAAGCCACTATAAGAGGCACAATTTTGAGAAAGGGAGAGAGCTTTGTTACCCTAGGGCAGTGATGGCAAACCTTGGCCCCCCAGATGTTTTGGAACTACATATCCCATGATGCTCAACTACATTGCAGAGTGCATGAGCATCATGGGCAATGTAATTTCAAAACATCTGGGGTGCCAAGGTTTGCCATCACTGCCCTAGGTTAACAAAGCTCTCTCCCTTTCTCAAAACTGCCCAAGGGCATGAACAAAGGCCTTCGTGGCAAGATCACTAGGTATTATTTTTCTTAAAAGATTCAGATTTAAAAATATTGAATTGGATGTTAAAATGTCTTTAGCATGTTCAATTTCATATATACCAATACAATATAAATGTATAATATTATATACATGTTATATGGGATTTTTTTGTAGACTGGATTTACAAAAACATTAAGAAATCATCACTTTTAATTAATATTAGAAAAAGCATAATTTACAGTGTTATAAACATACATACTTTTTATTTCATGGAATTCGAGTTGCTTTTTCAGCCTATAGCCAACAGAGGCATTCTATTTAATGAGTTAAATCAAGCACTAGATTGCATGACCTAGTTTTATGAACTTCAGCCCAGTGTCTGGACATTGAGGCTAATGCATTTTTAGCCTCTAAGCTAAATCATGATATGCTAGGGAAAAGTATGCCCTTATTAGCACGGAAATGTTAGTATGCCAAAGAAGAGTAGTGAAAGCTATATTGTAAGTCTTTAAAACTCTGATTTATGAACTCAGATTATTAATACTAATAAACAATTAAAGTGGTTGTAAAGGCTGAAGATTTTTTTACCTTCATGCATAGTATTGCATAAAGGTAAAAAAAACTTCTGTGTGCTGCTCCCCCCCCCCCCACAGCCCCCCTAATAGCCACCTGAGCTCCTTCTCAATCCAACAATGTGCACAATAGCCTTAGCTGTCTCTGGACTCCCTCTGCTCATTTGCTGAAACAGCAGCGGGAGACATTGGCTCCCACTGCTGTCAATCACAGGCAGTGAGCCAATGAGGAAAGAGAAGGGGGTGGGGCCGAGCCAAAGCTCTAAGTGTCTTATAGACGCATAGAGCAGGGCTAGGGAGTGAGCAAGCACCAGTGCCCTCATAGCAAGCGGCTTGTCTATCTGTGTCTAGCTTCAGATATTCACAGATAAGCGCTTTGTGTGTGGCTACATGCGAACCGTGGTGGACGCTGTTAGGCAGTCATTAGTATATATCGGTTGAGTGGCCACTTTTGCCCGCATGACTCAGTCATTCCAGCCACGAGAATTCATTATAGCCTCTGGAATCTGGTGGGTGCACCTGTACGGGCAACCGAGGGAGGCCTAACGATCATGGTTTTGAGTAGATGCAAATAGGCCCATCTTCATTTTCCAGTTTGTCTATAAATCATAGTCTTTATAAGTGGTTCTAACCTAGCCTTTTGAATGTTTCACTTATGTTACATTAGGGTGACTGTAGCAGACAGACTAGGTAT
This sequence comes from Lithobates pipiens, assembly GCF_037356315.1. Taxonomy (NCBI): domain Eukaryota; kingdom Metazoa; phylum Chordata; class Amphibia; order Anura; family Ranidae; genus Lithobates; species Lithobates pipiens. The sequence continues at coordinate 219,882,504 of NW_027507903.1, read as the reverse complement.
ATATAAAACATGATGCCACAATGGAGGGGGCTGAACCAGCAGAATTCAAATTCAACTGTATTAACATTTCAGTTTTGTCTAGCTTAGGTTTTAAGCATAAACTACATAATAAAGATAAGCAAGCATATTTTGTAGCCAAATACAACGGGCAAAGTGTAAAGTAGAAAAGGTAGCAACCATATTTAACAATGAAAATATATATGGAGCATGTCTACCTTAAAGCTGAACTCCAGACAGATGTAAAAGGAATAAATCAATGCATTTTTTGCAATCATTAGTACATCATGAAATGTATTGCTAAAGGCAAATAGTGTAACTACCTGAAGTTGACTTGGGGAAGGGAGAAGCAGCACAAGGAGCCAATCAAGTGTGCAGCAGGAGCAGTCAGTGCAAGGCCAAGCTGAAACCAGGAGAGAGCTGACAGAGAGATTAGCTCATCAGTGTGCTGCTTCTCTTTTCACTGTCCAGTTAATGTAGGGGGTGGAGAGGTGTCCTGTAAGTGAAATTGTAGCAGAGGTATCCTATTCTGCTAGACAAGACTGTTCTCTGGGGCGGAGCTCTAAATCTCAGAAATGAATGGAAAGAAATAAAATTCTTTGGCAGGTAAAACTTCTCTTATATGAATGTAATCTGCATATTCTAGCTATTTCCCTAGCCAGCTTCAATAAAGCAATTTAGCTAAAGAGGTATTAAACATTAAAAACATTAAATATATTACTTAATATATTGCATTAGTTTGCTTTTGTTAGGGGTTTTTTCTCTCTTTTTTCACCTGGTGATCTGGTCAGTAACACGCCTCCTGTACACAGGATCTGAATTATGGTCGGAAAAAGCTCTGATGGTTTTCCCGACAGAATTCCGCTCAAGCTGTCTTGCATACACACGGTCACACCAAATTTCGATTGTCAAGAACACGGTGATGTACAACACGTATGACGGCACTAGAAAAAGGAAGTTCAATAGCCAGTAGCCAAGAGCTTCTGTCTCCTAGTTGAATCTGAGCATGCGTGAGTTTTTGCGTGTCGTAATTGCCTACACATGATCGGAAAGTTTTTCCATTGGGAAAACTGAGAACATGCTCTCAAATCTTTGCTGGCGGCAATTCGGCCAGCTAAATTCCGATGGAGCCTACACGCAATCGCATTTTCCAATGAAAAGCTCTCATCTGTCCTTTGCTGGTCGAAATTCAGATCGTGTGTATGCAGCATTGGAGTACACTCTGGATGAAGGAGCACAGGGGGCACCGTTTGACAGCAGCATTGTCATTCTGGGAGGAGGGGAGCAGAATTAAATACATAAATATATACCGTATTTATTGGCGTATAACACGTGCTGGAGGGAATTTTAAGGAAAAAAACTTTTAGGAGGGAAGTTTAAGGAAAAAAGCCCTTACATTTAAATGCCCATCAATGCAACATTATCAGTGTCCATCTGCAGCCTTGTCCATCATTGCACCCTTGTCAGTGTAATTTGCAGCCTTGTCATGCAGCCTTGCCCATCATTGCACCCTTGTCAGTGTCATATGCAGCTTTGTCATGCAGCCTTGCCCATCATTGCACCCTTGTCAGTGTCATATGCAGCTTTGTCATGAAGCCTTGTCCATCATTTGCAGCCATGTTAGTTTAATTTGCAGCTTTGCCTTTTAAAAATGGCGCCGCCGAGATACAGAGCCGGATGTCCAGTGTATCTTAGCGGAGCTCGGTAGTTCTTGGCAGCTTTCGGCCGCCTTTGGCCATTCTCAGCAGCTTTTGTCCGCTCTCGGTGGCTTTCAGACGCTGCCGAGAACGGCCAAGAAGCTGCCGAAAGCTCCCGGGAATGGCCAAAGGCGGCCGAAAAGCCACCGAGAAGGGCCGAAGGCGTCTGAAAGGCGCCCAGGGGCTCACAACGGCGGAGGATCGGCGTATAACACGCACCCACTGATTTTAAGGGGGAAAAAAGTGCATGTTATACACCGATATATATGGTAATGCTTTATAATCAATTACAGAAAACAGAGAGAAAACCACGCTCCAGGATAGCCATCCTAGGCGGAAGTCCTTCTTCCTGACGAGGAGCCCCAGGTGCTGGCTAATACATGTGCAATAGGCAGGCAATAGGAAAAAAACTCTGGATAGCCGTACACCAGAAAAATGCTTAAAATCCTGTGTTTTTATTAAAAATCGTGGGTCACATCACATCAAATAATCCACAGCAAGGAAAAGGGTATAAAAATTCTAACACGTTTCGCACTGAAATCAGTGCTTAGTCATAGCTATGGTGTGCGGCTATCCAGAGTTTTTTTGCCATTGCCTGCCAATTACAGAAAACAGTTTTGGTTTTGTTGCGATAAACAAACTGATCATTTTAAGCACGCTGTCAGTGTTAAATGGTCTGTCTCATCCTTGTAGCTGTAAGAGAGCTTTTACTGAATCTGAAACAACAGATTTACTGGCAGGATTACCGGATGAAAATAGAGGAAAGAAAACCTAAAAACAGAAACGAATGGAGTCATCACATCTAAGAACTGGTAAGCTGCAATATAATAAATGTTTGCTTTTGGGTTTAATACTGCTTTAACACACAACATTGAACTAAATAAATCCTTTCTGCTTGTATTGATGTAGTTTAATTCTGAAACATTCTATTTTTTCATAACTCAATCCTATTGTCGCAGCTCGCCTACACGTCATAGTTCTTCATAGATTTATTGTGTGTGCACGGATATAGAGTCAACAAAATAAAATCTGTCACAGGCCCAGTTACTGCATAGAAACCTGTCATTTACTGGTTTCATTCAAGTTATGAAGCACCAGGATTGAATGACTAGAGAAGCAGAGAGTACACCCTTACTTTAACGAGTAACATAAAGGCAATTTCCCTTTAATACCCAATCATGTACAAGCCAAATTGAGAAAAAAAAAAGCGTTTTTGCTTGCACACGATTGGATAACTAAAATAAGTGAAGCTTTACCTATAAGCTAAACTATGGCATTATAAAGTGAACATTTGCTTCTCATTTTGTACATCAACCCCACTACTGGCATCTGAGTATGGACCACAAACTCAGATTCTGCATCTGCAGTGTACTATTTTTGCCATCTAATATCACCCCACTGTAACATCATATTATCCTCAGCTGTCATTTGTATCAGAAATGTGAACTTCAATAAGTTATCAGTGAATACCAATTATACGCATTCACTTACATGATGTAGTGTATGTAGATGCTTTTAACTCGCAGAGACACTATACCACCTATTGTGATAAAAGCAGATGTTCAAAGATAAAGACAGCAGAGGCATGTGACGTGGATTTAGTGGGAATAATCACACATAATGGAAAAGCACAGCAACCAGCAAAGATTCACCAAATGCCAGCAAATACTTAGTGAAGGAAAGTTTTGTTGATCCCTGTGACCAATGTTAATCTCTTTGTGCTTAAACAACACATCTACAGCAGTTAGATGTCTTTGAAAGGTATTCTTCATTGGCCTTCATCTAACTTACCAAAATGAATATTTCATTGTAGATAGGTGCTGGTTGGTTGGGTCACTTACCAGCTTCACATAGATTTTGCGAACTTGCACCCAAGGTCTAAGATATAGCAATTTATATGGGATTTTTCATTACCTTATGGAGATTGCAGCAGTAGGACTGAGACTCGTATTGTTACCACACGAGAAGTCAATATCAGTTTACATTGTTGTTTACATTTTGATGTCGCCTATTCAACATCAATTGTCCCCATTTCCACTGACACGCTTCTTCTGGTTCAGTTTTAGTATCCCATTCAGTGGTTCTGTGACACAATCCCAGCAACCTCCACTGTCACAGAAAACCATCTTCAATTTTAGCAGGCCCGTTTCCTTTGTCCCCTGTGTGACGGGCTCAGCCACCATACTGCTGTTTTACATTTACACAGTTTTAAAAGATGGATGCCAAATGCATTATAAGGCATATTTTCTACCCCTTTCATTTACCTGCATGACTAAGACCATATATTTTACTGATTGTGTTGCTAATTATAAAAAAGATTAGTAACCATAATTTGTGATTCAAAAAATGAACTGTTCTTCCCACTTTAATACCCTCCAGATTTGTTCTGTACTAAAATGCACGCTGTCACACCTTCCATAATTTTCTGCACATATTACCAAGTCATACCTCCAGAAAACTCTGTTATACCACTGGATGATGCATATAATCCACTGTTAAACCCTCCACTCCCCATTCCTGCCTATACTACCCACTGTCATATACTCCATACTCCTCCACAATATATAACTCCCCCCATAATACCCTCTGCGCTCCTTTCTGAATCTACTGCCTTCTGCCATACACTGCACACTCTCCCCCTGTATATACTACCCCTCCACACTCCTCTCCTGTACATATTGTCTTGTATCATACAATCCACAATCCTCTTCAAAACATGCTGCCCTTCATACTTCTCTCCCGCACATTCTGTTTTCTGTCATACCCTCCATACTCCTGCTACACCTCCTGTCCTGTCCTCCGCAAGTCTCCTGGCAGGGAAGGAGACCCAATTTTTCTCTTCAGTAGTTAAAGTGTTACTAAACCCAGGACCCTGCATTCACTATATCTGGTCTTCCACTGTACAGTAAATATAAACTGATAAATACCTTTTCTCAACAGCAGTATATATCAGTATTGTGACTTCTATCAGTGTGTGGCCGAGCACTGGTTAAAGCTTATAGGAGGAGTTTTCATTGTCCTCTGACTGTCCTGCATAACTTCTGACCCCCAGTGATAATTGGCCCTGTGCTAATCACATGCACCCCCCCCCAATAAAAAAGCAATACACATCAAACTGAGCATGTGCTGAGTGCCTTCAAGGCTCTATACTATCAGGAGATGGATTAGGGGCAGTGGACAATGAAGAGGATCAAAGAAGGCAGAATCAAATAGCCTTTTTACAGAATGTGCAGTGAGTATAACAAGCATGCTTTACTACATATACAGACTGGTTTTACTATATTTGTAAACCCTTACAAACCACTTTGACCTACAGGTAAGCCTAGATTAAGGCTTACCTGTAGGTCCAAGAAATATCTCCTAAACCTACACGGTTTAGGAGATATCTACTAAAAGACAGTGACAGCTGTCTACGGCGCATGCGCTGTAGTCAGCGGCACGCAGACGCACTAACGCCGTTAGCGGCATGCCCCTGCTAATGGCTATATTCCATTAGTGGCGGCCCCATGCGCATGCGTGGGAGTGACGTCATCACTGCTCCGGCACTGTGAGTGGCTGGAGCAGCGATAACAGGAAGAAGATGGATGCTCCGGACTACAGGGGACAGCGCTGACATCACTGGCTCCTGTGTCAGGTAAGTGACACATAATGGGCTACTATGCGATGCATAGTAGCCCATTATGCTTTACCTTTGCAGGGAGACAAAGAGGAAGTAAACCCATCAGGGTTTACTTCCTCTTTAAGTAATAATTACAGGTCCACTTATCAGTTATTCTCTCTTCTCCTATCAGAATATTCCTTGTTAGTATGGGAACACTGCAGCACAACTGACTGGTTACTTGTGCTGATTTTTCCTCTTATTCTGTGCCCAACTGTACAGAAACTGCAAGAGGATGATACCAAGTCAAAACTGCATACTTACACTGCTTGCATTAAAGAAAAATACATTTTTAGGGATATATTACCGATTACAGATCTGCAATAATGTGTTTTTTATATATCTGCCACAAGTTCAAAAACAACACCCATATACAGAATGCAAACTTCAGTTATAGCAAGAATTTGAATATATAATTTCTTTTTATTCCCAGATAAGTGTATACTATAATTATTTGCTCTATCAGTGGGTTTAAAATGCTGATACCTATCAACGCAGTAAAGCACATTCATTTTTCTCTATCACTGGACCATAAAACACATAAAAGATAGTTCTTGTAAAAAGGTTTCCAGGGACAAAGAAACATGTCAGATCAATTTCTGAATCTATACAAATGCATGACAGCTGATCAAACACAAGTACAAGAGCCACTGGAAAAAAACAAAACAAAAAAAACTTACTGAGCTTTTCAAAAATGTCAGAATATCAATGCAATACACAATTCACATAGCTCTTGTAAAGTAAAGTGTAATTTATTTCATGTAACACACACTATGTACAATTATGGACTGTACAATCAGGCTTCACATTAAACATAAAATATAACGCCTGGTGCCTTGGGAGAAATCTGTCCAAGGTCATGTAACTTACATTCATGTCTTCTACTTCAAAGCTTTAGTGGCAGCATTAGCCCACTCACTGTCCCCAGACAGCCATTTACTATGTGTGATCAAAATCACTGTTAGGGGAGCCGCTGCCTAAAACTGAAAAATACATTTATATGAAAAGGAGATATTGAGAAGGCTTAATACCAGAAGGGGAAACATTTCAATGAAAGTGTTATTTTTCTTTTGTTTACATTATAATAAAGCATGTGCTAGCCCATTTAGGACTATATTGCTACAAAAATTAATTTTTAGTCTAGTTTAGCCATTTTTTTAGATGACAACAGGCTGCAAAAGATTTGCACCGCCACATATGTTAATAGTACAGCACTGAAATGGGTGGATGTAAGGTGTCTGGAATATATCCAGTTTTCTAATGCACACATAGATGAAACTGATTTCACAAGGTTTAGCAGGCGTAAGACAGAGACTGGCGTTTTGCACAAAGCCGTCAGGGTGGCAGCTTAGAGAGTTAAGCTATCTTTCCATGAGAGTACTGAGTGGGCAGGGAAGTGAATCAATAGCACTGGGTTTATCCTGAAGAGGAAAATCTGGGAAGTTTGGCACTTCATTCTAGAATTGTCTATTTCCACACCCCTTTCTTTGTAAAGGCTGCCTCAAACTGACTGCAATACAATAGAATGTCTGTATTAGTGGCACAGCTCATTAGCAATTCCAATAGGAATACTGATTAACTTGTTTTTTTTTAGGACATGTAGAAATGTACCTGCTCTGTCATCCAGAAATAACTCCTAAAAAAGGGGGGAATTGGGGAGCTTGGGACTTTGAGTGAAGCCATGGCTGGGTAAAGTCATGTGCCTCCATCCCTATCATCTGAAAATAAAAGCTTCACCACGGCAGGGGGCAGCGGTGATGCAAAAAGAAGTGGGACTTTAAATGAAGCTCAGGATGACAAAAATTAGTAAAATGGTGGCAAATAAAGATTTAATAATGCGTGAAAAACAAGTTTACATACAATTCATTCCATGTATACAAAAATGCACCCATAACATGGTGTCACTCTGCAACCTGGTAATAATTGATAATAACATATTTACAACCATTAATATTCAGAGTAAAATAAAGGGGACCACCATACTCATAGTTGGATACAAATGTTAAGATAATAGTATCTGCACTGTCAATAGGCTCAAAAACCCAAATATGTTGGAAGAAGTATAGCACATATCATGATGGTTATGTAGTTCATACATCAGTAGCTCGACGCGTTTCGCGGCTTTAAACCGCTCTTCAGGAGCAGACATGTAAGATATCTGCAATAGGAAGATATTTGTGGGTAAGTATATTGAATCAGGGTAGGGGGGATGGATAAAACCCCCCAAAATTCTGTATAAGACAAAAATGGCTTACAAATATGTGTGCACTGGAAGGCAGGGCGCCAAAGACCCCAGGCCACCCCAAAGCATCGGTGTCGGGAGCCGAGAGGGCATGTATAGGGCGGCGATCATCACAGGCAGGCGTCCGGGTGAGCTCCAAGCATCCCTAGTGTGAATGTGAGAACTGGTGAGGTGTGGTGAAAACAATAATTGAAAACCAAAACAAAAAACAAAAAAACAAAAAACAAACCATGAAAAGGGACTGAAAACAATGTTGAAGGGTGAATGTGTGGGGTGTGAGACCAGTGGATAAGGGTTAGTAAGAAAAGTGATAAATGTGAAAGTGAGGAAATAGAATCCAAACAGAAGTGATGGTGGAAGACCATGGTAAGAGGTCATCACCAAAACATTCAATGGATAAAGAGTTAAATGAAGATAGAGTGTAAGATATACCTGTATTAGAGAGGAAAGGAAACAGAGCATAATTAATGTGATGCCAATTGTGGTGTAGGGCTCAGAGGAACTCAGAGCACACCCGGACTGACGCCCATAAATACACGCCGCCACAGCCACGCCCCCTACGCCACAACCACAGACATGGAGGGGGCCGCGGGGACGCCGACGCCCGGACGTACATGCGCCAGGCGGTCGGCACCACCCCAGCCCCACCTACAGTCGGGAGAATGGACAGCACTGAGCCGGAAGGACCGCGCAACAAAGGCGCCGTACAGCCGGCGCGCACATGTGACGTCGACACACAGTGGCGGCAGACCCGCCCCCCGAGCGTCAAATGCGGGCGGGGGGAAAAACCCCAGTGTGCGTCACGGCTCCCGCACCAATTGAATACGGGCAGTGAAAGAGCTGAGACTACCCAGACAACCAGTGCACACAATATTGGAAGTAACAGTATATAGTGTTATACCATAAGGTAATCACAGTAATAATCAGTAAAGAAATTATACACTTAGAACAATTATGCAGATAGTCAGGGGAGAGCCAATATTGAGCCAGTAAGACTAGGTGCAGGAATGACAATTACAATTATAAAACCATAGATGTCATCGAGAGCTTCCATCCCTAAATGAATACTAAAAAAGGGGGGAATTGGGGAGCTTGGGACTTTGAGTGAAGCCATGGCTGGGTAAAGTCATGTGCCTCCATCCCTATCATCTGAAAATAAAAGCTTCACCACGGCAGGGGGCAGCGGTGATGCAAAAAGAAGTGGGACTTTAAATGAAGCTCAGGATGACAAAAATTAGTAAAATGGTGGCAAATAAAGATTTAATAATGCGTGAAAAACAAGTTCCTTTAAAGGAACGAATACAATCCCTAAGTCAAATATGGTGGAGGTTCACTGACTTTTTGGGGTTGCTTTGCTTCTTCAAGCACTGGATGTCTTTACCATGTGAAATCTGTAGACTACCACAAAATTCTGGGGCTGCAATGTGGGCCCTAGTGTCAGAAAGTTGGGTCTCCATTAGAGGTCATAGGTCTTACAGCAGAACAATGACCCAGAGCACACATCAAAAAGCACCCAGAAATGGTTTAAGACAAATTCCTGGAGAGTACTGGCCAACTGGCCAGTCCAGATCTAAATCCCATAGAGCAGCAGTTGGGAAAAGGAACCCTTCCACAATCTGAGAGGCCTGGAGCAGTTGGTGAAAGAAGAGCCGTCCAAAATTCTAGTTGAGAGGTGTACGAAAGTTATTGATGGTTACAGGAAAAAATGCATTTCAGTTATTTTTCCAAGAGGTGTGCAACCAAATAATAAATTGAGTGTTCCAATAATTTTGTACAGTCCATTTTTTAAGTTTTGCATGGAATGTCTGATTTGGCTTTTTGTTTCTCCACTATTTTGTGTTATACCTATACAAACAAAATAAATAAACATGAGAATGCCTAAACATTTCTAAATGCAACTATTTTCTGGGCAAAGCGGTGCATTGTCTGACAGAAATAAGGGGCGCCAATATTTTTGGGCCTGACTGTAGATGATTCTGACACTACAGTATATTACCGGTGGCAGGACTGCTAAGAAGGCTGCCAGTGTGTCCCTATAGAATCGCTCCTTCTGTAGCCGCATACAGTGTGGTGTTGCTCTGTCGCTGGCACAAATACTGCTGAATGAGGATCTCTAGAATTTGGAGTGATATCTCTCTGTCTCAGATAAAATGGGAGAGATTACATAGGGCCAAACAGGCAGCCTCTTAGCAACCCTGTTGCTTTTGACAAATTAATGTAAATAAATCTGTGCTGTGACAAATTTAGTATTGGTGCTACACATTATTTGTTTATGCTTTTAACAAACTGTCAGCATTCTAGTGGCAGGATCACTAGCAGCAGATTTGCCTGTTGGTCATTGACCTTAGGCGGCATTCACACCTGAGCAGAGAAATTTTCAGGCGTTTTTATTTATTATTTTTAAATACTGTAACTGGCACTTGAAAAAATGAGCCACCGGGATTTTTGCTAAAACGATGATCTGCAAACATTATTTAGACAAGGTTGCAAAGTATCCAAGACTGATGACAACCATTCACTGTCAATGCAAACAGTAATGAAAAAGGCTTCAGTAAGGCTCAATTTGTCACTGGGGTAATCGCCACTGAATTTTTAATTAAGTCTTTTCAGACATATGTGATAACATTTCAGAGGTGTAAACAGATACAATGGACAGAAAAGAGTATCAATATGGAAACCAATAGCATTAAAACCTGATACACCTTTATCCTGGGTTCACACTTGTGCAATGTCAGACATTGTATGTGATTCGCACCCGCACTGTGTTGCTGATCCCATGCAATGTCTGTGCAGTTGTGTTGCTAAACTAGCATTGGATTCCCTTAAAAAAAAGGTGCAGGGACTTTTTTTCCCTGCATTGGAATCAGATCGCATTTGTGCTCTCACCCATGCGATCCAAGTCCTGTCCGAATCCACAGTTTGTACTGCGATTTGTAAACTGATCTGGGGGTGTCATTAACATTGTATTGACACCCGCAGAGGTTTGCAAAGGGCAGTGTGAACTGCCTGCGGGAGACATGCAATGCGGGAACCGGGGCTGGAATTGTGCTGGTTCCCACATCTCTACAGTGTGAATCTAGGCTTAAACATATATGTACTGCCAGAATTCTGAATACTAAATTTAAAATTACCCACAGGGAACAGTGGCATAGGTAATGTAACCAGTCCATCCAATATCAGTGCACCGGTGCATTCTATATTAGTGGGCAACAGGATTCACTTGCATACAGAATCTGGAGCATAATAACCAATCAGCTTCTAATCTCAGCCTGTTCAATTAAGCTTTGCCAATAAAACCTAGAAACTGATTGATCACTATGCACAGCTACACCAGATTCTGTGTACACCGGCTTTAGTAAATCTCCCTCACTGTATAAGTACATCACAAAAGACAGATGTCATGGAGCTCCCTCCAAGAGAACAACTTCTCTAGACCATAAGACTTCCAGGATTAAAGTATTCTTTTCAAATTGTAATGCCTGCTATATCTCTTATCTCACTCCTCTCAAAAATATAAAAAAATACACAGAAAATTGAAAAGTAATTCATGATGGCTAAGACAAAGCCACAGGGGAACAGGTATCTGTGATAACCATAACTGAGCGCAAGGAAATCTACCATCTGCTTGAATGTTTCTAGCTGAAAATGCACCTGTAAAACTGTCATTGCACACTGGAGCTGAAGATAAGAGGAGCTGCTCGTTCTAGTTTTTTAATTCAGTTACAGTGAGTAAGTCTGAGGTTTGTCAAACACTCCTGGGACAATATGTAGCAGAAGCAAAAACCTGGAAAAGGATATTTGTAATCCATGCAGAAGAGTACAAATATGATCATACTTTGCTCACACTTTTTGTGGCTTAGATTATGTTGCTAGCTCCAATCTTATCACCTGTTTTATTATACTCTATTCTAATATTTCCACTGCATTTTGCCAGTCTGTCATTTAGTTTTGTCATTTGTTAAGAAATCCACTTAAATAGTTTCATAATCCTAATGAACAGTATGTATAATTCAAAAATGGAAAACGTAAAGTACCATATTTACATGAACACATTTAAGTATTGAAAGGCAAACAGGACTACAAAACTCTGACAGATGTACCATAACAGTAGAATAATTATACCTGTCAAATGTACACTAATTGTTTTTATTACTACACTTTGCAAAGCTATTCCACATGGCTTTGGAAATATAAGGAATATAAGTGTAGCGGCGGGGTCCTGAAGAGCACGTGCTATGCATTTTTCAAAGTTAAACTTTACCCAAACTACAGTTTGGTTTGGGTCTATTTGCCTAAATTAGACTTATGTATCCGTGTGACTGGGCTGTGAGATGTTCAGCCTGGCCACAGGGGGCACTGTCTCTTGTGGCAGGCGTGGAACTATGGTCTGGTCAGGCGCTTAAGCTACTCTCTTTCAGAGCCAGGTCAGTGGGAGTGGCCCTCTCGCTGTGCCCTCTGGGAGAGGGTATTTAAGATGCGGACGTCACGTGGTTCGGGGTTTCCGGTCCAGTATGATATGCTGATTACATGGTCCTGGTCCTCCTGACCATCCCCCAGGAAGGCTATGGTCTGGGGTGGGGATCCACCCGACTTTGCCTGGCTATCCCAAGGCAAGTAAACTAAAGGGAGGATTCTGAGGTGGTTGGGTGTCGTCTCTGGTTTGGGAGAGACCCATTGTACTTAAAGCATTCTAGGGAAGGACTCTTAAGAAGAACACCACGTATGGGTTTTCTTAACAAGAGCCTGGAAGGGCTGAAGTAACCGAGAGAATCTGGTCTTGTGGATATCACCAAGCAGGCTGAAAGATCCAGGTATCCTACAAGTGTTCTAAAGCTTAGTTTCCCTACGTGTTCTGCAACAACGTCTGTGACAAAGACTTTGTTCCTGAATAAGCACCTTGTTGGCTGCTAGGCCTTGTGAGAGAGGGACTGTCCAACCTGAGTTCTGATCCAGCTGCGAATGGCTATTCTCTGGATGCAGTCAAAGTAAGCAAGCTCTTTAACGTTTTTGGACTTTGACATTGAGAGTGCCTGAACTTCCTTTTCCAACCCTCTGATCCCAAGTTGAAAGACTGTTCAATGGTTTGAGTTTTGCAAATAAAATCCATTCAAGTAGATCTATTGTCAGTCTTAAGTTACTGGGTCATCTACCACGGGACATTATCTAGACGTGCAAGGAGGAGAGTGGAAGGTAATGGTAAGCTCAAAAATAACCAGCAGCTCTTTCGGGTGTTAGTGCTACATAAGGAAGTCACCCAAAACAATAAAACGTTCAACAACATAACAGTGAACTAAAAGGGCAATTTGCCCAAGACTTTAGAATTTAAATAAAATACACACACAGTAAGAGGTAGTCATTCATTTGTCCAAAAGATAAGCCATGCCTTATAAAGCATAATTCAATATTAAAGAGAAACAGAATTGGGGGTAAACACCTCTACCTAGCCAGTAGCAATAAAAAGTTGGCACATTTTCCAACTTGCCATCCTGAATTCATTAGTACCCTGGTATACATACCGTATATCCATCCAACTTTCTGGTCCATAGGTTGCCCTCATTAACCAACAATGAAGCTTAAGAGGGGCCATTCTTTGCCCCTGAAAATTTGGTTTACATTTGTACACCCAAGCACACTCTGATTTGGAGAACTAGAGGCACCAAGCCAAAAATAATACTTTCACAGGTAGATACATTACATAGAACGAGTACATCATGGGAGAAATCATCATTGACGCAAGAGAGGGATGCAGATATTAGAGAGTTGTTTCCTGAAGGCAAGAATCTAACATGTCTGCACAAACATTTTTGGGGGCATGCACTGCAATGATCAAAATAAGCTGAAAAGCTACCTATTATACCAAAGCTGCTGCAAAATCAGTTAGACCCTTTTCACACGGAGCAGACTTTTGGTCAGCAGGGGATCTATCTGGTGGTCCCTGCTGATCAAAGCAGACTAGGCATATAACAATTCCGTGCCTGCTCAGTTTCTGCAGAGCAGACACTCTATAGGCGGCCAGAAGTAAACGGACTTCTCTGTCCGTTTACACCCGAATTCCCTCTGATCTATTTAGATGGAGGAGAAAGCATCCCCTTCTGGATCTGATTAGAGGAAGGCGAGTGTAAGTCTATGTTTGAGTAACACGATTATGAGTTAGCGCTGTTAATGTGTAGGTACTGTGTTTAGTGGAATTTTGAGATTGTACCTGCACATATTTTATTTTATTGTTTATGATTATTATAACAGCAGCTGTATACATAGAGAGAGATTTGTCCTTGTAGTGTGCTTGGATCGGTTTCACGACTTGATTGTGTGACTGATAATTTGTGATTGATAAGTTTGATATGTTGAGTTGGTCTCCAAATTCTCCAGATCTTAATCTAATTGAGCATCTACGCGGGATGTGCTGGAAAAAAGTCTGATCCATGGAGGCCTCACCTCAGAGCTTACAGGTTCTTAAGGATCTGCTACTGACTGCTTGGTGCCAGATACCACAGCATACTTTCAGAGGTCTAATGGCATCCATACCCGGACGGGTCAGGTTGTCGTGGGAGGCAAAAGGGGGGGCCTACTCAATATTAGGTGGGTGGTAATGAAGTAAGTTATGTCCCTACAGGCTCTTCTGATATGTTTTTGTTTTCCTCAGACCTTTCACAATTTTTGTTACCTGTCCCTAAACTCTCTCTCTTTTCTCTCTTTTAGTAAGTGAGGTCTACAGAACGGAGCACAGCATTCTAAATAGGGTCTATCTTAAGTTGTATTTTTTCTGTCATCACACATCACTCTATGGCCATATTTTTAAAGAGTAATAATCTGTTGTTTACTTTCCTGTAGTGATAAACCTATTAAGTAACATTAAAGGCTATTTTTCATCCTACACCACTAACTACTGATATAGATCTGCAGTCTACAGTGCCTTGTACTGTGTTCAGTGTTACAGAATGTGGCCCTCCCTCCTCATGTCATTGTATGGGCACAAGACATCCACTCAATAAAGCAAGCTGGATATCTAGGCTGCATCTGTTTTATGAGGAGCACAGATTTCAAGAGGAAAAGAGCAGTGACTGGAGCACTAAGACAATCTTTTAACTGTCATTTCAACCGTGGGACAAACGTCTATATTAAATGATGTCCAGTCACTCGAAGAATGGTTCCTTCTGGTTTCACTACATGATTTTTAAAATTGTAGCCCCCATTGTGACTGTTTAAGCTGAGCAACTGTATTGTATCTGCACTGTATACCAAAAGTAGCTTTTGCAGGTAAATATCTGAGGCATGCCTCACCTATAGGTGAAATGGATATTTATTTTAGTAAATCAAAGCCATGACATTTAAATTAGATTTAAACACTAACTGCATTTATTTTGCTGTCGATCTAAACTTTAAATTTTTTTTTACTCAAAATAATTTTTTTCATTTTCATACAGCCACTTCCTGTTTACATGTTTGCACTCCAACAATGGCTGCATGACATTTCTCAGGACTGGTTTCCTGACAGTGTCAGCAGTGGGCCATGCCAGCATAATATGCATTAAAATGACCACTTATCTCAACTGGAAGCCTGCCTGACAATGTAGGAGACACAGACAGAGCTTTGCAGCCCTATGACAGAAAGTACATGAACAAGGACCTTTATGGCAGGATCTCTAGGCATCCTTTTAAGAAAACCTGCAGATATAAAAAGATTGAAAATTTATTTTTGAAATTACATTACCATGTTAGAGGCATTGCCCATCTTTACATGTTTCATGTTACAACCATATTTAGGGTGTAACATGAAACAGGGTCTGGTTCTAAACCCCTCTCTACCCACCACCACCACTGCTTGCCTAAATAGCAGGGTTCTCCCTGCAGCATCCTCATTTCTTTAGAATTTACTGTGGCTCTGCGTGGCTGTGACTGCACAGCCACATCATCCTATCATGAGGATCTATGAATATGATGACTCCAAGTCCCATCTGCCTTTATGGTAGAGAAACTGAGAGATCAAACGGGCAGCAGGGTGGTGGCATCACTGTACTTGTAGTCCACTGCTAACAGAAGGTCTGAACCTTGGAACTAGGGCTGGGGGAAAACAATGCAGGGGCTTGTGCATTGCACCCATTATACGCTGATTGCAGCTGCAATAAACTGCAGGCCTGAATGCAAACATTTTTTGCATTTTTTTTATTTCAGCTGGTGCACTTCTTACATTTTTGCTAAGGTGGACTATTTCTTTAAAGCTTCTATGAGATTTTAATGATTGGGTTTCCATAAATTACCTTTTGATGTGTTAGACACACTGCGCTGACACAGCTAGGAACTCCAGCAAGCGCCCTGATATAATACGGAGCTGCAGGGCACTGTGACCCTGCTCAAGTCCTCTTCTCTGTGCATCAGCCTCATGGGCTTGACAAGAAGCAAAAGTGACACTATGAAATTCCCAATCTTGCTCTCAAACTGTTTACATTTTCATGCTTGAAAATACATCCTACAATGTGCCTAATGTGATGTATCATATCTTTAATACAACCTGATTACTGTAGCTCATGCCCAGCAACGTGTGTTCAACCAGAAAACACTCAACTTTGATGGTATATTAAAGCTAATTTGTCCACACCATCTTTTTATTAAAAGAAAGAGGCTGCATTTAAGTACTTTGCTTTATCTGGTCAGTCAAGGTTTCCTCATGAGAAGTTTGGTTATAAACATGAATCCCCTATTAACATTATCTGTTCATGCAATATTAACAAAGAAAACCACACCTAACTCCCAGAGCAGATACTATATCCTTGGCCTTCATTCTTTACTACATTTTCCAGTCCTATTTTTACAAACATGATTAGTAAAGTCCCCATTAGTAAGGCACAGTTTATATTTAATTCATGGACCATAGAAGGTAACAGATTAACAACAACCGTTGTCTGTGTCTTCAAGTAAATCTCCTCCTGCATTTTTATGCACTTAGGGAGGGAGTAGAAGGATAAATGGTATACATGCACATGGCTGAATAGTTCTACCAGATATTTGCAAACATGAATTACAACAGAGACGACTAGGGTTGTAACAACAAAAACAGTATATATTGCAGATCAAGTAGAGAACCGCCACAAAGCTTACTGCTCAGGTATTCTCTCAGCACAGCAATAGAATTATTTGCATCCTCTATGGTCCAATATTTAAAGTATTAGTAGAGCAGATGTGTACCTAAAATCACAGCTAAAAGACAACAATTGAGCGAGTCAAAAAAGAGAACTGTCTTGGAGACACACAACCAATGACTGGCTATGGGATGTAAGCAGGTGCCAGCAAATGTTTGCTATGTTATGTACCTAGAGCCATCCTGCATATTTAAGTTATAGCCCCAGCTCTGCTGTGTTCCAGTAAAACACGTAGTCACTCATAAACCTTTCCTACCTGGATCTATTGGTTATCACAGTGCCAGGGCCATAGGGATCCCCTTACTCTCCCCCTCCAAAAGTTCAAGAGGCACTTCCAACCCCAACCAGGATGGGGGTCCTCCATCACTTTTGGTGGCCTGGATTTGTCAATAACTTCTCAGAAATGCCTGCGACTAACATCATTACTCCATTAGCGCACTGCAACAGGTTTTGTTCCAGGAAACACCACCAGTGAGACAGGAATAAAGTAACGTCTACACCATGCCATGGCTCTGGATGCTCAAACATTTTACTTTAACAGAAAGAATGCATTCTGCCGGACAGAATCCAAGTATGCCCAAGAGGGTGCTGTGGATAGCTTACCCCCAACCTTGAGGAAAGTCCTAATGCACCTCCCTCAAAAATAAAAAGGGGAGGGTGATGTGGGGAGACAGCGATACTCTACATAATCCCTTTTTAAAAAGAATGAAAAGAGTATCTCCAAGTTCCTACGCCACTTCTGAGGACCTGGGGGTCTATCACCTCCCCTGCTATGTATAGTGCCTATTGACTAGGGATGAGCTCGGGCGCGTTCGCACACTCCACTTGCAGAGCCTGCCAGGAAGTTGACACGGCGCTCCGCTAATCACAGGCACTGGGACATTGTCTTGATGTGCGGCTCCAGAGATTGGGAAATGTCTCACTGCCTGTGATTAGTGCAGCGCCGTGCACGTGGCATGTGCGAACACGCCTGAGCTCATCCCTAATCTTGACAGACATGCTGGAGTTTGTTACATCCCTCCTCCTAGATAAGCCACTAGTGGTAGATAACTGCACCCTACAGCTACACAGCCCCCTTATAGACATTGGAGTTCCCTCTCACTGGCTTGTGTCTAAAGCAGTGGTCATCAACCCTGTCCTCAAGGCCCACTAACAGGCCAGGTTTGCAAGATAACTGAAATACATCACAGGTGATATAATTTGTTGCTCAGTGATTGCAGTATTCTAGTCTGCATCTCACCAAGGTAATACATAAAACCTGGCCTGTTAGTGGGCCCCGAGGTTAGGGTTGATGACCACTGGTCTAAAGCAAGGCATACATTATACAATTTTCTTTTCTTCAACTACAGGTTAAAGGAAAGAAAATTGCTTGATTCCACCATCAACACAGTCAGTGTTGTTGATGGATGAATTCCTCCCGCTGCTCTATTGTATTCTGACACCGAGAGGTTTCCCAGCCATCAGAATACAATGATCACTGCCGGCAGTGATCGCACAAACAAAAACCAACAGACTGGCTGTACTGCGTATTACAGAGAAATACATAGGGTGGGACCACACATGTGACATCATTTTGCACGCTTGGAGGACACTCCGTGGTGTCTGTATTGTGTTGTGCAGGAGAACATTGTTTATATGAAGCTTAATGTAAGTGCATTTTAATGTTTTAATAAAATTATTTGACAAAGTTACTGCACTATGATGGTTCCCTCTGCATTTCAATCCTTTGTATGCATGTGCATCCAAGACTGGATGGATAATCATTCCTAAGGAGAGCATAACAGAAGTGGCTGCTGAGCAGCAAGATCCTTAGGGCCGGTTCACACTGCGGGCGATGCGAAGCGACACGACTTGCCTCGCCGCGATCTGACAAGTCGCCCCCGTTCTGTACAATGGAACCGTTCTGAGAGGAGCGACTCGAGTCGCTCCGACTCAGAAAAAAGGTTCCTGTACTACTTTTGGGCGACCTCGGGGCGACCTGCATTGACTTCTATACAGAAGTCATTTGCAAATCGCCGCTGAGGTCGCGGCAGGTCGCGGCGAGGCAAGTCGGTGTCGCCTCGCATCGCCCGCAGTGTGAACCGGCCCTTAGTGTTCCCTGTGTGGGATCTCTCCCTCCGTATGTGTACCTAGGACTGGACGGATGATCATTCCCAAAAAGATCATAACATGAATGGCTGCTGAGCAGCAAGGAACTTACTGATTCCTGTGTGGCCCATTAACTATTTCTGGTGGAAGGTCCTGTGGCATGCTGTCATCCTCAGGGCATATCGCTTTCTCTCTGTTTGTTCATCCAGAAGCAGAGCACTTTTAGGATTATTTTCTTTTTGGATTTGTGTGGACTTTTATTTCACTGGGACTTTTTTCATTTTCTTGTGGCTAATTATGCATGGGAGTCAATATGAATTATGTACACATATGTATTTATACCTATTAAGTCTTATAATCATTTAGTATTTGATAAGCGTGGCATGAAATGATCATATGTTTATGCACTGGTTGAAATTGTGATTGTTTTTTTCACTGAAGTTTGTCATTTAAAGGGACGCTGCACCTTTAACTGGTTTTCGTTTTGGTTATTATGTCGAATACCCTAGACTGTAAAAGAGGTGCAGCAGCTTCACAATTGTTTACATAGTGTAGTATGCATTTTGAGCTTCACATATAAAAAGGCCTATGCACAGCTGAGACCAATAATGAGTAATAAGGTGTGACAACCAGGTAAAATGTGGACAGGAGGAATGAAGGTTCTATCCCACCCAAAGATCTACAAAGCATTGGGGCTCTGGGACCGAGAACAGAACTTTAAGATTCTGAAAAATCTAAAATATATGTATTTTTTCTGGATCAGCCATTAACTTTGGAGTCCATTACCACGTGTATGTGAAAAGCATATAAGACAAGTCCAAGAGATACAAGAGGTAGAAATGATGATGGCAAAAAATGTTGCAGAAGAAGTCTCAGGATTTCTTTCTATAGGCAAACAATGCCTAATGGGAAATCTGACCCTGGTTCCAGTGTGTAACATATGTTCTCAGTTTATCTATTGGAACAAGGGTTGTATGCTGACGAGATATACATTTTCATATGTGAGAAGAAGACCTTTTCAAGTATAATGGAGTTTGTCATATTAGAGAACTGGTAATTGGCAACCAAAATAACTTTATGCCTCCTGTGGAAATCTCAGTGATAAATTTAAAAGATATTCAGGACTGTATGCAGTTCTTTTCCTGACAGCAATCGAATACACATTTCCTACACACACACACACACACACACAATATGTTCACGGGAGAAACTGTTACCTATAAAGGCATCTGGACCAAGGGCCATTTGAGTTAAGATAATTGACAGTTTGTTTGATTTGTTAACAGTTCAAAAACTTGACAATGGTAGTATGATCTGCAGAGCTGCTGTTAGAAATCACGAGGCCCATTACAGCTTACCTTACAGGGCTCCCCTCCTTTTTAAAAAGCCTTGCAGGGGGGGGGGGGGTCTTTGTTGAAATATCAGGGGTGTCTAAACAGAATCTCTCACGTTTGAGACAAAGAATGGGACTGAGGACACAGATTCCCCAGTCCCTTTCTCTGCAGCCTTTAGGTGCAATGGACAGTGAATGAAAGTGCTCTGAGGCTCCCAGGTTCATTCACAAACTGAAGCATGGTAAGTTTACTATGCTTTGGTAATGAATGGACAGTGAGTGATCGGTGCCAATTGCTCACTGTGTTCATTCAGAAAAGGAAGGAGTTGTTAAATACGACATATTTACTGCACAACCCCTGCTCTCCATCCTGAAACACCCCCCTGTTTGCCCTCAGCATCTGCTGGTGGGAGAGAAGAGGAGGCAAGCTGGCAATGCTGCAGGAGGGGGGGGGCACACAGGAAGGCCCAGACAGTAGGGGGTGGGGATGCAGCTACCATACCCCAGCTATGCAAGAGGGAGGAAGAAAAAGGATGAAAAGACTGCAGAGCTGCAGGGGGAGCCACAAAAGTTTTCAATAAGGCAGTACGGCTGTCCCTCCTGCTCGGCAGGTGCCCGGCCCCCCTTTTGAAATTATGGGGCCTGGGCCCGGTACAGGAGGTCTGGCTGTACTGCCTTATCAGCGGCCCTGCTGATATGTGGCAACATGCAACTGTGAAAGCAGATAATGTGGGTGCCACTTTTACTGCTCCTAATTCTAATCTAAAGTGATGAAGTATATAGCTTGATGAAAATGTACGTCAGATTTTAGCAGTTGACTCTCTCATAACTTACAACTGGTGGGCGAGAACCAGTTGTTGTCACCTTTGATTTTACTGCTGGTATGACCACGTGTTAAAACTTAGTTATTTATGAAATAACCATTGGTCAGTCAAGGTTATGCCAAGGGTAATGTGTAGAACAAGGTTATAACTAGGCTAACAATATAATAATAATAATTTATCTTTCTATGACTTAGCATTATAAAAACAGAACATTGTACATTGTTGATCTTTATTGTGTCTAGTTTGCATGGCTAGCATACATTAGCAGATGTAGCTCATGACATGTAAAAGTAAAAAAAAAAAAAATTAAAAGCAATAAGCATCTTTAGCTGCAATATTCACATTCAGTTTTGAGCTGTTCCCATAGCAATTTCTTTCTGACATCAGATGTCACCAGACTTCTGGGTTAAATGATGGCCCATGCCATTTACCAACCTCCAGCAAGCCCAGGGTATCAGGGACTCACTCGGTGAAGGGACATCATCACGCAGATCTAAGTTCACTGAGGCACATAGTGTCACTTACACCTCATTACATGAGCGACATTCTCTGCTGCAGTGAGTACCACCCATCTCTGACACCAGAGTGTAAGTACTCTTAGTACATTATAGGACACTGGCACGGTCTCCGGCACCATGCACACTGCACATACTCATCTAGATCATGGCTTTATGTTCAAGCATTGGAGCCCATACACATCACCTCTGGACACTCTTTTTCTGTGAAGGTTCGAGTTATGCTCCTGTTCCATTCCTTGGGTACCAGTACCTCAGCTCCCATGACAGATGCCTTGAGCGGCACTTATGTTGCAATTTCACCATTTCACATTCAGCAATTATATATCTAATGGACTTGCCCCTGAAGAGTGGAATAAATCCATGAAAAGCGTAGGGCTTATTTGATGCATCACATTCTTATTAGATGGGTAAATCGGTTATATACATACAGAATTCATTTTTATACTCTGTCCCTGGGGTGGTCTATGTAATCTAGGATGGTTGCTGCATATTTATCCTACAATGTATGTTGTTGCCAGTGTTCATATATTTATTATATAATGTATCAATTTATTGTTGTTGCTTGTTCTATATACCATGTTTTGTTACATGTTGTTTATATAGATACAAACCCATGAATGGATTTTTTTAATATGTTATACAATCATTACTAAAGAATAAACATTGTGTTTTTATGCTGGCTGCCTTTCTGTTGCCACACATACCTCATTTAATGTCCAAATTACCCCTTCTTTATTCCTGATGTAAGGGTGCTTTTAGGACCCTGATGTTGTAAGGGGGCTCTGGGGACCCTGATGTTGTAAGGAGACTCTGGGGACTCTGATGTAAGGGAGGTGACTTTGGGAATCCTAATGAAAGGGGGACTCTGATGTAAGGGGCTAATCTCGGGTCCCTGATTTAACTAGGGGGGATTCTGGGGACACTGGTGTACGAAGATCCTGATATAAGGAGGTGTGCTCTGGGCGACCCTGATGTAAGGGGGGCTATGGGGACCCTGATGTAAGGGGGGATTTTGGGTTCCTAATGTAAGGGGAGAATTTGGGGACCCTAGTGAAAGTGGGGTCTCTGATGTAAGGGCAAACTTTGGGGACCCCGATTTAAGGAGGGGAAACTTTGGGGACCCTGATGTAAGGGGGAGAACTTTGGGGTCCCTAATGAAAGGGGTAATCTCAGATGTAAAGTGGCCAGGTCCAGGGAGCCCAGGCCTAAAGGTTATGGCTGCCCTGTAGGGTTTCAAGCCTAAAGAAAAAGTTTTGGCTGGAGTTGGCTTTAACTACAAAAGAGAAGCATAGTTATAAGACATCAGATTGAACACGGCACACAGTTGACATATTTGCACCTGTTATGTGACTTGGAAGAAGGAGTGCCCGATGGAAAATCTGTGGAGCTATCCGCTAAGTGGTCCCATATGTGGCAGGCAAGTGAAATTAATATGACTTAAAAAAATTGTCAATACTAGACCTTAGTATTTGTTCAAACAAGAAATACACATCCCAAATAAGCCATTCAGCATAACAGCACATTTATAAAGCATTTCTCTTCAAATGGAGGTCATAAACTTCCAAAAGATAATGACAGCCATTTAGAATAGCTTAACAGGAGGCACAGTAAAAAGACACTGAATGAATACCCCTCCTGATCTTTCAACAGTATGATGGATTATACTACATACAACTGTCTTCCTCGCTTTCTCCTACTGAAGCTCAAAAAAGCAACATCCTATTGTCCTTGGTTCACATAAAGAACTATTTAAATGGAAGAAAAGCATTGCAATTAAACAGTAAATATGAATGCCTGTGGAGAAGCCTTTACTTACAAGTGAGTGTAAATAAAGGAGCAGATAGCTGTTGCTTGAATGTGTAGGATTCCTGAAATGTCTGTACATAAAACATGATACAATTCACTAAAGCTGGCTCGTTACAAAATATATACATTTTTCCCCAAATGAAAATGACATCCACAGATAGAACTTTGTTAGCTTGAGAAGAATTTTCCATCCAGCTCCTTCAAATTTTCTGGTCGAATGGCGATTTGTTGCCTCTAACCATTAGAAAATCGAACCAATGTTCCAAACACTAAAATATTCAAATTGATTCCTTCTGGTTTATGGCCATTGTAACACACCTCACAGATCTTACATAAAGAAACTACTGTTAGGTATATGCATACATAGATCTAACGTATGACATAACAAAGCTAAAAAATATTTGTTCAGTCCCGTTAATATAAAGCATCTACAACACAACCAAACGATTGTTTAAGTAACTTTAGCCACAAATTCGGGTGATCCAGCTCTATTATATTTTCAGTCACTTGCCATTATAATATATAACTCTACCTTGTTCTGCATGCATGATTTGCCCAATAAATGGTTTTAAATACATTTGGTATCAACATCACAAGCCATAAAAAGCTAAACAAAATATTTTGACTGCAATAAGTACATTTAAAAAAAGATATGCCGTCCTTACCTAAACAAGAAAAGAAATACACCTGTTCCTGGATGCCTCGTAGAGTTCCTCATGTGAATCATTGAATGGGAACGATCATCTAAAAACTAGTCACTGCCTCCTGTTACATGGAATAGATAGAGCACTTGTGTGTGTAACGGTATTGCCTTGTAATCCCACTGACAAGACTGTCGCTGATCCCTGCTGTTACCAGAATGTGTGCACTCACATTCACACAGAGAAGTCTTCCAGCCAATCAGCAGCCCCCGTGGACCTCCCAGGCTTCTATAACTGATCAGCACAAGGTTCATGACAATACAAAAGAGGTTTCATTTCCTCTGCGTGTCTGATTCATGACAAGGCACCAGCTACACTATACTCTATTTATAAATAAACATTATTTAATAAATTCCTACATTTCTAATTCCTAGAAAAAGCATGATAATGCTAAATCTATTTTATTCTGTTTATACTTCCATTGGCTTAACCTCTATTCTTTTCAGCTGCTCATTTATAAAAAGTAAACAATGAAAGTAAACAAGGACTAAAGAGGGTATTTAACCACGGACCATTTGGCTGGCCAAAGACCAGAGCACATTTTGCGATTCGGCACTGCGTTGATTTAACTGACAATTGCGCGGTCGTGCGACGTGGCTCCCAAACAAAATTGATGTCCTTTTTTTCCCACAAATAGAGCTTTCTTTTGGTGGTATTTGATCACCTCTGCGTTTTTTATTTTTTGTGCTATAAACAAAAATATAGTGTTAATTTTGAAAAAAACGCATTATTTTTTACTTATTGCTATAATAAATATACCCCAAAAATATATTTAAAAACAATTTTTTTCCTCAATTTAGGCCGATACGTATTCTTCTACATATTTTTGGTAAAAAAAAAAAAAAAAAATCGCAATGAGCGTTTATTGATTGGTTTGTGCAAAAGTTATAGCGTCTACAAAATAGGGGATAGATTTATGGCATTTTTTATTAATAATTTGTTTTTTACTAGTAATGGCGGTGATCTGCGATTTTTATCATGACTGCGACATTATGGCAGACACATCGGACAATTTTGACACATTTTTGGGACCAGTGTCATTTTTACAGTGATCAGTGCTATGCTACTGATTATTGTAAAAATTACGCTGGCAGTGAAGGGGTTAACCACTAGCTGGCTAGGAAGGGGTTAAGTGTGTCCTATGGAGGGATTCTAACTGTTAGGGGGTGTGGCTACATGTGACACATCACTGATCATAGCTCCCGATCACAGGGAGCTATGATCAGTGACCGTCTCTCTAGGCAGAATGGGGAGATGCTTGTTTACATGATCCTACTCACGGAGATCACGGTGGGGTCGCACTTGCGTCGGCGGCTGGACGTACGCAACCACACGGTGGCAAATTCAAAGGGACGTACCTGTACGCCCATTTGCCCAGTTGTGCCATTCTGCTGACGTAAATGTACATGCGGCGGCCGGCAAGTGGTTAAAAAGCAATCTGATCAATACGGAGGCAGAGAGGGGGGGTGATACGGTAGATCCCACGACGACCGTTCTTAAACATAACACAGGAACTGATAAGGTGGTAACTGGACTGGAGGCCTTATTGTTCGCCAAGTCCAACAGGCTCCTTCCCACGTATGCCCTAATTCAGAAAATTTGCAGTCAAGGCACATGCAGGGGATAATCCATAGGTAGTGTCCCCGACCCCGATTTTCCATTCCATGACGGAAGCACACAGTTTTAAGGGCTTTATATGTAGTATGTACACTAAGTTACTTACTGCATTTTTGCCTGATTTCGGCATGGGAGAAAGATGTTGGAGTGTTTGAGGAGGATCAGTGGGTGGAGGCCTTACAGGCAATACAAGGTTGTTCACTGAACACAGCACAGCGGCTGTCACAACTGTTCATAATAAGGAGGGTTCACCTCACACCAGCTAGGCTACATAAGATGGGCTTTGGGGACAGTGGCACATGCACCAGGTGTGCTAGGGAACATGGGGACTTGATTCACCTGATGTGGTGGTGCCCCAAACTACATCGATACTGGTCATTAAAACTATATCTGATGTATTTATGGTTAACATCCCTAATGACCCTAAAGTGTGTATATTGGGTATCTTGGATGGTCTCCCTCTTGAGGATGGCATGAAGACGGCCATAGGTAGATTGCTTTTTCAGGCTCGTAAATGAATCCTGAACCAATGGGAGGCTAGTGAGCCCCCGGTGCTGCGGGAATGGATAGATCAGATGGGTGCAACATTACGCTTGGAGAGGTACATTTACCAGCACAGGGGCCGCCCTGAAAAATTGAATTTACTGCGGGATTCATGGTTAAATACTCCAGGGCTATCCCCCTGGATATGGTTATGGACAGATTGCTGGGTTAGGAAATGTGTTAGTGGGCAGTAACTGTTGACATTGTTGATATGATGGTATGAGAAGTGGAGGGGAACGACCGGTTACTACTAATAACAATTGTACAATGGTCATGTGGTGGGCGGCAGCAACTACTAGACCTTATCACATGTTTTGTCTAACGATTCACTGGTATCGCATAATTGTAACTATTTGGTACTTTCATTTCTTTGTAAGAATTTGTATTTCATTGTGGATTATATCAATAAAATCCTTTTTGAGAGAAAAAAAAAAAGCAATCTGATCTAAAATGCAAACAAAAGCAATAAGTGCATGTTTAAGGTCAAGCTTACTTGATAAGGCAGTGCTCAGAACAAGACTATACTGTATCCCTTGAGGACAGAATATCCTTCACTTTATTATTGATAAATAGACACCTCAAAGAGATTCTTCACCCTAAATATAAAAAATTTTAAGTAGGCAGCTACAAATAATTTAGCTGCTGACTATTAATAATAGGACACTTACCTGTCCAGGGATCCATGGATCCAGTGATGTCCTCCCCCGAGCAGACTCTTTGGCTGTCTTTGGGTCCAAGCACTGGCATATTTACTTTGGGGATTCACAGCCAGCTTCCCATTGTGCATGCACTTTGTGAATTGTCCCACAGCTTTTTGAGAACCCTGTCATGTCCTGGAAGGCTGCAGGGGAAGGTTGGGGGGATGGACTTCCGCTTGGATTGTCGAGGCAGCTCAACCCGGAGGTGGGAGTGGGTACCTGTCAAAACCAGATGCCCATTCCCCCCTCCGAAAAAGAAGTGCCAAAACATAAAGGGGGGGGGGTGAGGATACATACAGATTAGTAGAACTTAACTTCTCCTTTTGGGTTAAGTTGTGTTTTAAAGTCTTCTTAAAATAGTACATATACACATGGTCCGTACACACGACATGAGGATTGGAACGAAAAATTATTTAGTTCGACGAACGATCTGCCAATTTTCGGATCGTTAATATAGTGCTTTCGACAGGCGATTTCGGTTTTTCATCAGACAAAAGCTGGATGTGCAGACTATAAAATGTTTGTCGTACATGAGCTCAACATCCCATTTTCGTTTGATTAGTATGGTTTTCATACAAAACAAAGTTGTAAGCAGAAGACTACGCATGCTCAGAAACTAAAGAATACATACAAAACTAGTCAACACATGACATCACTTCTGAAGTTGTATTCTGTCGTACGAGAATTTTCGTATGGTGAGTAATCTCTTTACTTTCGACATGAGACTAGCATGCAACAAAAAACGGACGTTCGGCCATCCGAAAATCTGATCGTGGGTATGAGGCTATACTCATATCCAATAAATAAGATTATTCCTCATTTTGGGGGGGGGGGGGGGCTTACAAATGATTTCTTTACTCCCCAAACAGCTAAATGCACCCAGAACTGCAGTATATGATTCATTATTATTATTGTTATTATTGTCAATATAAATAGTGCACCTTGAGGGCTGGTTCACACTAGGAATTGGGTTGCTCTGCATTTTTTTAAATTAATGCATGCACTACTTTTGCTGCGTTCTGATGCAATTCAGCTCATTCAAAATGAATAGGCTCAAATCAGACCACACTGGATCGTATGTGAATCGCACAGGAATGCAGAGGGCATTCTTGTGTGATTCACATGTG
Source organism: Lithobates pipiens (assembly GCF_037356315.1). Lineage (NCBI taxonomy): Eukaryota > Metazoa > Chordata > Amphibia > Anura > Ranidae > Lithobates > Lithobates pipiens. The sequence goes on along the minus strand of NW_027507903.1, from coordinate 219,854,518 downwards.
GTTCAGTTTGATTTGAGCCCATGCATTTTGATTGAGCTGAATCGCACCAGATAGAACAAAAGTAGTGCATGCACTACTCTAAAAACTCAACAGCAACCCGAACGCATGGTACTTCTGTACCACGTCATCTGGTGCAGGCAAACACACTGTCCTTGCAACCTGCATTTGGGGTGTCATTATATTAAACATTTCCACCACTGCAGATTGCAACTGCAAAGCGTTTTAAACGTGGTGCGGGACATGAGCACGGAATACACGTTTCCCACAACGCGTTCTGGAGTGAACGGCTCTAAAACAAAAAGATAGGACAGACCAACAATTATTATTCAATACTATAAAGTGAGAATAGGAAGAAAAAAGTAAAATGTTCCCTCGGGGCACTCCTAAGGGTGCGCTCCTGTGTCCTGCTGCTGCGTCTATTGACACAGACATCAAGACTAGGCCCCACCCCCAGCTCTCACGTCACTGGATTTGATTGACAGCAGTGGGAGCCAATGGCTGTTCTGCTATTAATCTATCCAATACAGACCCGAGACACCGGCTGGAACTGGTGTGCTCGTCCCCGTCGCTGGAAAGACAGGGTTCAGGCAAATAAAAGGGGGGCTCTGGGAGGCAGCTGCATCACAGGAGGTCTTTCACCTTAATGCATATGCATTAAGGTGAAAGACCCTGAGGGTTTGCAACCCCTTTAAATCCATTTAAAAAATAATATCCATAATTATTATTACAATACAGAATTTGACGGCAACAGTTTGCAAAGCGCTTTACAATATAAAGGAAGACAATACAGTTACAATATGAATCAGTACAAGAAGATTAGGAGGGCCCATTCATGAGAGCTTACAATCTAATAGGGAGGGGCAAGTGGAACAAAGGTAATAACTGTAAGATGAATGAGTTTAAGAATTAAAAGGTTCAGTTGTTAGGTGAAAACGGGACAGGATTCCCCCGAAGAGATAGGTTTTCAGGGATCTCCTACAAGTGGACAGAGTAGGAGATACCTGGACAGATTGGAGTAAGGAGTTAGGGAGAGAGAAGGATGAGTGTTCGGATAGATCATTAAGTAATTTGTCCTTTTTACTTATTAGTGTGCAAATGGAGTATACAGAAAATTGTTAGCATAACAGAAAAGTAGAACAAGGAAACTGCAATCATATGATATTCTAGATTTTTCAAAGACCAACTCCAAAATTAAAAAAAATATTCCCTTGAAGTGGTGGCCCCACAATGCAAGGGTCAACTGTTCATGCAGTCTAGAGCTGCAGAAATAAGGCATACTTACCTTATTCCTCATTTGATTAGGTTCCCTTCAGTGGTGCAAATGGTTCTGCAAAGTTTTTTCTCTAAAGTAACCCCAGCTACATTCGAACTGCAAGGGTAGATTCTTGGCGTTCAGCCTTAAAGTGATACTAAGCACACACTGTTTAATTTACATTGACCTTTCTATTTATGTATACGGATGATAGGACTGTAATTATTTTATTTTAAAAAATCGAAGTAACTTTTTCCTAATCGATATACAGCTGTCACATGACCCAGATCTTTCCCAGCCTGTCTGCAGGGAAACATAAGCAGAAGGAGCTTCTTGTCCTCTGCTGCTGATCACATGGTCAAAAAAAAAAAAAAAAAACAGCCTTTGGAATACAGAGTAAAAATAAATAAATAAATAATACCAATAAACTGTTTCAAGTTGGCATACAAATATACTGTATATTTGAAATCAAATCCTTATTATTTTGTGGAAATAACATGGTGTTGGCAGATTTATGACAGTCACACTCCTCCAGCCTGTGTCTTAGAATAAGAGGAAGGCGATTCCTCCATTAATCTACATGTAATATCCCATCCCCCATTGTGTTTATGGGGCGTGGAGGAGCAGGGAGGAAGTAGGTTGTCATTTACCATTGTGTATACGCCCACATGTGTGACTCTATAATGACATAGGCTGCTCAGATGTGATGATAGGGAGGAAATGCTTATCATATAAACTCACTGAAAACTGAGCATGTGCAGAGCTGCCAACACTGCTCTGCAAAATTCCTAGCAGAATTGGGGACATGAACAGAAGAGGGAGATAGAGAGCAGCATGATCAAACAGTTTTTTTGCAGAATACAAAAATGAATCTTATAGTGACTAAGTATGAACAGCATGTAATACACCATGTATTGATAGTTTTTATGATGCGGTTTTAGTGACACTTTAAACAAAGCCAACAGCAACATGCAAAGCACAGATAGACTATTATAACCAATCAGCATTCATCCTTTACAGCTTCCAAAGCTCATAATCAGTAAAAGGTAAAAATCCAATTTATGATTACTACAGGCTACTACACTTCATATACATCATTGATCTTTGCACTGCCTGTACATTACAGCACAGTGCATTCCTCCTCCATGTCATACATCTGTTCAGCAAGTCAGCATACAGATATTATTCACTCTTCTGACAGGTAGTATACATTCATGAAGACGTGAAGGAAAAAAAAAAGTACACTATTTTGCAATTTTGAAGACTATTTCTCATTCTACAATCCATCCCTTAGGCGAAGCAGCCCTCTCACAGTGACCTGGTTCTCTTGATTATGCACATCACTTATGATGCTTTTTTAGCTTACAACAAAAGAAAATCATAAGAGATACTCAATTCTTCCAATGGCAGCAATAGCTTTAAGGGTACTGTAGTTTCCAAGCTGAGCAATCTTTTACATTTGACTAACAAAGGTTCTGAACAATTGTAAAATGTAATATGCTTTAGATAGAACATAAAACATGACCTGATGAGAAAACTATGAAGATTCATTTCACTTGATTCATTAATGATGTGAAACTCTATTATTGTTGGATAAAGTGGTGAAAGGTTACATCCTCTGTCTTGTTTTTATTGCTGGTTATTTCCCTGTTCTGAAGATTTCCCTTACTTTCTATACAACTGATGTTGGTTAAGGAGACAGCAGGGAATGCTGGGCTTTTATCGCAGTCTGCGTTCATGGGTATTAGAGGGCAACATTTTGCGGTTGATTTACTTTCATTTTTGAGCTTAAAATGTTACCAAGCCCACAGTAAAATCAGTCTGTATATGCAGTAAAACATGCTTGTTATACTCACTGTGGAACCTAAGGTGTTAATCCTCTGCATTGTGGAAAAAGGCTGTGTGATCCTGTCTTCTCTGAACCTCCCCTTCTTCCACTGTCCCCAATCCATCTCCTGATAAGACAGAGCCTTTGGAGTCACTGTGTACATGCTCAGTTTGGTGTGTATTGCTAGAAAGTTTTTTTTCTTGGGAGGGTGCATGTGATCAGCACAGGGCAAATCAGCACTGTCCAGAAAGAGGGCCAAGGACTTCTCGTTCAAGCTTTAACCAAACACTATTGATGAGAAAAAGCATTTAGGAGTTTATATTTACTAAAATAATTGCATTTCCATGTTCTGTATACTGTGGGAAACCAGATATAGTGAATGCAGGGTCCTGGGTTTAGTAACACTCATATGCATGCACAGGGTGTGCCAGGTGTGCCTGGGCACACCCTAATCACCCCATGCATTGCCGATTTCCCCTGCTTCCCATCTCCCCTTTGCAGTGCTGCCAACTTCCCTCCTTTCCTCAAGCGGGGAAGGGGCCGGTAAATATTTAATTAACTGGCCTTCCTTTTCTGGATGAACACATTGAGTGATCTGCACTGATCGCTCCTGTCTTCATTCTATTTATTATTTATTTATTTATTTCAGGTACTTTTATAGCGCTGTCAATTTATGCAGTGCTTTACATATACATTGTACATTCACATCAGTCCCTAGCTTCAAGGAGCTTACAACCTAAGGTCATAACACACATTCATACATATACTAGGGCCAATTTATACAGGATCCGAATAACCTACCAGCATGTCTTTAGAGGATGTTCTTTAGAGGTGCCATGTCATTCTTAACTGAAGCATAGTAAACTATGTTTACTGCAGGCTGCAGTGAAAGGGACCAGGAAATATATGTCCTCAGTTTCTTTCTCTGTCTCAAAAGTGAGTTATTAGGGGTCTGTTTAGACCAGAGGTCTCAAACTGGGGGCCCTCCAGCTGTTGCGGAACTACAAGTCCCATTATGCCTCTGCCTGAAGGAGTAATGCTTGTAAATGTCAGCCTTGCAATGCCTCATGGGACTTGTAGTTATGCAACAGCTGGAGGGCCGCCAGTTTGAGACCCCTGGTTTAGACCCTTGATACTTCCGCAAAGCCCCATAATGGGGCCCTAAAAAAAATGGTAAAAAGTAATAAAAAAAATGCAATAGGCTGCGCACCAATGGTAACACTTTAAGTATGAGTCCATGTGATGCTAACCAGCAGTCAGGGGCACACACTGCATCCCTTTCAAAAGCCAGGCATATGAAGACTAAGCAACCAAACTCTACAGCAGAAACACCTTGATATTATAGCGGGTAGATATCATTTCTCTAATAAAGTGACACTAAAGGTAATTATTTTTTATTTATTTTTAAATAACAAACATGTCATACTTACCTTCACTGTGCAGCTCGTTTTGCACAGAGTGGCTCCGATCCTGGTCCCGGCGGGTTACTATGCGGGCGCGCTCCCAAGTCCAGCATTTAGCATCCATAGATGCTGGTGGCTGTGTCATTGGATTTGATTGACAGCAGCGGGAGCCAATGGTTGCGCTGCTATCAATCCTTGTAATAAATAAGGATAAGTTTTAAACTAAACCTGTCATGATAGAACTATGGGGGCTTACTTCTGACCTATTTCTAAAAATGCCAGTTGCCTGGCTGTTATGCCAAACCAATAGCTTCAGTCCTTCCTAAAAACATACTTGTTTCAGGCATTTAGCATTTTTATATAGAGAACAACTGCAGCCATAATTGCTTTCATGACATCTATACTGACCACACCACAAATTTAATGTTGTTGTGTCATTGTTGGGTGAATTGAGGTGATTGCATTTATTAAAGTGTCATCAAACCCACATCATTTAAAACCGGCAATAAAACTAGAATTCCAAATGTCTGTAAAAATACTACATCAATTGTAATAAGCATTGATGCCCAAATTGCGTTAATAACTGAGCAGGTTGGAACTCTTTTAACCTACTGATCATATGCATTCAGATTTGTCCAGTCTGCAGAGAAGCATGCAATTCTGGAAAACACGATTGCTTGGATTCCTAAACCACACCATTCCAAGCAGATAACACAAACTTACAAGTATAAATATCTAAAAGAACCAAAAAGTGACGATTCAGCTATCCTGCAGACTGTGCCATCCCTACTAATGTGGTAAAGTCTGTAATACTAACCACAGTGAGTTGAGTTGAAGAACATGTAGTGTGTTTGACATCATTTTGGTATGCCATTTGTACACTCCATGGTTCCTTCTTTTTGCTTAAGGACAACCCATAGGCAGACTCTGATTACCCTAAAGTATCCAGCAGCCACCTGCATGCCTGAACAATGTTCAGAAGATATAATATTGGTTCAATGATAAAAGTGATGTCAACAATGTACCACCAGGGCCAGATGAAGCAATTGTGCCAGGGGCAAAATGTATTTATACAGTCTCATCACAAACTAGTGATGACTTTCCTGCACATGACTCAACCCCTGGGTTCTTCTGCTTTATGTGTTACACTTGAAACTGGATTGGAGGCAGAACTGTCTGTAAGATCTTGAAAGTCTAAGCTTTGATCAGAAATGTCACTTTGACCAACACGAAGATATCTATAACATACAGCTCCGCTCACATATCTACAGGAGCAGGATCTGAGAATATAACAGAAGTGCTGATCGCAATTTCCATATATAGTTCCAAAAAGTTCCAAACTGTCCTTAATATTATTTGCTCATTTTACTACAGTGAAAGCTGAATTCCAGGTATGTTTTGTTTTCTTTTTTTGCATAATTACATTGGCCTAGCTTGGAGCAATGTAAATATACATATGCCATACCTGTGGGATCCCTATGGAAGCAGAGGATCACTAGCCAGTGCTACTTAAGTGATCTTCGCTATCTTCCAGGTCCTTTGCCAAGCTGCTGCCCTGCTGCATAGTAACCATAGGGGTCACTCCATCATGGGTGCCATTCAGAGAGTGCCTTGCTATTTTCTCATGCTATGCACAGTGCTCTCTTATTGGACAAGGTGGAGTGGTGAGGTTTTGACATCACAATCTCCACCTTGTCCAATCACAGAATGTCTTCTATTTGCTGAGAAAAATGCACGGCATTCTCTGAAAGGCGGTCATGCTGATTGGACAACCCCCATTGTTATCATGCAGCAGAGCAGCTGCTCAATACTGGTCCTGGGAGGCAGAGAGGATCACTGTAGTAGCGAACGATATTGTAAAACGATTTTTTGCCTCCAAAGGGTTCTGCCATGTATGAAATATGTATACTTAACATTGGTCCAAGCTGGACCAGTGTAACTATGCAAAATAACATACTTAGAATTTGGCTTTAAAGCTAATGTTTATTTTTAAAAAATTGTTCTGCGATACAGGTTCAGTAACATCACTTTCCTCTAATTAAGTGTATCTCACATCCTGTTGATCGCCACTTTGTGTAGAAAATTTCCTTGCAGAGATGACAGGTACTCTTTACATTGCTGATTTTCTGGCACTGCAAGAGTTTACTTCCTCTCTAGCATTGCAGTACATGAAAGTGAATCTACACCCTCAAAAGAAAAGTTCCTTCTCGCCCACCCCTCCTCTGCTCAGCTACACGAAGATCTCTTTTTTTGGTTTATTTACCTTTTTTTTCTATTAAAGCTGTACATCATTTGCTTAGGCAAAAGACGAGCCAACGAGCACTGTGCTCCTGGTTCATGTACATGTAAAGGTAGGTGTTCCAATACTTTTGACAATATAGTATATGTCACATATCTCAGGTGGCATTGTCTAACATTCACAGGGGGCCTAGTGGTGTGTCATCAGGAGGCCTCTGGCTGAACCCAGAAGAGCCAGCAGTCTCTTGATGATGTCACGAAGAACATGGCAACACAGGACCTGATCAGTGGAAGAAGAGAAGAGAATCTCAGCACGACAACGCTGGATCTGGTGGGTGAGTATCTGAACTATACAGAGGCTGCAACCCAGTAAGCTGGGGTTAAAAAAGTCCTTATATTTTTTCTACAGAATGCAAGTAAGTAATGTGGTGAGAGGTGAACTGAAATTGTAATTGTTATTTGTCCTTCCAAAACTGTTATATGTCCTTCCAAACTATCTTCATGGACTAAAATCTGCCCGCTGCCCATAGGGCTGAAGTACTTTTTGTAGTCCAAATAAGGAAAGCAGCTTAGGGGTGACAACTCTGCTCTTCAATGAATGCAATACAGCGAGTGAGCATTGTCATCCTAGGACAGGAAGTGTACTACTGGCATGATCACTAGGTGAAAATAAAGGAAAAAAGCCTGAAAAATGAAAACAAATGCAACCACCACATCAAAGGATAGGTATGCTGCAATAGACTACATTTTAGGGGTGCCATTCAGAAAATCCCCAAATGCAGTGAAAACAATGTTGTAGGATTCAGTAACATACCATGCAATCTACTGTGCCTTTGTAAACACAATGGAGGAGAAGAAGGAACAAAATGGGAAAAGCCATTTATGATATTCTTTAATGTAAATTCTATAAGTATCTCAGACAGTCTAAATTTCACAATAACACTAACCCAATTAGTGTCTTCCTTTTTGTCCACCACTGCGGTCAAAGAGTACAAAGGGAACCTTTACTGCTATGGGCAATGTAAACCTATTTCCATGGTATATACAAGGCATTACAGGAACATTTTGGTATTAGAATAGTTCATGCTGATATTTACACTGTCAATGATACATGGAGCTGCCCTGCTGTGCCAGTACATGCTGCCATTTGATACTCATATGCAATGGTTGCATAGAACATTCTTATATCCAAACAGTGGTATTAGGTTACTTACGTCTATCATGTGACTGACACCAGCAATAAAGTACTATTTCTCCCACTGACACCAACAATAAAGTACTTTTTCTCCCACTGACACGGACTGGGCATTATTCCTCCCACTGACACCAACTCCTGCTCCCCCTAAAGTCTGAATAACAGTAAGCTGGCCCTGTGCTTAGAAGCTTTGG